>NC_089285.1:3012530-3744993 GCF_963678975.1 Dysidea avara | reverse complement strand
ATTCAGTTGAGAGCCATAGTATGCTTTTTTAATCAGTGTAAAATTAATGTTTGTTTATTATAGAGTTCAAGGTCAGTCATGGCTCTGTACAAGCACTAACCAGATAGGGCTGGAACTTTAACAGCCCATTGGATTTGCCCTCTAGACAACAAAAAAGTCACAAGATAGAGTTGAGGAAAATGCAAACAAGTTAGGTTTCACTCAGCAGGTTGCATACAAAACCAAAGACCTTGTCTACATACCAGATAATGTGTGATCACTGTTGTATGCGCAATTGACAACAAGAACAAAACAATTAATTGATTTATACAGCAGAAAAATATTACAGACATTCGTTTAATTGATCGTAAGCCTCAAGTGCAATGGACTACAGAATTGGAACTTGTGTCATTCTATTCACCATGAACTGGGGCTTTTGTCAAGGTATAGTTTTGGCCTAAATACACCCATGCTATTAAGCAAGAAGGCTATTGAAGCTTAGAGATGGTGACAATGAAGTAATGTTTTACTGAATACACATAACTCATAAGTAGAGACAAATCCATTGGAATATTTCAATTCGAGTCTTCCTTCAATGTTTCCTGAAGTGATTAAAACATATGTAAAATTATTTATGTAGCACATGTAGCACTTTTACCCAGTGTATTCAATGACACAGAATTATGCAAACAAGTCAGACTTTTGCTCAGTGTGTCACATATTATATGATGTGTGGTAACATGTGATCAAAACTGACAAACTACAACCCATGAAGTGATGCCAATAAACATGGTAGCTAAAAGAACATTAGACATGACATTAGTACAATTGAGCCTGACAGTTGAAGAGCGGCATAAGTCCAATCATATCCTATGCACTTATGCCTTTTCTCCTTTCATGTAAGTAGTCAGTGCATTTCAAAAAATTAGTTTAAAATGTCAAGAAATTCAAGTATTGTTGCTTCAGCAAAATTTTTGGGTAGTTACACATTACTGTTCTAAAATATACTGTTCAAGCATGATGTACTGTGGACTTATGCGATTCTTCATGTGACTGGCTCAATTCATTGTAGAGTCCCAGTGGAAGTTGTGGTACTTCATATTTTAGCTCCATATCTGTAAAACTCAAGACTATCTGTAAAATTCAAGACTATCTGTATATGACATAATTCCTTCTAATGTTCACTGTTGTCTGCTGCAAATATGTTTCATTTATTTCAAATTATCCACACATCCCTTACAGACTACAACTGGGGACTACCAACTATCACATCACAGGGCCAGTCACTCATAATAATGGTACTACAGTGGTGGAGGCATCAATCAGAGAGTTCTGTATAGCAAGACACTTGTACAAGACAACTGATGTGTCAGCCAGTCACAATATTGGTAGGGTACTAGCTCATCGATGTTTTGAGACTGGAGTGTACCGCGAGTATTGTGGGAAGAAGACTGGTCCATCAAGAATAACCCTAAGGTACATGTGTGTGCTGGTGTACATACTAGGGCTGGAATGAAGGTCAAATTTTAACCTCCCAAGCTTCTTTCTAGAAAGCTACCAAAGCTTTGTTGATGTCAAGTTAGTAATTAATGACCATAATAGTGTACATCCTTAATATTATGGTCTCACACTTTGTTGCAGCATCTAGTAGATGTTACCAAAATTTGTCAATAATAGTTGTATGGTTACAGGCCCATGGCTTTTTGACTGATTAGTCATACCAGTATCCATGGAGACTGAGCTTTGGAAGCACCTTCGAAGGTTCCGATGTTTTGTCCCAACCCTAGTACATACAGGGGAGAGTGTCCAATATGATAGTATATTATCAGTTGTGTTGCATCTCACTAGGTAGTGTCGTTCATCAGTGGTGTGATAAGTGAGGGACTACTATTGAATGAACCAAAGTTTAGTGAAAAAGAAATGTTGTAATACATCAAGATTTTATAATACATGTTATCATCAAGACACACGGTAGTGTGTCGTGCGGCCCAAGAAGCCCGCGCGCAACCCCGTGAGTATATTGACAGGAAGAAAGAAAACGCAATTTTCGCACCTCCGTAGCTCTGTGCTGCCTTGATGAAACAAGACGAATTTTGCTGTGTACATTCCCTCAAACTTCAGTACTCCACATTCCAAATTTGAGCAAAATCGCTTCAGGCATTCCTGAGATATGCGACTTCAAAAATTAGCTTAGTTTCTTCGTGTTTTTTTTCTTCTTATTTTTCTTCCTCTTTTCGCACACTTACAAAAACTGCTATAAAACGCGAACGCGTTATCCGATTGCCTTGAAATTTGGCACACAGAAGGGGGATATAAAGGCGCATCTCGGTACCAACTTTGGCTGGAATACCATAAACAGGCAAAGAGTTATGAGCGATTATGCACGAAAAATAACACCAATATGTTGTCACGCCTACAGGATAAACCGCGTATGGAAAGAAGCTGAAAATCGGTGGGTGAATAGGTTAACTATTGAACCTCAAACCTTTTGTGGTTTGAAAGAAATCGAGCTAAAAACCAGGAAGATACAACAACAAAACCAACAGTGTGTAACAATTACGCAACCGAGATTAGCTAAAAAAAACGAATACTTGCCACGCCTACCAGATAAACCGCTTGGGGTGATGCTTTGAAATTCACTGTACAGATGGAGTAATCATCTTAGAAAGGTTCTTCAATGGTGTAGAAGAATCAGACTTAAAGCCACGGAGTTATAACACGAAATCAAACTTGGTGTAGCGAGATCGAGATACTCTAATAGAGCAGTCATCCTAATAGAGCAGTCACCCTGAACAGAATTCAAGAGATCAGTTAGAAATAAGTAACCTGTATAGAGATCAGCTACAAACAAGTTACCCTGTAGAGAGTTCAACTACAAACAATTCACCCTGTTCAGACATCAGTTAGAAGAAGTTTTCTTGTAGAGAGTTCAGTTACAAACAAATCACCCTGTTGAAAGATCAGCTAGAAGATGTCACCTTGTAGATAGTTCAGTTACAAAGAAACCACCATGTAGAGAATTCAGCTACAAACTAGTGACCCTGTAGATACATCAGCTAGAAGAAGTTACCTTGTAGATAGTTCAGCTACAAAGAAATCATCCTGTAGAGAGATCAGCTAGAAGAAGTTACCTTGTAGATAGTTCAGCTACAAACAATTCACCCTGTACAGAGCTCAGTTAAAAGAGGTTTCCTTGTAGATAGTTCAGCTACAAACAAATCACCCTGTAGAGAGATCAGTTAGAAGAAGTTACCTTGTAGATCGTTCAGCTACAAACAATTCACCCTGTAAAGAGATCAGCTAGAAGAAGTTGCCTTGTAGAGAGTTCAGCTACAAAGAAACCATCATGTAGAGAGTTCAGCTACAAACAAATCTCCCTGTAGGGAGATCAGCTAGAAAAAGTTTCCTTGTAGAGAGTTCTGCTACAAACAAATCACCCTGTAGAAAGATCAGCTAGAAGAAATCACCTTGTAGAGAGTTCAGCTTCAAAGAAAATGGTAAAATAAATCAAACGCTACAAACAAATTGTCCTGTAGAGAGATCAGCTAGAAGAAGTTACCTTGTAGAGAGTTCAGCTACAAACAAATCACCCTGTAGTAAGATCAGCTATAGAAGAAATCGCCTTGTAGAGAGTTCAGCTACAAAGAAACCATCATGTAGTGAGTTCAGCTACAAACAAATCACCCGGTAGAAAGATCAGCTATTGAAGAAATCACCTTGTAGAGAGTTCAGCTACAAAGAAACTACCATGTAGAGAGTTCAGCTGCAAACAAATCACCCTGTAGAGAACTCAACTACAAACAAATCGCTCTGTAGAAAGATTAGCTAGAAGAAGTTACCTTATAGAGCGTTCACACTGCTTGAAGGTTCTTAGTTTACTAATTTGTTAAGATGCCTTACTATAGTTATACTGATAGTAAAGTGTCAGTAAACTTAAGTATATGGAACATAATTATTTTACTAAGTTTTACACTCTCAGTAAAACATCAGTGAATGCGGGTTTACTGAAAAACTACTAAAATAACAAACAATTAACTGTTCCATATACTGGGGATATACCACTGTAGTAAACTAAGATACTTCAAGCAGTGTCAGCTACAAAGAAACCACAATGTAGAGAGTTTAGCTGCAAACAAATCACCTGTAGAAAGTTCAGCTAGAAACAAGTCACCCCATAGAGAGATCAGCTAAAAACAAGTCACCCTGTAGAGAGTTCAGCTAGAAGAAGTCACATTGTAGAGAGTTCAGCTACAAAGAAACTACCACGTAGAGAGTTCAGCTGCAAACAAATCACTCAGCTACAAACAAATCGCCCTGTAGAAAGATCAGCTAGAAGAAGTTACCTTGTAGGGATTTCAGCTACAAACAAATCACCCTGTAGAGAGTTCAGCTACAAAGAAATCATCATGTAGAGAGTTCAGCTGCAAACAAATCACCCTGTAGAGAACTCAGCTACAAACAAATATGCAGTGTAAAAAGATCAGCTAGAAGAAGTTACCTTGTAGAGAGTTCAGCTACAACGAAACCACCATGTGGAGAGTTCAGCTACGAACAAATCACTTGTAGAGAGTTCAGCTAGAAACAAGTCACCCTGTAGAGAGATCAGCTAGAAACAAATCACTTGTAGAGAGTTCAGCTAGAAACAAGTCACCCTGTAGGATTTCTGTAATCAATATATGTCACCGGATTTGCGAAAAGGGGTCTTATACACACATCCAATTCCGTAAACGTTGGAGACCATAACTCAGTGTTCAAGTAACATATTAACCTGAAAATTTCACCATGTATTCAGCTATAGTGGTGCTCACCACTGCCCACATTTCAAGGCAATAGCTCTTTTCAATCTGAAGTTATCAATTGTCAAAGTTGGCAAATTGGATGTGTGTGGAAGACCCCTTTTCACAAATCCGGTCACATATGTATTATATATATATAATTTGTACATTTACTGATAAAATATTTAAAGTACATCTACTTCATCTTTTCTTCTTCCTGTAGTAAAGAAAAAAAACATAGGTTAAAAAAGTCCCAAAGCTGGCCATAGGCCGGCTTTGGGGTATACAAATACAAAAAGAAATGAAATCTAATCCAAAACAGCCAAGCTGTAAAAAAAGTGTGCGGCCCTCAGAAAGGCTATGGTGAAAAAAGATGTGAAATCCAAGGTGGCGGCCAAGAAAAGGCTGTGATGGTAGGTTAATGGTAAAAATTTTAATAATGACAATTTAGGTAAATTTTGTGCTTTACCATTAACCTACCATCACAGCCATTTCTTGGCCGCCACCTTGGATTTCACATCTTTTTTCACCATAGCCTTTCTGAGGGCCGCACACTTTTTTTACAGCTTGGCTGTTTTGGATTAGATTTCATTTCTTTTTGTATTTGTATACCCCAAAGCCGGCCTATGGCCAGCTTTGGGACTTTTTTAACCGATGTTTTTTTGGCTATGGTGAAAAAAGATGTGAAATCCAAGGTGGCGGCCAAGAAAAGGCTGTGATGGTAGGTTAATGGTAAAAATTTTAATAATGACAATTTAGGTAAATTTTGTGCTTTACCATTAACCTACCATCACAGCCATTTCTTGGCCGCCACCTTGGATTTCACATCTTTTTTCACCATAGCCTTTCTGAGGGCCGCAAACACTTTATTTACTAGTACAGCAAAACCTCACTTAGCAGTGACCTCTCAAATAAGACCATTCTTCAATGTCGATGATTATATTTAAGATGGTCTCTGTTAATGAAGTTTTACTGTACAGTAGGACCTCCATTATCCGAACACACCTGTGTGCCAGTTCAATCATAAGTGTTCCCATTCAGATTTGTGTTCAACTACTCTAATAGAACATTCACCTAATGGAATAGGGCAGTCACTTATACTGTTCGGATAATTGAGGTCCTACTGTACTTCACACTCAATAAATAGTTAAAATATTCATTATCATCTTCTCCATCTACACAAGAAGACAACATGGTCACACAATATCCACACATGATAATTGCTCACATTTCAATATGTCTATCTCGTCCACCACTAGCCACTTATTCCCCATTAGTACTCCAGTCAACACTAAACACTTCATCAACATGACCTGGTAGATCCATCAGTAACTTCCTGTTCTTAATATCCCACACCTGGGAATGAGTGGGTGGGGCTGATAGTGCAGATCACCTTTAATGTGCTGTCTTACACAGTGCAACAAGATGCACAGACTAATCAGTATAGCAGAGTCTACAACACGTATATAAACGAAGCCTGATTATATACGTGTAGCGTCAATCCAAACGTATGTGGTCAGTCTATCCCTAACCTGGACTCTTAACTTTGATGGCACCTCTGTATATGTCACGAGTATAATCGTATTATAGACCTAGTCACACACATATACCTCAATACGACTGCATACTATCCTCTATACAGCTGTATACGATTCTGCTAGACCCACGCCTTGCCCTCAAGACGGCCCATATCCCTTCCGAAATACCCTTTTAATTAATGACGTCGCTTTCGATCTATTGTTGCTATTTCACATGAGCAAAACAAAGTACTGTTGTACAATAATGAACTGAAAAAAATGGTAAAACAACCTCATAGTCAATGAGTTTTCAGTTATAACAGTTCTGCCTGATCATCACTGAGCTGTGTAGAAAGAACCCACAACACTAGCCAATCCTTGCTTTCTTCATACTGAGAACAATCACATCATTTCTTCATCTGTAATAGTTAACATTAATGTTCATATTTCGCATGTTGTAAATATACTTACCAATGCCAGTTTCAAGGTGAGTAGGTGCATTGAACTTGTGGAGTCATTGATGATGGGACTGCATGAGATAAAAACTAGCAAAACCATACAGTATAACCCTACTCACATCTGTATCTCTCAAACTAACTGCTCCTGGAGTGCTCTATATAAAAACATACATGTGACCCACATCTTGCATGCCACGTACCACGCGCTGTTATATTCAGCCCTTGTGCACCTTGAAGATTCAAGATTGCTAGAATCATAGGGTCAATGCAGCATAAATAACTTACTGAATCACCCAAGTAGGTACGTCATACAGAGTTTACAAAGGAGTAGACAATATCCACTTTCCTTCAATGCTTTATTCAAAGTTCCAGCATTTCAAAAATGTAGGCAGTCCAAAGTCTATATTGCATAAGTGCACAGTCACCAATTATTATAGGGTACACATATACACATACTGTCAGATCTCCACAGTGGTTAGTAGGACATGTAACACCTGATCACTTTCATCGTCCCTCTTCTCTTGGGTCGATGTCCTGCATGTATTTCAGCTTGTATATTACAGTATCTGACTATCTGGAGTTTATGTGCACCTCTTTTTTAACTGTTTGTGCGATTCACTCACTCCTTCACGGTGGACGCTGCAAACGCTCGTGTCATAGTGTCAATGTACTGCTCTGTGAACAGAATTAGAGATATATGAATAAAAGACAAAATTACAACTTAAGAAAATAGTCATCAGCTTTCCTTCTCATCTTGAGTAAATTCGTTAGCAAGCAGTTGAATATAACAGTCAAAAAACCTATGAAGTTGTTGTAAATAAAAAAATTGTGATAATAGCACTGATTGGTAATGGCTCACTGCATAGACTTTCCCTTACTGCAATTTAGTGTTGGTCATCTGACTTCACAGCTCGCCAACGTCCTTCCTAAGAGTTAAAATTGCCTGTGTCATCGTTTGGCATTCTTGATACCCACATGCAGCTATATAAGTAGAGGATATTGTACACAAGACATGGTATACACAAGTAAAATTCATACCAATACCTACAGTAAATTATTATTTATTCTTGCCAATACTATTAGCACACAAAGCTAAGGGGTATACATGGCCACATGTTGTCTTGGGATGGCCAATCACATGCACCACACCCAAGAGAGATGAGACAAAGATGCAACAGTTACACTTTTGTCTGTAACCATAGGTATTATATTAATAACTAGCTGAGCACTTTATAATAACATGGTACAGAGATTTAAAGCACACTACAGGAATATCACAATAATTTGTATGGGACTTGTCTGACACAGATGGGTCTCAATACATTGCACCAGCTCCCACAGACTGCCCACGCAAGAGACCAGACGAGTAGAACTGGTAAGTAAAGCGTGTCAACAGTTTTATGAGTACATGTAAAGAATGACCCCTTACAATCCCACACTCAAGCAATCCCACGCTTACTACTACGTGTGTGCAAGCTTCTGTTGTTCTTTTTGAAGGGGTGAGCACTACCAGACTGACTTACACCACAGAAATCAGGCCAGCCCAGATTCTATGCTGTGGCCATGCCACTTTAGACAACAGAAAAAGTATGCTGCCATATACAGATTAGCGGTGAGCAACTAGTCTACAGCCAGAGCACTGTTTTGTCATTGGGTCAGCAAGAAAACAGATGTTTTACTATGTGATAGCAGTGTTGGGCCACTACTGAATATCTACCATCAAGAATCTGCTAACGTTTGCACCTTGAATCAAATTTACTGATATTTTGTACATCACAAAGAATCTCTCTGGCTAAAGTTTGTAAAGAGTGGCCCACAAATTAGACTAGGAATTCATGTTGTCTAACCAAATTCATACAAACTGAAAATAATTATAACTAATATACGATCTGTAGCATTTAAGTCTGCCATGTCCACTGAGACTGTAACATGATAACATGACACTGTTTGTGGCAGCATGTTACTTAAGGTTACGGGATACTGTAAACCCCACATGTACACTATCAATCATTTTTCATGATTAGGGGTTGATTTTTCTTATGCATTGTTATCAAATATTTGTCAAGAATATTAAAAGCTACAAAGCTTTGGTTATTCTTGAAAGCTACAAAGCTTTGGTAGCTTTCAAGAATAACCCTAAGGTACATGTGTGTGCTGGTGTACATACTAGGGCTGGAATGAAGGTCAAATTTTAACCTCCCAAGCTTCTTTCTAGAAAGCTACCAAAGCTTTGTTGATGTCAAGTTAGTAATTAATGACCATAATAGTGTACATCCTTAATATTATGGTCTCACACTTTGTTGCAGCATCTAGTAGATGTTACCAAAATTTGTCAATAATAGTTGTATGGTTACAGGCCCATGGCTTTTTGACTGATTAGTCATACCAGTATCCATGGAGACTGAGCTTTGGAAGCACCTTCGAAGGTTCCGATGTTTTGTCCCAACCCTAGTACATACAGGGGAGAGTGTCCAATATGATAGTATATTATCAGTTGTGTTGCATCTCACTAGGTAGTGTCGTTCATCAGTGGTGTGATAAGTGAGGGACTACTATTGAATGAACCAAAGTTTAGTGAAAAAGAAATGTTGTAATACATCAAGATTTTATAATACATGTTATCATCAAGACACACGGTAGTGTGTCGTGCGGCCCAAGAAGCCCGCGCGCAACCCCGTGAGTATATTGACAGGAAGAAAGAAAACGCAATTTTCGCACCTCCGTAGCTCTGTGCTGCCTTGATGAAACAAGACGAATTTTGCTGTGTACATTCCCTCAAACTTCAGTACTCCACATTCCAAATTTGAGCAAAATCGCTTCAGGCATTCCTGAGATATGCGACTTCAAAAATTAGCTTAGTTTCTTCGTGTTTTTTTTCTTCTTATTTTTCTTCCTCTTTTCGCACACTTACAAAAACTGCTATAAAACGCGAACGCGTTATCCGATTGCCTTGAAATTTGGCACACAGAAGGGGGATATAAAGGCGCATCTCGGTACCAACTTTGGCTGGAATACCATAAACAGGCAAAGAGTTATGAGCGATTATGCACGAAAAATAACACCAATATGTTGTCACGCCTACAGGATAAACCGCGTATGGAAAGAAGCTGAAAATCGGTGGGTGAATAGGTTAACTATTGAACCTCAAACCTTTTGTGGTTTGAAAGAAATCGAGCTAAAAACCAGGAAGATACAACAACAAAACCAACAGTGTGTAACAATTACGCAACCGAGATTAGCTAAAAAAAACGAATACTTGCCACGCCTACCAGATAAACCGCTTGGGGTGATGCTTTGAAATTCACTGTACAGATGGAGTAATCATCTTAGAAAGGTTCTTCAATGGTGTAGAAGAATCAGACTTAAAGCCACGGAGTTATAACACGAAATCAAACTTGGTGTAGCGAGATCGAGATACTCTAATAGAGCAGTCATCCTAATAGAGCAGTCACCCTGAACAGAATTCAAGAGATCAGTTAGAAATAAGTAACCTGTATAGAGATCAGCTACAAACAAGTTACCCTGTAGAGAGTTCAACTACAAACAATTCACCCTGTTCAGACATCAGTTAGAAGAAGTTTTCTTGTAGAGAGTTCAGTTACAAACAAATCACCCTGTTGAAAGATCAGCTAGAAGATGTCACCTTGTAGATAGTTCAGTTACAAAGAAACCACCATGTAGAGAATTCAGCTACAAACTAGTGACCCTGTAGATACATCAGCTAGAAGAAGTTACCTTGTAGATAGTTCAGCTACAAAGAAATCATCCTGTAGAGAGATCAGCTAGAAGAAGTTACCTTGTAGATAGTTCAGCTACAAACAATTCACCCTGTACAGAGCTCAGTTAAAAGAGGTTTCCTTGTAGATAGTTCAGCTACAAACAAATCACCCTGTAGAGAGATCAGTTAGAAGAAGTTACCTTGTAGATCGTTCAGCTACAAACAATTCACCCTGTAAAGAGATCAGCTAGAAGAAGTTGCCTTGTAGAGAGTTCAGCTACAAAGAAACCATCATGTAGAGAGTTCAGCTACAAACAAATCTCCCTGTAGGGAGATCAGCTAGAAAAAGTTTCCTTGTAGAGAGTTCTGCTACAAACAAATCACCCTGTAGAAAGATCAGCTAGAAGAAATCACCTTGTAGAGAGTTCAGCTTCAAAGAAAATGGTAAAATAAATCAAACGCTACAAACAAATTGTCCTGTAGAGAGATCAGCTAGAAGAAGTTACCTTGTAGAGAGTTCAGCTACAAACAAATCACCCTGTAGTAAGATCAGCTATAGAAGAAATCGCCTTGTAGAGAGTTCAGCTACAAAGAAACCATCATGTAGTGAGTTCAGCTACAAACAAATCACCCGGTAGAAAGATCAGCTATTGAAGAAATCACCTTGTAGAGAGTTCAGCTACAAAGAAACTACCATGTAGAGAGTTCAGCTGCAAACAAATCACCCTGTAGAGAACTCAACTACAAACAAATCGCTCTGTAGAAAGATTAGCTAGAAGAAGTTACCTTATAGAGCGTTCACACTGCTTGAAGGTTCTTAGTTTACTAATTTGTTAAGATGCCTTACTATAGTTATACTGATAGTAAAGTGTCAGTAAACTTAAGTATATGGAACATAATTATTTTACTAAGTTTTACACTCTCAGTAAAACATCAGTGAATGCGGGTTTACTGAAAAACTACTAAAATAACAAACAATTAACTGTTCCATATACTGGGGATATACCACTGTAGTAAACTAAGATACTTCAAGCAGTGTCAGCTACAAAGAAACCACAATGTAGAGAGTTTAGCTGCAAACAAATCACCTGTAGAAAGTTCAGCTAGAAACAAGTCACCCCATAGAGAGATCAGCTAAAAACAAGTCACCCTGTAGAGAGTTCAGCTAGAAGAAGTCACATTGTAGAGAGTTCAGCTACAAAGAAACTACCACGTAGAGAGTTCAGCTGCAAACAAATCACTCAGCTACAAACAAATCGCCCTGTAGAAAGATCAGCTAGAAGAAGTTACCTTGTAGGGATTTCAGCTACAAACAAATCACCCTGTAGAGAGTTCAGCTACAAAGAAATCATCATGTAGAGAGTTCAGCTGCAAACAAATCACCCTGTAGAGAACTCAGCTACAAACAAATATGCAGTGTAAAAAGATCAGCTAGAAGAAGTTACCTTGTAGAGAGTTCAGCTACAACGAAACCACCATGTGGAGAGTTCAGCTACGAACAAATCACTTGTAGAGAGTTCAGCTAGAAACAAGTCACCCTGTAGAGAGATCAGCTAGAAACAAATCACTTGTAGAGAGTTCAGCTAGAAACAAGTCACCCTGTAGGATTTCTGTAATCAATATATGTCACCGGATTTGCGAAAAGGGGTCTTATACACACATCCAATTCCGTAAACGTTGGAGACCATAACTCAGTGTTCAAGTAACATATTAACCTGAAAATTTCACCATGTATTCAGCTATAGTGGTGCTCACCACTGCCCACATTTCAAGGCAATAGCTCTTTTCAATCTGAAGTTATCAATTGTCAAAGTTGGCAAATTGGATGTGTGTGGAAGACCCCTTTTCACAAATCCGGTCACATATGTATTATATATATATAATTTGTACATTTACTGATAAAATATTTAAAGTACATCTACTTCATCTTTTCTTCTTCCTGTAGTAAAGAAAAAAAACATAGGTTAAAAAAGTCCCAAAGCTGGCCATAGGCCGGCTTTGGGGTATACAAATACAAAAAGAAATGAAATCTAATCCAAAACAGCCAAGCTGTAAAAAAAGTGTGCGGCCCTCAGAAAGGCTATGGTGAAAAAAGATGTGAAATCCAAGGTGGCGGCCAAGAAAAGGCTGTGATGGTAGGTTAATGGTAAAAATTTTAATAATGACAATTTAGGTAAATTTTGTGCTTTACCATTAACCTACCATCACAGCCATTTCTTGGCCGCCACCTTGGATTTCACATCTTTTTTCACCATAGCCTTTCTGAGGGCCGCACACTTTTTTTACAGCTTGGCTGTTTTGGATTAGATTTCATTTCTTTTTGTATTTGTATACCCCAAAGCCGGCCTATGGCCAGCTTTGGGACTTTTTTAACCGATGTTTTTTTGGCTATGGTGAAAAAAGATGTGAAATCCAAGGTGGCGGCCAAGAAAAGGCTGTGATGGTAGGTTAATGGTAAAAATTTTAATAATGACAATTTAGGTAAATTTTGTGCTTTACCATTAACCTACCATCACAGCCATTTCTTGGCCGCCACCTTGGATTTCACATCTTTTTTCACCATAGCCTTTCTGAGGGCCGCAAACACTTTATTTACTAGTACAGCAAAACCTCACTTAGCAGTGACCTCTCAAATAAGACCATTCTTCAATGTCGATGATTATATTTAAGATGGTCTCTGTTAATGAAGTTTTACTGTACAGTAGGACCTCCATTATCCGAACACACCTGTGTGCCAGTTCAATCATAAGTGTTCCCATTCAGATTTGTGTTCAACTACTCTAATAGAACATTCACCTAATGGAATAGGGCAGTCACTTATACTGTTCGGATAATTGAGGTCCTACTGTACTTCACACTCAATAAATAGTTAAAATATTCATTATCATCTTCTCCATCTACACAAGAAGACAACATGGTCACACAATATCCACACATGATAATTGCTCACATTTCAATATGTCTATCTCGTCCACCACTAGCCACTTATTCCCCATTAGTACTCCAGTCAACACTAAACACTTCATCAACATGACCTGGTAGATCCATCAGTAACTTCCTGTTCTTAATATCCCACACCTGGGAATGAGTGGGTGGGGCTGATAGTGCAGATCACCTTTAATGTGCTGTCTTACACAGTGCAACAAGATGCACAGACTAATCAGTATAGCAGAGTCTACAACACGTATATAAACGAAGCCTGATTATATACGTGTAGCGTCAATCCAAACGTATGTGGTCAGTCTATCCCTAACCTGGACTCTTAACTTTGATGGCACCTCTGTATATGTCACGAGTATAATCGTATTATAGACCTAGTCACACACATATACCTCAATACGACTGCATACTATCCTCTATACAGCTGTATACGATTCTGCTAGACCCACGCCTTGCCCTCAAGACGGCCCATATCCCTTCCGAAATACCCTTTTAATTAATGACGTCGCTTTCGATCTATTGTTGCTATTTCACATGAGCAAAACAAAGTACTGTTGTACAATAATGAACTGAAAAAAATGGTAAAACAACCTCATAGTCAATGAGTTTTCAGTTATAACAGTTCTGCCTGATCATCACTGAGCTGTGTAGAAAGAACCCACAACACTAGCCAATCCTTGCTTTCTTCATACTGAGAACAATCACATCATTTCTTCATCTGTAATAGTTAACATTAATGTTCATATTTCGCATGTTGTAAATATACTTACCAATGCCAGTTTCAAGGTGAGTAGGTGCATTGAACTTGTGGAGTCATTGATGATGGGACTGCATGAGATAAAAACTAGCAAAACCATACAGTATAACCCTACTCACATCTGTATCTCTCAAACTAACTGCTCCTGGAGTGCTCTATATAAAAACATACATGTGACCCACATCTTGCATGCCACGTACCACGCGCTGTTATATTCAGCCCTTGTGCACCTTGAAGATTCAAGATTGCTAGAATCATAGGGTCAATGCAGCATAAATAACTTACTGAATCACCCAAGTAGGTACGTCATACAGAGTTTACAAAGGAGTAGACAATATCCACTTTCCTTCAATGCTTTATTCAAAGTTCCAGCATTTCAAAAATGTAGGCAGTCCAAAGTCTATATTGCATAAGTGCACAGTCACCAATTATTATAGGGTACACATATACACATACTGTCAGATCTCCACAGTGGTTAGTAGGACATGTAACACCTGATCACTTTCATCGTCCCTCTTCTCTTGGGTCGATGTCCTGCATGTATTTCAGCTTGTATATTACAGTATCTGACTATCTGGAGTTTATGTGCACCTCTTTTTTAACTGTTTGTGCGATTCACTCACTCCTTCACGGTGGACGCTGCAAACGCTCGTGTCATAGTGTCAATGTACTGCTCTGTGAACAGAATTAGAGATATATGAATAAAAGACAAAATTACAACTTAAGAAAATAGTCATCAGCTTTCCTTCTCATCTTGAGTAAATTCGTTAGCAAGCAGTTGAATATAACAGTCAAAAAACCTATGAAGTTGTTGTAAATAAAAAAATTGTGATAATAGCACTGATTGGTAATGGCTCACTGCATAGACTTTCCCTTACTGCAATTTAGTGTTGGTCATCTGACTTCACAGCTCGCCAACGTCCTTCCTAAGAGTTAAAATTGCCTGTGTCATCGTTTGGCATTCTTGATACCCACATGCAGCTATATAAGTAGAGGATATTGTACACAAGACATGGTATACACAAGTAAAATTCATACCAATACCTACAGTAAATTATTATTTATTCTTGCCAATACTATTAGCACACAAAGCTAAGGGGTATACATGGCCACATGTTGTCTTGGGATGGCCAATCACATGCACCACACCCAAGAGAGATGAGACAAAGATGCAACAGTTACACTTTTGTCTGTAACCATAGGTATTATATTAATAACTAGCTGAGCACTTTATAATAACATGGTACAGAGATTTAAAGCACACTACAGGAATATCACAATAATTTGTATGGGACTTGTCTGACACAGATGGGTCTCAATACATTGCACCAGCTCCCACAGACTGCCCACGCAAGAGACCAGACGAGTAGAACTGGTAAGTAAAGCGTGTCAACAGTTTTATGAGTACATGTAAAGAATGACCCCTTACAATCCCACACTCAAGCAATCCCACGCTTACTACTACGTGTGTGCAAGCTTCTGTTGTTCTTTTTGAAGGGGTGAGCACTACCAGACTGACTTACACCACAGAAATCAGGCCAGCCCAGATTCTATGCTGTGGCCATGCCACTTTAGACAACAGAAAAAGTATGCTGCCATATACAGATTAGCGGTGAGCAACTAGTCTACAGCCAGAGCACTGTTTTGTCATTGGGTCAGCAAGAAAACAGATGTTTTACTATGTGATAGCAGTGTTGGGCCACTACTGAATATCTACCATCAAGAATCTGCTAACGTTTGCACCTTGAATCAAATTTACTGATATTTTGTACATCACAAAGAATCTCTCTGGCTAAAGTTTGTAAAGAGTGGCCCACAAATTAGACTAGGAATTCATGTTGTCTAACCAAATTCATACAAACTGAAAATAATTATAACTAATATACGATCTGTAGCATTTAAGTCTGCCATGTCCACTGAGACTGTAACATGATAACATGACACTGTTTGTGGCAGCATGTTACTTAAGGTTACGGGATACTGTAAACCCCACATGTACACTATCAATCATTTTTCATGATTAGGGGTTGATTTTTCTTATGCATTGTTATCAAATATTTGTCAAGAATATTCTTGACTTCTCATTAATTGACATGGAATTCAAATGTTGTTATGGAAACATGAGTTGTCCCCATGCCAATCAGTGAAAACTATGAACCAAAAATCAGACCAATGAAGAAACATGAGAACTTACTAACAATTAAGATTTGAAGAACATCACTTGTGAGGGACTGACAAGAGGATTTGTGAATAATGTGTATAGTTACTGAAATATGACTACAATATGGCCTAAAGCAAGACACTGTGGTCACAAAATAATTTTTAATTGATATCACAAGCACTAACATTATTTCTAACAAATGGCTCCATCAGGACCTAGACAAGAAGCCAAACTAGTAGTCTGTTTATACAAAATGTTACAACTAGTTTTGATTTTTGGTTCAGGAAAATATCGCCATTAGTCAGCAAAACTACGCATGCGCTTACAGTTGCTCAGTGTGTTGTTTCTATGTTATCTTGTACTGTTACGTGTGTTTTCTTGTACCTTGTACCTGTCCCTTGTACCTGTCCAGTCAGCACGCTATGATTCTCCCAACAATTTAAGCCTGTTACCAGCTGATACGCAACACAACAACACCAAGCCCGCCTTAATTACGTAATAAAATTTTTGTTTGACAGTTGCTCAGTATCCCGTAACCTTAAAGATTTTCTTTTCTTTCTGAGTGTAGCTAGCCGCATGATTTTTCATCCATGGTTCATTCTCTTTTCCCGACCCATTGGCTAAGCGAGCAAGGGCATATGATATACCCAAGAGTGGGAAAAACCAGTTTTTCTTTCCCATTGGGCCGCTGGTAGTTAGGGTTTCCAATGTAAAAATTCAACTTCTTCAAAATAATTTGCTGTTACATGTTGGGGTAAAAATCATATCTACAAAATCTGACATTACGAGCTGTAACTCTCAGAGGCCTTGATCCTTTATCGCAATACTGGAGTTCAACCTTCCACTGTGAGTAAACCTTCACCTAAAAGCATTGGTAGTTTGATTGGTGAGGTAGATTTCTTGTTGTTGCATCATTTGAGCACGATTTTAGGCTCCAAAAATGGGTTTTCATCACCGGACACCAAATGATTGATAGCCCAAACTTCCTCACACCACAGTAGTAATCATCCATCAACAAAGAAGTCACATACAAAGTTTGGTTTAGTTGTGACATCTCTAACCATCTAGGTGAGCATGATATAGGGTAAAATTTTCCGGTAATCAAACCTTCAATACATACTTGTCCACTCAACTGTTTGAAAATAGATATCCCAGTGTAAAACAACTGTATGACCCATAAAGTATAACTAATAGCAAAGTTGTCATCGCTGCAATTCAGCTACAAATGCACACAGCCTATTCAATCAGGCTCATGTGACTAGGTTTGGGTGTAGTCAGTAATGATACACTGCCTACATTTATTTGTTTATTATTACTGGGCAGGCAATATTTGTATCGAGGGATAAAATCAGTGTGGTAGCACTGCATAAGACATCAAGTGTTTAAATTAATGGCAGAAATTACGCAAGCTTAATTGTAATTTCCTTAGCACCATTAAATTTTATTTTACAATTCCTGACGACGAGAACTTTCATGCTGAGAGATTTTAATATTAAAGCCTGAGAGATTTTTAACATGAGAGACTGAGAGATTTTCTTGATGAATTTTTAGCCTATAAATAAAGCAGAGCAAAACTCATGCTCTAGTTCAGGTGAAATTTTTGGTGAATGATTAGAAGATGGCACTACAGCAGCTACAGTAACCAGCAGCAATGATGTAATGATTTATAATGATGAGATTAGCAGTTCCAGCAAAGTTAGCAGTAGTAGTGACAGCAACAGTTTGAATGAGGAGATTTCGTGACTAGTAGCACTGAGAATGAAGAAATCAGTAAATAACCATAGTTTCAAGAGATTTTGACTCGGGTTTTGTGAAGTGTGTACTGATATGAACTATATATCCAATTGTAATAATGGCAGACGGTTCCACTTCATCAGTGGGGAAATGCATGGATAGAAACATTAACATTTTATAATGGAGAAGTCTACTGTGGCTGACACTACCACAAGTATTCCAGCACTATTGATAAAGTGTAAATTAATAACTGGGATTTTACAATTTCAAAATCACTATTGAAGTGAAAGATGTTGAGCGTGGAAAACCAATAAAGAAATGCCGTGAAAAGAAAAATTGGATTCAAAGTTACATGGCGTAGGTATTCACATGTACTGTCTACAATAAAATAATTTTATGCAGAAAATGGAGGGTTTGGAGTACTAAAGAAAGCGAGGCATGTTGCAATTGGCCACATATAGTGTTGTGTTACTTGCATAACTATCACTTATCAGTGATGTGCAACAAGTATTTGTAATGTGGAACTGCATGGGATGAGCCAAATGACACTGAGCTTGACGCTGAATTATATGGTACTGAGTCTGATGTCGATAGCGATAATAGCATTGGTGATGATCATGCCCACTACCAAGTAAATATGAAATTTCACTGCTAACACTGTACATATAAATAGCTGAACTGACATTGGTATACTTTTTACATGATGAGTGCAAATTCAAATTTTATTATTGCTTCAAAGATTAACAAAAGAAGTACCACTTGATGATACGTTCGACATGAAGAAAAGTACATTTACCTGTGATGAATTAAGGCAAACTGTATGCAATGATCAAACAGATAATGTAGTGACTACCCATTGTGTAATATTCAAGTGCATTGGTACGATGAAAGAAAAGATACCAAGAATAAGATACCAAGAATTATTACTTGTAGTAGTGTCAAAACTGCGTAAGATCACGTGCACTTCATTTACAAAATATTCTTAGCGGGGAGCATGTGCCCCTATGCCCCCCTAGATCTGCCACTAAGTGTCTCTGCAATCAATCCAGGTACTGCAAAAAGAGAAAGATCCATTACAAACGTACGGAAGCCATCACTTGCTGCTGCAAATCAACACCTCAAGCCGTCAGCTAAAGAAATTGGACACAAAGGAGGACAATGGCAAGTCCATGATGCATGCATTGTACATACCAATGTATGTGAGAAACTGGCATGGCCAATGCCTAGCATCCCAGCAGAAGCAGTCAAACTGCTTGTTGTTGGTGATACTTGTACACAGAATTGCTGACAAACGTCAGACACATTAGCCCCAACATCAGAACACATCAGTATACACCACACTAACCAGTACTGTGATTCAAAATCTTGCCATTAACATTTCACTTGCTATGTGTAATTCTATAGCAGCAAATCCAGAAATGCCTAAGCATCTTAACATCCTGTTGGTATGATTCTTGAGTGCATGCTGATTATAACTTGATACACAAAACGACACTTTCATGTAAACAAACATCCTGTACAACCTTAGCCTACAAGAAACAGGCCAAGAAATGCAGCACCAGAAATTCCACCTCATATGCTACGGTCAGATGATGATGATGACAAAAAAGATGAGGCAGGAGGGAGGGAGGTGGACGTTAAAGAGACTAAAGACCACGAGACATGCATCACAATCCAACAGATCACAGTCTAGCAGATCTGGTAGATACTTGATTACTAGTGTTTCTTTGCCTCTTAGTTGCATTTCAAATTCTTATATTATACCTTCATTACACATTCCAATTAACCATTACATCTAGTATGGCATTGATGATGACAAGAAGTCTTGGGGTGTTATTGCGACTATTTGCGACACTTAACTTATGTTCCTTATGTTACTGATGCTGCAATGAGGAATTTTGCACAATTTTGAAGTGACCTTTATTACAATTGACCAAGGAGTCACAGAGAAAAAACAAGATGAGGATCATTAGGACCAGTAACTGATACCAGGTGGAGGATGAATTTAAGATTTACTGAACTAAATGAGAGATGATGTACTACAACATGACAGAATACTTGTTCATTGCTTCATCAAAAGGTGACCTAAATTATTATACTCAGAAAATGCAAATGTATTCTTCTGAACTATACAGTCAGTAATTCACTTTATCGAAATACATTAACAGAGGAAAAGTTGCATGGTAACTTTGTGCAATTGAATAAGTTATATAACTCTCAATGAAATATTTTGAAGACACCTGATCACGTACTAACTACAGCTATCACCCAAAAAAAAAATTGCTTGAGACTGCATCTTATTACCCATCACCACACCACACTAGATTGATTAAATAAATTAAATTGTGCTACATCCTAGGCAAATCAGCTGAGCTGGCTGCCTAGTAAAAAATCAAGGTGCATTGGAGAGATGGGATTTCATTGCCATTCTTGGTTGATGCATTGTTTTCCTAACGGCAACTATCTAGGAGTGGTGTCTTTTGTCTAGAAAGTTTCACCTCAATGTTGTGATCAAACAAGATTGGCTTGTTTAATAACTAAATACACAGGATATATACTCAACTAGACAATGAGAAGAGAATTTCTTGATTGTTACAAGTTGTTTGTAACAATTCCTAAAAGTATACTTCATATATAGAGCACTAACCGGTGACTCATTGGCTGCAGAGGGTGAAGACACAGCTTATAACCTATATTTAAGAAAGATGATCGCCATTCTCCTGAAAACTATCGACCCATTAGTCTCACCTCTGTCATCACCCAGCATGCAGAGATTGCTAAAACTAGGGGGGTCTGGAGCATGCCCTCTCCCCCCCAAGGAAATTCTTTGAAAAGGATTGAATTTAGTGGCATTTCAGTCAATATAAATAACTCGACTCTGTAGAGTTTACTCTGAATAATGGGGACAAAGGTAATGTTATTTGCCATTAACTAATGTATTTCTCCTTATAGTGTGGTTTGTGTGGGATGGATTAAGTGGCAGTGGTGTTGTTGATCATGCACAAAAATGTCATGGACATGCACTTAATGATGGGGAAGAACACATTCAACACCTGATGTATCACTACCCAACTGAGCGTAATGGCTGGGTGGCCATCCTCATTTACAAACTTCTGCATTGAATACATTGTATTTTTGCTATTCCAAAATTCATAAAATGTCAAATACTTTCTGGATGACATAGAAGACATTGTCACGGTTTTGTAAGTAGGGTCATTGTCATGTAAACTATTTAACATTACTTTTTACGTGGCCTAACTGTAATCATTACAAGAAACATGGCATTGGCCTTTGTGGCATCCTTCCGTTAGAAACATTTCAATGACAATGAAATGTATCAAAACTAAACCTAGATGTAAAGGAACATTTCCAACATGTTGGAAATTAAAAATTAAGTGCTTTAAAGGTGAGTATGACACATCAGAGTCACATCTTGGTTATCACACACTGTGTCCACTCCTAATTGTGGGGATGATTTGATAATGACAGTAGACGCTACATGCCCTAATATTTAGAACTATTATTTTGATACTGAGAATACGTCTACGGTACTAGCTGATAGCCTCCTAGTCATCCAGTTTATCATAATTGATAGTCCATTGCTCAGTCACCACAACAAAGTTACAATTACTGTTTCAGAGTTTTTATTCTAATCAATGTTTTGATCAACTATATATTGAATATTTTATATTCAACAGTGGCAACTTATAAATATCTAATTCATGGTAATAATTTGTGTATTACAGTATATAATAATCACAGGAAATTACAGGAAACACTTTGGTTTGGACCTAACCATAACTAGACACTGTTAAAATTGGGAAACATGATTAACAACCCTAACTCTGTATTCGTATAGCAGACTTCAAGTAGTATCTCACTTGCAATGTGCATGTTGCTCTGGCTAAAAAAGTTTATCAGTTGGCTAAATATAACAGATGAAATGTTTTACTTGCATGCTTACAGGCAAGTACTTTTCATTGTAACAGTCTCTAGTAGTTTGCAAAAGTCCTAGTCTCAATGTTTTTTTTTTGTTTACAAGCAACTCTATAGCCTAAATAAGGTATTGCTATTGGTGGAGCAAAGAAAGTTTCAATTGATATAATGCCCAGGGACTCAAAGTAATGACAGAGCCATTCTGCAAATGCCATTATGGCCTGTATACCATGCATACCTCACTTCCCCAGGATGTAAGTTTGCCTGGAAACTCAACACACTTAATATAATAGTTTTATAGCAAACATTGCAAACAAATAAGACTCCTTGTGTGAGAGAAAGAGCCTTTAGTTAATGGCACAATTACAAGACATGTACGAAGACAATTATCCAGCTGCAGTCCTATCATTGGGAGCACTAGTCATGTTAGTTAACTACAAAAGCTTGTTCAATGATGGAGAATACAATGTTCCAGCTATATATGTTGTTGCAATGATAACGTTTTGCACAGCAAATCCCTTGCAACGAAGGCAGCTCTCCCAATGCTTGGGATATAAGACAACCATTTCTTGACTGGAATAAGTGACACAAAAACAGTACAGTTCACGTCAACTACACTTGGACTTGTAGTGGATGATCCAAGTGATGTAAAGGAAATTAATGCATTTTTGAGAAACAATTAAAGTGTACCGAAAGTTAATCTCCAAGGTGTACTTTTTTCATCATTGAACAAGGAATTACTGGCAAAATTCACTACACTTCCAGACAGATGTGGAACTATAGAGCATGCATATGTATACACAAAGGTTTGCATTTGAAGATATAGAGAACAAGATATCTCCTTATCACATTAACATTGACAACATTTAGTTCATTTCTCTTTAGCAATGAGTGCAATTATCCCCAATAATCAATGGAGCAAGTATTCATTAATTGTTAGACATATAAATAATACAGAATCGTTTCTGTAGCTATCGGAGGTAGCAACAATTCAGCATAGCTAGCCAGACATCAACTCTCAAGGTCACACAATTCAGTGACCTTTACAAGAGTTGATACCCAGGACTATGTTAGTGACACATGTGACAGTGTTAGTCTATTGACTGTGGTGGGCTAGTTGTCACCCTCAAAATCACTGTGTGTGTGAATGACTCTGATGGTGAACACTAGGACCACTATTAGAGAATGCTATCAGCATCATGGAGCAAGATTTCATGTAGTTTACTTCCAGAAAATGCGGACAAGCTTATATTTCTTCATGAAAACACAAAACTGTGACTGAAAGTCATACAGGTTAAGAAACATCCTGATAATTTTGTAATTTATATATCATTATCTTTGTAGTTGGTTTGTATCATTGTAAAGTACCAATTTTACAAGAATATAAAATGGTGTTAAAAAGGTGTGTTGTTTCCTTTAATTGAATAATTTATTCAACAGGACAAGCAAATTTCAGCGATTAGGAAGCTATTTTGTGATAGTGGAGTGAGTAATTTAATGCATTCTATGACTTAGATATCTATCATTACTGACATAACAGAACACATACAAATGTGCACTTCATTGTACTACTTTAGCAAAACAATGTACTTTTCTACCGACTGCTAAGATCTTGCAGGTTAACAAACCTTGTAACCTGCAAAAGTATCACATACACATAAACCAACTGCAGGCTGAGTTTGAAGAGCAGACTGAAGAGCCAGAAATGTTGACATTGCGATGTGTCCACCTAAAATGGCTAAGACTTCAGAAATCTCTTAATGTTACTGAGAAATGTTTATTTCTTATACTAAAGCAATGTGCATACCTTGAATGCATCGATATAGCAGGGAACTGTGCTGGTGTCACTGGGCAGTGTTTTGTCATTGCCCCGAAACTACCAGCTCAAAGTGAGTGTCATTCTTTCTGGTGTACAATAATACCCTGACATGCTCTTGTTAACAGATGTTGTAAGCGACAGATGGTGACGAGTTGCATCAATCCTATATCGAAACATATGAAGTTAATGCTTTGTGCTAACTGGTGATAGAATCACCATTGAACAAAGGTACAAATGTATAATGCATAACCAATTTCGTGCCGGTGACTTATTCCATATAATGCACACCACAAAATCAGCCATGCTTGACACCAACAGGAAGGTTCACCACTCTCGCTTGTATTGTGCATTTTCCCTTTACCAGCTTGCTGGCTTGGCTGTCTCTTATTTTATCTAACTGGCTCACCTGGCTTGCATACTCTGCCATTGCCACACCAGCACTAGCTATTGATGCCACTTGTTACAATATACCACCATTGTGTTACCACCATTGTGTTATCTGTCACTGGAATTATTATTTTAGTATTGCATAGGCTCACCAGGGGTTAGTGCAGAACCTCACCAGTTGTCACGTTGGTGTATCCCAGTAGAAACATCTTGCAAGAACCTGCAAGTTCTTGCAAGAAAGTATATTCCAAGAATTTCTTGTCTAAATCTTGCAAGAGTAGTTAAAATCTTGCAAGAAAATGTGTCTTGCAAAACTTCTTGCTTGAATTTTATACACTTGAAAGAACTAATATACTTATAGCTATACTCTGGGAAAAATGATTTACATACTTGATGACTATCTGCCGCATCAAGGGAAGTTCTGGATGTAGCTACCTGGAGCCAAGCCACTAGTAGCTCATGGAGAGTACAAGTAACAGCAATACATTTTACAGGTAGTTGTCATTTATGGTTTTTTTTCCAGTGTTTATAGTTATACAAGACTGATAACCCCATGCCAAGAGCCTGACAGAAGTCAGAGTCACCAGAATGATAAGCTGTATGGCACTTTATTGTGACATGGCAAAGGAAGTTTAAAGACTGAGAGGAAAAGTGCAGTATTAGTGTGAGCTGCAACCGTAGTTTTCTAGCGTGAAGGCGAAGAAACTGGGAATTTATTGACATGTGAGAACATGTTTCTCCGAAGTTCCATCACTATGCAGAGCCGTCTAGGCAGTAAAATGATGTCTTGCTATAAATTATCTGGAGTTTGTATCACTGCATATTCCGGTGTGACTAGTATCTATATTATACTTTAGGTTAACCATGTCACTATAGAGCAATAATATTGTTTCATACAGAAGGATAGCTACAACTGATACAATACACATCATATTAGGCAGTTACATCTTGCCACTTCCAAGTTGGCTCTTACTCTGCTTTATCCTGTAAGGAGATGTTTAGTTGACGTATGTGAGTATTTAAATGTTTATTAGTATGGATGCCTCAATGTCACTGAGATGATCCATAAAGTTGAGAGCATTAACATTGTACATAAGGTTATAAACAAGATAATGCAAGCAATCATCCGATCAGTTGACCTCAACATAGTATAACTACGAAATGATGAACTCCAGATAGTGACTGCATGACACTGTTTTATATATGATTGCAACTGCATATTACAGGTTACCTAATACAGCATGTAGTGGGAAATGACATTTTCAATGGAAAAACATAGGTAACAAAAGGTAAGATACAGTCTGTCTCCAACAATTGTCCTTCTTCGCTTATTAAGAAGCAAGACAGACAGAGGATCAAACACAGACAGGGGGATTTTTACCAAGGATCATGCTCAGTATTTGTGCATCAATTGAGGGAAAGCAGCACCAAGGATATCTTTTCAAACTATGCAATTTTCGGAGATAGACAAGCTTAGTAAGGAACAACAAAAGATAGAAACAGGAATTAAGATTGCACTATTTGATGAAAATTTTTGTAGCTACTAGCTAGCTATTGGGCTTGAGTCTCTAGTGCCAGCATAATTTTTAAGTGAAGAAGCAATAAAGGAATTAAAGAAATGTTAATGACAACCTGTTATGATGAATTGTGTTTGCAATACAATATAATTGTCTAGGATTCAAATAACAAGGTAACTAAGGAGGCAACCTTGGAATACACAAGTTCCAGAACATATTGGATACAGCAGGAAAACACAGATATGGACTCTGGTGGCCTGTAAATTCTAATACATTAATGCATCACTCTGCTAGTATTAAAGGCTCACTAAAGCTTGCAGAACACAATACTTGTTGTGAAATATGGCAGAAGGAAGCCAGGAGACCATCAAAATGGTGAAGAAGTATTAAATTATAAGCTAACGTTTCGTCATTCAAAATTATTCAACACGTTTAAATTTTTTTTTTAGCAACAAGTCAAACATACTATTCAGTCAGGATACTGAACCAAATATTTCCAGTATACTTTCCCAAATGGTAACCATGATGGACTATTCGAGGTACATGCAAGTGAAACTTAAAAAAGGAATATATACTTGAATGCAACCAATTGCGTTGTGCATGATCATCACTAGGCCGTCAGTCTCCCTTCACTGTCTGTACATGATGTTAAAGAAATGAATAGAGCTTACTTATTAGTTAACTTGTACAGTTTGGTGAGTCCATCCATAGATGCTTTTATAAAAATAATTAGGGGAAATTAATGTGCCTCTACGTCAATATAAAAGAGGTGCACACAGGGTTCAAATGTTAGTCAAACTATCAACCATTATAAATTATCAACAGATATACTAAGATCTGAGATCGTAAATGAGACTGATTGAGCACAATGTTGGAACCAATGTACACAGTAGTGGAAGAGTCAACATTTGATTTAAATATTAAGATGTAGGTCCAACTAAGGTCTGATATACAAGAATGCAATCATTGCTTGAGATTTTGTGAGCGTATAAAGGCCAACTGATATGCCCTATGGAGGTAATTGAAAGTAGTAGCTATGTAAACATTGTTTAAAAATTGATACTGGTAATTTAGAACTGTGGCCAAGTCTTCTACACCGGCAAAGGCTATTTTGAACACCGTAAGACTTGGCACGCTTCTTTTCCTATTACATGTATATACATATACATATTCCATTTGAATAGGCTTTGGGTGAAAGGTATACACTATTTTACAGAATTTCTTTAGTCACGAATTATTTCATCATGGAACAAAACAGCTAGAAAAAGGATTTTTTTTTAAATTAAATACAAAAATGATTATGAATATAGTACAGGTACCCTGTATATATATATATATATATATAACTCTCCCATGAGTGATGCAATACATACCATAGATTGCCAAAACTCATTTACAATTTGAGGACAGCCAATACAATGGTAATAGATAGACCAGTGCTACCTAAATTCTCTTATTGACCAACAGAAGGATCAAGTTGCCTAGCTGCATTATCAACAGCTGATTGAAGAACCAGTGGCAGCAACATATGAAGCTAGCACCAGGAATATTTAAGGGACAGGCTATTGCATTGGATACGGTGATGCATCGAACGGAAGTTGTTTCTTTTGTTAATTAGTCTGGCTGGAAATGATGTGATTAGTAATGTTTGCTTGTCGGACATGTTTTGTAAATCAGTCCAATTTACAAAGTACACAACTTTAGACATGGCTGACAAGCAAACACATCATTTCCAACAAGTCAGATCATGGTGTTGGGCTTTTCCAACATGTTGGAATCTGTCCAATTTACAAAATAAACAATTAAAAGCAGAAATTCTTTAAAATACCATTTGATGAGAATGCATAGAGGATGTTTAAAATATCCTAAAGAATATGTGTACCATATTGTAAATAAGTTGACTTCACACCATAAGTTATCAATTTGTGGTTGCTGTTGTAGTTGTGTCTTTACACAGACATGATGATGGAATTATCAGAAGCAGTTGGTCCTCAACAACTATGGGACCAGTACCAGCAAGAGACAGGTAATATTTATGAGCATAAATATTGAAAACAGTTTTACTGTAATTCCCAGGACACATCTTCATGTCATCACAGTGTAAATTTGTTTTTATACTAGTCCTTTACTTGAATTGTTTAAACAATATTACAGGCTGAGTTCTGACTAACTCAACAACCTTTGAATCATAAATGGTTAGTAAGATGAGGATGGAGTTTTGATCTTGCCCTTCCAAATGGAGTGACAATGCTGCAGATGCGGATAATCCACTGAAAAGGCAATTAGAAGATATCGAATCAAAATTAGATTATGTAATGTCCGATTTACTGCAAATTAAGGAAACCTTCGAGCAAACCGTTCAACTAACTAAAGATACTTTTACAAACAAAGCAATACTTGATTTTTGGTACTGAAATTCTGAAACAGAACGGATGAGTTACTATATAGAATAGTAACTGCCTACTGCATTTATAGAGAACAAACTCGGAGCAACATCCACACATATGATGCTCAGCAGAAGAACAATGTGAATGATGAGTCAAAGGTAAGAAAACTGTCATATTTTTTTCTCAATAGTAGGACACTTTTAGTACAAGGTTGGATGTACCTTACTTTGTGTGATTTCAGTAAAGTCAAGGGGAGACCCTGAAAGATCACATGAGGCATCAATGAAGGTTAAACTATGTACCTGAAATACTACATTTTGTACAAGTTGTGTATACACAGCAAGTTACCAATTGAGTGTTTATGCTCTTACTGGCTCCTAGAAATACTCAAGGGATTTAATGTAGCTAGGAAAAGAAGTTGTGCCATTGGTTCATGACTCCACAATGGGCCTGTAAGGGTCATGTACTATTTACTTGCAGACAAACATGCATAGTTTGCAACCAAGATCTGAAGGGAAAGCCAACCTTAAGAAACGGGATATAATGATAGACACAATAGCAATACACAAGTACCTGTCGTGTGTGTTGTGCGGCACTTCAAAGCAACCTCAACTAGCTACCTAGTTATATATAGTGGGCAATGACCATTTCAGTTTCATATAGCTACTGTTGGTCATCAGTGCATGATGACATTAGAAGCCATCATCATCGCTTACTCTTTGATCCTTTTCATTGTGGCCGTATCAATAGGGATATATACTGCAGGCCAATAATGGCAAGGATGAATTGTGAGTTTTTAAAAATAATTTGCTGTTTATTACTGGGCAGACAGCTACGCTGTGCTTGGCCAGGAAATAAGTGCCAAAAGGTTGAACTGGATATTAGACTTGCAAAGCTGCAACATTATGTACAAATACTGGAAAACGCAACATTATGTACAAATACTGGAAAACACCTGTATGATTTACGAGCAGCAATGCAGCCCTGGTAAAGCAATCTATAGCTTCCTGGATTAGTTGCTTGTAATTAAGTACAACATGAAGTATCTTGTGTTATTATTGCATGTTCATATTTAACATAGGTCGATGAAATTACAGAAGTGCAGAATGTGAGATCTGCCATCAAAGAAGTCACTAAGGTGCGTGTTAATTACCTATCTTATTAAGATTGTATTATTTACAGCTACTACCAATATTGTGGATTTAAAAATAATTCATGAATTTATTCTTTCGTTTTACTTCCTCTCATACTTATAAACGTATTTTAGAAGTACTCAGGGACACCTTTTTGTGGGGCTCTTCCAGACTGTTCAAATTTGGTCACCTATTGCACTTTTAGTACTACTTCTAATTATAGCCCTATCAAATATGTCTAAATGCCACAATTACTCTAAATTCTATTTTTAATAATATGTGAATACGAGACCCTAAAATATCCATATAAAGACACTTCCTGGGTATATAAAGAATGGATACAATGAAAGCATTACAAGCAAACTGACAAGACATCTTGCTAGAGGATAAAGGTAGAACGAAAGATGTCTCAAGTAACTTCAAGAAAGATTAAGTGGAGGTCAAATTAAATTATAATGTAGTATTATCACGTTTTAACATTACAGGTTTATTTACGCTAGGTGTCATGCTCGGTGTCGCAGTTGTAATAGGATGTGTGTGTCACGGACAGTGATTGACTGATTGTTGTAGTATTGTATAATGTTGTATTATGGGTCTGTACATATGCTCACATGTGCTGTTGGATAAATAGAAAAGTTAACATGTGTATGTCCACAGTCAGATTACATCAGCCATTGCACTTCGAACCAGGATATCATTCCTTTCAGGTAACCACTATACCGGTCATTTGGTGCTGTGACCAGGATCACTGTATCCGTGGCCTCTGTATTCTATTAAATCCATGCAAAGACACTGAGCTCTTTTGGGTATAGTGTTTTTCATTATCACTCTTGTACGAAGTTCAGACACGATGCAATTGGATCCGCTTCTTCCAAGTGATTTGCTATTATCCTTCAAATGTTGACAAAGACATTCAATTTCATCATCATAACAATCATCATCAAACACTTCTGGAATAGATCAATTAAATGTTGGTGATTTGTGTTGGTTCACGGTATCTCAGCAGGGGTGAACTGGGAACTAGCGATCATTGAGTCGTAGATAAGGGGAAAGGTAGTTTGATTCATTCTGCAAACATTTGTACAGTGGACAAACCGCACTTTTGCACGTTTGTATCCTCTTGAAGTGACAGCTACTGAAGAAATGGCTAAGCCACCCGAATTCAGATAGCCAGAATGAGAACCACCTTGCAATATTGAGGAGACCAACTCGTGAAGCAGCTGGGAGAGGGCAATAATGGATGAGAGAGTGGGTAAATTCCTTACGTGCCTGACTGTTGTAGTATTGTATAATATTGTATTGTGGGTTCTATATGCATGCTCACATGTGCTGTTGGTTAAATAGAAAAGTGAACAAGTGTACATTTACAGTGAGATTGTCAGCCATTGTGCTTCAACTCGTAGATTGATGCTGTAACCAGGATATCATTCCTTTCAGGTAACCACTATACCCGTCAGTGTGGTTGTTAGTTTGCCATTTACAGTAGAAGATATTACTTGGAGCCACGTCATGAAGATTGGTCCCTCCTAATGGACCATAGCCCACTTGAAACTGTATAATGAACACTGCGTAATGGACCTGATAGCTCACTTAATATCATTCTAAAGTGTGTATAAAGTTTCCTTTTTGAGCACTTTGTTGTATAAATACTTAAGTCTTTGTAACATATTGTACATTCTTGTTTCACTTGATTTTTTTAGTCACTGTATTTCATATTTCAGTGGGTGTGGTGGGCAAGCTATGAGGGGTAGCCAATGTCTTGGGACTCTCGTACACCATGAGAAATCCAATTATAAATCCATGAAATATTTATTAAAATAATACAGAAATATGTTTAGATATACTTAAATATGGGGTCTCTCACACACTATTTAGAAGTTTGTGTGGGTGTTGACAACCCTTTAGCAAACTAGCTATTTATGGTACACTTGCAAAACAGATAATTCTCCCCCTTCCTCCATATTGGAAAAAAGTCTAATACTGGAGATCAGGAAGAAGAGTTACAGAAGAAAGATGAAGAAGATGATTTTAAAGTGGGAGATGAAGGTAAGATTATATACATCCTCGTATGATTACATGGTACTGTATCACTGATGAACAGTTCTACTGTTTCTCAGCCTGACATTACTGTGTTAAGGACAGAGGATACCCCTGGTGCCTTGCTAAATGTAAGAGACTCTACTGAGTTGGAGATACCAGAACTGAAGCGTTGGCTGCTATGTGGAGAAAGCTTATTCGACTAAATCAGATGATGCTGACTGCTATAAAGAATGCTAGTGTACCCTGTCCTTTAGTTGATGAAGAGCTGCAAATAAGATGTAATGGTATCACAATTCATCTGACCATGCCTCCAGATACCCGAAGTATAGTAGAGTTCCACACAAGGGGGCAGTCTGTGGCACCAAGTATGTTATCCTAAAATCACTGCTTCAAATGATGGGTCTATTTTAACTCAGCAAACTACAACTCTAGCCCTGTTGAAGAGCATTCTTTACTCAAAGCCATTAGATCTAGATCTTTTCTTGACTTATGTTGAGCATATCTTGGAAGATGACATCCATCATTATGGATATGACTGGACTATGTATGATCCATCACTCACTACAAGCAGAACTTTAACCTTAATTATTTTGACTTCAATATGTGCATGTGATACAATAGGATTATTCTCATAGGTAAGCTGGCAACTCTAACAGCATAACTTTTTGCAAAGAAGGGAAAAGTGTCACCTCAACTGCAACATACAAATAATAGCAATAGCTTGAAATTGGTCCAGAGTTAGTAGGCATATTAGAGCAGTGGGTCTGGGGGGCATACTATAGACATTTTATTGTCTTATGCAAATAATTATATATGAAGTTTTATGTATGGTTTCTGATTGATCTTCTGAGTTGTAGCAATTGGTATTCAAAGGACAGCAACTGCTATGTATGTAGCACCATGCCAAGTACATATTAGCTTCCTGGAGATAAACACTTATTCTCTCTATTGCATGCTATGACTGTTCTATTAAAATCTCGATCTTTATGAAACATTTAACTGGTTTGATACTAATCTTAGTCTCACTACAGACTTCAATGTCCATGCATTCACTAGCTATACTGACTCAACACTAACGTTATCTTCAGAGCTTCTATTGATGGTCTTCCAATCGAACTTCCAATAATTCTAAATATCATAATATTTATTACATTTTATTCAAAATCAGACAATGAGACACATTATGTAATACGAAATTCAGTGACTAAAGCTCAGCTAAACTACTTTGCCATGCCTTGGTACTAGTTGGCACATGAGGGGTAGGACAAGCCCACATGAACTAGTAATGGAATTACGCAAGGTCCTCATCGCTACTAAAAAATATTTCAAAGAAATGGATCCCTCTACCTCTCTATAGAGATATATCCAACACAGACGATTGTTTGTAGTTGTTTGATAAATGCAAAGACAGTTTGTGGTGAATTGGTGAACGCCACATGTTATCATATCGGAACGCTGATTTCTTCGTAACAGTTTTGTATTTTCGTGAGGAAATAACACCTTCGTAAAGTAAAAACACAGTAGAACTCCAATATCTATCGAGCCTTGTCGAACCTCTTCATTGATATTCTGTACAGTAACCACATGAACTACTTTCAAGTGTCACTTAAGTGCATTCGTACTGTACATCACTTCACGTCGGCTTGTCCTACCTCCTGTGGCACATTACACGTGCCCTATAAAACTCAAAACTCACAATGAAAAGCACTTATTCCGTCAAGCGTAAACTTGTAGTAAGACCACAGTACACTTTTCTACTCGTTGTCAGGAAATCACTTCATCATCCAAAAACAGATTAGCCACTTTACTTTGTGATGTTATAGAAGTTATACTAAAGTTCCTGAAGATCATATAATGAGGCATCATGGCAGGGTGACTATACCAAGAGTACATTAAGTACATCACGGACAAGTTGTGTGTACACAATAAGTTATCACTTGATCATTGCTGATGTAGTTTTGTGCCTCTACATAGCAGTGATGCAAGAATTATCTTTGGCCATTGAACCAATATCCGTAATGACACAGTACAACTAAAAGACAATTGATATCTGTAACTATATTTATTAATGCAAGAAAATTAACTGAAGTTGAAAAAAGCACCTGTATTAGCCTGTACCAGCAAGAGACAAATAACATGCATCAAAAATGCAGCAGGTTAAAAAAGGTACTTCACAACAATTCAGTATAGCTAGCCAGAAATCAACTCTCAAGGTCACACAATTCAGTGACCTTTACAAGAGTTGATACCCAGGACTATGTTAGTGACACATGTGACAGTGTTAGTCTATTGACTGTGGTGGGCTAGTTGTCACCCTAAAAATCACACTCTGTGTGAATGACTCTGATGGTAAACACTAGGACCAGTATTATAGACTGTTAACTAGGTGCGGTTTCTTCCGAACAACGGCGCCGGATGCTTCTACCTCGTGTGTGTGCCAGGGTGGAGAGGCCGGAGTTATATCCCAGCGCCGAGTCACGTGACAACTTCACGTGATCCTGGAGGTGAATCGGCCGCTCGTGGTCTCCATCTACCAAACTCATGTGGAATCATCAGCCCAAGCTGGAGAACCAGACTGCACCCTTGGACCCATGAAATGTGTTAAGTATGCAATCAATGTATATGGTTTATACATATAATGATCCATATTCTGGTATTGTGTAGGCAGTGCAGCCAACAGTTATAAGACATGTATAATTAGTGCCACATGTTCACTCAGTAATAAATATTTTACAACAAACAAAATTGTACCTCTGAGTGTGTATATTATCATTTCAGAGTGTAGGAGCAGGGAAGGGTGGGAATGGATATAATAGGTCATACTTCTCTGTTTGTTTTATTCATAGTCATTCATACCAAAACCTGTTATTGTCATCTGTAACATCATTGTCATTCATTGCATCTAAAAAATTATTGTATTGGGTAGACAGGAAATCCGTTTGAGCTTTCAAAGATTTTCTTTTGTCTTGCGAAAGTGAGATACAGAAAGTGAACAAGAACATGCTAAAAATGCCTATGATAGAATTGACAAGACTAACCTGTTATGTTGAGCAGTACAATATAATTGTCTGAGATTGAAATAACATTAATAATATCTATGAAATAGGATCACACAAGCAGTATTTTTTTGGAGCTGTGCTACATAGCCAAGTCAGTATGTATAATTATACTACTTATCTGTGTACACAGCTAAGCTAACTACAACTAAATAAAAAATTATTCAGTAAAACATGTCACATAGCTATCAGCAAAAATTGTGACAAGGTGCACAAAGGTAACTAAGGAGGCAACCTTGGATACAGCAGGAAAACACAGATGTGACCTCTGATGGCCAGTGATGGTGAATTTTTATACGTTACAGCATCACTCTGCTAGTATTAAAGGCTCGCCAAAGTCTATGGATTTTATACAGGTAGCAATATTGGAAGAATTAGCTTCTGTAAACCCTGCAGCCAAACGGTGACTGAAAGGAAACAGTAGTAAAAGGCAATGGGCAGGCGATCAGAAATGGAATGTACGTAGGGCACTTAATCAGAAACTAAAGGTGGACCGATACTGATACCAGTATCGGTATCGGTAATACAAGGTACAGATACCACAGTAGACACCCATCACTTTTATTAAACCATCTCTAGCTAAGTTTCCAGTAGCTAATAACTTAGTTGAGCTAATCAGTAACTTAGTTGAGCTAACAAAGTAGCGAAACAAAGCCTTTGTTACCCTTTTCAAGTATTGCTACAACTGCTCCGTGTGTATTCTAATATATTAGAGCACGTGAATCCTTTGTAATTAAATGGTAATGCAGTTGTTCCTCAAGAAATAAGTTTATGACTACTTGGCTTGCCTTTTCATGAAAAGGTTTGGTTGAAAAGCTGTAACAAACATTGCACAATTATCGGCCGCCCACGCAATTAATTGCCTTATCAATAAGTTTACAAGAAAACTACCTCAAATCAAGAAATTAGTAATCCACAATGATGTTTTTATCCTGTTTAGCTGTTATACAATGAATATTTAAAACTTGATTGAACTGAGATCAATCAATTACTGTGATATTTTAATAGCTAGCTATGTATCACAACAATGAAATTTCTATAATAAACTTGTCTAGGCTTCAATGTATAGTATCGGTATCGGCAAATAATTTCAGTATAAATACTGGTATCAGAAATATCGGTAAAAAGTGGTATCGGTCCATCTCTATCAGAAACGTCAACCAAGAATTCTAAATTTATGGCGTGTGGTTAATTTCCTGAGTCATGGGAAGGTTATTTGTTTTCCTGAGATTGTAACCTTCCCATTTGATAGCTATTCTGACAATGTTTTGATCTTTTTTCAGAGGAAGATAAAAACTGCACGACAACTTGACAATACCTGCTACGTTTGTGGAGAGAATGATGTCTATAACACTGAAAGAAAGTATATTTAACTGAAAGTATATTTAATCTCTCTTACTGAAATTGTATGCAATTCTCTTGGCATGAACATGTGTAGCATGATCTATGATGTTTGTTGGTTAGGTGCATATTTTAGATGTGCTAGTCTGCCAGGTACCCTTGCAAATTGGAATAGGAGTAGGAAATATTCTGATTACATTTACTTGTCTGAAAATATTAAATTACTTTAAAGGCAACCTTTTCAGATAAGAGAGGTGAACTGCAGACCAAGTACATACACTTGTTGCAAGTATGTTTTACAGAATTTCTTTAGTCATCAGACGAACATAAAAACAGAAAATAAAACTGGGGAGTATTATAATCAATGTTTGGAAGATAACCTTTTGACTGCATCATTTTCCGTGACCAATGATCGGTTTTGCGTCCCCATATAGTATATTCATAATCATTTTTAGATATCCTTACTCCAGCTGTTTTTTTTTTCCATCATATAAAATGTGTTATGGATACAGTGATGCATCGAATGAAGAAGAGGGGTCTTGCTTGCATGTAATGTAAGCCAACAATTAGCTGAGATTAAGACTCCACCTTTTGCTTTGCAAGGAACATTACCAATTGCATTTATTAAGGATGACAATGACAACACATCAACTATAGACAAGATAGTAACATTGTGTCGTGCAGGCATAAATACGTGTTCTTCTATTGTTCAACAATAGTGCGGTTTCAGTGGAACAGAATTATGTGGCAATGGCATTGTCGATCACGGTGATGGAAAATGCCATGGCTATGTAATTCCTGAAGGAGAGATACACATCATTTTGAAGGAATACTCTCCACAGGATGCTACCTACCCTGTGCAGTTGCCCGATGGAACGTGGTGGCTGGATGGCGGTCCGGAATGCGCAAGTTTGTGGTTATCTCTGTCATTAATGATTGACACTTTTCTATGTATAGGGATTGACGTTTACAGGTGGGAAGGACTTTGGCCTCCATTATATCCATAAACATGGCCACTTGTGGAACCAAGTAATAAGTTGTATGTTTATGTTATTGCATTTTTATTGGATCTTTTTTTGTTTTGGACAGTTGCATTAAAAAGGGATTAGGTGAAACTACTGCCAGATGTAAAAAGCTTGTCGAGCACTTCAATAAATCACCCAAAGAAACTAGCAAACCTAGATGCTGAAGCTACTACAGCATAAGCTGATGCTATAAATAAAATGATAAATTAAGGATGATTTGGTCCAACAATATAGAGCAGGTGAGTGAGGTGACCTTGACAATGTTTTATACGCTGCAATCTTTCTTGACCCACAGTACAAGGAACTGCCATTTCTGACTCATGCTCACAAGGAAGAGATTTTTGATCATGCAAGAATCAGTATGCACATGGTAACATCGTCAAATCATGTTGCTCAACCTGCTGAGCCTGAAAATGATGAACCAGATGAGACTGAATGCAGTAGCCGACCAGCGAAGAAGGCTAGAAGGAGTAATGACAAAGAACCCAGGTTCTCTAAGTTGTTTGGAGATATTTTTAACAGAATTTTTATTGACATCATTTTGGAATTGGTCCATTATCAAATAATATCTATATTGTACTTTGCATGGGAGGATCAAATTGCTGTATTTTCCATATTGTACCAATTAACTGCATAACTGTACTGTACAAGTTACAGCAATCATGTGGATAATTGGGTACATACAGTACACTTATGCAACGGGTATGTAAGAAATGTTACAAAAACAACATCACTCGGAAAGAACGATTGATCACATGCATGACATTGTAAATTGCTAAAACTAGCCAGACTAGCCTTACCAGATGGCTCTATGACTAGACATAGATTAATTACTGATACCAGTGTATGTTTCTTGGCATCACATTTAGCATCACTGGTAAAATTTGACTTATCTGGGTGTTTAAGGATCACTGAAAAGAGCCTAGTCACGAGCGTTTATTGTACACCAGAAAGAATAACACTCACTTTGAGCTGGTAGTTTCGGGGCAATGACAAAACACTGCCCAGTGACACCAGCACAGTTCCCTGCTATATCGATGTGTTCAAGGTGTGCACATTGCTTTAGTATAAGAAATAAACATTTCTCAGTAACATTAAGAGATTTCTGAAGTCTTAGACATTTAAGGTGGACACATCGCAATGTCAACGTTTCTGGTTCTTCAGTCTGCTCTTCAATTTCCTGCTCTTCAAACTCAGCCTGCAGTTGGACAACCTAGCACTTCAGTTGGTCAATCTGTGTAAAAAAAAGAACACAACGTAGGTAGTAGTAGTAGTAGTAGTGAGATATCTATTACAGTTGCATTGGCTGTCTTCAAATCCTCCATGAGATTTTATGAGCAGTTACTGATAGAAAATTGAAGCAACAACCCCACAAAGACGGCACGATGGATCACGTACATGGTACTGTCAAACGCTAAAAATAGTCAAACTTTTGTTTTATCAACAGAAAATGTTAACAAATGAAATAACTAGCTACCAAATTAAACTACAAGCTAACTTATAACTATGCTAAAATTTAATTACAAAACTGACTAGACATTGATCATGAGAGCAGGGAAATCAGTGTCTCCATACTGCAAAGCCCAGTATCTTAAAATTATTCTGGCATTGTTGGACCAAAGTGACACAACACAGACAGTTGTTGCAGCAAGTTCTTACGGGCCACTCGAGTAGAAGCACCACTTCTCGCTGTGGTGTGATCAGCAATAGAGTAAATAACTTGAAGTGCAAATGGAGACCACACGCCAAACGTTTCCATCACAAGGGGAATAAAGTCACACCCTGCGTCCTCTACAAAATCCCTACGTCTTTCATCCTTTGTCAACTCCCTAGCTGCAGCAGCTATTCCAGGCACAAGAGGATGAAATGTGTGAAGTCTGAGTAGTGCTGCAAACTGAAATGTCAAAGCATGCAAGACAGCCATGCTGAAAATCTGGGTGGTAAACATCTCCGGGGTGGGAGTGATCATCACCTGAAACCCGCTGCTCCTTAAGAACCCCAAGATGACCCTTAGACAAGCATGGTACACAATGTCTACTAGTGCATCATGTCGATGGATGTGCATAGGCCCATGAGCACATTCAAGATGGTCACCACAATGGTCAATGGTAGAAAGACACACACAAAGTGGTGACAGTGGAAATAAGGAAATTCCTAACCATAGGAGAAGGCGGACTATAAACTCTGAACCAGGAATAGAAAGGCTGAGGGATACTTGAGGAATAGCCTTAAGCCACTCACTACTAGTTCCAGATGAGTGTGACAAAGCTGCAAGACGAGTTTGTTCTCGGATACTTGATGAAGCACAAAGTTGGTCATATTGATGTTGATCTAAAACAGCCCGCAAGTCATGCTGACAAGTCATGCTGAGAAGCAAAAGAAATGGAAAGATCAGAAGAAAAGTTCTCAAAGACAGTTGCAGCCATCACAGGAAAAAATTTTTGATAACCAATGTTGATATTCCCTGTATTTCCAACTTGGACAAATTCCAATATTGGGTCTACATTGGTTTTCAAAGACAAATACAATGCTAAAAGTGAATTATTATGGTGGAAAAATTGGAAACCATATTGGTAAACAGCAAATCCAATGTAAGTGTTGTTGGTGATCATTACAATATTGGTAATTACATTGGGAAATACCAGTTAATATTGGTAAATATAATATCCGACATTGTGTTCGCATGCTGGTTTGTTTAATATCCAACATTGTGTTTTCGCAAAGAACAGCCAATATTGGTAAATGGACTATCCGACATTGTTTTTGCATGCTGGTTTGTTTAATATCCAACATTGTGTTTTCACAAAGAACAGCCAATATTGGTAAATGGACTATCCAACATTGATTTTGCATGCTGGTTTGTTTAATATCCAACATTGTGTTTTCACAAAGAACAGCCAATATTGGTAAATGGATTATCCTACATTGATTTTGCATGCTGGTTTGTTTAATATCCAACATTGTGTTTTCACAAAGAACAGCCAATATTGGTAAATGGACTATCCGACATTGTTTTTGCATGCTGGTTTGTTTAATAGCCAACATTGTGTTTTCACAAAGAACAGTCAATATTGGTAAATGGACTATCCGACATTGTTTTTGCATGCTGGTTTGTTTAATATCCAACATTGTGTTTTCACAAAGAACAGCCAATATTGGTAAATGGACTATCCAACATTGTTTTTGCATGCTGGTTTGTTTAATAGCCAACATTGTGTTTTCACAAAGAACAGTCAATATTGGTAAATGGATTATCCGACATTGTGTTCGCATGCTGGTTTGTTTAATATCCAACATTGTGTTTTCACAAAGAACACAGTCAATATTGGTAAATGGATTATCTGACATTGTTTTTGCATGCTGGTTTGTTTAATAGCCAACATTGTGTTTTCACAAAGAACAGCCAATATTGGTAAATGGATTATCCGACATTGTTTTTGCATGCTGGTTTATTTAATATCCAACATTGTGTTTTCACAAAGAACAGTCAATATTGGTAAATGGATTATCCGACATTGTTTTTGCATGCTGGTTTGTTTAATAGCCAACATTGTGTTTTCACAAAGAACAGCCAATATTGGTAAATGGACTATCCAACATTGCTTTTGCATGCTGGTTTGTTTAATATCCAACATTGTATTTTCAAAAAGAAAAGTTGATTGTTATTAATTAATAATAATGTTAAACTTGTATTAAGAATTACTAGTTACAGTGTACGTAGAAATATATTAATTACTTTCATGTACATACAACACACATATTTCTAATGCAAAACTGATTGCAAATGAAAGAAACCATCTTCTCGCCACTGTCCATTTTGTAAATTTATTAGGGATTCGAAGTGTATCTTTTCTAGTCTATGACTTTCTCTTCTGTACAGCTCATGATCAGGCTCATCATTTGCAACATAGAAGTATGCTTGGCAAGTGCAGGCCGTTCTGTCGACTGAGTGTATTTGGGCCAACCAAATTTGATTGCCTTCACCACTAACTGACACCATATCACCTACTTGTGGATACAGAGGAACAATAACTTCACTGGAGCACAAAGGAATGTGTGTGCGTGCATAATCAACCAAAATAAAGTTTTCACCATGAGGATAAAGCATAACTTTACGGACAACTTGTGTGGCTAAAGCAACTAGCTGATTGGATGTTTGTTGCACTATATGATTTAAACTGTATGAATGAATGCTGATTTGATCTCTTTCAGTCACTAGTGAAAACATAGTACCTTTGACATAAATAGTGGTGCAGGTTGAAAACTCTATTGCAAAGATTTTTGAAATTTCTATCACAGTGTCCTCTCCAGGATGGTTAACAAGACAGTGTTCTCCAATTCTGTATAAGGTTCCGTTATAACCATGCTTGGAAACAAAAATGCTACGTGCAAATATCCCAATTGTAGAACTTTCAAAGCTCTGCTCATTTACTAATGTTGATGCTGCTCTGAGATCTGAAGTATCCATCAATCTATAGTGCTTTCCTCCGACCAATATTGAATCGACTCTAGATCTTGAGTACAAGGAGCTGATCTTCTGGGCTTCTTTAATGCTAGAGGCATAAAACTATAAAGTAGAAAACTAAGTGATGCATGCTATCATGATGTAAACATAACATTGAAGTATTTCTAGGCATACAAAACTTTATAAGGGTAAAGCACTGCATCTAAATTATTATATATTGTTATTGTAATGCCTTTTACAAACTTAATAAACCTACACTGTATTAAATTATTTATTCAACTTTAAATATGTTTTGTGTTTACATTTGAAGCTATAGTATATTACTACCTGCCCAGTGTGCAGTGTAATTTTGCTGGATTCCACATTAATAAGGAATTAATATCATAAGCTAAACACATTTACAACAACACCTTTTGCGTAAAGAGCTATGTAGCATGTATGACAATGCCACTTTAAAATACACAAGCCTTATATCCTGCAGGTGAAATAATAATGGCATATAGATAACTTAAAAGCATGATTTATGTCAGCTAACTGAAGCTCATTGTTTATTGCCACAAAAAATCTCTTTGATAGCTTAACAAGTGCAGTGAAGCTGTGTGATATCACAAAATGTTTACCTCTATGTGTATATGATAACACTCTGCCATCTCATAGTAAAACCCATTGACGTAGGCGAAACCATTACCTTACCATAATATAAGCATAGAACAATACTAGAACGTAAAGCTGCTTTTGACTAGTATGTAGCAGCCGACCTACACTATCAGGCTTGCACAACTGGTTGTACTCCAAAATGGTGGAGTATTGCTATGGCAGCAGCTATATAATAATTATGATGTAATTTACATACATACAATTGTCATACGCATACTTTTAGACAATGATATACTGTGGTTATACAGTCGACATAAACTAAACTTTACCATCTCTTCCGGATTCAGACAAATATCCATACACAGTTCCTGTGAATCCTGATCCGGAAAACAAAATTTCATATACTCTCTTCTGCATTCAGCTCTAGCAAATGTATGCTCTACGTTTTTGCAGTTGGAGGCCCGGTTAGTGTAGCACTTAATCACACGTTCAAAAGTGTAGCACCAGTAATTGTCAGGTGCTGAAAACCTGATGATGTCTTCATGGAGATGCAGCAAATTGTGTAAAGTTACTACACAGCTTTTTGTTCCTTCTGATTCTTCTGTGAGGATGTTGTGTCTGAAGACAAGCTTTGAAAGCAAATTGATGTCTTCATCACTCCAGCCATCTCTTCCAGTATTGTAAACTAGTTCTGTTATTCGAACAAGAGTTACCCAAGCATGATAGTACTGGTCTGGCAGCAACCCACCAAGCACATATTCCGATGCCGGATAAATAAATTTCTGTAACTCTTCTGCTTTCCAGTGGCCAAACCTGTTCTTAAGACCTTCTGGAATTCTTCCAGCCTTCAGTTCTAATATAAGTATGAAAGTGCACAAATGAATGCAATACACATGTACACACATGTACATTGTACACTCATGGCATTGTGGCAGATTTTCAACGTTGCATGACACATGTACATGCATATGGTATATAAGTCATTATATATAATGCATGACAATCTCTTAATAAGCTCCATACATATAATCTACCTGTAGTCCATGGCATAACATTTAACCTTTGATCCACCTCTTGCTTACTCACTATCTCTTCATCAAAATAATAATTCATATGATGGAGACCAACATTCAAAGGGAGATTGTGCATAGCATCAAAAACTGTGTCAGTAAGAACATTGAATCCATATAAGTGGTGCAAACGGTGTAAAATAGACAATCCTGTAAATCCTGTTTCTTTAGCTATTGTTGTTCGCACAGTGACACGATCTTCTGTTTCAGTTCTCTTCATGTGGGGAATGCAAGATATTAGATTCTTCTGGGACCAAGGATAACGGGTATGATAGCGGTAGTTACCATAGTAATACTGAGAAGTGAACTGATATCTCTCTCCTATATATTTAACAAAATGCACACAATAAAGCTATATAATATATTATATTAAAATACATCTCTTTACAATGCATTATGAGTATATATGTAATACCTTCAAGTTCACATCTCCTACATGGACGGATGCCATGGCTAATTGTTTTGGCCACTTCTGACTGTGCAGGATAATCACCTGTCCACAGAAGTATCAAACATCTTAATGTAGCAGGCCCAGGTGGTATTCCTCCTATTTCTGCAGCATAATTCACTTCAACCCCTTTAAATGTATAAAAATTTTAAATGCTGTATGTCACCTAGTAATTTTACCATTAATAAATATGTCTTCGACTTCTTCAATTAATGGGTGCAGAAATGGATCAATAGAATTAGGTCGTTTTTTTGGAAGCAAATAGCTTGGCACAAATCCGCACACATAAACTTCACCTACTGAACACCGATCTTTCTTGTACATTGTTGCTATAGATACATCTATGGAACCTAGTGGATAGGCATTATAATTGGGGTTACCTTTACGCAGTGCACAGTATTATTTAAACTACAAAGTACTGACCTGAAGTATGTTTTACACTTCCAGAAAATGGCAACCATCCATCCCAGTGGCCTATCAAGGCAATATTTCTGGGATCTCCGTTTGCTGACTGAACACGATGTTGAAACTTCTTATGACATTCTGGACATATTAGCGACACTACGCTGCCAATTGTTCCATTAATCAATGCAGAACTAACTACTTGAGAGCATAGCGGACAGCGAGTTGGTAGCACCCAGTTACACTGAGGATCCCAGAACCAGGCTAACTCTGCAAAACGTTCTCCATCCCACAACTCTTTTCGTCCTCCACTGCTTATCATCCCACTGCTTATCCAGTGGTCTTTCTCTTGCCAGTGAGCAGTCATCTTCACACAGAAGCTTGCATCTTGACACCATTGTGAAATCTTATTTCTCAGTGGCAAATATGAGTATTTAATACCATCAGATCCCTTTTTTGCACAATATTTGCATGAACCTTCTTGTGACTTAATGACATCAAATGAACAAGGATGACTACTATCCAAACAGATATAGAGATCCTGTGGCTCATTATATCCACTTCTCTCCAGCATACGAAGGGCTGCTTGCCATGATCTTGGCCACACATTTTCATCAGGCTGCATTTCGTGATTTTTGTAATACATCTCTTTGCCAAATTCTAATATGCTCAAAAAATTTGCTTGAGATCCTCCAACATCGTCAGTGATCTTCATAGCTTTCAGCACTGCCTCCAGCACATGTAGCGGATTGCTATTTGCACCACGATCACCAACTGTACTCTCGCTGCTTCTATAGCTAGCTGCATGACGATCACCATGGCCATCAGTGGAATCATCAAAATCCATTACCGGTTCGTCCTGCAGGGTAACTGTTGTACTATGATCTATAGCTGCATCCAATTGCAAACTCGAACTCGTGACCGAACTGGAACTAGACGCATTGGCGAATGTTGTATCAGACGATCGCGACAGCGCTACAGCACTAGCTTCAGGAAGTTCTGTCTCCTCTAAATGACTGCTGTTTATTATTGTGCTGCCGTTGTGAGGTGTTTCTAAAGCTACAGCAGCCCCAATCAGAGCTTGAGCTAGTTTCCAGTGACGATGCTCTGTACCTCGATACACTGCTTTTCCTTTGCACTCTCTACACGGGCAATGTGTATGTATACTTTCCATATCTGAGCAGTTACAATATGCAACGTCTTCCCTGTTCCAAAGTATCAAATCTTCGCTCGATCGTGATCGTATACCAGCCATTTGTAGTACGGCAACGGTACAGTATCATGGCAACGGTACAGTATTGCGCTTGCGCACGAGCTTTCACGCATGCGTTTACGTAAGCGGGAAACTTGTGCAGGTGCTGTGTGCAGGTGCTGGCTGCAGCTGCGTACTATTTTATCAATCGCGAGTCACGTCTTCGTGTTTGTTTTCAAATTGTGATGGCATTGGATTACGCGAACATTCAGGAGTGGACAGTAGATGAAACAAAACAGTGGGCTGAGCTTCATTTTGGCGAAGACACAGCATTACAGTTTGAAGGTGAGTCGTATTATTTGTGTTATATACGGCACGCAATATATGTTAATTTATTTTTTTAGAGGGAGTTAATGTATTGTGGTAACTAACACACTACGTGACAATCATTACAGGCTTGTTAATTTATAGAGAGCTTGCATACAAAATGAGCGTAGCTACAAAAAATTTTATTGTTATTAGTGCTTTACAGTACAGTGACCAGCACTGAAGGTCTGACAGCAACATGTGCTGCAGCCTTAGGATATATTACCTAACCTAATTGCAAGGACTTAGACTTAGTGGCTTTGCTTGACAACTGTTGACACCTGTTCTCATAACATGCAATTGTGGAGATCTCATACAACCAGCTGGAAAAAGTCACATGCATATATGTGCTACAAGTTATTGTCAATTTTACCAAACAGGAAGGCAATAATAGTAGTGCACATGCTGCATGCACATGTACCAGCTGCATGCTTGTAGCTAACAAATAACAATGGAGATTGTAGTTCACACTAATTGAAGCAACACAAATAATGTCTACATATCTATCATGTAATTTTTTGTGCTTTACACAGCCAATAGGGTTGATGGAGAAACGTTAAAGATGCTGGGAGAAGAGGGGTCCATGGAACAATTCAAGGCCTGTGGCTTGTCAACGGTAATGGAGCAGCTTAAGGTGAAACGCCTGTTGAAACCTGCAGCTGCAGCAGATGCTAATGTACCAGTAGCACAGTATTCCCCAATGGCACGTACTGGCTACAAGTTAACAAAAAGAGAGCTGAATGACATTCCAGCCAAACATAAGATGGTCTATTTGATGATGTAAGGAGCTTCTAGTACTGTACTTTACAACACCCATGTATGTAACATATAAATTTGATATAGGCGTAATAAAGTGGCCAAAGAAGCAAGGAGAGTTTGGCCAGGAAATGATATTCCTTTGTTTCGGGGCAATAAGGAGAATCAAGCCAAGCTTAATGCTCTAGTAGAAGAGTTGGAGGAGTGCTGCACTACTGAATTTTTTACTAAAGACTGCATTAAGCAGCATATCATATGCACTTTGTCTGAGCGAAGGCGACATATAAAACTAGGATATGATTACGTTAAGGTAAAATACCTAGATTTTAATGGGCATGTTCAATGATGCTTTTGCATTGTAGTCTCCTAAAACTGAAGTAGCTGTAAAACCGAAAGGTGTGTAGTTGCGCGCACGCACACACACACACACACACACACACACACACACACACACACACACACACACACACACACACACACACACACACACACACACACACACACACACACACACACACACACACACACACACACACACACACACACACACACACACACACACACACACACACACACACGAATGCACATATATAATATTATACTGTGTGCACACATATAGTGAACAGGTATAAGTGTTGATTTTCTGAGTTAATATTTCTTCCAGGTGTCGCTAATGATCAACAATGTGAAAAAGCTAAAAAGCAAGGAGAAAAGGCTAAGAAGGAAGGAGAGAAAGCTAAGAAGGAAGGAGAAAAGGCTAAGAAGGAAGGAGAGAAAGCTAAGAAGGAAGGAGAAAAGGCTAAGAAGGAAGGAGAGAAAGCTAAGAAGGAAGGAGAAAAGGCTAAGAAGGAAGGAGAGAAAGCTAAGAAGGAAGGAGAAAAGGCTAAGAAGGAAGGAGAAAAGGCTAAAAAGGAAGGAGAGAAGGCTAAGCTAGAAGGAGAGAAGCCTAAAAAGGGAGAAGAGAAAGCTAACAAAGAAGAAGAGAAGGCTAAGAATAAAGAAGAGAGTAATGAAGATAGTGAGTTGCTGCAGGATAAGGGGAAAGGAGATGTGCAAAATGAGAGAGACGAAGACACTGAATTTGATGACGGTATGCAATTATCAGTATAGTTGCACCACGAAGCTTTTGAAGTAATTTCCAACTGTAAATATTGCTTATTACAACCAGCAAAATTTTAGTCATGCCCATGTAAATTTACTTATTTTTCGAAATAGAATATATAACATTAGTGTATGTGTGCACATTTGTAAATATGTTTTAGTTTTAAAGGGAGAAGTCTGGAAAAAAATAAGCTTGGAAAGAAAGTCTCAGAATAGTTAAATATTAATTGCATTTTGGCCTTTAAATAGAAAGTATTGTATTGTATTGTATTAATGCTTTACAGTATTTAAGAAGTATGATTCCAGATTCCTACTTAAATCCTACACTTATATATAGCTACACCGTTTGTCTTTTGTATGTTATAGAATCACTGATGTCAACAGATGAAAGAAGTACAGAAGATGAAGATGATCAAGGTATATAGTGTACACACATGAACTACTAGTATCACCATCATACATGCCAGCTTAAACCATTTTTGAAGTGATATTTTCTTGTTGCATTGTCAAACCTTGTGAACTTTTTTGTGCTTTAAATAATGGTGTGGTCATTGTTGGCATTTGTCTTTCAAGAGATAGCTACTATTCCTAAGAAATGAATGCCCATAGCTAGTTACATAGCAGAGAAATAATCTTTATATAACATATATTGGTTGCTGTACTGATTTACAACCAGTAAAATAATGTCCGTATCTTCCATATGTATTCTGTAATTTCTATAAGTACGGTGAGTGTGTGGTGAGTCTATCATTAATATCAATTATTTTCTATAGTTCTGAATACCAACAGTGCAGAAGCTGTTGTGCTGGCAGCTTATGGGGCTCACTTCTTGAAAGAAGTGTCCAGAGCCCAGCTTAATTCTGCCATAAAGTTGTTGTGTTCTGCTGAAGAAAGGAAGTGTCTGTTGGGAAAAGAAAAAAGCAAGTTAATGATACCACTGGCAACCCAGTTGATTGCTAAAAAGTATGTTAAGATAGAAGATGGAACAAACTTGGGTTCCATCACCAGGGATGACGTTAGAAAGGTCAAGCCCTTTTGAACACTAGTCTGTACTACTGACTCGTTTTTGGTGTTATACTATATATGTAGAAAAATTATTTGACCAAATCTGCAAAAGCCTAACATAATAGTGCAGGCTGAAATTTTGTGGTATAAAGCATCGGTTGGTTAAACAGTGGAACCTATTTAAGACAGTCATTTAAATTTCTTGGTCTTAATAGGCAGGTGCACGATTACTATGAAAATTTAAAACTAGTCATATTAGAGGGGTGGTCTTTTATGCAGATGGCTGCTAAAACAAGTTGTACTGTAAGGCATGTTCGATATTTTCTTAATCACCTACACCCTCAACAGGGGCATGGGAACCTAAAGGATGCGTTTATGTTACATTGAAGAAATAGCATGGCATGAACTTTTCTTCAGAAAGTCTGTCTTCGATTGTGGTGACAAGCAGTAAATCTTACTAAGTAATGGATTATAGCTAACTTCCAAGTGCAAATTGAAATTCAATTACACAAATTTTTTGAGCACCTGTAATTTATTTTCCCTATAGTTGATGTGCTGAAATATATACGCTTTACCACAAGTGTCTGAAAATGTACTATCATGTCGGACTTTTGCGGATTTGGTTATCTGCATGGCAGTATATCAATTGTATATTATCTTGTTACTGTATTTGCTGTATGTAAATGAATATTGCATATTGTTCTTAGCTTATTCTATATGTACTCATGCATACTTTCTTTTATCAACAATAACAACTCTGTATTTCTATAGGGACAAACTAAAATTGGGAACGATATCAGAATACTTATACAAAACAATGTTGATAAAGTATTGCTACCAATATTAGGGATTACTTGGGAATTAGAATTCACAATGTTGGGATTATGCATTAACAATATCAGAATACTTACAAAACAATCTTGGTAAATTATTGTTACCAATATTTGGGAATTGGAATTCACAATGTTGGAATTAGAATTCACAATGTTGGGATTATGCATTAACAATATCAGAATACTTATAAAACAATCTTGGTAAAGTATTGTTACCAATATTGGAGATTACTTGAGAATTAGACTTCACAATATTGGAATTAGAATTCACAATGTTGGAATTAAAATTCACAATGTTGGAATTATGCATTAACAATATCAGAATACTTATAAAACAATCTTGGTAAATTATTGTTACCAATATTTGGGAATTGGAATTCACAATGTTGGAATTAGAATTCACAATGTTGGGAATATGCATTAACAATATCAGAATACTTATAAAACAATCTTGGTAAAGTATTGTTACCAATATTGGGGATTACTTGAGAATTAGACTTCACAATATTGGAATTAAAATTCACAATGTTGGAATTAGAATTCACAATATTGGAATTATGCATTAACAATATCAGAATACTGACAAAACAATCTTGGTAAAGTATTGTTACCAATATTTAGGATTACTTGAGAATTAGACTTCACAATATTGGAATTAGAATTCACAATATTGGAATTATGCATTAACAATATCAGAATACTGACAAAACAATCTTGGTAAAGTATTGTTACCAATATTTAGGATTACTTGAGAATTAGACTTCACAATATTGGAATTAGAATTCACAATATTGGAATTAGAATTCACAATATTGGAATTATGCATTAACAATATCAGAATACTTATAAAACAATCTTGGTAAAGTATTGTTACCAATATTTAGGATTACTTGAGAATTAGACTTCACAATATCGGAATTAGAATTCACAATATTGGAATTAGAATTCACAATGTTGGGATTATGCATTAACAATATCAGAATACTTACAAAACAATATTGATAAAGTATTGTTACCAATATTAGGGATTACTTGGGAATTAGAATTCACACTGTTGGGATTATGCATTAACAATATCTGAATACTGACAAAACAACCTTGATAAAGCATCATTACCAATATTGGGAATCACCTTTCACAATGTTGGCATTAATTGATACCTTAATTCTAGTACAATATTGGGAATTGAAGATATCATTATTGGAATTTCAAAACTTCCAATGTTGTATTTTGTCTCATGATTCCAATATTGGATTTTAATATTGGGAAATTCTTGAAAACCAATGTAATTTACAATATTGGAAACCCAATTAATATTTCCTGTGCATGTCTTCATCAGGAAAGGTTAACTCCCAGTAAACGAATGCTATTGCACAAACCCAAGAACTAAGCTGCTGCAGCAGAACGGTAATGCACCTATCAATGTAATCCCAAACTGTGTGGCATAGTGACACTAATTAGAATCTCAATCACATGATGTGTACAAGGAATTGATAGAAATTACTTATGACCTAACTACATACATGAAATGCCTCATACTACCTAACTATACCGACTACCAGGGATATGGGCTGAGGTCAGGGAAGGTGGGGATTAGCATCACAAAAAATTACTATTCCCCACCTAGTGGGAAATTATTGGCGATACAACCCCCAACCAAGTCTCGACTAGCAAACCGCAAACCCTGATCATTTTTTTGGAATTGAACCATACATGACCTAGGTTATAGGAGGTCACCTACTGCTGGACATCTATCTTTAGTTGTTTAATGAATTCCTATATGGCCTGCCTGACTTCTTCTGTCCTGTGTAGCAGAAAACTGGCTACAGCCCTAATTTTTTTGCAGAAATGTTTCTAGTTCACTTCAGAAAAAACCTTTGGTATATTGAAAAACATAAATGCTTGCATATTGTCTTACCTTTTATCCTTCTTTACCATGGCTATCAGTCAAGGTTCCAGTAGGGTTTCCATCTACTGATATATATTGCATCAAACCATTCAATCACATGTGGTCGTTGCACCAAACTATTTGAAAACACGTGGCTCCCTGGTTTTCAAAGTTGGTAGTTGATATCAATCAGTGAGAGCAACTCACAGCAAACTATATAGCAACGTGCAAGTCAATATAGTTTAGTAAAAATGTTAAAAACCGAGTCGGCTCATCCAGGTCCCGCTTTACAGATTGTCCAGGTCTGACTTCATGTGCTAAATTAATTAGTACAACAACGCGGATGCGTAGTAATACATCAGCGTACTTTCGTGAGCCATGTCCACTTATGCCTGTAGACATATGGTAGCCACACCCATTCATCAGTCTGTAGGTATACACAAATCCACATCCATTATTGTCCGCAGGCTTATGTAGAGCCACGCCCACTGATCAGTTATTGTACGAGTCAATCTTGTATAATAGTGCTGTGCTCTTTTAAAATATTGTGACTGCATGGTTTTGTGAAAAGCAGGGTATTTAGTCGGTCATGAGCTTGCAAAAAAAAACTTCACAAATAAAATTTGAAGCACAGTAGGGATATTCACTTCTTATTGTTTTATAGTATTTGGACATTACGTACTACTCCAATCCAGCTTGTTTCAGTACATTTTATTGCAACACTATATACTGTCCTTACTCTAATTCAAAATTCCTAATTTTTCTTATACTTGCGATGTATACAACTCTTGTATGTGTGATGCAATGCATACCTGTGCATTACTACAGCCAGGCCAGGAACTACCATGCCACAAAATGAAGAGGTATGTAAAATGGCAATGGCAATGGTTACAGTTTCATTCCAGTTTCATTCCATTGCCACTGCAATGGCAATGGCAATGGTTACAGTTTCATTCCAGTTCGTCCGTAGATTGTAAATCTCATGGAGGATTTGAAGACAGCCAATGCAACTGTAATAGATATCTCACTACTACTACTACCTACAGTGTTCTTTTTATGCAAATTGACCAACTGAAGTGCCAGAAAGATCACAAGATCAGAAGACACAAAAGATCTCTCAAATATCCTAAAAAGCATGTGTTCCATATTGTAAACAAGTTGTCTTTGTACTGAAAGTTATCAATTTATTGTAGCTGTTGTAGTTTCGTGCTTTTACACAGACATGATGACGGAATTATCAGAAGCAAATGATCCTGACCAAGTACTGGGAAGAGACAGGCAATATGCATGAGCATACTTGATTCATTTAAAGGCAATATGCATGAGCATACTTGATTCATTTAAAGGCAATATTACAGGCTGAGGTATAATCGACATGTGCACCTTTGAATCAGAAGTGATGGCAAAAATTCCAGCTGAATTTTAAACAATTTTGGATTTTGGATCTGGTATTCTGGAAGATAACAGGGTGAGTTACTATTTAGAATGGTTATTGTTTACCTGCTTACTGTATTTTTAGCACAATGTAGAGATCAACAAACTCACGGTAGTATTGACAGTGTACATGGCTAAAGCCTTATCAGCCCGTGATCTAGTGGATCAAGTTTCTAAAACATGTCCTGACAGAACTCCAATCCCTTCTATTCAGTGGGTCCACTTACAATTTTGTCCAAAAAATACCAGAACTAAGGTGGCTTCCCAGTTTCGAAAGCGTTTACCTATAAAAATGGTCATTCAAAAGAGGCAGTTTCGTCAATATCATATAAATAGCCACTACTGTACAGCAATTTACAGATACCTGAGGGAGTATGCTGTGATGTTTAGTGACATGTCTGTGTTCATTTGCATGGACAAACACAGAATTAAGGTAGAAGAGCCAGGTGTACCGGTGGCAGCTGCAGAGGGAGGGGAGGGGGGTTTTGGTATCATTGTCCGACACTTTTGAAGTGTGTGATCTGACTTCACCAAATTTAGTTCAATACCAAGTGTAACTCTTGTGGTGTATATACCATCAACCATGGAAGAGTCATGGTACGATGGTCAGGTTTACGTGGGATTCAAAGATGCAATCTACGAGCCCTCAAGCTGTCTGGCTGAGCTACACGACTTGTTATATACATATAGGATCAAAATACATGTTGTTTCTTGTACTGATGGAGGTCCTGATCATAGAATTACTTACATTATCAACTCAATTGGCTTTAATTGCATTGTTGTTAATTTTTTATCTGGACTACCTGTGTGCAGCACACACTGCTCCACATCACTCCTAGAGGAACCCTGTGGAATGAATGACGTTGATTCTAAATCTTGGGTTGCAGTGTTGGTATGATGTGGTCTAGAATGAGTGATGCAGCTGAAGTAGCAGTCAAAAATTGTAACACAACTAGTTAGAAAAGCTCTACGACCTCTTCAACAAGCAGTCAAAAATCATTAGATCCCACTATAGCTCTACTAAGTGATGTAGTGCATCATTTAGAGTTTAAAACATTTGATAGCTTATCTGTAGAAGAAAGTCAAGAGTTTTGGTATGTGCTCAAAGTAGTTGAAGCCTTCACTATTTACTACTGATAGAAGAAAAAGACATTGTTGACAAAGCTAATCTAGTCATTTTACTACCACTGTTGTAGAGCAAGAACCTCTTTCTTTTCTATTGAAAAATGAGGAAAAGATGATTGCACAATATGCAAGCCTCTTCGTATGTAAAAAGAAAATTCAGAGGTAAAACATTTACCAGACCCTCTTATTGAAAATAATCAGCATTATTTTAAATTTGAAGATGCTTTTGAAAAGGACACAACAGAAAAAGGACAGGCCTTCTCTAGAAACTCAACCCAAAAGAAACAAGTCCCTACCATTTACTCCCGGTCAGCAACATGCAAAAAATGTTGGCATAACGCTTCAGTGTGAAGAATGTGATTTGTGGAGACTTTTGTATTCTACAAGGAAGCTATCTAGTAAAGAGAAAGAACTCCAGGTTGCTTTTGATGATGTCTCGTACATTTGGCCAGGTAAACTTGACTACTTGTTTCATCCACAAAAATTCAGATTTCCATTAGGGCAGGTCAGTTCATTTTTCTTCAAATCAAGCTGTCTGTTATTATATATAGATGTTAGCTAAAGCCTTTTACAAACTAGTACTTACATTTCCCCATTTATGTACGAGGTGAAAGTGACATTTTCGTGCTGTAAAATGATAGCCAGCCTTCTTGGCATCAAAATATGTGCACGTGATTGATAACAGCAATAATGAAATTAGAAGCAGTGGGATAAAATGGGATGCAGACGGGGATGAGAAACAATCAAGTTTGCCTGGCCTAATTGCACAATTCAAAAACTAGCCTTGCCAGATCAGTTTTCATGCACATTTGTTTGAACACAACTGTTTTGACCCTGTTGAAAAATTGTACTCCAGTGCTAGGTATGACCCAATTTGTATTCACCGTGCTGCAAGGATGCCACCAAACTTACTGAAACCAATCATCACTATCCGACTTGTTCTGCTGAAGAAAGAAAACATACCTATAGCTTTTTTTTTTTTTAATCTTCATGTATCATTAACTTTTTATATTACATAATTGTTTTGCTTCTTATAATGAATAATGATCTCCCTCCCTCCCTCAATTTATGTAAACAAGTAATCTAGTATGCCAGTGGCCGGCTTAGTGTAAACTGCTTTAACTATAATAACTATATAGACGACATAGCTACAATGTACTCGATACAACTACAGCAGCACACTACATAAAGTAGGAGGCATACAAAAATGAAGTACCTCACACTCTGTATGGCTCCACTGTCAGTTCTGGCCGCTTGTTATGATAGGTTTATAATATGTAAAGGGGGGCCCAAGGCTCAACCTCAACCTACAAAAAGGCTGAGTAACGCATACAAGCAACTCACCTAGGCCTGCTCACCGGTCTGTTCTCTAAAACTGCCGCTACTGACTAAACATCATAGAAAAACTAAAAGCAACCGTGCTGTTTCACTAGCTTAAATACTAACAACTAACTTCCGGTGATGTAATTGATGTAATGACGTAATAATTAGTTCAACTGATTGTGGTAGGTGTCCACATTACACGTTGAAATTCGTTGAATCATAAGTCCTCCACTCTTTTTTTTTCCTTACTTTGGCTCCTTTTCTGTTACACCTTTTCAGTCATTAAGTCAAGTCACCAAGTCAAGTCAATAAGTCTAAGTCCTTGAAATTAGGTTAGGTAATCCTAAGGCTGCAGCACATGTTGCTGTCAGACCTTCAGTGCTGGTCACTGTAAAGTGTTACTGATAATAATAAATATCTATGGTTGAATGCAGCTGAGTACGGCAGGATGATATTGTTGCTGCACTATAGATTATTATGGTTGCAAGGAGCACAGAAGGGTAGATAGCACTCATGCAAATGCAGTCTCATACTCTCATTAATTGTATCGTATAGCTAGCCACTTTATCCCTGTATAGTGTAGCCAAGGGTTAATATGGAGAGTATCCAACATGGTATGGGTTCTCTACAAATGATCAGTCAAGAGAGAATCCCTTTGAATTTCTCATAATTATTCAGTTGTATAGACTTATGCTGTGATGGATACTATTATTACTCTTGATGTAGCTATCTTGATGTAGCTATACCTTGGAGCTGGAGGATGTTGTGTTGTCATATGTAAACTAGGGGTGTAGGGAGAACATATTAACTACAATGGTTATCATGCTAAACTAATTTAAGTTCTTTACCAGTGTAGACAGCATGTACAAAGGTATAATGGACATGAACTATACAGCTTAACAAACTGTTTCATTGATCAAAGGCAATGCTAGAAGATGTACAGTAGTCAAAGGTGTCAAATTTTTTCACCAGATGATCAGGATGATTGTTGTCAAGTCAGTTGTGTGCATGTGATCAAATAATGAATTCCTTGGTGTCACAATGGGCTGGCTAGTTCTCAGTAAACAAGTACTGGTGGTGTGAGAAGGTTGGTATGTTTTGTGTATCACACCTTCCAGGTATCCTTTGTACATGTGTGAGTCAACATTGTTATTGCTCATGTTGCTGACCTTGCTGATGTAAGAATGAATCACATGAAGCAACATCCTCTCTTTCCTAAGACCACCTTTTGTAGTAACCATGAAGTATAGCCAAATTACCTTATTAATAAGACCACCTCATTATAGTGACCAAGACCATGATTATTTATAGTGACCATGCTGCATTCAGGTAAAGTGTACTTTTGTGATTACTAATACTTGTTAGCGAGTGTGCACAATAGAGCTATAGCTACCACCTAATTCACACTACAAGCATGCAAGAATCCATAGTAGAGAATCTATGACTGGAGTATACTAAGCATAACCTGGAGAGGGGGATTCCTGGTAAACAATGTGAGATTGCTGCACTATTAGAGTCATTCATATGCACAATCAAAAGTGAGGACGCCTGTGAAGTCGAGAGATTTATATGTTTTATAACTATACCAATCTACCAGCCATTAGTGCACAAACTACTGACCATGACAGTCCTGACATATTATGACATGTAGTTTCATGGTCCACAATGAAAAAGAATGTGAGCATATTTTTGTTATTACCCTTAACCAACTAACTGTAGATCACAACTCCATGTACATCAGATAAATAATATAGTGGTGGGAGCACAGATACAAGGGTGGAGGAGACACCTTGGATGGGGTCTAGCTAGGTAAAACCAAACAAACAAAAAAGGTAACTATATGCTGATAATAGCTGCCCTCCACTAACACTAACTGTTTTATAACCACACATTATGTAGTTGGCTACACTGTTCCTCAAGAATACTGTGACTGCTCTATTAGAGTATCTCGATCTTGACTGCCTCTTGAATTGTTGATGCCATTGAGTTAAGCTCTCAATGAAAGCTATAGATAATTTTAGGAGTGCAAAGCCCCTCCATAATCTTTTTGACAGAGGCTACAGCCCCCCTTCTCTGCTGCCCAATAGATTACTATCTCAATTAGTCTGGTTGCTATGGTGATGTAACACAGAGCAGTCTGCATGTACTGAAATATGTTCAACTGTGATATTAGCTTTTCACACATTCCCTTAACACTCTTCTGCAGGGTGTGACATGGCATTGTCACTTCTGGCAAAGTCAAGCCACATTCACCACCCACCAACCTGTGACCACACCCATAAAGTTTACCAACTTCACCACCATAAACAGTACAATTAACTTTTAATTTATCAACACACTCATTCAAATATAATATCGTGAAAATAATGCATGAGGTTACTAAACATACTCACCTATACTATTAATGCACTGAATTATAACAGTGGTCCATTTGTATAGACTATGCATACAAAAACGCAAATATTATTTTGTAAAAATACACGGAAGAAATTACTCAACAACATCCTTTTTTATTCTTTGGTTGTCCTCCTCCACCGCCAACTTTAATCGTAGTATCTTTCTTGGGCTGGGGTGCGCTTGCTGTAGCTGCCTTCTTGGTCTGCAAAACGAGCTTTGTGATGGCATGGAACACCTACACAGGAAAATAAAGTAACTTTCACATATGTGTGCACACTACACAGATGCAAACACACACACGCACGCATGCACGCACACGCACAGTATGCATGTATACAGAGTGTGCAGGCACACATGCACGTGCAAATAGTACACAAAAAATCACCTCTTCCACATTGATGTTGTCCTTGGCACTGGTTTCAAAAAGGTCAATTTTTACTTGATCAGCATATTTTTGTGCCTCTTCTAGTTGCACCACTTTCTTATCCGGGCTGTCATTCTTATTCCCAACTAAAGAACACATGCAACCACAATAACATATGCGCACACACAGACACTATACTACACACAAATATCATACAGTAGAGTAATACAAAATATTAGGGGTCCTCCAATTGCTGCTGCACAGAAATATTCTACAACAAACATTCTTCATGGAAGAGTCATAGTGTATCTAACTAGCATCAAGGGTATATAATAGAAACCAAGAGTGTCGAAAGGTGTATTAGCCCAAAGACATCCATTTCACGTAAATGAACAATTACTGAAATATCCGTGTTACTTTATGCAATCATTAATCATGTTTTGTTTGCCAGTTTTCTGTGTTATTCAACCAAGTATTTAGTTATTGTACAAGGAAAGTATAGTAAGGATCCAAGATACTCCAACTCGCTAAAACAAGGATTGCACAAATGAACGTGTTGCCACGCCTTCAGGGATCCACTTGGCAGTGCCAGAATTTTAACATTAGCCATTTCCCTTTAACTATTAGCTTTCACTTGGTGTAGTAGCTGAATTGGGTTAAACACAGCAACCCTTAATGGCAAAATATCCATGTTACTTCACACAATCATTAATCACAGGGTAATACACCCATTCAATACTCTTGGTTTCTATTATATACTCTTGCTAGCATAACCCTTAATAAACCCACATAGGCCAGAAAACTGGCCCAAATACGCATGCCTTGCACAAAGTGCTGTAACTTTCGAAGCGGCCGTCCTATGGCTACGCAATTTCCGTCATTCTACTGGTGATGCAACAAGGATTAAAATGATACCTAGGGTTTTACCCTAACACTAAATGGTGAGACCAAAACTAGCCACTTTTCGGAAAGGAAAAACACAAACCCTTGATAACTCGATGGTGGTATCACCTTGCAACGACTTCCATTCGATTCGCCATTAAATTCTATCAGGCCCTTTAAGACTCACGTGAGTAAACCCACAATCGAAATTAAACACTTGGCAAGAATTTTGAAACACGGAGACACAACTCCCCGCTTCATAACAAGTAAGCCACTGTAGTTACAGTGTTCATTTAACCTTCTCCAAGTAGCCCAGTGGACATACTTTTAATTGATGTAGGCTGTAACAATTAAGTTAGCCCTCCTAGTGTCACCATGCGTGCCCATATTGTGTAAATATGAAAAGTTCTCTGTGGGTTTAAGGGTTAAAACTTAGACCTTACAGAAGCACCAACAACAAATTATTAAACTAATTTTTGGTCTGCCAGCCAGCCCATCTGCTCATCATACAGTCACCAATAACCAACACATATCCATTGTATTTACTTTTCATCATAAGGCATGATTTTTCGTGTTGATACCTTTCTTACAGGTATGTATTTAACATCACAACATTATTTTAACTTTAACAATCAATTCATAAAAGAAATAAGAGTAAGCAACCACGCCCTTGCACATGCACATATAGCAATAACAAGCAGCTTTGTTAGAGAAAATATAGCATCCCCTTAAAAATCCAGCTGCACTTTAAAGCAACAATACATCACATATACTCACCTAATATTCTACTGACAACATCACAGTTTTGTTCGATTTCTTTTAACCAGTTTTGGACATGAACAAAACTCTCTCCATTGGTGACGTCATATACTACAATGACTCCATGGGTTCCTCTATAATAACTGTAGAACAACAGAGTAGTATATTACAGAGACAAGTATGTTGTGTGGCCAAAGAAGCCGATACTAGTGTTACTAACAGGAACACTAGTATCGGTTTTGTACAGTGTAACAAACTCCATGAATTAAGGACACAATAGAAAAAACTTCCATAATAAGGACAATAATTTTGATCCCATGGTTGATACATCTTTTACCTCTGAAAGAAGAAAACCTCTATATCACAGCAAAAAGTGGCCAAAACTGCTGGGTCCCAAAATGTCCATCATAATAGAGAGGTTCCACTGTAATCACACAAACATTATATAGTTCTGTAGTTGGCTAGTTGACAAGTCAAATTTGACTGGACAGACGACTCTAAAGTGTGCAAAACTATCAAGTAAGGCTGAAAAGAATAGTACAAATATTCCTTATTCGTTCATTAAGAAATATTCATTGTTTGTTTAATATTTGTTAATCAGACAATTACACATTTAATCTTGAAAAGCTTCTAAAACTGAAACCTGTCATTTTAAAACTGTAATTCATCATCTTTTAAAGACAAACACATGCATGTAAAGCCCGGGCTCTTCATAACAAGTTGTACTAATTAAGGTGATTTTCGTCCCTTTTAAGCACCTAACACCTAATTATATAGAAACTAACTTCTTAAAGAATAATTCGTTAATTCGTTTGTTAATTTTAAGAATATTCAGATTCTTAAAATTTGATACCCATTTCACCCCTACTAAAAAGTTTTATTGTTTGTTCATTATTCATACTTTAGTACATGTCTATGTGAAATTTAATAGAGTTACTAGATATGAAGTAAGTATACAACCACACCGTCACTATTCAGTGGATTTGAGTATTGTATTACACACACAAACACTAGCACTACACACATGTATGCATGCACGCTACACAGACACACACACACACACATATGCACACACACGCATGCACTCATACTACACATGTAAACTACTCCACTTGTCAGTGACACATTGAATACAGGTATGCATCACTCACGTTGATGTGATAGTCCTAAAGCGTTCCTGTCCTGCTGTGTCCCAAATCTGTAGTTTCACCTTCTCCCCACCAACATCAATCGTTCTTATCTTAAAATCTACTCCTATCGTTGTGATGTAAGTGCCTGTGGAAAACACAAGTATCATTAGTGTATGTAGTTAACAAATTGTATTTAGTAGAACATCACTATACACAACATAACCTCTCTAATTTGGGGGCAGATTCCATCATTAAATGTCTTTTAATTAATAATTATCCCTTTGGCCCCTATGTTAATAAAGAAAAGTATTCCGTTAAACACGAAAGCCAATATATTGGCTTTTGTTACACATATGCGCTCAAACGCACATCTCGTAAACGAAATATCCTATGAATATACAGTTTGGACCACGCTACTCTGTGGTTAATGGGTAATACCCTAAGCTTTATCTGAACATTGTAGCACGATTGAGCGTGAAGTAAGACCAATATACGTTCAAAAGAATTTTCGGCCATTTTTAAGACGATAATTGCTACGATACTACCTGTCATAAAGGAGAGACGGAATAAAGAAGGTTAGTAAAAGTTATATGATGTTGTAGATCTATCCTTCGTGAGTAGTTTAACACAAACCACGAAGGAATAGGTTGTTCCTACATGGAGTAACAGGAGCCCAAATTTATATGTCAAAACGCGTATTTTTCGTAAAATAACTTTCGTTTTAAGAACCAAAGCCAAAATATTGGCTTTAAGGGCCAAAGGGTTAAGGAGAAGACCTTTTACAGTGTTAGTCAGCCCTACAATCTATGTCGTAACAATCACAAAGCGCAGAAGAAAGGGCAGGGTAAAACAACAAAACATGTAGAACACCCAGCAGTGTAACTCAGCAGTGTAACTCAGCAGTGTAACTCAGCAGTGTAACTCAGCAGTGTAACTCAGCAGTGTAACTCAGCAGTGTAACTCAGCAGTGTAACTCAGCATAGTCCAAGTATTACACATACACACAGAACAGTATCTAATACACATTTGACACTGTAAAGACCCAGTATGGGGTGAGTTGATGGAATAGACCACCAGTCTTCCCCCAAACATTCTGCGAAGCTTTGTACTTCCAACAAAATTATTCTTCTTGTGTTGTCATGTGTAAAAATACCTAACAACTAGAAGGAAGGTCCAACCTCACAACACAGCAGTGGTGAATCGCCTGACAGCAAACATTAACAGGATTACTAGGGACAGATTTGTACTCTTTAGAAGCTCACCTAATTCTGTACATACATAGTAGTAGTAGTAGTAGGGCTTTATGATGTCTCATACACTATTAATTTTGTTCTTAAAACACATCACACATCACACAGGCAGTAAAAGTACACTTGTGAACAACATGTTAACCTTTGTAGTTGAGAGATTATCAGCAGAGAACTTTTATGCTGAGAGATTTTAATATTAAAGTATGAGAGATTTTTAATATTAGAGACTGAGAGATTTTGACTGAGAGATTTTCTTGATGAATTTTTAACCTATAAATAAAGCAGAGCAAAACTCATGCTCTAGTTCTGGTGAAATTTTTGGTGAGAGTTAGTGATCATTTACTGAAGATGGCACTGCAGCAGTTACAGGATCCAATGGTATCAGAAGGAGCCAGCAATGAAGATGTAGTAACCAGCAGCAGTGATATAATGACTTATAACAATATTAGCAGTAGTGGTGACAGCAACAGTTTGAATGTAGAAGATTTTGTGACTAGCAGCACTGATATTGAAGCAGTGAGCAGCAGCAGTAGCAACACACAATACACGAACAATGATGAAGGACTGGTCACCACTAGTGGTGTAGTTGAAGACTGGACAGTTAGCAGTACCAGTAGTAACTGAACTAATATATTAACACATTTCTATAATTATGTACAGTTTATTTTAGTCACTGATATTTTAGTTCAATATAATATATGAATACATATGACAAACGTTTTAATAATTCAATGAAACCTTTCTTAACAGCCACCTCTTTAAAAAGACCACCTGTTAAAGTGGTCGCTTCTATTAAGCCCCAAACACAGCTAACATGTAGTCTTGTGTAGCCAGACTACCTTTTTTCTTTTGTGTGAGGACAGGAAAAAAAGGTTCTGGTACAACTATGTTAAGAATTCTGTGTAACCTTTCACTGCAGTCAGGGTGAATGTTGATTGCTGCTGATTGGTGAAGCTCCAAACTTCTTAGACCTGTTAAAATGTGTCACATGCACTGTTCACTGCAATACAAGAAAAATATGCTGTTGGTGGTAGCTTAAAAGACCTGTTATGTTAAATGTTTTTCAGTCATAACCTGTCCCAACACATAAGCTAGTCTGTTTCACCTTGTTTCAGTTATCAGCCACACTCCCTTCAAGTAAACAAGACAACAGCATACATCAATCAAGCTACGCTTTTTAACAGGTCTAAGAAGTTTAGGGCTGCAGCAATCAACTGATAGCACTTAAAAGCCACAATGACTGACTAAATTAAAAAACGGTCTCAAATTCATGACCTACCAAATAAGCATTTATAAACACATTGTGTATGTAAACTGCTACTACTTATGTACCAGTGGCCGACCTTGTTGTATGTTGGTCTGTCATTTTGACAGATCAAGTAAGATTATAAGCATTGTTGTCTTACTACTGTTTGTTCGGCTGAACGTAGCTGAAAGCGAAACGTAATGGCCACTTCACTTTTGAGCTGGTCAGATGAAATGTATCCCAGCACAACAGTCACTCTGCACTTACACCATAGCAAGTTATTGTTGTTGTTTTTTCTTTTGTATGGGGGTAGATCTGGTACACCTACATTAAGTCAGAAAAGGACAGATGACAGGCTGTTATTTTGAGCTCTGGAAAAGTGCCTCTGCAATCAATGCAGTCATCACGAAAATACAGACGATTTGCAAGCCCCAACTACTTAAAAAGTGAAGTGGCCATTACACTTCGCTTTCACCTATGTTCAGCCCATTACAAACAAAGAACAGTTATGAGAAGTGTCTCTGCAATCAATCCAGTCGCTATGGAAAATATGGGCAATAGGCATAATAGTCAACACAGCCACAGGGAAGCCACATCGCACTATTGCGAGTCAACACCATACGTTGTCAGAAAAGAACTGGAACACAAAGGAGGACAAAGACAAGTCCATGATGTGTCTATTGTATACAGTACTGCAGTTGGTGAAAAGGCACATCTTGTGATGAAGTGACATCAAACAGTGAAGAAATCAAGCCCATAGTTGTCAAGTTATGCTTGGCAATTAGTTTGTTAGCAGTCAGCATTAAATTCCAAGAATATTTTTTTGGGCTTGGCTGTGCCTAACCAATGCTACAGAGCTGTCATGCAGGGAAACTGAGGCCGGTTTTCAGGTAGCTAGAAAAGCCCAGTTCTTCATGATCCCTAATATGCAGTACTACCATACTGTATGATATATGGACACATTCTACAGATTTGAGAAGCTGCCACAATTTTATATAAGAACAACTGACAAGCCTTACTACAACATAACAAGCATATAACACAAAACCTCACACTTACCAGGCAGACAGATGTACACACAATAAAACAACTTGTATCACCTGTCACAAAGGCTAGTTTGGTAAAACTTTCCCTCATGTTCTTGTGCCTCCAACAACAAAATAGCACTACCACCAGATGTAACATTTTGTGTATATATAACATAAAATTAAGTGCACTGGTAGCCACCCAGTCATCAAAAAGATCTCTCACATTAGACCAACCTGCTGTATTAACCCTTTATTACCGAATGGCTAATATATTGCCAAAAAATGCATGTTACGGGTGCCCTTTATAAATGGACCCATAACTCTTTCGTCCTAAGGGCTAAGAAGTTGAAATAACCACCAATTTGCTGAGTAGGCCCAGGCGTTTCTAATAAAGTTCAACGCAAAGCGATAAGAACAAGTATGGGGAACTATCAATACTTATAAACACACAAACACGCATCAAAAACAATTGTACCTGTTTAAATTTCGATAACTTTCGGTCTGAGCATCATGGTGTGTTCTACTAAGAATAAAACTACTCACGTGATAAGGATTCTAAAAATATACAGTATGATGCAACCAGGGGTTATAACAAGATGGCGGTGTCCATCTTTCACTGCTATGGTGAAGAATAACAATGCGCCTTTCTTCACTCCAAAGCACGTGAGTTATGTGTTTTGTTGTAAGGTTTTTAGATGTTTGGGTAGAAGGGAAAGATGGCTTTCATATGGTATATAACATTCCATGTTAATTAATGGGTGGGGTCCTCACGTATCGCATAAAGATCACACAAGCCATAAAATTTCATTCCTGAGGTTTTTCTGTGGTATTACGAAATAACTTCGGTAGGAAAGGGTTAAGGCATAAGATAGTATAGTGGTCAGTAATGGAGGGATAGGGCCAATTTAGTACACAAGACCATTATGGTAATAGATTTGTACTTTTTAAAAAAAATTGGCATTATTTTGAGATTGCATAGGAATATTTTTCACCACTAATGGTTACAGAAGGTTTGCTGGGATACTAAATAAGCACGTGCACACATGAGGCACAAGCTAGCATGTACATGATCATAATTCCACGTATTTTGTCACATTGCCTTACCCATTAGGAAAACTAAAACCCACAATTAATTAATCCCATCACTACTATAAAATACAAAAGTGGGCAGTTAACACCTTAACTGACTATTACCAGAACCTTTCTACCAAACTTCAGATAATTTTTGCAAAGGATCTTTCAAAAGCAAAGTCCTTACTATAAGCAGACACCACTACTTCCTGCAATACAGGATGTAGCAGGGAGCCAGCAATATGTAGTTGTTAGGAAATACATTACATGCTGCATTAGAGACATTGCATCAATTTCACCTTTCCTAAAATAGAAAGAATAAGTTTGTCTGAAGCCATGTAAGTGCTACCTTCCTATTGTGTAGTGCTTCGTGGGAAGCCCACAACTTTCAACACAAAACCACTATACACAATACATCTTTTGCATCACAACCAACAAAATCTATTTCATTGGAGTTATGACAATAAGCACTGAGAAACAATCATGACTACACAGAGGAATGCAGTATTCCACAACTGGAATAAACCATGATGTTTGGCTGAGCACATAACAATGTTACCCTACTGTTGTTCTACACTGAGTTATTATTGTACATGAAACGAAAGCTTATTTTAGTGTACTACAATAACATTTTATACCAGACTATATAAAGAGTACTTTTAATATGAAGTGATCAATCATAGATGTCTTCTTCAACTAAACATTGGCGTCGTTTTCAATATTATGCTCCGTCATTGTGTGATCACGTGATCTAAGGTAGATCAAGGACTCAGCAACACATGAGGATCACAATGACTTTTATCTTTTCATGTAACACTGATCAAGGATGAAGATATAGGACAAAGTCTGTGGTGACTGTTAAACATTGTGTTCTCTGTACAGTTGCTATGTGATGACACCTGATATTGTTGTCATGGTAAGTAACGTAATGGTAGTGTTTTTATGGTAGTTGAGTTACATCAGCAGCATGTGCGAAAGCGCAAATACCAGCTTATAGTAAATAACGTTCAAATACCAGCTTATAGTAAATAACGTTCACATTTTTTGGAACCCAAAGGGTTATTAAGGCAATTTGTGTTAGTCACATCTATGAATAACTATCACCAATATGTCTGCTCAGGGAACATGCCATTTGTTCAAATGAATTATTGATTTAACACCATGATCAAAGTTAGAAGTTTAATCACTACCTCTAACACCAGCTACTAAACACAACTGAAGTATTGCAAGATAAGCAACTAACCATATCACCATAAGAGGAGAGGATGAACTAGTAAAATTTATCACATGACAAAAGTGTTACACAAACTTTCATGATACTATACAAGACATAGTAGCCAAGTGTGAACATTGGCAGGGAAGCTATGGCTGCACTATTGCTACAATTTAATGTAAAACTGAGTTATAAATAAGATACTAGAAGTTCCTATCGGCTTGGTCCTTAGTACAGTATGCTCTGCTCAAAATACAGACTTTGTACAATAGCAGAGCCTTTCTTAACACTACACACATGTTCAACCTACACAAAACCACTTCACAAATCCTGTGGTGGAACAGACCACCACTCCAGCTTATCATTTGTTACAACACAACACTTATCCCATTCATTGCTTACACAATAACACAATTCATTGTATCATAGACATTGGTGTTGAAACTAAATTATTCTTTCAAGTGGGCCATGAAATACATCGTGATAATTGAACAAATATTATATAACAAATATATAATAACAGTGTTGGGTGCCAGCCAGGTTACATTTCTGACTGGTCATTTCTTTTCCAACCATCACAAAAGAACATGTAAAAGATCAAACCTGAAAAAAGGTTATCAGCAAATCTTAGCAATAAACTGCTCTTGCCAACACCTGAAAATGAGAATGCACATTTTTAAGAACACATCCTAACAAACCTTTATATCACTTCAAAGCACAAACACACAAAACACACACAGGCACTTTGTCCCTAATAGAAGATAGTCATTACAATTAACTACCACCAACACACAGACCAGTTACATGATGATAGGGTGACATCACTACAACATGCATTACATCTCTACTTTCATTATCAGCAAATATTTCCTTTTATAGGCAGAATCATCAATATACAACCAGTTGTCTTATAGCTGACAATGGGTAAATATAGGATTGGATGTTACAAAAAAAACCTAAACTGAAATGCATACTTCTATTTAAAGCCCTCCACGTACTTTTTTCACACGCATATTCACAGTGGTTGATTCGTCACCACTACACACACAAGGCCATTCTTACCACACTATTATCCTATTCCTACCACACTAAATAATGAGATCATTCAAGACATACCGCTATCTCCGATAATTAGTAGTTTAAAGAGATGGTCGTATTCTCGAGCCATTTCTTCCCACAGTGAGCTACTTCAAACTTTCTAGATGACCACGCAGGTTGTTTTTCTACTTATCCTCTCCACTGTACTGCTCTGGACTTGTAGGCGACTCTAAGCGACAACCACCCTTAATTATCGAAATATTTTCTTACGAATTATTAGGGTCAGTGTCACGCGTTAGATATGCTAACGGCGATAGGAATCGTCCTGTGGACCCTGGGCATCTTTCTGAATACGATATTATTGCTAACATGCTCTAGGTAAGCGTGAATTTTGTGAAAACCTCTCCGAATAGCTGTTTTTACTTCATAAGTGCACCAATTCCAGCTTTTCCCGCGTACGTGTTTACTTGCTTTGTGTGCTTTCACCGTGATTAGTATCGTACTCTGGGGGATAAGATGGTATCTGAGGAGATTCAGAGGGATTACGGTGACCGTGAAAAGCTTCAGGTTCTTTTGGATAGAGTGTATACACGTTCAGACAGCAGCAATGGAGCTGGTATGGTTTAGAGCAATGTCACAAAGTGCAGCGGTGTACAGAAATTGTTGTAGATGTTGGATGATATCTGGCTGTCTGTACGGCTGTTTGGTCAAAGGTCAGACAATTGTGTAACGTTGTATACCTTACTGGTACAACCTGTAGAAATGACAAAGTACATTGTAAAATTATGATATGTTAAATTTGCTATTTCTGTGAAACAAATCGACGAAATAAGTATTTTTTTGCATTTTTAATTTTGAATGGAAAATGTTGCAGTGATTGTGTAGATTGTATCCCCCACAAATTATGGACATGTTCAAAAATCAGGCAGCCATACAAAAGTAATGTATATATGCTGTACCAACAGTCCTGAAGTGTTGATATCCTTGTCAGAAAATGGCACAATGAAAACAGTCCTTGTGGTATATTATTGTAGCATTAACTCAGTTTGTTTCCACTGCTGAAATTACTGCACTTGCATTACCTACGTGTTACGTGTGTTATGTAATGTTTCACGTAAAATGTTCTTGTCAAAACACACATCATTGCTATGTACTGCTACTCTGTAATGTGATCATGTGACTTTTCCTTTTGTTTGTTTGTTTGTTATATGGCAGAAATAGAACTGTACAGTTGTGTTGTGTAGACTGTTATGTTATTAGAACTTAGTCAACCTGTATCCCTATCAACTACATTGCTATAGTGGGAGCTAATGGTATAGGTATCAAATATGAAATTTAGTATTCTTGTTGTTGCTACTTCAGTTTTTAAACCAGGCGCACGCCCACAGCCGGCCAAAGGCCAGCTGTGGGCGTGCGCCTGGTTTACTGAAATTGTTTTCGTAAAGTGTGTGTGTGTACCTATCTATCTACCTATGTTTGTCCGTATGCACCCACGTGAGCAAAATCGTTTAATAACGGTAAAAGCAGCTTTTACGTAAGAAGTAAAAGTGAAATGAAGTCTGTATTAAACTTCTGCACAGGTGAACTTTGCTCTGAGGTGGTTTCTTTTCGACGGACTGAAATACGGGTATGGTGATTTTCCTCAGACTACCTTCCCCTTGAGGTTTTCAGACATTTAGCAACTGAAAAACAACGGTGCAGGCCTCGTACACTGCCAGGAATAGCCTATCGCTTCGAGTTGAAAGGGGGCGTATCCCTTACGTTTGCGAACGAAAATGAAGAGCAGCTTTGAGGCTTTGTCGAGAGAATTTGTGGGAAAAAACACGTTAGTCACACTATAAAACAGTTTAGAAGATAGTTTTGTGCGTAATATGTTGGTAAAAGCGGTTTGTTTAACAAATGCTTCCTTAGCAGTGCATAGCAATGTAATTGAATGAATTACGAATATTTCATGAATTATGAAATACGAGAATTAGATAATAATATTATTGCACAACCCAAAACTGCCCTACTGTAAAGTAGTAATACATAGTTAATTCATAGTAGTATATACTGCCTATAGTTAATTCCAGATGAGGTAGCTAGCTGCATGGCGCCTGGTTTTTAGAAGTAGCACAACATCAACTTGTTATCACATTCATTTTTTGTTGCTTAGAAGTTTGTTCAAGGTCTATGTTAAAGAGATACACTTTGATAAACACCTGCAAACCAAGAAGAAGCCATCCATCACTAGTGAACACAGCAAAATGATCAAAAAAGGTTAACCACTTCCTTATTGCTTTGAATACTGACCTGTTTTGTTGAGTACTGACATGATTAGCTGTCAATCCCAAGTCCTCTATATAATATGTGAACACACATCAGTTTGTCAAGAAACCAAGTTTGCAAATCCTTCCAGTAGTAAAAGTGTACTTATGCCAGAGTATCAGGATTAAATATCTTACCTACTGTTCCATCAAATATCATATAAGAGTTTCTCTATTCTCTATACAAGAATTGAATACACTCACAGAACATCTTAGGAACATGTGTAGCTATAGTGGTGTAATTGTTACATGTTAGACAACACATAATGTGACATGTCATGTTCAATTACCTCATACATTTCTTCATAGTGGGAACACCTTCTAGAATGAGCAGACTAAAGCTGGCTGTACTGTTCAGACTAGCTAAGGTATTGATGTGTGTGTCTCTATGTACTATAATTTATTGCTTACATACTACACACCTTATATGTATACTATGATTTTAACATGTTACTGGACATTTTAGTAAACTGTAGTTTTACCACGGTGCAAAATTGTGCTGGACTCAATCTGTATGAAAATGTGGACGGACCCTAGACACCAAGTTTAAGATCCCAATTAACTTAGTACACAAAAAGAAATGGGCCACGTTACAATAATTAGGATATATTGATAACCAAAACATTTTAGGTCATGCAGTCTCAATATATCCGTATTATACAGGGCATTACAGGCTCCATTGTTACACATACAGTAGTTATCATATATCCTCCTCACTAACAGAAGACGGAACTATCAGTGGACAGGCTACACATACAGATGTACAATGAGGTTCATCCTGACCTGATGTTATCAGTGATGATATTGGGAGGGGTGAACTGTACTACATTACCATCAACTACTGTTACCAGGTCAGCACTGTATGTAGCAACATAGGATGATGTAGATCCCTCCCTAACTACCTTATATAACACCCTGTATGAGGGAGTGTGTGCCATTGTTGCCTTTTGCTGTGCATTAGTATGACTTGGTTAGCAAGGTCAACAGAAATGTGTCAGTGACCTTTGTACACTTCATTGCCTGTTTCTAAGAATACAATAAAAATAATCTATGCCTATTTTTAATTTGTAATAAATTGTATTGAAGTTTTGTGGTGAATGTACATATGTATACTTGCTGTTTGCTATTGTCATGTGTATGGGCTCCTGTTGTTGTAGTTGTTGTTGTTTAGCCTGTGACTTGTATTATGGTTTTATAGGTGTCTAGGTTTAAACTTGACGGCCAATAATGTTAGATCTACACTACTACTGGACCCAGAAATTGTACGTTCACTCATTACCACACTACACTATACATGTCATACACACTAGCCAATATCCTCTACTGATGATGGGATGTTACACCTCAGTGATGTGATGTGCAGTGTTAATTTGATACTCAATATTAACACTATGGCTGACTGTGATAGGAGAATGACCTCTTTACACATTGACGTCTTACCTACCAGAGTGTCTCTGCTGCAAGGTGTGTGTTTGTGTTTGTTTGTAGTCTACAATTTTTTGAGGTAAGCCAACTTCAGGATAAATTTGGTGGGGATTATAAAGAGGGTTGTAGTATCGAATTGAAATTATTCACTGAGTAGCACACACATACATGCACACACATGTACACAATCAAAGAGAATAGCAAAGAATCAACATAGGATATCTTATTTTAAGCAGTGTGGTACATTTAGTAGATCAATGTTTCCATATATACAGGTTTTGATGATCACCTGATGAAGTTGTTATCAGTGCACAAGTCACCTCGTCACAGTAAAGAAGTAGTGAAGGATGTTGATAAGTCACTGGAACACAATGTGACTCCCACTGCTAGGGTAAAGGGGTTCCTATCCATGGTAAGTGTGACTGCTGTTATTGTTGTTGTTGTTGTTGTTGTAAGGATGTTGCATTGTTAGATGCTTTTAGTGCTACACATTCAGGGTGGTATGTGTGTGTATACTGTCTTCTTGTGTGTGTAGTGTTGTGTGGTGTGACCTGTGTGTACATGCATACAGGCTAGCATATACATGCTTGTCAATTCCACCCATCTGTCTACACACAGAAACTAGAGATGTTGCTACAAGACATCCAAGTTGTATACAGTACTCATTCACCTAGTGAAAGGTATGGAACCTTAAGTGCTATTGTATCGCATACAAGTTCACTGTAAGGATGTTACTTTACCACATTTTTGTCACTAGGCAGTTATCACTTAACATCTCATCATTGTCATTATCAACTAACCAATCAACTGACAGTATTTCCAATCAACAACAACAACAACCATCTCCACTCTACTCACTATCATTACAGATATCAGGTGAATGTGTTACTCATAGCCTCAGGATGGGGTCACTATTGTATGGTCATGTTTATAGAGGCTAGAGTATGTCACTCTAACAAGACCATGTTGGCTACACTCAAGAGACTGAGATGTGGTTATGAGGTATTTGTGTTGTGTCTTGTGTGACTATAGAACCATTTAAAGCACTTGCATGGGCGAAGATCAAATGAATAAGAGTGCTATTATTTCCATACAGCACTGCATTCGGAAAATACAGCACTGTTGATCACATGCGTAGCATTTTAAATCTCCAGAAGTAGCCAAAACGATGCTAATCTGTTAGTTTTTGTGACCAAACTTATACTATATAGACACTTACTGATGGTTGATGGCTGAAAACTGACGCAGTTCTAGTCTATATAATGAACGCTCTGAGCAGATTCGACCAGAAAGCACTTTAAACCTGCCACGCTTGTGCAATATACACGTTTTTTTTGTTTGTTTTTTTGAATAGCGCTCTGGTGTGATTTTGAGTTGATACATCACTCGGTTTTGCCTCTCACCCACGCCCTTGTGCTATTTTTTTCCATATTGAACTCATGGCTAGTACTTTAAATGGATGCCTCTTGTATTAGTGTGCTTTCATAATTACACCCCTGAAATTAGGTCATCTCTTAAATCTGGGTAGCACTAATTTCACAACATTGATGCCTTTTGTGACTTTAACTTAAAACTTGTAAAAAACGAGAGAGAGAAAATAAAACATGAAAATTCTGAGCTCGATCCCAGGACGTTTCATAATGAATTAGAGCCATAACCACTGTATCACCGCTGCCAGCTGCCGGAACTCTGAATTTTAGACGTAGATAATATAAAAATAGTGATCTAGCGTATATTAAAGAATATGACCTAACCCAAACCCTACTCCTAACTGGATTTATACTGAACCCTAACCCTAACTTTGGACTACTGATCATGAGAAATCATTCCTTAGATAGTAGAGGGTGCTTTAGTGCCCTCTACTATCTTGAAACCTAGTGAAACCAATTGTGGTATAATATATCAATATATATGCACGGGGGTGCCCGCGAGCATGAAGCGTTGTGAAATTAGTGTAAACCTTTTAATCTAATTATTAAGACACTTTTATGTCCCAAGTTGCTTGAAAGAGATAGTTTATATACACATACACATTAAGTGTGTATTTATGTTTGTACCCTTGCTTTCACCATTTAGCATTTTATGCATGAAGTTAAACTTTACAGTGTAGTAACTGTTATAGTTACTAGGTACGTAGCATGTTTTTATTGCTGTACTCCATCATGTCTTTGTGTGCCACAACCCTCTCACCATCATAACCACCATATGGCGGATTGATCTAATGACTTGCACACTGAGTGCAATTTCGACTTTGCTAAAACTTGTTTGTGTGTTTAATAATGCAGTGTGTTTAATAATGCAGTGCGCTTACCCTGAAATCCTCATGGTCCCAGTTACTGGGGTAAATGCATTACCTCGCTGATTAATGTTTGAGAGTTACATAATTACGGAAAATATCTTGTTGTGAAAGAGGACTAGTTTGTTAGTTGTTTCGAGTTGTTAATTGTGTCTTTCGAAGGAATGAAAGAAGACAATCTGTAACAATGGGTACAGGTGCAAGCTAAGAAATGACATGATGGCCATGCATTCTTTATGCATATGCATCGGGTGTGACAGTGACTAAACCTGATTTGAATTGCTCCATGAATTAGCACCTTAGAACAGAATTAGAAGTAATATTATACGCTCTTAGTTTGATAGAGATAGAATCTTGTTTACAGCTACTTTTATCATTTTTGTGATTTTTAATAACAATCTTGCGGTTTGTGCTGTGAACAAAAACACCTTGATTGAGTTTCTTAGTCCATAGAAAAATGCTTTGATATATAGTTAATCTGTACAGGTTGGCTAATACAGCCCCATTTTCAGTTCATAGTATGCTCTGCCAGAAAACCTGACGGTTAGAGGATTAGTAGTACAGTACTGCCCAAGCGCAACATCACACTCACCCACACACACAATTTTGCTTGAGGTTTTAAAAAATCTCTAATTAAGGGATGTGGCAATTGTTTCGCTTGTGATTCTCTTGAACGAAACAACTGTCACGCTGTCTCACGAGTGAAACAGTTATCCACCCTTAATTAACAAAATTAAAATCTCAAGCTAAAGTGTGTGTGTGTGTGTGTGTGAGCGAGTGCGATGTTGCACCCGGGCAGTACCTTATTATTAATATACATATGCAGTCTATTGATAATACTTGATTGTGATAAATCTCTTGCTGGCAAGAAGTGGGCATTGTGTATACTGTGTACACATTGAGCTGAACCCTCAATAACATTTAATAACTCAAGGATGGAATTACACCGTTGACATTTAGTTCATTTGTAGTGCTGCTTGACCTGCTAAAAAACATGTCTTACGTTATTTATGAGTAACCAAAGTTTTGCCGTGCTTTTCTTATAGAAAGCCATAAAGTGTATAGTCTCTTTCTGATGGAGCCGAACCAGACCTTTACTGTCATTTGGTTGGCTGAAATGCTATTTCTCTCAAGACAGTTTTCTATTTTCTCAGTGCTCAGCTCATGAGCAATACTATAGGTTGATCGCAAAGGAAGTTCTGGTTATTGTGAAATATTCGCTTTCCCAAACTGTGGGATTACATCACCACTGGGTTTTGTGCATTCAACACAAATTTAAAATTACTGTCAACATTGTGACTCACACTTTAGCCTTCTCTTATGATGATCATTGTTGTATGTCAACTGTCTTCTCTAGTATGGAGCAACAGTACTGAAGAATTACATAATAGTGGAGTCACTGCACAGCTTCTATAGTGAGACTGAAGTTAACTTTTGGGTCAGTCACTTGACAGACAAACTGTCATCAAGAAGAACTAAACCCAACACTTCACAAAGAACAACTATAGACGTTCGTAGTCTTGTTAGTACTGCATTCAAGTCACCGACCACAATGATCAGTAATGTGGAGATATCAGATTGTTCATTCTCACTGATCCTACCTCGTAATGTACGAGGCTCTAAAGAGCCAATCTGTGATGTGGTAATAGCTTCAGTGGAACTGACTAGTCAGTGTCTTGAACCTGAGGACTGTAATGGAACTGACCAGAGAACTATAAGGTAATGTATAACTGTGTAATGTGTATACTATAAGGTAGTGGTGTTTCTTAAATGTTTAGTGTATATGACAGAACTTACTATACTGTGTTTTCTCCGGGAGTATCATATATGTACAGAAACTGGATTATGCTGAATAGAGTTTGTTTTGCCTTTTACTGTGTAGGGCTTCAGTCAGGTTCACTGATGGATATGTGTTTGTACCAAGTGATAAGAATAGTTCACGGATCAGTAGAATGGATAGACCAGAACTGTTACCATCAACTAAGAGACATGTGTGGGGAAGACTTGTAACACTCGGTAACCTGGGATCTAAGGTGTGTGTGTACGTGTATGTGTGTGTGTGTGTACGTGTATGTGTGTGTGTGTGTACGTGCATGTGTGTGTGTGTTTTATAACATACATTGCTATTCTCATCTCCTTACAGGCTACACTATCAGTTGAACTCATCCCTAATGATGATCGTCATCAATTATTCCAGGTCAACTCTTTATCACTGTCAACCATGACTCATGTGCTAGCTGCAGAGTGGTCTCACTCAATGTTCACTGCCGTATCACACCTCCTCAAACACTACTCTACCCCTAAAGGGATCCTCAAGAAACAGCAAGCCCTCAGCAAGCCTGACTCTGTTATTAGTGATACAGAAGATAGTACTAACACTAAGCAAAGTGTTGTTAGTAAACATTTGAAAATCCCATGGTGTAGTTTAAGAGAAGACTTAGAAGAATTAGACATCAGTTTTAACTTTCTTGACATAAACTTGTTTATGTATGACAAGTCACCTAGTGATCCTTCACTGTTATTACGTATTGATGGGTGTTGTGTTAAGACTCCTGAAGTGTACTCTGGGAGTATTGAGGACTTTATGCTTGCTGTTCACTGCAATAGTTTAATACTTTTACCGTTTTCAGTAGATCATTTAATAGAGGTATGTCAGTGTGTGTGTCCGTGCGCGTGTGTGTGCAAATATAATGCGTTTTAGTGCCATGCATGTTTTCCTAAGTGCTGTCAATCAACACACATGTACATGGTCTTGTTGTTTCAGTCATTTCTATGTTCATCAATGAGTTCCCTACCCCGAGGACTACTTGAAATACCTTCCTTCAACTGTAGTTTACCTTTTGATGAAAAAGTATGCACTGTGAGTTTACTGTTGCTGATCAATGCATCAAGAAACTGTATATGTGACTGGATTTTTAAAAAGGAGTGTATCTCCAATTCTAGGAGCTTAGAAGACCACAACTTAGTGTTCTAGACATATTTACCTGATTCTTATTCCATTCAGTGATCTATGATTGTGTTCACCACTAAATTTCAAGCCAATAGAGGATATGCGCACTATATTATTCGAAAGAAAAATGATCAATTACAGTAGTGCGGCGGTGCTTTCCAAAAAAAAGTTGACGGTGAACGACTATCGAAACTTTGTGAAAATCCCATACAAAAGTATATATGGGTAGCTAATGCGGCTCAGACTATAACTCACCACTAATGCTACAGGCAGGTTTTCTCTCGCCAGGTATACTATCCCCTAGGTAGAAGAAATCACCTCTCCGTAAGAAACGCTGATAACTTCGCTAGGATTATAACTCATCACTGACGCTATGGATAGCCTTTTGCTCGCCAGTTATACTATCTCCTGGGTAGAAGAAATCACCGCTCTGTAGCAATCGCTGATACTGCCACGCTATGAATCAATTCGCAACTTCATTCACCGTCAAAAGATCACATGCTTATTAGAATGTTTTCAGTTTGCATATCCTCTATAGCTATGAAGTTATGAATTGTCTAAGTTAGTAAATAGGGTGTGTGTGGAATAAGATCCCTTTTTTCCAATCCAGTCTGTCTCCATTATAGATGCTTGTAAAGTTTTAAAATTAATTCACAGGCCGGATTGTTACTGGAGATGGAGTCACTCACAGTCAACTGGTCCACACATTTCCATTGTACGGTTAACCACACTGTGGAGTGTGTGTTACACCAGCGTAGTGTATTAACTAGTGAGTGAGGACAATGTTAATAAATGAATGTGAATGAATGGTTTGTAGTTTAGTGGCCATTATGAGATCTGTACTCATGTATGCTTCAGGTGTCCTATAAACTCATTAAAATGTGGATAATATTTTAAAACTGCTTGCAACCTGTGCAGTGTGTATGTTCTATTAGAATGTTTAAGCGTATATGTGTCGTGCAAGTTGTCAGTTTGTCAGCACTGTACACTTTGTAGGTTTGTAATCATTTTTGTCTATACAGCTTGCTATAATCATACAGCACTAGTTAGTTGGTAACATTTTTCTTTTTTAGAACTACTAAAGCCACAGGTATCATCACAGCAAAGTTCATCAAGTCCCAGTCACCCAGTACCGATAAAATTGAAATCAATATTATCCAAGTTACCCATATCACTAGATTGGAAAGTGAATGAGTTAGCTGTTCACCTCCAGCTTGATAGAAGAGCAAAGTATGGTACAAGCAATATAGTGTACATGGGCTGTTTATGAGTTGACTATGTCATATAGAGTATCATGTACAATGAAACAAGCTACATTATCAGCTAAAACTGATGGAATAGTTGAAGTCTTTTCTGGAGAGGTAGCATTCACATTTGACAAGCACAAAATCCTAACAATTGAGGTCAGTAGCTGTAAGTGTGTTGTAACGGTGCTATCCTGTGTTGTCATGTGACACTAGTTGTTGTATTACACACTCATAGAGGTTTAGTGGCCAATGTCTTGATGAGTGTGAGGAGCTAATAGCCGCTCGTAGGAGGTTTGAGCAGTCACTAGAATGTAAAGAAAATCTTGGACTGTAAGTGTGTGTGTGTGAGCGTGCACATGCGTGCATGTATAGTGTGTAGCATGTTGTATTGTAGGCAGTGTACAGATGTACATGTAATTTATATTATTGCTGTTACCTTTCAGTGGACTGACAGCCTCTAAGGTGTTGGTTAGTTTTCCTTTTAACTACAAATTCACCCTCACCTTCCAGAAGGTACTACTGTGTGTGGTGTGTACGTATGGAATAATGACTGGTGTTATTTGTGTAACAAGTTAGAAGTCATTTGCTCTATTTTAGAGTTACTGTATGATTTTTATAAAGAGTTGTAAATGGCCACATGGTCCTGTTGATTTGTGTGTCATAAAGTTACAAGTTCATTACACCCCCAGCTGATGAAGGTGAAGAAGTTCATTCAGTCATTACACAAGTTACCAATCAGGCCCAGTGCCACTGGAGGGAAGATCCTCCTACCAGACATTGCACTGCAAGTGGATGAGCTCAACTTCCAATTACTGGATGATCCTTATGAGATGAAACTGGGTACTAACTTTGAGGTCAGAAATAGATGAATTATATGTATAATGTGCTTCACTGAATCTACATACATGCATATATGTACTGTACTTGCTTTCCACAAAACTGAGCAATAAATTTGCTATTTTCCTAAATGTTCTGCACAATTGTTAATAGTTATTTTCTGTTCCTGGTGTGAACATTCACTTCTAGATGTTGTGTACATAGTTTAAATGGTGTACATGTGTTGTGCAGCTGCAACGTGATGAACAACAAGAGAGGGAAAAGAGATTTCAAGCGTTAGAGTCAGCCATGGAGAAACAACGTCAAGAACATGGCGCTCTTCTTCCTGCCAAGAAGGTGCAGGCACTGTACGAGGCACTAGAGCAGAAAGATGCCCAGATCTACTGTAAGAGAGCTAAGGTGTGAATGTCCACTGAAGTTAGCCATGTTGATAATTGCAAGCACCTGTTTGTTTGTAGGAGGTTCATGAGTCCGAGTCAGGCCCTCAAGAGTCCTTGTTCCTGGTCAGCCTGTTCCATGCTCAGTTGTCTATCTTATCAGACCGCAGTGTGGAGGGTGTTAACAAGGGATCACAACAGATCAGAAGGATGGATCCTGACAGGTGTGTATGGTGTGTGGTGGTGTAGTGTGTTGTTAGTTGTTATCTGTGTAGTCCCTTCCCTGAGGACATGCAGTTTGATACACTACTAGGGAGGTACATCTATGGTGAAGCTGAAAGACTTCAAGTATAGCCAACATCTGTACTGTATGTGTGCAAATTTATAATATGTATGTACATGTAGTGCAGATGCTGTGCTTTTTTGTGTTCATTGTATTGTTTGTTGATCACTTCAGATACAACTACATGACTACCCTCAGCAGTTTCACGAGACTACTGACTTCACTGTAACAGGCTGTATTGTTATAGCTGAACCACTGCCTAATGAAAATGGTGTGTGTAGTGTAATGTGTCACTGTGTGTACTGGTTTAATAGTCTGTAGCTTGTTTGTGCGTTGTTTCTCCCTATACAACAATACTACTCTCTTTACAGCACTACTGAGAGAGTTGTTCATAGAGGAGCCATGGGAGAACATGGAGGTGACTAGGACACTAACACCACTCAAGATCTACTATGACCTAGACCTGGGTCAGTGTAGTGTACACAGTAGTGTGCCTACTACAAGGTGTATTGTGTAGACTGCTTAGATCAAACTGATTAAAGCTTTATGGGGTGGTAATGGATATCCAACTTACCAGCAATGGTGAAAAAATATACAGTGGACCCTGTTCCCAGTGTGTCTCAGGAAATGGTTAAAGTGTTCGGATAAGTGAATTATTCGGATAAGTGAAGTCCATATATGTGACCCGGTCTGCGAAAAGGGCTCTTATAGCCTTTCCAATTGTCCAAGTTTGGCAAATCATAACTCCTGATCAGCTAAATCTATCATCTTGTAATTACACCCTCAGCTAGTGCTATGTTAGGAGTGTACAGTGACCAAATTGTAGGCTTGTATCTTATTCACAAGCTAAGTTATTGGTTACCATGTTTACATAATTGAAAAGGCGATAAGAGCCCTTTTCGCAGACCAGGTCACATATACAGAGCTCTGTTGAAATACTCTAATAGAACAGTCATTTCCAATTTTGGATGAACAAGGGTCTACTTTATAGTACTTTTGGTCCTGGCTTTCTTTAAAAACTACACACTATAGTGCGTACAGTATATGTGTGTATTCAGTATTATTACCAAATACTTATATTATACACTGCAGTATGCACATGTACAATACACTCCATTATATTGACATGGCTATATCCTCTTTGTGTAGTTGTTTAATATTACATTTTACTGATAGTTGCTGGAGCATCAGAGACAGCCCTGGGTGTATGTTATGATCCCTGCTTTGCACAAATCAACTTGGCATTTGGTAAGTAAGCATCACATGCATTCAAGTCTTGTACTCATGTATTTATTATTACTTGATAGAAAACCTCATCCCCACCACTCTTGATCCTAGCAAGCCACTACCGTACTGGGATAAGGTACAACTCATAGTCACACGCCCTACATTCAAACTACCCCTCTATGTACACAGATCAGACTGTTCCTTCATGGCAAGTATCACATAAGGATAGACCATGGTACACTAATCTTGTTGGCATCACGTGATCCTTATGATGCTGTGAAACACATGGACTGGGAGATTAATGATCTTGACTGGACCCATACCAATGGTAAGTGACCTGTTGGTCTGGTATATCTTCTCTGTGTGTGTACTAGTTATTGGTGTTTTCTTAAATATGTGTGCATAGAATGTATTTGTTTGTTTAATTGATTGTTTTTTGTGTGTGTGCATGTATGTGTTTAATTTTTAAGTGTATGTATACACTTTTGGGCCATACAATATGTGAAATGTTCTATGTTGCTATATTGCACATATTACAGATGGCAGGCTAACGTTGGAAGGAGCTGTCAATGTTTACATGCACACCGCATCAAAATACGATGACTGCAGGAGCCTTCATTTCCCTCATGCCACCTGCAACATCAAGTTTGATTGGAATTGTCAGGGGAATCCCCACGACCACCACAGCTTGATGCCATGTCTCCCGGACAGGATCCCACCCTCCAGCAATAATTATGACACTTATGCCAAGTTCAGGTCTAAATCAGTGGACTGGAGTATTGATGTGGATGTGGAGAATGTGGGCAATGATGTATGTGTGCTGTGTGTATTGGTATCGTAGGGTGAAGTACAGTGGGGTAGTTGGCAGTCACTTAACACTTCAGAGTTATAGACAATAATGGACTGTCATACAGTTTCAATGCATTTGTGAACCTTCATAAGTACAATATAAAAAAGCATGATCCGTCATTTTGTTTTTGTGCTGTAGAAGTGTTATTGTGTCAAAATTCTGTGTTAACAGCTATTGTCATGTCTACCAGTATATTTGTGCTTAGTTCTAGAGTTGCTAGTGTAAACAGCAACAGTACGATCATGACATATATTCTTCCCACAGGAAGATGAGGATGCCAGCTGCCTGTTATATGCCAGTACACTACGCTGGGTCCAGAGTTACTACCAGGTGGTGCAGGATGTTAGCAGACCTATTAGGAAGGGAGCATTGTTCAAGAGTGTGAAGATTGATAAACCAACCTTCTTCCGTAGCATCAGGTCTGTAGTACATGTACACATCATCAAACAAATATAATGGATAATTCTTGTTTTAATTTACAATATTGAAACTCTAAGGCTCACACATAAATATCTTACTGTGCTGTATACATGTGTTGTACTTGTTAGTGTACAGGTGATCCTCTTAGCCTCAATTGTATAAGGCAAGTATTCAAATAATTGCAGCCCACTCATTTATATTGAAAAAAGTATCAGTTTTAAAAATGAAATTGGATTCCAGCAATAAAAGTAATAAAGGAAATTTATATAATATATGACTGATGGTAGCTGGTCTGTGTGGGAATATCCCTATAATCATGTTGCTATCATCTGTTCAATGCCAAAGATTTTTTCTACTTTTATCACAGGAACACTACTTCATTTTTAGTTATTGGTTTAGTAACTTGTATTGTTATAGGATGTGACTGTTTTATTAGAGTATCTTGATCTCACTGCTGAGCTATACTATAGAGTAAAGGGACGTGGTTCAATGCCATGTCTTCCTTTCTACTGATTGTACTAGGATATTGAGGGCACAACTCTAATGAGGGTGTACTGGTGTGTTCTGATCGTTTAAGGGTTTGGTCATATGTGACTATTTTGTAAATGCAGTTACAAGTATCATTTCCCTCTTAAGTACTTCGAATAGTTTTGTGACTTCTAATTATGTTCCTCCAATGGATATAGTTTCCTTGCATGGAGAAAACAACAATGACGACCATGCAATTAAAATGGTGAAACGCAGAAGACAGACACTTGTCAGAACAGGCATATGCCATCCATGAGTTTGTTATTGCTGGCATGAAATGGTGGCTATAGACTGTTTTGTTTGGCCTCTATCCTTGCGACTGTGACTAAAATTTGGCTTTAAATTTTAATATCTGGCTGTCTGTAAATGTTTCTTTATTATTAACACTGTAATTGATATTGGACTAAAACATAAGATGATTTTCATCACATATGATATATTTCTATGATGGTTGTTAGAGGCAGTATTTTGAGCAGCACACCCATCATTTAACCCACTAAACAGTACTACATGCACTATCTGGGTCTCACTCTCATAAACAGTGCACTGCCACTGTTGTATGCACCTCCTATATAGTCTTGTACAACAGATCCACTGGTTGCAAAATTGATTAAGGCCCATTCATTTATTTATACAGAACTTTATTAAATTACTCTAATAGAACATACAATTACTGTAATATGATACTCTCATTAAGCAGTTGTTTTCAATTTCGACAAGTAATGGTTGGTTTACTACACTTATAGCTGCAACTCATATTTCTTGTAATAAGACTACCACTTGTCATGTTCTCTCCATTTTAGGAGTATCAATTTCTCATTGTCACTTCCAGTGGGCAGTATGACATACTGGGGGTCATTCAGCCAACAGAGAGGAGTGAAGCTCACCTTCAAAAAGGCTATACTGAAGGGTTGTTATGTATTAACACTTAAACCATTTGATGATGGCCTTGTACGACGACCTGACTCTAAATGGGAAGTGGTCTCATTGATTGGAGAAGCTGATGACATTACTGTTACACTACTTACTATTGGCGAGGCCCCTCCTAATAAGGTATGTAAGACAACTGTAGTTGCCAGGCACTGTGTGTCTGTTGCTAGTGTATAGTTTGTCACCAAGAGTGTGTATGTTGTATGTCACCAAGAGTGTGTATGTTGTATGTCACCAAGAGTGTGTATGTTGTATGTCACCAAGAGTGTGTATGTTGTAGGAAGCTGAACAAGAAACAAGTAGTTTAAGGAGCGAGGAAGGAATTGATAGTCACCACTTATTTACTACTCAAAGGTATACTAAATGCGTTTGCGTGTGTGTGTGTTTTAGTATGGAAAATTAATTTTAGTTTTTTTTGTAATCAACAACAGTTTTAGTTGAGTGATTTTACTATAAGTAGATATGGTTTAGTTTTTCAGTGGTATTTCATCATCTTCGTTGTGGGTTAGCTAATCACTGGACTGGACCACTGGACCGATATATTTTTAGTTTTTACACATGCTACACTGTAAGACTGGATTTATTGAATCTTGCTGGCTAAGGACCTTCAGTGAATCTTCAGCCCACTACTAGATGATGAATATAGAGTAGTGCAATAAGCAGAAACTATTACTGATTTCATAACTATATGTTATGCTCTGCCCCACTTATAAGTCTGAATATTCCTCACCGTTATACTGCAGGGAATGTGACATAGCAATAGTTAACCAACAATTAAGTAATGGAGATAGTGGTAAAATTGTATGATGCAATTCGGTCACTATACTAGTTAGCTTGCACATATAAGAACTATCATGATGGCAGAGTTGTGTAGTAATTAGGTAAGACGGATTGTCCTAGGACAGATGGCTTGTATCTCAGATGGTCTTCATCACTCTATTTTATCCACAGATATCATTGATAAGTTGAGTTTTGGATAACCATTGCTATCACATTATGTGCAGCATGATAGAGAGTTTTCACTTATTCCACTGCTCAGTTCAGCAGGCTGAAGGCCCTTAGCTAGTGACATTTAATAGACCTTATCCGCATTGACGTCACAACATAAAAATGGCAGGGAGGGTTGTATTGGGAGAGATGGCATTTTGCTATGATAATGTTTATATACAGCAGCAAGACACAAGGTGAGGCATACATACTTATTTACAAGACAATTGCGTGCAGTTTTGTATCCATATCAAAACTTAGGTCTAGTTTCACCTGGTGCGATTATTTCGCACTGCAACATCATGCTAGCTAGCATCTTACCTTCATTATCCAATAGTCCCATGTTGTGAAAGTCGCAAAGTTTACAAATGAAAATGTGATGAAGTCCGCACACTAATGTGGCCATTTTGTCAATTATGATGTCAATGCGGATAAGGTCCATAAATCTAATCTTAGCATGTGTGAAAACAAAAAAAAAAATCTCAATCCAGTCCAGTACACCCCTTCATTGTTACTTTAGTTCTAAGCATTCATATTAAACTTCTAGTGTGACCACAAATAAAGCACATGTGTATAATAGCTAAGATAACAAATGGTTCAACTAGTAGTAACTGGGATCATTTTAGTCAAAGTTTTAATCTGTTTGCCATTTGTTTTTTTAGTTTTAGTTTTTTCAAATTCAATGTGTTTTAGTTACAATTACTTTAGTATACTACAATTTAAAATGCTAAACTAAAATGTATTAATTTTGGCTTTAGTTATAGGAATACTAAAACAGTACTAATGCGTGCAAGTGTGTGATGAATATGTGTGTAATGCATACAGTATCTTCATAGTGTAAATAGCCAATAAATGTTTTCATCATTTTTGTCCAGCATAAAGTATACCAAGAGTAAGAACAATTCTGATGTGGATGCTGAGAGTGATGACCAGGTAATAGTAATGTGTTATAGGATAACTGCTGTTACTGTTGCTGCAGCAATTCCACCATCAACTGTTGGTCAACAACACAAGGTTCTCGTGGACATTTGTCAACAGGAGCATCATCAATAACTTGTTTGATGCTTACACTAAGGCTCAGGTAAAGTCTACCAACTGACATGTCCAACTATGTAGTCAGAACACTGCTAGAACTATTGAATCAACTGTATTGTGTGGAATTAATACACTTTGCTAGGTACCTTTTTTTCTGTATTGCAGTATAGTGGTTTAAACTCTGAATCTTTTAATTAATAATACACATTACCTTATATGGTTATTAGACTCTTAAGAAGAACTTATCAGCCGAGGCAGCGAGGTCTATAGCTCTAATACTGGATAGTCAGGGAAACAAGTCATTCAGTAGTCCGGATGATGGAGGGGTACAAAAGATACCATCAACAGAATTAGACGGTGATGGCCAGCCCCACACACCTAGGAGGCGTCCCCACCTTGAGGATACCAGTAGTGGGTCAAAACTGCTCAAACAACTTTTAATGGACACATCTGATCGAGTTGTTCACCATGTTGAGGAGGTGTGTCTTGATGTATGTGTGTCTGATGGTTTACAGTTGATCTAATTAGAGAGCACCTAGTGATCCTTACTTAAAGGGTAGACTAGCTTGTAGTCAAGATGATGTGACCAAGCGGAACTGGTTTAGTAAGTGTTTGTGTGCTACGTACATTATGTTATAGTGTACACCTCGTTATAGTAAATGTAAACATGTGTTGTAAACCAAATTGCCAATTGTATTGTTACTATACATCCATGATACAGAGGGGCTGAGATGGCCCTGGAGTATGTATATCGTTCTGTTACCAAATGATATCTTCATAGATAAGTTAATCCCTAGTTGTCGAAAAAGAATGCTTTGTCTGCCAAAACTTTTTTTTTTTGTAGTTGAGCACTTGCTAACAGAATACTGACCTGTCACTTTTATATTAAGCAAATGTATTTCAAGTTTCCTGTACTTGTGTACACATCGTATATGTTATTGTAGTTGAGTTGAGGAACACACAGTTGGCATTACAAGGAATTGAGTCTGAAGGGTTTGTATTGGTCACCTCTGCAATATCACGAGTCTTCAACTACGAGCACAAGCCACAATGGAGGGAGGGAGACCTGAGACTAAAAAAGTCTTGGGTAGCCAAAGTTGAGGACATGCAGGTATTAAGTCATTCAATATGTACACAGTTGATTTACCAAAGCTACTATTTATTCCAGTATTTTGCCACCTTATCTAAACTCTCCCACATCCCATGGGTAACCAAAGCAGTTGTATCAAGCTTGTCCCTAGACCAGCCAATACCCAGCCCAACCGAGTCCACACCGTCTAAATCAAAGACCAGCCAGGCTTCCTCAGTTGATGCCTTACTGGGAAAACTTGGGCCTGATTCAAGCAGCGAGCAACTAGATGATATACTGTTCATGTCATCACCTGTGTTGTGTCGTAGTGAGGCAGTGGGGGGTATGGTGGACACAGACATTACTAATGATTGTGATGAGCCAGTTCAACTGCAGAGGATCACATCTCGTTGTTTCTGTCAGATCTTCTACGTCAACTATAGCACTGAAGCTGATCGTGAGAGTTTTGATAAGGACGATGTGCCTCCCGTCACACCTGTGGTATGATAGTGAATGTGTTTTTGTAGTGAGTACATTTTGTAATGAATATATGTGAAGTTGAGTGTTATTCTTTTCTGACTCCCTGTGTTAACTGAGCTATCCTTCTCACGAACTCCTAATGGAGGCATTTACTGTTTTTAACCTTTTAACAAAGGCTCCTCATACATCAGCTAACATGTGTTAACTGCTATACTGTATCCATAGCGTACTGCTCCAGCTGGTATCACTACAGAAGTTGAAGCTGTGAACACCTTCACAATCCGTCACCCTTCTGTTGAAGTGTCAACTACTTCTGTAAGTAACCACCTGTTAGTATTAGTCTTCACTACATAAAATAAAATTGATGCTGTTATACTTCACTCACTGCACACTGTTTGTAGGCTTTGGGACATGAACAGCTATATCTAGCTACACTTATATACTACATTGGTTATATTTACCTGTATTTTATTTGTAGTTTCAACATGCAATGATCAGAGACATAATCAACAACTTGTTATTGTACAAGCAGTCAAGAAGAAAGGTACCATGACATCTTGATGTCCAGCTCGTGATCAATCCTTTGTGTGTTACAGGAAGAACTAGGAAAGTTGGATAGACTAAGGTTTTCCCTCCAACTTGGTAACATCAAGGACTACAAGGATTCAATACTGACACTTCAGAATACTGTCAGGTGAGAGTGGCATCTGGTGATCTCAGCTACCACCCTTATTGATTGCTCTATTAAGTGATACTATATATTTTCAGTTTTCCTGATATTGTGGTCCCCAGTAGCGAGGTGATACTATTTGTATGTTGTGTTGTAGGAAGATGTTAGCTGCTACTCGTAAACTAGAGAAGGATATGTACCTCGCTCAGCGAAGTCCAGAGAGGTACGTACTCTCATTACTGACCCCTCACATTATCATTCTACACATACAGTACTAATGCTAATCTGCAGTATATGGATAGACAACTCACTCAACACAAAACATGGCTGGCTGATGCTAGTCTTAAGCTGGGTCTAACTATCAGGTATGTGTGTGCATATAATTGGTTACAACATTGTTTATATTTCCTAAAGGTTACTAAAGGAGTGTCAGTTAAAGACGGTCACTCAACTACCACATGGAGGTATGTATTAGGGACCGTAAAGCAGGTTATTTTTGAGGATAAGAATTTTTGTGGTTCTTTATCATTTGTTTTTTTGTCAAAATCCTAATAGAACGTACACCTAAAAACCACCTTAGGAAGCTCCCCCAACCACAAAAATAAGCCTTAGAAGTTATTTTGGATCCACTGGAAGATATGAAATCCAAAGAAATTTCCAGTTTTCATCTTTTTTTTTCCACAGGGCTAGAGCAAAATGTGAGTACTTTTTGGGGATATATCATACAGTACAATAGTAACTGTATGGTAGAGACTACAAAGGAGTAGGCATGGCCCACTAAATAAAATCACCCAAAAACTAGAGCTGAGCGATAGTATAACTATCACTATCACGATTGATAGTAACTTTTATATCACGATAACGATAGTACCTAGCAGTTATCAAAGACACTTAAAATAATCTTATTACATACCACATATCTGCTTTTTTAACACTTGGTTGGTACGTATTACAATTGTAGTCTTTGATCAACTAGACTTGCAGTTTCCTCAACTTCAATACTATCATGCTTGCTCCTGTTATCCATGCTTTTTAACTAAGCACAAACATGTTTAGTATATCGCGATAGTACGATTGTAGACTATCATATCACGAGTGTTACTCACTATCACGACAATTGATAGATTGCAACTATCGCTCAGCTCTACCAAAAACCAGCCTCAATTTTCCCAGACGACAGTATTGGTGAGGTAAAACTAGGCCCAAACAAGCTTTCAAATTGACCTGAAACGTTTTCAACAAGTTGCTACGGAATTTTTTTTAAAACATTTATTCAACAGAATTTTCTACTGACTGACTGGCTGAGTAAATAAGTAACTGACCGACTGATGACTTCAGACAAGCGTAACTCGATAACGGCTAAGGCTACGGGCTTGATTTTTTCACTGTTCGACGTCACTTCAGCCCGACAGGTGCCTTTTAGCATACCGCAGTACGTATAATGCATTCTTCACGGGCTTACCAGTGTCCTCCTTTGTGTCCCATTCATCTTTGCTGACAGGAAAAGGTGTCGATTTGGCATGAGCACGTGATGGCTTCCCTTCGAAACAAAAATCATCTGTATTTTTCATAGTGGCTATTTTGATTGTAGAGGTGCTTTTCAAACAGTTCTTGATTCGTATTGCTGTGTAACGGGTTGAACATAGCTGACAACCAAGCGTAATGGATACTTCACTTTTCAGACGATAATTGATATAACTGGGGCACGCGGCACCATTTCAGATGCGGTATGCGTGGGTTCACCAGTCATAATAAAATCATTTCCAAAAAAGTTAACAAACAAGTACACGAAAAATTTTGGAATTTTCAACTAGAATAGGGACCATAGCACATGGATAAAAAGTACTGAAACAAGCTGGAGTAGTGCACAATATTAAATCACAGTAAAACAATATGAAGTGTTACATCCCTACTGTACATTTCCGTTATGGTATCTTGAGCACAGTAGGGATATAACTCTTCTTATTGTTTTACTGTGATTTAATATCGTGCACTACTCCAGCTTGTTTCAGTACTTTTTATCGATGTGCTATGGTCCCTACTCTAGATGAAAATTCCAAATAAATTTTTCGTGTTTTATAGTTGTAACATGGGCATGAGTGTTTTTCCTGATATGTATGAGGGCATATCCACATTCAAAAATGTGCCAAAACACTTGTGAATGCATTGTAATACTAGTTCTCACCTTAAGTAACATTGTAGAACAGCAAGGATACTGAAACGCCTTCATTTGAGTGCTTCTTGTGACAACGCTTCAATTTGAGGTAATCATCACGTGAACATTGATTTATTCCCACAATCGATTTCGGTCTGAGCTTGTATAAAACAAACAGAGCAGTACCACTACCTCATTCACACCAAGGCCATGCTTGCCTTGATGAAAGTGGCTTGCTCTTTTAGAAGTACAACCACTTTCCCAGGATACATTTCAATGCAGACCTGTATATTTAGATGTCTCCCTGTAAAGAGGTATACATGACAAATGTATCCTCTGGAATAGACCCAGTTTATTTAAAGGCATAAGGAATTTAATTAAGGATTGGCAATGTCCGGAGTACATGTTTTCTAAACCACACATTGGTTCTTATACAAACTTCTGTGTTTTTCAAAGCGTCTCACAGACTTACAGTTCCTTGTATTGAAATGAAACTTGGACACAGGGTTTACCATCTATAGAATTACCAATTGGCACAGAGTGAAAATAGTATGTTCATAGGTGAAGATATAGCTTCAAGAATGTTGTACATGTTGTGGTGAAGAATAAGCCTGTTAGTCACAGAAACACTTACTGAAAAGGTCCTAATGTATCAGTATCCAGTTCTACAAGCCATAATCAATCCTTAATGACAGTGTAGTAAAGGTCAAACAATGCTATACTCCCATTTTGTTACTAGATACTTTGCCTTGCTGTAACTCACTGTTATGATTGATTTTGCTATCCTGTATGGTCTGTGGTAATGCTATTGTGAGTGTCAGTAGTAATAAAGGTTGAATTTTATCAAAAGTCATAGTGTAAGATGAACTACAGGTACTCGGGTACTCGATAACTAGTTTTCATATCAAAATGATCACAGTGCAGCAAGCATTGTGGCTACACTGCTATTATATGCTTAATGGTTTCCCTTACTAATGTAAAACAGCATTTGCAATAAGCCTTATCCGAAATGACGTCACTAAATATAAATGGCCGCTCTATTTGGGGGACTCTAATGTTTTCGCAGTATAGTTTGTATGGAGTATCAGTTGTGACTGCCTTGTAACTTCGACTTGAATACGTTAATCTCTAAGGTACATCATCAGTGCATTTCAGTGTTCATCACGGAACGTAGCCATGCTAATTTTTGCCAAATTTGTCCGATTATTGATGCTTTTTTAAATAGGATCTGCCGCCGACTATGACGTCTAGCGAACCGTCTGGACTCGCGGGAAGAGAAGAGGAGCTAGACTATGACTTAAACTTAGTAGTCGCTGAGGAAGTTTACAGAGGGAAAAAATGCCGTGATTCATCATGGAAGGGTCAGTATTGCTGTGTTCCAGACTGCCATAATGCGTTGGGGGGGACAAGCAGAAAGGAAGAGCTTAGGATATGGACGAGTTTCGTTTCATTCTTTCCCTAGCCTTACCACGGATAAGGATAGAGCTTTGAAATGGATTGCAAAGATTAGGAGAGATCCTGGTCCCTATTTTGAAATCAATAGTAACACAAAGGTGTGTTCTGATCACTTTAATCCAGATGATTTTACCTTGGGGAGTGCAGATGAACATGCTTCTAGGCGTGTACTAAAGAAGACAGCAATTCCGTCATTTTTTTCATGGAGGAACACAAAATCATGTCAGCGCACAACACAAACTTCTCAGAAAGCAAGGACAGAAATACAAGTCAGTGAGCAGGTTACTCAGCAGTATTCAGTGTCAACAGATAATTTTGAAGTAAGAGAGCAAACTGTTGAAGATATTGATTGTCCTGACTTTGATTCAATGGAATCTTTACAAGCCAGAGTTGCAGCACTATCGTTGCAGGTAACCGAGCTGCAAGCTAAATATGAAAAATCATTGTTTCGGCTGGCAAATATAAAGCATGATGATGACGAAGTGAAGTTCTACACTGGTTTTCCAGACTATGATACTCTTTTCTACTTTTACAAAAACATTTTAGAGTCGGATGCAGTGGCAATGCGACAATGGAATGGAAGACAATCAAAGGAGACATATACAGAAATAAAGAGTGGCAGAAGCTGCAAGCTTCCTTTGCTTGAGCAGTTTTTTCTGACACTGGTTAGGCTACGTCAAGGACATTTCGAACGAGATTTATCCAACAGATTTAGTATATCTCAGTCATCAGTGTCTAGAATCACAGTTACATGGATCAACCTGTTATACCACAGTTTGAAAAGCTTGGAGCGATATCCTCCACTGCATATAGTTAAAAAGTATATGCCTGAATCATTCAAGGAGCAGTACCCAAATACTAGGCTAATAATTGATGCTACTGAATTTGGAATTGAGCGTCCATCTTCATTGGTGTCACAGTCCACTACTTTTTCAGCTTACAAGAACAAAAATACTGTGAAAGTTTTAATAGGTATAATGCCTAGCGGAGGAATTGTCTTTATATCTCCTACATATGAAGGGTCCGTATCAGACAAAAAATTGGTTGAACTCAGTGGACTATTGGACAAGCTTGAAGTTGGTGATGAAATCATGGCTGACAAAGGCTTTGACATCCAGGATTTGCTTGCACCACTGGGAGTGAGGTTGAACATTCCACCATTTTTAAAATCAGGCAGCCAGTTCTCTAGTGATGATGTGTTATGTACCAAGAAGATTGCAAAATTAAGAATTCATGTTGAAAGAGCAATAGGCCGTATCAAAGAATTCCGTATTTTTCACCCAGTCATTCCAGCTACCATGTGGGACTCTATCAATGAACTTGTATACGTTTGTGCCATGCTATGTAACTTTAGTCCTCCACTAGTGTGTTAATTGTTAATAAAATTGTATAATTCTATTTAATGTACACTTCAACTAAAGCAACACTATATCACAAGGTAGAGTTGAGTAATAATGATTACTACCATTGTACACGATTATCAAACATTCTTTCACTAAATTCGTACTTGCACAAAGCTCAGAAGACGTCATCGGAATGAAAACTCCACCCTTCATTTTTGGAATTGGAGATGGCTCTTTAGGAAATTTACGCGCAAACACACTACCAACAGAGTCAGTAATCACTATTATGTTCCTTTTTAATCCAATAGCCATCAATCGCAAATCGACATCACTACCCCATTCATTTTTATTCAGCACCTGTTGTTGCTTGTCTAACCAGGCTTGTTGTGACAAATTGCCCTCCAACTGAACTGCAGGGCAGTTAAGCATTGTCAAAAGAGTTAGTCGTCTAAGATGTCTACTTACCACTTCATCACCTGTACTAAAAGTTGTTATTAATTTGGATTGGTGTGCAACCGCATGGTATAGACAACTGCCATCACCTTTAACCTGGTGTTTTCTTAGATGTAAACGTTCTAAAACAGCTTCAAGAGATACAGGTTGAGGATTAGCACATACTTTTACTAACTGTATGTCAGGGTCAAACTGCTCTTTGCATCTCGGTTCTTGTTTTCCAGTACTGTCCTGCGAGGTCAAAGGAGTGCTGGAAGCAGACTGCTCAGAACCCCGTTCCCTCTTGTTGCTGCTTGGCTTCTCTACCACCACTTCTTGCCAGTCGCCACTCCCTTTAGAGTCTACACTATGAGGATAGTGTGGTTCATCATTGGTACTCTTGAGGCCTTGCTTTTGTAAATTGACTTCTTGCTTGTTAGAAGTGGGGCTAGGGTCAATGTAGCCATGTTTGTAGCAGTCAGATTCCTCAGAAGTTTTATCCTTTTCTTTGCAACCCATCAGTGAGTTATGCATGGGGTTCATCACGTTGATGCCATATTCAGTAGGAGATACAATCAGGTAAGGTGCAACTGCTGGTAAAAACTTTTTGAAATAAAAAACACGTGCCTTTAATAGATTGTGATCCATAAAGGTTGCATCATATGTGATTCTTTGAACAAAGGGCTCATCTATGGGAGACCAAACAACAAAATCACACCATTGAACTTTAGTAACACGCATCTGTGTCTGAACTTGGTAATAGTACAAATGTGACTTTGACAGCTGAATTTGTCCTTCTACAGTTCTCAAGCAAAACCCTTTCACCGTCTTACATGCATTTTCAATGGTTTGTGTCTCACAGACATAAGGACATTTCACTTCTAGGCATCCTCTCTTGTGTATTGGTTCACTGAAATCGGATATAATAGCATCAGGGCTTGCTGCCAGCCAAGGCATTGAATGATCAACAAATAGCCCACATGATTCTACACTTACCACCTTCCCATTCATGTTTTGGTGTTTTACATAACTGCCAATTGCTACTTTTTCGTGCTTCCTTCCATAACAAATCGCCGGTGTATTAATAGACTTATACGATAGTTTTTGTTTGACAAATGCCACACAACTTGTGGTTGGCCTGTGGTGACAAACTTCTTTCATTATGAAGGCAGTTATGCGTAATTTGCGTTCATTGTGCCACTTCTCAGATTCGTGCTGCCCTCGAGTTGATGTTTCCAGCTCATTTATTCTAGTAGCACTTATGTGTATGTGATGAGTGTAAAGGTCATCTATTAACTTCTGCTGGACATTCGATTCATTGACAATTTCTTCTTGTTGATTTGGCAAGGGATCATCAGCCTTACAAATATAATCATGATCATGAAGAACAGATGATTGTAATGCAACTAAATGCTGCATTAACTGCTTCTTCTGCATGTCTGCTCGTGCAATTCTCTCCTTCCGCATCTCCTCTTTTTGGTTTTCTAATGGGGCAAGCTCATCATCCAAAATTTGTACGAAGCATGATGTACCATAACTGGTTAGCATACTCTTTTTCTCAAGTGCCTGCTTCCTATCCTTGTCAACAGTAGCAGTACAGATGAAAAAGTCTGCAGCATTAATCTTGTTTTTTTCTATGATACACAAGCTTTCCCGTAGCATTCTTGACTTGTTCGGATCAATTATCCTTCTTGTACTTGGTCGACAATCCCAGTTATTTACATGCTGGAGTTTGTTACGCTTTTCCTTACCATACACAGTCTTGTGTGGCCTTACATCATCAGTTGGGCGTGGCTCAACATTGCGCTTCTTGGGTTGATTCCATTGCTGTAGTTTCTCAGTACAGCCCAACTTTCCCTCTTCTCTTAGACCCAAGTGCACATAATCCTCGAGGCAATACAGTGTTGCCGTTGTATGATTGCAGCACCCTGACAATCCAGCTGGACAAGTGCAGTAAGCAGTAACAACACGTGCATTAGACTCTCTCATTATTATTGTGGCATTATAAACCCGATCTTTTCTCATGGAAGGCAAAACTGTAGCTTTGATACAAATGATATCTGATTGGCTTGTCCAAGGATGGTATTTGAGATCCTGGACATGACCGTCCTTAAAGAAGCGATATGCTTTGTCTAAGATACGGGTATATTCCACAGATTCATACCATGATTCGTCACTAGTTTCTTCACCATTCTGACTCTCTTCACGATTATCCACAGCATTCTCAATGTACCTCACTTTCTTAAGAAAAACCTTACGAGTGACTAGAAAATCATATATTGTGCTGAATGTGACAGTGGGTATACTGCCTAACTGCTTGGTCCACTGCACATCACCTTGAGATGGTAAATTCTGAAGGAGCCTTTGAGACTCTGATCCAGGTAGGTGCACTGATGTCAGCTTCTGCAGGCAGTTTATCCCTCCATCAGGATCAGTGAGATATTGGTCCCAGCCGTAATCAATATAGCATTTCACCCTAAAAAAACAATAAAACGTGAACAAATAATTTTAACTTGCTAACCTTTCTATCAATTGAGGTTTCTTCCCACTCATTGGTGCTCCCCGGCAAGCTAACCATCTTTTCAGCTGTACAACATTCAGCTGACCAGGCTTTTTACCGTTCAAAGACGCGCCGGGAATATTCTGCTCGCTTAACAGCTCGAAATCACTCCCTGCCTTTTCTTGCTTCACAAGTCGAGACGAAGACGCCATGGTCGGCGGCAGATCCTATTTAAAAAAGCAGCAATAACCTGACGAATTCGGCAAAAATTAGCATGGCTACGTTCCGTGATGAACACTGAAATGCACTGATGATGTACCTTAGAGATTAACGTATTCAAGTCGAAGTTACAAGGCAGTCACAAATGATTCTCCATACAAACTATACTGCGAAAACATTAGAGTCCCCCAAATAGAGCGGCCATTTATATTTAGTGACGTCATTTCGGATAAGGCTTATACCTCAGAAGGCTTTAACAGGGTAATAAATAAAAGAGTGTTTATTAACAAATTATTACCATTGAGTGCACCCATACAAGTAAGGAGTAAGGCTCTGATTGGCCTTGTCAGTTGTCCCTAGACCATAACTGCATTATAATGAAACTAGTTTCATAGACTTGTGGCAAAGCATAAGCGGAATAATAGCATTTTTCAAGAAGTCAATCCATCTGCCATAGTACTCCAGTTAGCTAATTTATTGGATTACCATTCCATGGCTTCTGGTAAAGTGGGCTATTCCTTTGATCTGAGGTGTCAAAGTGTTACATAAACTACACATAACTATCCTTCCTATGTGTTTTCTTCACATCCATGACCTATTTTTACAATGATAACAGCCATTACAATGATAACACCCATTACAGTGATAGCACCCATTCTCAAGCAAATTTGCTTCTTGTAGTTTCACTTTGTCATTGATCTTCCGACTTAGTTTCTGCAAGGGTAAGTATACAATCTATTTATGTTAACAAGTTCATTTGGAAGCCCTATATCATTTGGAAGCCCTATATCATTACACTACCTATAATTATTTAACCACAGTATGTTAAGTTCATACCAGTGAAACCTGTTGTTGTGTGCCACTGCATACTTGACTTATTGTGATCACACAGCTGCACAAGTCAGAAGCCATACTATTGTGACCACAGCATGCTATACACTGCCTATAGTTGGATAATATGTCAAAGCTGTACAGTACAAAGTACATTCAGTAGTAGTGAAACAATACACTGGTGTTTGCTAACGCCAGCATGTTAAACGCACACAGAGCTCTATTTGGACTCAAATAAACATTTATCTCAGTCCTTATCTACCACTGATTTATGGAGAAACTACTATTTTTCACCATATCCATTGAGTCCAAACAGAGATCTGTGTGTGATTAACACGCTGGCTTGTTTGACTCTTGTTTCTCTACTTCACTATTCCCATGTTTTGATTTTTAAAATTATTTTTACACTATTATTATTATTTATAATATTATTCTTTCACAGCCATAGTAAAGTTTACAAGGAGAATTCTGGGATAAAAAGTAGCAAGGCTTGCTGAATGGATCATTGTGCGTGTCCATGACCTATTTTTGATTTGGTTTTCAGGTGGAAACAGCCCAAACCGGGCCGTTTCTTCTTGCGAAAATGCCATTACACATGAGAAGCCATACAAGGTTGTACTCGGGGTTGGGTTTTCTGGTGTGCACTGCTTGTTGCTAATGGAATCTGTTCTCTTATTAAACTCAGTATAGGCCAGGAAGCTTCATCTGTGCTGAAGATTTTGGTGCAAGGTAGTTTTTTTTCACTCTGTGATTATTATACGTGGGCACAGTCACGTGAATACTCTAATATTGCAGTCCTTACACTGAATTTGACAGCTATTAAAGGCACCAGTAATGTATAAATTCTAGGAGACTCTCAGTCTGCATGCACATTACAATTTGATCAGTTTCGTGTGTGTACTGAAACGTTGACGGCATTACTATGTAAAATTCAAAATTACACTATTCACAACAGTCTTCATTATCAATAAACTAAATCCATTATCCGTTACTGGATTAATATAATAAAAACTACATAAACTAGATGAATAAAAATTGAAACTTTTAAGAGGGAGAATAGGAATCGCTGAAAAGAGCCATGAAACAAGAAGGGATCGCTGGAGTGGTAATGTAAACCACAAATCCCTATTTTGACTCTCTGTCATAAATCTTTGAATAGTTACATTCTGTGTTATTTTGTAACGAGTCAAAATAGGGGTCTGTGGTTTACATTACCATCCCAGCAATCCATTCTTGTTTCATGGCTTTTTTCTATTCTCACTCTTAAAATTTTCAATTTTTATTCATCTAGCTACTACTTAAACATAGCCAGTTCTGAATTTGGGGTTTGGGGGATTTCACAGATAGCTGCCAATCCACAAAAAAATCTCCCCCCCCCCCCCTGCAAAAATCTCACCATATGATAGTAGTGTAGTGTGTAGTTATACAGTTTGTCACAGATGATGTGAAGGGGCCGGAGCCAATCAGACGTATAGAGGTGTGGTTGGATGATGCTCGGTGGTGGCTGACACAGGATGATGGTCAACTACACATGTGTGACATCACCTTCACTAACTGCTGGTAATATGTCAGCTGTGATAGTGATGGTGTACTAACTTGTGTGTGTCTATTCTGCAGCTACAATCAGGTGTCCTTTAGTGATGACTCTGCGGAACACAGATTTGAATTGGGAACTTTCAAAGTTTGTAATCATCTTTCAAACTGTCCATACCCAGTAAGCTGTACACGTTAATACTTAACTACTTATTTTACTGTGTGTTACAACAACAGGTTGTACTATACCCACATGATCCTAATGATAAGAAGCTCAGAGTAGACAGAGATATCTCATTAAGAATATATTGTAGGGACCAAGCACCTGGTATGTGTATTTGTGCATTACTGTTCAAGTTTTGAATTGTTATTCTATCACAATCATTCAAAATTGTGATCATACTATGTATAATCAATGTCTTTGCCATGGAGGTTAATGTGTGCATTTCGCTTTTAGTGTTAATGTTTTCTTGCCAGTTCTAAGCAAGTGTGTTGCCTTGTATTTTCTTCACTATAGTTGGTGGTATTTCTGTAAAGGAACACTTTGAAATCAATGTGATACCACTGGCAGTAAAAATCTCAGAGAAATTCTACAATGCCATTGAGAAGTTCTTCTTCCCAAAGAAGACACCGGAAGACCCAACAGACTACACTGATGATGCACATGTTAACCTCATGGGACATGGCTCAGGTAGTGATGTCACTGTTAATGTTGTGTGGTAACTAAGATGTGTGTTAGCCTTACAGAGTGACATTGATGGTGACTCACTGGATGGGCACATTCTTGTTAGTAATATACTACTGTAGTGTTACATGATTCTGTGTGTGTGCGTGTGTGTGTGTGTGTGTGTGTGTGTGTGTGTGTGTGTGTGTGTGTGTGTGTGTGTGTGTGTGTGTGTGTGTGTTTAGTAACTAATCAGGCCAGGCATGGATGGGCACGCAACTCATAACATTATACAATCATCATGCAATTTTAGCACATCCTAAATGTGAATGTTCTGCTTCGTGTATGTAAGTATAACCTGTTCTGTGGTCAGGTGTGGTTTGTGCTAACATAACTGGTCATAACCCTTTTGCAATGTGTTGTGCCATTGCATGTTAACAGATTTATACATATGTATTATGTGTTTGTGTGTATGTGTTTTTGTGTATGTGTTTTTGTGTGTGTGTAGCATATGAACATAATATTCCCATCTCTCTTCCCTCTTTTAGTCGAGGAAATCATCAATGAGGAGTACCAGCAAGGCATCCATAACAGCAGCATCCAGTACCACCTCCATATTATCAACCCCTGTATGTGTAGAGGTGTAGCAGATCCTTGTTTAGTTGATAGTGCATCCTCAATTATTGTTTTTTGAGGTTGACAAAAATTTTGAATAAGGCTGACAAAAATTTTGAATAAGGCCCATTTATACTCTGTTCAATTACACACACACTGGCAGCTAAATATGCTTAATATTTGTACTATTGGATAGTGTTTTGGTAACAGAGATCCATTGGGGAAGGATCCAATGAATGATTTTTATAGTATTCTTTTGGCTATAGACTAAAAGTAAAGATACACAGAAGCTTGATGATGTAGAGCAAATGAAGGTGAAATTTACTGAATTATTTAGTAGTATGCGCTAAATGTTGTTACTTTTCAGGAAAGAGCTCAACAAACCAACACATTTATTTACATCAAGATCCCGAAAATCCCACTCTGTATCAGCTACAAGGTATCCTTAGTGCATATACAACATAACAAATTTTTCTGTTATCTTTGTTGACATTCTTTATGTATAGTACTTGCATCACCAGGGCTAGGCGCTTAATCTTTATAACTGTTTTACAGGCAGAGAAGGGTACTAATCTGAAGGATGTACAAGATTTCATGGTGACAGTCCCCACATTAGAGTACCATAATCGCAACTGGACATGGACGGACATGTTGATGGAAGTGAAGAAAGTGTACAAGCAACACATCATTCAGAAAGTTAGTGGAGTGTAGTGAGATGGTGTGATCTTGGGTGTCCTGCTGATAGGGAATCAAAACTGTGTTTGGTATAAGAGAAGAAGATGAAGCAGCCAATTACAAGCCTACATTATCAATGTGAGCAGTGTGTTGTGTGCGTGCATGCGTGCGCGCGTGTGTGTGCGTGAGAGAGAGAGAGAGAGAGATGCATCTGTACATATACATGTATGCAAAGACTCAGTTTACTGTAGTTACAGTGTTATGCAATTTTTTTTACAGAGGTGGTATTGACGCTTCAAAAAGACTTTTAATGGGAAAGAAGGTGTGTCTTGATATAATGTAATATCAATCATCATGTTGCACACACACACACAGTACGTTAAGAACACCGTCAAAGCTAGTAGAAGATTGTTTAAGAAATCTCACTCTAAATCATCAGCTGTAACCACCGAACATTCAGATGGTAAGTTGCTCAACCAACTTGAGTTTCTGTGTTGATACGGTAGATTTACTTCTTTGTGTGTGATTACTATATGGTTGGTATGTACTTTGAAAACATCAGCCTGTATTATTAAACCAGGTGCGCACGCCCACAGCATGCCACATGCCAGCTGTTGGCACATGCCCAGTTTTTTGTTGTTGTTGTTGTTGTTGTTTTAAGCAAAAAGTACGTGTGTGTGTACATTTATTTGTTTGTCCACACCCTCACTTGTGCAGCAAAGAAGCTTTTTGTTAAAAGTAACCAGTGTGAGCACTCTATAGACCCTATACTAAACTTACAGGCAGGTAATCTTTACTGTGAGGTGTATACTTCATACCAGTTTAAACTGCAGATGAATCTGGTTTCTGAATGTGGTGTGAATAGCTTTCCCAAAAAGCTGTTATGGGTAGTGACTGAAACAGAGCAGGCCTTGTAAGGTACCAGAAATTGTGGGTTCCTTCAAGTTAGAAATGTATCCCTCTCATACTGTTAGCATTTTTATATTTACGGTATAATACAAAACCGAAAGAAATGATAAGACCATAGTCTTTAAGCCCTTAACCCTTAAACCTGCGTACACCAATAAATTGTACGTTCTCATGGCTGTAAACAAAGTGCTGTAACTTACGAACCATTCTTCCTATGGCTATATAAATAGCACCATTTTATTTGTAATAATAAACAACAATTACAATGGTACCTAGGACTAGGAGTTTACCCTAGCACAAAAGCATGGGGCTAAAACCCACCTTGAAACTATCATTATTCAAAATAAACACGCAAACCGCTTACATACCAGTAGAAAATGGTTAATATCTCCTTCATACTTCATCAGATTTGTGTGAAATAAACACGAGGCGATTCCCCATTCAATAGCAAATCACACCATATATAGCTCACGTGATTAATTAATTGCTAATTATGGCTGCCATCACAAGTTTTGAGAAATAACGGAAAATCAAGTCGCCATTTTTCATCGCTCTGTAGCAAGTAAGCTTCTGTTGTTACAGAAAAGAAAAAGAGAAATGCTCTTTTTTTAAACACGCACAAAAAACGAACAAGCACAGTGGTTATTTAGACTTCTTCAAGTAGCCCAATGAATAAACTTCCTGTTGGTATATAGCTTTAGGCAAATAGAGTTGGCTAGACCAGGCCATTTTGTGTAATCATGTATTCCTTAAAATTATGTGTGGTTAAGGGTTAATTACATACTTGCGGGTTTAAGGGTTTAAGTTGCATCAATTTGTTTACTTTGACAAAAGAAAAAATACAATATGGCCTGGCAAGACTAACAAGTTGAAGTTGTGTGGTACTTCTAAAAACCAGGTGCCATTAACAGTGTACTAAACTAATACTTATTTTGGGTTTTGCGTTGTTACTACATACACAATTGAATCATAGTAATTTATAACACATTTCATAATTCTGTCATTACGTTGCTAAGCACTGCTAAAGAGGTGTACCTCGAACAAACCACTTTAGCCCACTAATAATGCTTAGCTGTTTATAGTTTATCTAGAACATTTTCTTGTGCAAATTCTCCAGACAAAGCCTCAAAGCTGCTCTTCATTTTTGTTTGCATATGTACCATAACGGGCACACCCCTTTTCAATTTAAAGGAATTTATTATACCCGGTAGCCTAGGAGGCCAGTTGTATTGTTTTTTCGGCTGTTTAATGTCCGTAGAGCCCATTGGGAAAGGCCCTTATAAACTCGCTTCACCTGTATTTCAAACTGGCACCCGCTAGTTCTATATGGCCTTTATTTCTCTCATAAAGGCTGTTTTAGTGAAGTTTGTGGGCACACGGCTGGTTCAAAAACTGAAGGGTTCATGGTTGAATGTTGTAGGCTATAATCTGATGTAATTTATGTTGCTGTTAACTGGTTTAGATGAAGGTCAGAAGTTGGATGATGATGAAGTAGATGATGTAGAACAAAGTGATGTCTAACTAATTCATCATTATTATAATTGCAATTTATTAATGAAATAATATTAAATTACAGCAAGAGCCACACATAAATTATCATACAAGAATAATAGTCCAGACTGTAAAGAACATAGTCTCATCCCCAACTGCCCATGCATTCAATCAAGGTGCATGTGTAGATCAATGTGATAGTTTAGAGGAGCCAGCAGACACTAGAGGGCCAAAAGATGGTAAATTTTATTTGAGGATCACAACCATGAACAATATAAACTATCACTTTCACATCTAGGGGTGCTGGTAACCCCAGGGAAAATTAAAAGAGAGATATCTTTCATTGCAAGTCTTATCAGACTGTGGATTTACCTGGTCAATTCTGTACGACCAGAAACATGCTATAGTACGATGCGATACTCACGTGGTGACGTTGTTTATTTCCGGCGCATGACCGATTACGTAACGTTACATGTTGCGTGCAAGAAATCCATGTTTAGCTACGTCATAGATCAGTAGTTAAGATCGTGACATTGGTTAGCTTGGTCTAATATAAAACGAGCGCTATTGCAGCAACGGCAAGCAAGAGTGAATAGCAATATTAACTCAGTAGTACCAAGCGATGGCTAAACCAGTAGTGTTTGTGATTGGAGCCAGCGGAAACATTGGGTTCTCTACCACCCAGGCACTTTCCACCAAGTACGCCGACAAGTTGGAGATACGGGCTGGAGTCAGAGACCCTGACAAGGCTGACAAACTGAAGGCGCTACCTGGAGTTACAGTGGTGAAGGCGACCCAAGGAGACAAGGAACAACTGGTGAAGACGTTTGCTGGAGTCAGTGCTTTGTACATAGTCGCCCCAGGGACTGAGAATCGTGCTGAATTAGCGATTAAGACTGCAGAAGCTGCCAAGGAGGCAGGAGTGAAGCACTTGTTAGTTCTCAGTGTTCCAACCTATGAAGTAACCAGCACCGTATTTGGCAAGCAATTCACTGAGATAGAGACAGCAGTGAGTAAACTGGGAGTACCTTACACCTTCATACGTCTACCACTGTTTGTCGAAAACTACTTTGGCTTTAAGGAAACAATTCAGAAGATGTCCACCATAATTTTACCTGTAGATCCTACCAAGCCTTATACACCTGTGGTAGTGGCAGATGCTGGAAAAGCTGGAGCTGCAATCTTAGCTGATCCATCTAAACATGTCAACAAAGGTTATTGTGTTGTAAGCAACCGTCACACTCATGGTGATGTAGCAAAGGTGTTCTCCGAGGTCCTTGGCAAAGAGGTGACCATCACAACTAATAAATACGAGGAAGCCAAGCAGCTTCTAATGAGTATAGGGATACCAGAGTGGCAGGCAGACGGAGGGATGGAGTTGTACAAGTTGATAGATAGTGGATCAACAGCTACCAATCAGCAGAACTTGTCAAGCTTCAAAGATATCACCGGAGAAGAACCAACTAGCTTGAAAGACTGGGTGACTGGTGTGGCCCCTGCCTTCAAGTGACATTCATGTAGTGTACACGTAATCTTATGCTAGTGCAAATTCAACTGGTAGTTATTATTGTGTTACAGTGACCATTACAGTCATTATGTCATACATTGTATTGGTAATAATTCATATACAATTTTAATATCAACGGGATTGAAAGCATAACAGGAAGAGTGTATGGTTAATGTTAAGCTCCTATATACACCATGCAAGTGTATTTACCTATGCTTTTATCAAATTCATAGTTATCAAACAAAGCTTCAGTGTAGCATGCAGAACAATAGCTCGAATGCATCAAAGGTGTCACAGGTACAATCTGAAGTAAGAGCCTCACCACTTTTGGCTGAAATTATTTCTAAAGCTGATAGTATATATATAACTGTACTTATTTTCCTGGGAAAGCATGCCCCCAGATCATCCTAGACTAACGCAGCTTTAGTAGACTGAGCCTTGGCCACTTCACTTGTATGTACACTCATTAGTTTGTATATAGACAAAACATTATTATAGTGGTATTCTTCCATTGGTGCAGTATATATAGCTGAGTAGAATATGCTGCAAAAATAAAAATTTTTGTATGACCTCATGAAACCATGGTTGACCAGTCATTACTGAATTTGTCATCAAGAAAACCTTTTTAGAGCTACAACCACATCAGCTACCAAATGATGTTCTGGGACCAATCAAAAAGATTATAACTTGTTATCAGGAGATGAAGAAATATTGTATTCACATTACTGATTAGCTATAGCTTATATGTAAGTTCAACTGAGGATGCAGTTGCGTACACGTCGTACAAGTTGAGAATGTGTTGTCGCAGGTACTGTTTGGTTAGGCACAATATGTCCCAACTCTACAGTGGTCAAAGAAGTAGACAATGCATCTTCAGTGGTCTCTCCTCTTCTGGTCCCTCCGATCACAATGATAGTATTTTTGTTGATAGTGGCCACACTCACAGCTTTTCTAGCACTGCTCAATGAACCAACAGGCCTCCATATTAACCTCCTAGTATCGAACACATTGATTGCGGAGGTAGTAATATTGTTAACATCACAGCCGCCAATGATCATTGGTGGATTAGAGTAAGGAAGTGTCGACGTATAATAATTAGGGGCAAATGGTAAACCCTTCCATAGTGTTTGCAACAGAACACTTGTGATAGGAGGTTGGTCCAAGGATGATAGAATAACATCAACTGGTATTAAGCAACATACATTACTGTGACCACCAGCATGACCATATCCAACTATTAGTAGCACATTATCACTAATGGTAGGATCTATGCCATACATGGGACTGGGTAAACTGATTGCACATCTTCTCCAGTGTGATCGTTCTCTCCAGTTCATTACCTCAATGCTGTCTAGTAGTGGTGCACCTGAACCAAGAGTTCCACCCATGACAATTACATAATCTTTATAGCTAGTCACTCCTGGTTTAGATCGTGCTTTTAACATGTTGGGAAAGTAACTGATCCAGCTGTTATTGTAGGTGGATACTTTGTTGTGTATTTCATAGGTCTCCGAGTCTTGTCCACCAAATATGGTGAGCTTTTGGCCAATCATTAGAAGTACACCGCAACAGTGTCCAGATGGGGGTAACTGTTTCCACTGGTTTGTGGTAATATTATAGGAGAATACTTGATGCAAAGCACTGGTGTCTGGACTATCACCACCAGTGACATAGACCAAGTCTCTGTCCACTGCTACAGATGAGCCATACATCGGAGATGGTAGGTCAGAGCAAGTGATCTAGTTAATGTGGCTACTACCACAATACAAAGCACTTACAACTGAAGATGAGGCCTGAAAAGTTACAAAGTACACATACAATACACACAGCTAACACATTCACATAACTCTTGGCTCATACCTCAGTTATATATCTTGTTTGATCCAGGTCATTGTTGTAAGATCTACAACTTCCCTTGTGATTAAGTGCATCAGTTTTCCTGTTATCCATCTGTGTAGCAGCTATTGAGTAAATGCACAATACACATTGTAATAACCGTGAGCACTATACATTACTACACAGAAATGTATAATTATTATAGTGGATTTATCCATGATGTATGTGCATACACCAACCCAGGAGTATCGTAAATTCCTCACATACAATCAAACAAACAAAAAAAGAATCTACACTGGCAGACATACATGACACGTACACTGATACTGATATTAAATTTGATAACCAAAATCATAACATACCTGCTTGTGACTTTTCGCTGTTATGTCCATTAACCTTGCACTTAATGTGATGTGCCAGTCTTCTCACATGATCATACTCACTCTCCTCCATCACTTTCAGAAGACAGTTAAAACATGTAACACTCTCAATGTCAAGGGATGGCTTGATAATATGATCCATAAAGTATGATGCTTTCATTTGCTTTGTCTGCTTGAGTTACTCGTCCCTCAATCTGCCCCCTAATATCTCCAGGAAGTAGTTTATTAGTGGCCAGGCTAGCTATGAAGAGAGGGTCATTCATTGGTAGAGATGCCGTAAGCTCATATAAGTACTTCTGAAAAACTTCCTTGTAAGCCATTTAGAAAACCTACAGATGACAAGCAGTGATGTACATACAATATCTACCATGTCTTTAAGATAGCTAAAGTGATTGTACGAAAACATACACAACTAACATTAATTTTACTATATAGCTAGAGAGCAAACATTTTTATCAGTATTGCTAAACAGTATCGATATTAGAGTTTAGATTGTTTAAGTACATAGAAAGTATTCACTAGCTACAGGTATATAGTGTGTTTAAAAGTAATATGAGCAATTTCAACAGTAGGTAGAGAAGATGACTGGTTTGCTGCAATGCCTATTCCACCAGTTGATCCTCCAATCACTATGACAACATCATCACTAACGCTTGCTACACCAACTAGTGATCTAGCACTGGTAAGGTCTCCATGACTTGTGTGACCAATCATATACTGCCAAATCAGATGAGGGTATGCCATCATTATCACGACCACCGATGATCATAGGTGGGTTAGAGTTAGGAACAGTAGCAGTATACGAATGTGGCAGTGGAGTAAGTGTGTTCCATTGATTTATTAACTGATCAGTAGATGACGGTTGCTCTTTGATTACTGAAGTTACAATGTTGTCAACTGGTATCTGATATGATCCATTACACTGGTACATCTCACCATCATCAGTGACACTAGCATATCCCAGTATAGCTAGTTGGTCTCCATATATCGTGGGCTTCATGTTACCCAATGGCATTGGTAATGAAACTTCACTCCATTGTACGCTATCTTTCCAGTTCATCACTTCAATACTATCAGCAAAAGCAGTTGGACCAGTTGCTCCACCCATAACAATAATATGATCACAATGTACCACAACACCAGGTTTACTTCTGGCATGTAGCATTTTGGGATAGAACTCAATCAGCTGTTCTTGTCCTTTTCATATGTCAAAACCTTGTTGCGATTTCATTAGTGACAGAATCTCGTCCACCGAACATGGCAAGCTTATCTCCAACCATTTGAAGACTGCCAAAGCAACAACCAGGTGGAGGTAGCTGATTCCACTGGTCAGTTGAAATACTATAGTAGAACACTTGATGTTTGATGTCCTTATTTGGACCACCACCAGCTGTGACGTACACCACATCATTATCCACAGCAACAGAGGCTCCTACCAGTGGAGTAGGGAAATCAGCACAGGGAGACCATTGGATGTTGTATTGTATGTTTGCAACCGATGATGGCTCCTACACAAATTGATACTAATAGGACGAACATAAAATGTAAATATTATACTAAGTATGCAAACTGAATTATTGTGACTATAACATATGAAATTAAAATTCCCTATATCTAGTAGAACATACATTAAGATATTTCAACATGTCTTTGTAATATTCTTTTGCTGAGTTTCATCATCTTTTTTATGGGTATCTTCACTTCTTGTAGGCACATCTTCTGTATAAACAACAGAAAGATCACAAATGTATCTGTAACAGTACTCTGGTAACATACAATTATTTTATAGATACAATTTGCGCATATAAAAATATGTATACATTATATATACAACAACTATCTACTCTAGATACCCCTTATGATTACCTGAAGGTTCCAGTGACACATCTTGTAGTATCTGACTGGCTAATTCATCAACATAGCAGTAGTCACTGTCCTTCATTATTGACAGGAGATTATTGAAATGTCCTGTACTATCAGCATCTAGTGACTGCTTGATCACATGATCTAGAAAGTATGTTGCCTTTTCTACCTGAGTAGAACGTGAAGTGATTTGTCCTTTTGTGTCACCAGGGAGAAGACTGTGTGCTGCCAAGTTTGCAACAAACAGGGAATCATCCATTGGTAAGGACATTGCTAGTTTGCATGAGTACCTCTTGAACACTTCTCTATTTCTTTGAGCCATCTAGATGTTAGCTGAATATGCACCAATCATAATGCTTTGCTATAGAAATAATTCAGCATCAGATCCAAGGATCCATCATCAATCCTCTTTTTAGGAATAGCCGTACCAATGTGTTTTAATACTACAATCAGTCTATGACTTAAAGTATTAATCATAGTGGTAAAAGCGCTCACTACATCTTGCTTTATTACAAAACTACTAAACTACCAGAAACTGTCTCCCCCAGTACTTCATAGCCTCTAAACTTAATCGATGATTTGGATATAGGTATGTCCCCCAAACACCTTCCCAATACATTTGCTGTGCTAAGCTATAGTAAAATTCTATATGCATGTATCTAAAGAGCATGGATGGAAAAGGGAGAGGAATTTTAAGAATCAATGACAAGTATAATTATATAATCAAGAACAAGGCTTAAATTTAAGGAGTGGAAAATCAACCATTCTAATAGTCAATTACTCAAATAAAACACCCAAAGAATTTCATGTTGTTTACTAGCAAAACCTGGAAATGCAACCTCTTTCTTTTTGACCTCTGTACTCTTATCTCATCACTGACCATACAAACATACTGTCATACTAATTCTATATCTTGCCATGCACTGCTCTATAAAACCTCTCTAAGAGATATTCATCTCTCAGTATATAGCAAGACTTGTTGTTGCCATGTCTTATAGTAGAGTCGAACACCCAAGTATGCATGCAATGAACTACTCTAATAAAACAATCATAGCATTTAGCATTTATGATTCACTTGTAAATTGTGACATATAGCTATGGTATGCAACAAAAGACAGCCAGACAGCTACTACTATATATAAGGATGCAATACTTCCACTATAACCACTGAAGAACAAACCAGTGATATTACCATGAAACTCCAATGAATACCCCATGAACACACCCATGAAAAGTTGCAGTTGGTGTTTTCATGTACAATGAAATACCCATGATATGCAAGAAATAAAATCACGGCCTATGAACTAATATCAGTTTTCATGGGAACAACCCATGAAAAATCCATGAAGTTGCACCCCATGAAAACACTTGGTAAGCCCTTATGTTTTTTATGGGTGCAGAATTTTCATGGATTTTTCAAGAGTTGTTCCCATGAAAACTTACTAGTTCATGGGCCATGATTTTATTTCTTCCTCATGCCAGTAATTCATTGTACACAAAAAACACCAACTGCGACTTTTCATATACGTTCATGGGGTTTTCATTATTATCATTGGAGTTTCATGGTAATATCACTGGTTTGTTCTCCATGGCCAGTAATGTATGCTGTTTCTCGGGCATACTTACTAACATGCATTTTTTAAAAAATAGAATACTTTAAAGTATTATTTCTATGAGAGCTGTATTTCAACAATGTATACAATTTTGTCATCAGTAATAGCATAAGGCTATGCCACAGGTATATAGTCTCGAATAGCAGTCAGCATGCATATACAGTGGAACTTTGAGACCCAGTATTTTTGTACCAATTTTGCTGTACATATAACACAGTGATTTTTCTGTCAGAGGTAAATGTATATTGAGTTGGAGTTGTTGAGAGTAAAATCTTTGTCTCAATTATGGAAGGGCTTTTTTCTATTGTGTCCGTTTGCTAAGAGAGGCTCTGCTATACACCTAATTTGTAAATCGATAAATTCCTGTTGTATAATTGATGTGGACACACAAGAGTAGCCAGAGGTGGGGGAGGGTGGACTACCATTATATTGCACCACACTTATAATAGGTTCAGTTTTTCCACATAGATCTGTTGTATAATTTCCAGGGAACATGCATGCATGTGTGGGGAGGGGGGGGTCCGCCACTTTCTCGAAGGGTGTACGGAATTTCAAATCACAGTGATTTCTCTGAAATCAATGATTTCACTGAAATCAATGATTTCATTAGTGATTTCATGATTTCAATTGTGATTTCGAGATTTCAATTTTGATTTCGTGATTTCACCATGGTTGACTCTCATGGAGCTAGAACAGGTCGAAGCTTCGTCATCAGTAAACTGGATGGTAAAAGTTACATCTTCACTAGAATCTAGTTGGGAAACAAAGATGCTGGGGCCATAGCCAGCTGGCTGAGATGATTCCAAGCACCAGTAGCGGTGATGGTTCATGGTTGAGGTCGTACAGTCAGGTGCTGATGATTAACAGGCAAGCTAACAGTGTAAAGAGGCTGTCTAAAAATGGAGTTAATTTGCTAGAAGCCATCCCAGAACTTCGCGCATAAGTTATATTCTAAAAATAACAGGCGTGCTGGGATCAAGGAATATCGCACTGGCCAGGTTATAGCTAGCATTTTAACGAGATTTTTTTACGAGGCAATCCACAACTTATCTGGCCTATCAGTACCATTATCCTCTTAGCCACACAATGTTTAACTGGACACCACTACTCTTACCACTTCATCCAGGTACGTAATTCCTTATTATTCAAGAGCTGTCATCGACTGGAATAATTTTCCAACTTCAGTGATTGAGTCAGAAAGCATTATAGCATATAGCCACTACATACTTGTGCTGTAAAGTAAAAATGGTATAGGCACTGTCTTTACCGGTAGATATAACAAAGCAGTACTGTGTAATTTTTTTTCCTTGGAGCATTACTCACTCCTTGGCATCGGCATGCCCAGTAATATAATAATAAAAGTAGCTGATGGTGATACATGTGATTAATTAAGTATATTGGAATTGGTTACTATTACATGGTTGCATGTCATCCGTGAGTCCATGATTTCAGTTACACTTTTATCACTGAGTCATGATGAATTTTAAAACAGTATCTTTGGTAGGTAGATAGACTTAGACTCAATCAGTAATGATTAGGTAAGCCTGTGTTCTCAGCAAAATTTATGTGCTATACACTGTTAGCTCCAATGCATACTGTGTTATCAGTTCACAGATAATATAATACAAACCAGTATGATGCATTACCAGCAATGAATATACCTGCAAAATTTAGCAGAACTTATAAGCCTTATACAGCACAATGATGGTATATTCACAAATAGCTATTGGTAAGAAATAAGAATGTATACCTCATCTGATCAATATGTGATGTATTTAATCTGCATGAAGCTGACTTATATGCAGAAAGATAGCTACTTGTATGTACTACCTACCAGTTTGATAATACACAATAGATTAAATCACACCTGAAAGTTGACATGAACAATATCTCTGCTAACATCAGTAACGTGCACATCCCTTCCTTCACAATGGTATTGAAAACTGGAATGGCTCTCTGTTAACAAACCTGATCTCATTTCATACTGACTAACAACCACAGTGGCAGGAAACACTTAAGTACACAGTCGACTGATCTGGATACATCCATGGCCTTAACTGTGTATGCCGGTATTGTTTTATATGAAATGTCTGCCTGCGAGTTATGCAAAGATGTTTAGTGAGTCTGCTGAACAAGCAGAATCATATTATGTGAGCTAATCTTTGAAAAGTTACACCTAGTAGCTAGTTACTAACCAGTACTGACATACATGTTTTCTAGACAAGCTGCATTTGTCCTGAAGCTAATGCTGGGAACTACTTTCTTTGCAAAAGTGTGCTTGTAGTTTGCAGCCTCATGTACTGTCACTGGTGGCTGCGAGTAGAGCCTAAATTGCTAGTTAACACTGAATATAGATTCCGAGATAGATGCTCAGATGCAGTTGTGTGGCTCCAGTGATGGAAGCTTTTGACCATTAGTGAACTCAACTTTGGCTGTAATATTCAAGAGATTGGCAGCCGAACCAGTGCCAGATCAAGTGATTCGGGCCTTAAATCACTTCTGTTATGTTCCAATTAATATTATCGTGTCATTCAAAGCGCCCGTAATTTACGGAAATATACGGAGTTTTATGATTTTCGTTTTCAATAAGTGTGATTTCTGATTTCTTTTGAGTGTGTGATTTCATGATTTCAAATTGATTTCTGACAAAGCGTACGAGATTTCAAGAGTGTCGGACCCCTCATGCATGTGTCCTAGTTCTTAAACTGTTAAATTTTTAGTTAGCTCAGTAATGTGTTAAACTTGCTCAGTTTGATTTTTGAGGATGAAGTTGTCCATGCACATACATTTTGCCATACAGTATAAACGGACTCACTAGGACACTGTCAGTTTGTCAGTGCCAATGCAGGTCAGTCACGGTACTGAGCTGCATGGTTTATAACTGCACGATGCCTTTCTAGCAAATTTTAAATCGGAGAGTATCCATTACAACATTATCTGAAAACCATAACACACAGCAACATACATCATGTGTAATAATGTACTTGTCAATTTCATGCCCCTTCCCCCCACCCCCGGGCGTCCCCACACCCCAAGTGGGGATTTGACATTGCTTCTTGTCCCCACCCCTGGGGAAATTGACAGTTGTCCAATTCACTGACCAATTTTCGGTAGTTGCATTTCTAAACAATAAAATCAAACTTGCTATTACTTTACTAGCTACAGGGCAGGTTTATTACTAGTCTCATGCATGAAATATGTGCTTAGTCATCCTTGAGGTGTTGTCAAATCCCCTACTATGGGGGTGGGGACATAGTGGGGATTTGACAGCCGATTTTGCCCCACTAGTGGGGAATTTGACACCACAATTTGTCAAATACCCTGTATTCCCCCACCCCCCCAGGTGTGGGGAGGTGGGGCATGAAATTGACAAGTGCATAATGTGTGCAGTCAGGGCTGCCCAGAGAAATTAAGGGGCCCAGGGCAAAGAGTTAAATTGGGGCCCCAGAGGCAAGGATGTTTCCATTCTGAATCACAACTTCACCCAACCTGTAAGTTGAAGACCAAAAAAAAAAGTCATAACCTACTAACAATGACAATAACTACCCCTCACCAACCATATCTCATTATCTATAAGCTTGCTACACTGCTCCTCTGAAGAATACTGTGACTGTTCTATTAGAGTATATCGATCTTTTAAACAGGAATTCAAGGGGCCCTTCATGGGGCCCGGGGCAAGATTTCCCAGTCCCCCCCCGTGGGCGGCCCTGTGTGCAGTACATGCATGTAGCTAGTTATATGTGCCCGGGTGGATACCCCAAACATATAGCACAGCGAATAACATACCTCAAAAATAGTGTTGGTTGGCGGCCACTTGTGTCGCTTATCACTTGATTCGCGGGCTTGTTAATTACTCATGTACCTCGGACTTCGGAGTAAAGGTGAAAGTGCACACGTTCACGTGATAAATTTAATATAAGGTAAGTGCGGGTATTTCCGGACACCGCCTAATTCCGGACACTTTGGTGCATCTGTTAAGCTAGCCGAGGAACAAAGAAACGGATTACCTTGAAACTTTTATGGTGAATAGCCATGCCTATAGGGATCATAAAAATCAAAAAGTATATACTAGTTGATACATGCTTGGGTACGAGAATCCAGATTATATCGGAACGTGTGGTGTGTCAAAAACGGTTTTTTTCCTCTAAACTTCTGTAAACAGCGAGAAAAATATTAAGATTTGGCACTTTACTAGGCAACATTAGTACCCAACTTGTGGTGGAAGAAGAGCTCAATCTGCCTTGGATTTGCTGCCGTACGCGACCATTAATTCTCATTGGCTCGTCGCGCAACAGTGCCGTTGATTTTCACTACTTCCCTTACAATCTATGTGGCACTACCATCCACCATTATACGTTATGTCTAATAACTAAAACAAAATACGCAACAATCAAAATTTTGCTGGTGATGGCAGCGGATAACTTGCTAAGTTTGAATCTGCGCATGCGTAATTAGTTTGAATGAACTATGGCTTCGAAAGCTACTTGGGGAATTGAGGAAATGAAGGTATTATTATGCTACAGTAGCTATTATAATGAATAATAATGTTAATAGACGGCTGTTGATCGAGTAAAGAAGAAGGAAATTACATTGAGAGAAGCAGGAAAGTTGTATGGAATACCAAAGAGTACATTATCCGATCATGTTACTGGGAAGAGCTCAAAAGCTTATGCTGGAGCCCCAAGAGGTTTGAGTGACGAAGATGAAGTAGAGATCGTAATTACTTGCCAAGTATTAGCAGAGATGGGCTTTCCTTTGAATGTATATTATGTTGGCACTGTAATAAAAGATTACTTAGAACAACAAGGCAAGCAAAATCCATTTGGTGATACAGGAATGCCAGGCCGTGATTGGTGGTCCAGATTTCTCAGCCGTCATTCCAGCCTAGCACAAAGGAGACCACAGCACCTTTCAAAGAAGCGTGCCCAAGCAAATGATCCAATTGTATTGGACGAGTGGTTTGAGCGGGTAAGAAAGCTGTTTGCATCATCAAAACTTGATAAGTTTGAAAGCGAGGCAATTGCAGAGAGGCTGTGGAATTGTGACGAAACAGGGTTCTGCACAGCAGTAGCATCTAAACAAGTCCTGGCAAAGAAAGGATCAAAAGCTGTGTATGAAGTAGGAGGAGGTTCTGGGCGTGAGTATATTACTGTTTTAGGTAAGCCCAATTTATATACTAAACCTATTAGTTTACATAATTTTCAGATTGTGGATCAGCATCTGGCAGAAGGTTGCCACCATTCACTGTGTATAAAGCAAAACACATGTATGATACATGGAAGCAAGGAGGTCCTCCTGGTGCAGCATACAGTGTATCTTCCTCTGGATGGATGGAGGGTGCTAACTTCCTTAGCTGGTTTACCAAAATTTTTTTGAAGGAAGTTGAGCTACTTTTGCAAAATGGTCCAGTTATTCTCTTTGTCGATGGGCATCACTCCCACATAAATCTAGAACTGATTAATGTGGCAAGAGAACATAAGGTACATATCATGTGTCTTCCACCAAACTTGACGCACATTTTGCAACCGATGGATGTTGGGGTATTTCGTCCACTGAAGCAGTGTTATTACAACATTTTGAAGGAGTACAAGATGCAGACTATGGCTGAGAATGTGACAAAAACATTTTCCCATCACTGATCAAACAATTGTGGGACAACTCTTTCAAGGAAAGCCACATTATTTCAGGATTTAGAGCTGCTGGACTACATCCATTAAATCGAAGTGCTATCAAAGATTTAAAACTTGCAACAGGTGTTCCATTTCAACAACCTGCAAAGGAGCCGAGAACAGCCACAACCATAGTGCAGGCCTCATCTCCCATTGTCTTGCGAGGTAGTTGCAAGAGTTGTGGGGCTGAGTTAACACCCATGCGTGCCCATCTTACATGGCACTTCACAAAAATTTTACAGAAAAAACACCATGAAAAGTCATCTAAACGTAAAAAGAGAGTGAAGCAAACCTGCTATGGAGAGGCTCTGACAAGTGATGAGATCGTGGCTAGGTTGGAAGGAGAATGTGCAACAACACCACCTGATAAAGAGCCAGTATGTGATGATCATGATGAAGGTGAGTATTCAATAGTTAATAGTCACACAGACTTATTTATGTGGATGTACATGTACTTAGCTAGCATAGTTCTGTATAGTCAGGCAGGCAACTTCAATTAAATCTTTTCTTCCTCGGGCCAATATCAGCCAAGTACAAGGTTGGTAAAATTTAAATAAAAATCATATTACTTTTTGGTGGCTGTGAAGAGTAATTTTGTGAGTCAAACGGTATCTAAGCTACATTATGATTACTGTGCCACTTGTCAGTAGGCTGCCATAAGGTGAAATATTTACTTTGTGATAAGCTTAAAAGGTAACTTTGTGGCGTTATCTGTACAATCACGTGTGAACGTAAATATTTTTGTACAGAAAAATACATGGTTAGTCGGGCCCGAGAAAAAAAAAGATTTAGTTGAAATAGCCTCAACTAAATACAATCATATGTATGCACAGCAATGAATACACAGCACATGGACAGCTTTACAGCTGTATATTGCCACTAGCTTTGTACGCAGATGACAAGCTAGCCAAGTATATACCCTTGTGTAGATGAAGATTCCAATTGTCAAGAGTGTGGAAAATCCTACGACGATGATGACGAAGAGGCGCAGAAAAAGTGGATAGGATGCGATAAATGCTGGAGGTGGTTCTGTTGCATCCCGTACGCGTATTTTGTCCCATACGCGTATGGGATATCCCGTACGCATATGGGCATTTTCCCTGTCCCATACGCGTATGGGCATCCCGTACGCGTATAGGGCCCCGTACGCGTACGGAACGATATAATTTAATTCTGAGACGCTTAGCGTTGCTTGCATAAATTCAACTGGGTTTACAAATACGTAGCTTTTGCAGTTCAGTTTCATTAAATATACCTTTGTTTTGGCTGTACTACCTACTGGCATATACTATGTAGAAATTACATAGCTAGCACACTGCTGTCGCGCTTATTTGTAGCTAGCTAGCTAGCTATTTGTTTGCCTCATAGTACTTCGCGCACGTTTCTTCTCCATGCTATAAGCTGCTATGTGCTGCATGTATCATATATCTGGCCTTCACCATTCAAATCATGTGGAGCATGCATATGTTGATTAAATCGGATGAACTTCTTGAGTAGTCTAGCAACCTTTTGGGCTAGCTAGTCACGAGTCCCTTGAACAAATCAGGCATCATTCTGCCTGTCCAGTAAAATATTTACTTATTTATTTATTTGCAATGTACAAACTCAATTTGAGTATTAATTCTATAATCTATAATTACTAATTGTTCTTAATGGAGTAGCGATGGGCATGTCAGTCTGCCTGTCCAGTATAATAGATAAATAGCAAATTATTTATATAGCACACCATAAATATCTAGCTATTCTATTATGTGACTGGACATATACCAGTGGTCAAATGCATGCTGGGTAGAAATTAATGTGAATTATTGTGTAAGCAGAACTATGGTAAGTTAGTATAAATAGCTACATGCACTTCGTGCATATATAGCACAACATGCAGTACCGGGTAAATCATTAAAATCGATTGAAAGCTGCAATTCCATGAATTAATATAATTATTATTAGCTATAACAAGCCAGGTCATAAATTAATGCATATAAATTAGACATGGACTAAGACTACATACTTATAACATAATAGTGCTGTCAGACCTTCAGTGCAGCTGGTCACTGTAAAGCTTTACAAACAAAAGCAAACAGCACAGCTAACATAATACCCATGCACTAACACAGAGTTCAGTCCAAGAGATTCGTTTCAACTAGTTAACGCAAGCGTAAGTGAGACTGAAGTTTACACATCCACTTAACGGTATATAAAACTACTAAAAATCGACTGATTTTCTGACATAGGATCACATAATCATAATATCTACTCTGCACTAAGCAGTAGCAGTGCTAGCTCTACACCATGCATGTTCGCTGGGGGCCAAACACAATTTTATAAATTATAATATGCCATACATTAATATTTAACCATGATTACATAAAGTCAATTACATACGTTGCACCAGTAGAACAGCATGGTCCAATAAAGTTAACTATAGGTATATCCTCTGGATTCAACTTAATGCTAATGTGCCTGTTGACACAATTCAGGTGGTACCACGATTCACATGTTCCACAGCCAATCTACGTATATATTCAGCTGATAGTCAATGAAACAAAGAGCAAACAACACTTACCCAATCCTGTGCTTTAGTAGCAGTGAATGAGCAGGTCCTGCAATGCTCTTCTATGGGTTCTGCAAACAAATAGATTGCTAACAACACTCATAAGTACCTTACAACTGCTTGTTTACCTGAATTGTTAAGTATTTCTTTTGCCATCTCTATTCTTAAATCGTGAACTGTTCCAGCATGGATGTTCATTGGTAAATGTCTTAAATATTGTTCAGCAAACTATTTTAGAAATTCTTTATGTTGTGTTGCAGAATATACTTAAGGCCATACCTTCATAACATAAACTCCACAAGACGAATTGTCTTCCTGTATACTGTGTGGAGGGGTAACGACTTCCCATACATACTTCTTTGGCCAATATCCACCACAATATTGATAGGTGCTGTAAGCGCTGCAAGAGAATTATATGCAAATAGCCAGGGATTATATGCAAATAGCCAGGGAGTTCAAAGAATGTGTTCCTGTTGATATGCAAATTAATGTGTATACATACTTAACTAACTATGTGTGCAAAATATTAACTGTACTAACTTCCAGTTTTTTCTTATCCTTTGTATTAGTCTATGATCTCTTTCTTCATACTTCTTTGGGTCAATGTAGAGAACCTTTCCATTCTTTGGTTCGACGATCTAAAGAAATAGTAGCTATAAAGATATAAATGTACAAATATGTCTGACCACCAATATCCAGTGCATCTTCTGGTAGCAGTAAGGTCCAATGAGGGCATTGTAATGAGACAAATCAACCTGCAGAAATATATGTATACAGGTGTCTGTAAGTCCTCGTAAAGTACCAACTCATACATTGCTTAAAACTTTCATCTTAAGGATATACGTCCCATTACAAATGTCATTCACTGCAGACACGTCCATGATAAATATTTCTTCTTCCTGTGTTTGGAAGTGAGCATGCACATAATGCATACATTCATATGCACTAGACTTTTCTATGTATTATCTCTAACCTTTTTGTTGGCACGGATCATGTATAGTAGATAAGATGCTATCACCTATATACAACATATATACATATATGCTTGCTTGCATAAAGTTTACAAACACGTACTTCATCAGTAACCCATCCATTGGTGTCGATCAGTGACAGAATTCCCTCGTCGTAAACTTTGTAACTACCAAACTTCGCTTCAAAAAGCATCTGGGTTTTGTTTCTGATTCTCATTAATCGGCCTGCATGATAGCAATATTATGCAGACAGATGATATACCGGGCACAAAACCTTCGGTTTGATAATCATTTTCATCAACTTCTTCATCTGATGAATTAGGACAATACTGATGAACTACCCCTCCTGCAAAATAAAGATGAAAATGAATGAATGAAAAGTGTAGATAGAGAAAAGTAGTTACAGCCTACAAAATATCCTTACGGGATTTGTGCAAGTGGAAATAGTCAATAAGTATATTAGCCATTGTAGGCTCTTCTAGATTCAATAAGTCGGCTGTTTGTTTGTTTGTCTCTACATCATCCTTCAAATCATACATTTTGTTGGTAAACTTTTGCACAATTGTGATTGGAACTGGTTCCTTGTGAGCATAGCAAAGATCCTTCAAACATTTCTGGTCTTCATAGTTATCCACAACATAGCTGTGCAGAAATGCAGCTGGTAAGTTGGTTTTGAGACTGTTAGATATGTATTCATGGGCAGGCCCACATGGCTTAAACAAAAACGATGGATGGTTCTGTATAATAGTTTTCATCTTCTTGCTAAGTTTCACGATTTTGTCAAACTGAAAGCTGTTCCCTGGTGGAATATCTTCATTGCTGAAAATTTCATGACCCCCTAAAATGTATAATCCATGCAGATTAACACACACCTACATGATTGAATTTATTTCTTACCTCCAAGCTTAGGGCTGGTTTCTTCTACTGACATACTACTGGCTTCTTCTTCTTCTACTCCCTGGACCCCAGAACTACCTGTTGTACCAATTCATCTTATACCGATGATCTACCCGTGCATGTACATTTACTTAGACATATCCATGACAAATATGCTATGTATGGGGAGCATTAAAGATATTTTGTGTGCATGTCCATGCAGATGTTTCAATGCATCTCACTTCAACATAGTACATGCAGTGTACCCTCTACCATTTGGAACCAAGAGTTTGACCAATATGTGACCTGGGCTGACAAAATCAGTCTCTTATAGCCTGTCAAAATTTGACCTACTTTTAAATGCTTGAAGCTACATTACTTTGTCCATGATTATAGCTAGCATCCACATAAACGTTTAACCACTTATGTAAAAATTGCTTACAATTTTAATGAAGTTTACAGAATTATTCTAGGTCAAATACAGTGATGGAGATAGACAAGATTCAGTAAACATGTGTATTTTCGGGATATACACTGATTTTGTCAGACTGGGTCACATATTAATTTTTATGTGGACCAGAACTCATGGGGCTAATATTTTTTGTCCTTATTACAAAGTTATTTTTAGAGACAGGTTCTATTGTAACTATATGTAGCTGTAATATCATGTCTGGCATGATAGTTATTGTATGCATATGTGCTCACATCCATCCCGAGCATTGCTGTATGATGGCTCTAGGTCAACCTGTTCCCTCTTCACTGGAAAACTATCACTGCCAATTTGTTTTGTCTTCACTGAGGTGCTTCCTGTACGATTCTCATTAGCTTGTTCACCGGTCTCAGTGTTCAATGGGCAACTATCATCAATGCTAGAATCATCTGCTGTCAAAGTGGAATATAATTATATTATACTACACAAAAATAACTACTATTCATACCGATGACTGAATTCTTGCATCTTGTCCCTTTGTGGCAATATGTTGTGCATTTTACTTTGCTTTTGAAACATACACATTTGCCATTTACACAACCAGATTTGCAATTGCAGTGTGAAACATCAGTTTTCCTTCGATTGAATTTTTTTGCAGCCGATCGCAGTGCTATTGTGGGATCATCTTCCCACCCAGTGGTTTGTACTGTTGCATGAAAGCACTTCTGAAGCTGGTCAGTTCGACATCTTCCTTTCAAAAGTCCATACTCGGTTCTTATTTTGTAAGACCCATGTTGTTTTGCAACCACAACTCCTGGTATTCTTCTCAAATCACCTACACCTCTGTCATGTCGTGGAATCCTTACAGTCACACCATCCCCAATTTTAAATTTTACAGCCTTGATTCTTTTGCTATTATCATAAAGTTTCTTCATTTTAGCAGCTGAATTTGCAATGTTTTTCTTTGCAAACTGTCTAACTTCATGGTGCCTGTCTTCATTTTCTGCATTAATAACAAACAAAGCAGCTGCAATGGCAATTTTAAATCATTCCCCTTATACCTGCTGGAATGATAGGTGTCTGCTGTCTGAACTCTGTGTCACCAACACAGGTTCTGGCCTTGGCCACTTCAGGTTGCGTAGCCTTGGTCACCGGATCAGAGTAAGAATCTGTGTTACCTAGCTCTGTCAAATCATCAGTTTCTGTGGGAGGATCCATAATAATGGTCTCTTCTTCTGCCAAACACATTCCTTTCACGGGTTCAGAAGATGGGTCTAGACCAAACACCACTTGGTATGGTGATGTTTTAATGGTCGCATGTGGTTGCTTATTGATTGTAACTGGAAAAACAAAATTATATACAATAATTGGCATCAATAGCACCTGTTTTAAATAAAACTTACATTGAACTCTGGGAAGAAACTGAACCCATTCTGTTGTCTTCATGTCAGCCATGAGTGAAGTGAGCATGTGTTTCACCACTCCGTTAGCTTTTTCAATACACCCATTTGATTGGGGGTGCCTTGGTCTACCTCGAATTAAAATTGTCTCTTGACTCCACTCATGAACAATCGTCTCAAAAAGCTATAAAGGAATGCATAAAATACAGCATGCACCTAGACAGTTGTCTTTCCAACCTCATTGTTGAATTCTCGACCATGATCAGATTGGAGTATCTTAGGTACCCCAAGGTATGCGAAAACATATCGTTGCAAGCACAAAACAGTTTCTGCAGCACACTTCCTAGATTGTGCCCATAGAATGGAAAACTTGCTAAAGTGATCTTTGTAATGACCAATCCATCTGTTGTTGCTGTCTGGAATGCTTGACATGTCAATCAAATCAATCTACAATATGAAGTATATATATATAATACACTTATTATGTTATTCCTGCATAAATGGAATATAAAAGCAATATTATTTACCTGTCCACGAACATGGAATCTCTTTGAAATGATAGGTTTCAAAGGAGCTTTTGTTAATTGAGGCTTCTTACAAGAGCAAGTGAGGCACAGTCTGCAATATTCCTCTACACAAGTTCGTGTTATCCCTTCGTAGTTTGACGAAATCTTCAGGCGAAAGAATGAAAATTATTGTGTGGCAGTGCTTATACCGCTTACACATACAGTGAAAATGTGCATTTTTAATAATGCAATAATGACAATAGCAGCTAGGGAGTGTACATAGTTAATGCATTAATGCTAGCTGATTTATTAATAACACTCATATAATTATATTATACTATTATGCATACCACTGAATAAGTCTTCCTAACACCCGAGTGTGCCGTGCCTTTCTCATGAACAGACTGGATGATATCAAATATATCATCTGTTGTTACTACTCTTCTATAGCCTTCAAACAGAGAATTGGCCAGAACCTATATATATTAATGAGACATGCATACATGTGAAAATAACTATAGCTATATATCTCCAAATTTTATAGGCAGCTACATAAAAAGATTTAGCCACTCACACATTGAAAGGGTCTGATATATTTTGCGTTAAAAACTTATTTCTCCAATTGCAACAGGATATAATATCATAGTTAATGCCACCGACATGCGCGGTGTTGAAGGAGCGCGCGGCCGCGTTAAACTCACCATGCTCTTGCTCTTTGTAGGAACGATCACAGCATTATTTAATCCAATCTGCGGAAAATCTTTCAGTTCAAACTGCTTCTCCTTGACGTACTGCCTAAATCTTGGTTTAATTTCGTAATCGTCCTTGGAATCACCACCATCTTCCGAGCCATCTTCAGCTCCGTGACCAGAGTGGTCTAATGTACGAACGAAAGAGGAACATTGAACTACAGCCTATACTACACAGCCGCTTAGCTACCTTCAAGCAAGGTGGCCTTGATTAAATCGAATTTCTCACGGTTAAACAAAGAATTAGAACGTTTCGCGGCCTGGCTAGCTAGGAACTCGTTAAATTCTCTCCGAACCCTTTCCACGGAAATTTTATCATCCATCACGGCATTCAAGCGGGACTCGATACTCTCAGGTCATAAACTATACTGCTAGCAAACACTATAGGATTGCATGCATCAGCACTTGTGGCGGCAAATAAGCTCAGTAAAGCAAGCAGCAAAGAGATCAAAAGAGAGGTGTTAAAATTATAGAGAGAGCATGTATCAGGCACTGATACAGAAATATATATTATCAAGAGTTCATAATATTATGAAGGGAGGTGGCTGGTCCAAGTTCAAGCTGAGAGAATAGAAGTGTAGAATCTACATAAAATATATAATCAACCCAGACTGCTTTTAATTCTGTATATAATATAACCTGTAACTTTAGTTTTGTAATTTAATTTTTTTCCTTGCCATGCCCACTGCTGTCCACTGTTGGTCAGACATGTGGTCGCATGTTGTCCGAGGACACATTCTCTTGTACACAATATAATATAATTTGTTTGTAATCAGTCATTCGTGTTTTCTCAACAATTATTAATGATGGTTTCTTCTTCTATACATAATATATACATGGACAAAATGAAAGTGAGTTTTAGTAGGACTCGAGCATGATCAATGTATCAGATAATGAGGGTGGTGATAGCTACTGACCATATCCATGGCTGGTGTATGACTTACAGTCTAGATAAACACATGATGAGTCACAGTGTACTCTTAGTACACTGTAGGCTAGCATACTGCACAGCATGCCCTGCTAGGAATAAAAGGGCATTCTTCCCAATTTTTGAATATCTACCTTCCTGAGATTAAAACTATAGAAGAAAATCTTTTAAGTCTAGGATTTGTTTAACTATTCTTACTACCAACTGCCTATGCTATATAGACTCACTTCTCCTCTACATGCTGTCAATGGTATGAAACTAGTATGTAAATGCATAGCCACAGTATTTTATTATTTTTTGGCAGGAAGTAAAGGCATGCCTATGCAATCCACAGGCCAAGCAAGGTGGGTGCCTAGCCACCCCCCTCCCCCCCCATCCACTCCCTGGATCAGCCCCGGCCCTATGCATGTGTGGCAAAGGCCACATGGGTGAGTGGTTGCTAGGAGCATGTTCGATTGTTGACTGGATAGCCACTTCACTTCCTGCTTGGATGGCTCCTTGAGGTATTGTTGCTCAGCAGTTGCTATCGGTGATGCTACATATTACTTAATTGCCCCATGCAATGAAGTAATTTTCTCTAGTTATAATGTTGTTTATGACCCACACTGTTAAAAAGGATGTTCCCAGTACACCTTTCGGGGTGTCCCCCACATGTTCCAGAATAGCTAGCTATATACATTAGCTATACACTCCTGCATTTGTTGCACCTTTGCAATTTTAACTCTTCTAAGTGCTGATAGTTCAAATCAGGATTCAGGATACCAGCTGCTTTATCTATAAGTTAGTTTTGCATTAAGAATAAATATTATATTAAACTTGATATCATGCTATAGCTAGCTTTACTGTTTTATTCACATACAATAGACTGTGTACTACACCTTCATGCAAGTTCCAGTAAAACTATAAAAGTCATTTTTCTCTCCACGCCATGTCAACCCATTGAAGCTGTCGATAGCGAATTAAGCGCCTCTAAAATCATTTATCGTCTAGCCAATTCATTCAGTTACAGCATAGATAATATACCCCCCTGGATATGAAACTAATAAGCGCCACCTGTCCCACCCTAGTTTCGCGCCCCTTCGTAAAATGGCAGCTGACGTCCCAGTGCATAATGTCAATTGGTACGCACAAACACGCTGCAGCAAAGATTTGGGTTTCATAACACACTTCATAATGTAAGGATTAAATGATAAAAAATTCAAAGCTCAGGGTTGAATACACACTGAAAAAACGCGTACATAAACATCATTGTGTCGAACTTTAAAAAACCGGCTTTAAACGTTCAAACCTACTTCGTGACACGCAACTCCATACAGAAACACCATTTTACATGGCAGTAGTGCGGTACTATGAATGGTTAGGCTGAAAACGCGTACACAATTATATAGACCAAGAAGTAAACTCAGTAACCAATCTGTCAACCGAAGGTTCCGGTAGCGCATAATTCACTGAATGGCTTCTACTAATGAACCGCAACACTTAAAAGAATTCACCACTGTAAACTAGCTCCTACTACCTGTCGCATTTTTAGACACGCGAAACTAGGGTGGAACCACAAACATTCTATTGTACCCATGCGCGCACGTGATTAGTTTCATATCCAGGGGGAGTGTATTATCTATGGTTACAGCTAGATAACAGTGATTTTGTAGTGCAACAAAGCTATGTGGACAAGATCTAGGCGTGCATAGTAAGATGGAACCTATTTCAAAACATCGTCCCATACGCGTATGGGCATCCCATACGCGTACAGGCACCCCGTACGAGTATACGCGTATGGACAAAATACGCATGAGGGACACAACAGTTCCACTACACGTGTGCAGGATTTCGCAGAAAACCGTCCAAGAAATCGACGTTTGAGTGTCGGATCTGCAAGCTACAGGGACAAAAGAAACAATTATAATCCATTTATAACATCAATATACAGTTTTTATACGTTACATTACTTTATAACGATGAATCGATGATTTCCAATGTGTTATATGCAGTGTCCGGAATTAAGCGCATGCTTGTTTATTGCACGCCTCTAAAGTTTGAGGCGCTGCTCCTCTTGTGATCGACCGATTAACTTGAAAATTCTGGTGGGGCACTACGAAGGGTTGGAGTGTAACATCATATGGTTAGTTGCTTAGAAAAAGCTACTGTGCTTATAGTAGACGGTGAAGTTTGAAAGAGTGTCCGGAATTACCCGCATTTACCTTAAGGTCGCACCATAATGCGACCAAAGATGGAAAGTACGTCACTGCGCACTATCCTAGGTCGCATCCGGAGATCACGTGAGACTTTCTTATGACCTCCATCGGCGCGAGCCCTATAGCCTGATAGGCTATTACAGTTACAACCGTTTCTTGGCTGCTTTTATATTGAAGCTCGGTGGTATCGATTATGGCTGTTAGTTACAACGTTTTGCTAACGTTGCTACTGCAATTAGTGAGGTGCATATATGTGCGGGGGAGTCACACGGGTGGCGGGAATTTCTGTTGGTCGAACCATAGATAATAGAGTAAAGGGATAGGAAACGCAATAACGTGACGTCACAAAATACGTACATTTCTATTGGAATTCCGTGTAGTACGTCACGAACATACTCGTTACGCTTGCTGCGCTTGTATCAAAGAGAAACAAATTGTTGTAACGACAGAATTTTGTAACCAACGACTGTGAAACTTCGCTACAGTGAACTCAAGTAAGTAATCGAGGGAATTAGGATGGTACCAACCCTCAAGGAAGTTATACGCAAAAGTAAAGGAGATTGAAAGTGAAAAAAAACGGCCCAAAAATTACTTTAAACCACTTTACTTTCTTCGTAAATAGATTCTATCCTTTTAACTGTGATAAACCTATTCCTTACCATTTAACAGAGGGAACCAGAGGAAATATCGGAGCAAAACAGGAACTGTTGCTTGAAGAAACGACTAAGTATCTTCCATTTTTAACCAAAAGTTTTAACCACCTTGCAGTACAACGCAACGGTAAAAGACTGTGTTGGTGACACGCCTAGCTTACCACAAGATTCGAAAGTGGAACCGGCTATAAAAGAAGCGGTATGGAAGAGGCATGAAGGTACGATGAGCGAAAGTGTGACAGCGTGTAACAATCACGGTTAATGCGATACGCTTTGTTACAAAATCTACGGTCTGAATTCTCTCGCCAAAATCTCTCACATAGGCCTAAATACTTACTGTAGTCTGTTGGATTACTATTTACGCTGCTTAGAACACTAATTCTCACAAAACTGTCTTGTCCTTTCAAGTCACGCGTAACGGAAATCAAACCGGAAATCGCTTGCGTTTCCTATCCCTTTACTCTATTATCTATGGTCGAACGTACTCACCATGGATTTTGAAGCGGAACTTGCTGAGAAAGAAGATGAAAGCATGGATGATAGTAAGACTTATATAGGATGAAATGAATGCTGCTTTGCGTTGTGCTTGTGCCTTCATTTCCGGGGTACGTAACCATAGTTACGGGATAGTAGTACTGTGGCGTGTCAGAGGAGGTAGTCCCCACATAAAGCAAGGCTAGGTAGTTACACCAGCTTACTGTTACCATGAATTTGTAACTCAGTTTTTAATAGACATAGGCTGTTTTACATAAACTTTTAGGGAGTGAAACTTTTAAAAAGGGATCTTATAATGGATTACTGTACTAACATACATGCATGCAATAATTGAGTGGTGTTATTAATGCCAGGTGATGATTCTATGACTGTGTGCATCCTTGGGAGATGCAGTAGATGTGTGAGGAACAAGAGGACTGTGACCTACTGTCGTGTAGTAAAATCCCACACTGAGAGGAAAGCTTCTTGCTGCTTAAGCTGTTTTAATGCCAACTACAGCTTATCTAAGCGCAGAGTGGAGCTGCAACATTTGGAGCCAAATGGGAGCAAAATGGTTTTAGTTGGAATTTGTGATTCTGAACATATGATATCGTGTACTTCATTGGAGCTTCCCAAGTCCTGTCTGCAACTGGAGAGCTTGCATATCATACTTCCTATTGATATGCCCACTCAGATGAATGTTTTAAGAAGTGAGAATGTTACCTCTGTTACAGGATTTTTGATGGAATACACAGATTCCAAATGGGAAGAATGGCTTGACAGATTTTGCCAGCAGTCCAGTACACGATTTTCTGTTCACACTGGGAAACAGATTAACGCTAAACAGCAACATGGGATGATACGAGTTCAAGGAGATTGTTACAACTTTAAAATTGAATGGTCCCAGATGTACAACTGTATTAGAGCAGGGAATGGACGATGTAAACCAGAAGTGGATGATCCATTGAAGAGACGAAGCGCACCTGGTAGCAGGTGCTGTGAATGCCCTGCAGCTATTTATTGTCGCCTTTTAACTCTGAGCACTCAGCAACAGATCTTAGAAGTACAGCTACCGATGCGGAATGCCCACAAAAATCATGATCCACTGTCAATTACAGATCAGCTTTGTAACAAGCCTGTTGAAGATATAGAGAAGAAAATCGAAGAACTTGTAAGGGACACAAGGTTGAACTTAGTGAGTTTAAAACTTGTTGTGCATGACTGGGTAACAAAAATACTCATTCCAAAACAACTGCAAGATGGAATTTTAAATGAGTTGCCTAACCCTTACAATCGTGCTTACTTTCCTACAAAGAAAGATCTACGCAATGTAGCTCACCGTGCTATTGTCAAAAGAAGGAATTCTTTGTTTAACCAAGATTCATTAAATAAAATCTTAAAAGAGCAAGCTAAATGCAGTGGGTTGCATTATTCTCTTCAGCAGTACAGCCAGTCAGGTCTAAAGACAAACACATCTAATGATTGGTTAGGAAAATATAATATGTATTTGTGGTTGTTGCGTAGTATATATCTCTATGTATGTTTGTTTGTTGTACTTTATGTTGCTGTGTGTTGTGTGTGTGTGTGTGCCCGCCCCTATGGCAGGGAAGTGTGGCTTTGTCCAACTGTTTTGTGGTCATAAACAATCAATCATTTATTTGTGTTGTACTTCCCCTTCTAGCAGTTTGAAACAAAAAGGAAAGGGGCTCATGGGTCAAATTGATGAAGCAGTTGGTACATTGGAAGGTGACTCTCTGTTGGAATCATCTTCACCTGAAGTCAGTTCCCAACCATTTCTTTTGGTATTTCAAACACCTCAGCAGCAAAAATGGCTCATAATGTATGGTAATGTGGTCACGTGTATGGATGCCATTTACAAAACCAATAGATATGCATTTCCATGCTTTTTCTTAGTTGTGAAGACCTCTATTGGTGTGGGAATAGTGGTTGGGACAATAATACCCCAGTTTGAAACTGCAGACTTGATATCTGAGGGCATTAAAATTCTCAAGTTTTGGAATCCACAGTGGATGCCACAGTATTTTATGACAGATAAGAGTGCTGCAGAGCTTGAAGCAATTAGAATTGTTTTTCCATCGTGCATGCGGTTTGTATGTGACTTCCACAGAAGTCAAGCATTTGATAGGTGGGTGAACAAGTCATGTCATGAAGTTCCCAACCAGTCAAAGAAGACTGTGATAAACTGTTTCAAGAAGCTAGCATATACATCAACAGGTAAGTGATTCTGCATGAATGATAGGGATGTTTGCCATGTGTTTCATCAATTTCAGATAAAAAGTTTGAAGAAATTTTGCTTGACATGCAGTCTCAACCTTGGTACACTGGTAACAAACTGTTACAAGATTACCTTAGAGAAGAGTGGCTTTCATCAAAACCAGTATGTTGACTTGACACATGCTTTATGTGAACTTGTGTTAATAATTTATTGTCTTCTATTGTGTAGCTTTGGTCACATGTGTATCGCCAAAGCTTCCATGCTGAAATTGATACAGATAATCTGACAGAAGCTTTTAACCACACACTTAGGTCTCGATACTTGCAACTTCGTCAAGATACTAGTGTGACAGACCTGTGTGAAGTATTGCTAAACATTGTGTTTCCAGAGCAACAAAAAGAGTATACAATTGCAGTTGCTCAACAAACTGAGGGATATCGTAGACCATGGTATGAGATCCCAGGTTACCTGATTGACCGTCCACGGAATTTGCAATCTGCTTGCTTGGCAAATATATCTAAAGCAAAGCAGTTTGCTTCTTCTGATATTACTACAGATGGAAATGGAGTGTTTACCTTGAAAAGCACTGATAAGTCTTATCTGGTAGACATTCCCGGTGGCTGTTGCGAATGTCCATACTTTATTAAAACAAAGATACCATGCAAGTATATGTTTGCTATATTTGCTTTGTTCTGTGACCAATGGTCTTGGTATGATCTTCCATGCCAGTTGACTGACAGTACTTAGAAACTTCACTTTTGGAGCAAAATTTAGTAGATACTGTCACTCCCATTGTGCAGGTACAAGAAATATTTACTAGAAATGATGATGGTAATACTGGAGATCAACAAAGTAATCTTGAGACTGATACCTTTGAACTTGAGACTGATACCTTAGATGGTGACCGTGGTGTTGTTTTGGATGATTGTCTGGAGTTTGAGAAGAGAATGAAAATTGGTGAAAAATCTGACAGCAGTACTACTGCAACAGCTCAACATATTCCAACAGCACAAACATCAGCTCACAGATTGCGTATCCCTTCAGAAGAATGCTCACACCATATTAACCAAATGTAAAGATGTGTGCTATCTGACTGATGATTATTCAGTTCTGGAAAGTGTCATTCAAAGTGCTGAAAATATTTATCGTGAGCTAGTTGAATCTGCTGATTCATCAAATGTCTCTAATAGTTTGCCAATTTTTCCTGTGTTGTCACAGACTTCTGCTAGTAACTCAAAGAAACGAACAAAATTACTGTGTCGTCAAACCAAGCCAGTGAAGCAACGTGTTTTTTCAAAGAAGGAGGTAAAAGAGCCATCTAACCCTTTAAGCAAGGATCAAAGTTTTAATGGAAATATTCTACCACCTGTTTCAACTGCTGACACAAAGGCAAACACTGATATCAATGCTCAGATGGATTGCACAGAAGGTAGTGATCAGATGGATATTAATCCCAGAAGTACATCTTCAGACATTGACACGGGTGGAACATGTGTGGGGATGAAGAGTGCATTACCATTACAAAGCATAGGTAACAAACCCCAATCAATGAAGAAAGATCCCCTTGAGGCCGCCAAAAGACATCCATTGGGTCGCCCAAGACTTAAGAGGCCAAGAAGAGAAAAGTGGAACTTTCCTATGCGAGTTAGTGAAGAAACTAGTGAGGCGCTTCTAAGTATCAGAAAGCATCAGCTTGATATCAAGGCTAGTTTAATGGAGACCTCCACTCAAGATAAAGAGATCTTGACGAAGAGGGTATGGTGAACTGTATACATGTCTATATTAGTGTTATCAAGGACATGGCTGTGTGTTCATGGAACCTTTATTTTATTATAGGATTGTAAAGAGAACTGTACAGGGGACACTTATACAAAACAATATTCTGGTCAGGTATTATATTCAGTAGTTAGTTACCTTGCCTGGTGTCACTGTTTTGTGCTCTGTTTTAGGGGAATAGTGTGAACAAAGAAACAAAAGACACTAACAGAAAAGGTCTGTTACTTTGTTAGTAGCTGCCTAGTATGTAACAGGGCCTGCAAAATTAGGGCATGTTGGCACAAACTACACCTCATCACGCAACAGGTCATATCTCAAAAACACGATAGAATATTTACATTCTGTAACTTGATCTATAAAGCCAAATGTTTAATAAATGCTGGCCACAGCATAATGGGATATAAAGTTATGAGGTGTAAAAGGAGTTTGAAAAAGTAGGGAAATTTTATGTACCCACATGTCCTATTTTCACTCCTGGTCACATAATATACTGTTTACATACTCAAAAGAAATAGTGACAAATGCTCATAAACTTAATTGGCACACCTATAGGTGTCAATTCCAGAAAGTGCAAGTGTTCTGGCTGCTCCTTGCTTGACTGTGGCCTGTGCACATTTTGTAAGGACATGATTAAGTTTGGTGGCCCAGGAAAGAAAAAGTAGAGATGTAGCAAAAGGAAATGTGTGATGAAAGATGATAGAAGTACACTATATAGTAAGGTACAGTTAACTACATTGCATAATGTAGGTCTTATGTTTATTCTGTATACAGCCAACCACACCTAGTGTTAGCAACAGCTCTCCTTTGAACTTTCTTGAAAAGTCTGGACGTACCATCAAACAGATTGTACCAGATGGCAACTGCTTTTTCACAGCAGTATCATTTCACATTCTTGGAGATGAAGACAAGCACTGCTCAGTCCGAGCAGAAGTACTGAAATTTGAACAAAGAAATGAACATATGTTAGCAAAATTTCTTATGCTACCAACCGACAAGCCATCATTTCAAGAACACATTAGGTTTCTGCAACGTCCTGATACTTGGGCAACACAAGTGGAAGTTATAGCTGTTGCTACTATGTTTAGCGTTGCAGTATTTTACTGTAGAAAGCAAGATAGCTTGTACCACTGGGAGGTAATAAACCCCCTTACATGTCCATCTGTAAGTGATGTCCAAGGTGTGATGGCTTTCCTGGAGCTGCAATACCACACCACTTTGAGCTATACTGGGATGGATCTCACTATGACTGTGTGGTATTACAAAGCACTGGAATGTGTAGTAATTCAACCCCTGTATTAAGTGGGATTGTAAGTTATGTAGACATTACTTAGTTTATCATTATATATATAATAAATATTCAACAAAAGTTGTCAATAAAATTAACTTTACATATTTACATAATTATAATGCAGTGCTATACTAATTAGCTGCATGGCTATATGCATGAGAGAGACTATGTAAGTTGACACTGGGATTGTGATGAAAACTGGGTTATAGAATGGCCTGCCTGCCAATGACTTAGCTAGCTACAGAGTCACTTATTCATGGACGGAAGGCTATATGAATTACCAGTAGCAATAAGTACACAAAATATAAGTACAACTTTAATCTGTACCTAGCATGTATATTTTTAAAACCTTGGCTTCGTCTAGGTTTCTAAATCCACAAATTAAAGATCCTTGTGCTAGTCTCTAACCTACACATAATCTTTGACACATGCATGGGTAGTGGACACACTATAAAACCCCCTTGTAAAGAGGCCAATATTTTAGTCTTTTAAAACTGATTGTGCTTTGTGGCACATACCGGAGGAGGTTGGTAATGCATCATCCCTAGACATGTGGTTATGCAAACCAAGTATTGTGTCAGGTGTCAAAGTTTGCTTAGTAGTTAGGAAAGCAGCACATTGTACTGTTATGAGCCCTGGGACACACTGGCATGGCTGTCCTTTTGAATACTAAGATGTAACAATGTTGAACTACATGGTTGGTTGAAATCAGGTGATCAACCTAGATATAGAATTATATATTAATAGGGCAATTGGAAACTGTGGAAAATGAAAGGGGTTGAAGCATTTTATATGATTCGCTAGAGTAAAACCTTTCTTAGTGGCCATACTGCCCTTTTACAAGGACCATGTGCAAATGTTATAATGAACCTATGTAGTAGCCAGGTCCCAAACATATGCAGCTAAGACATACTTCATGACCTCACAACCACGTGCCATATTATAGGGGCCAGGTCCCAAATATATTAGGTGTATTTCATGACTTATTAACAAGACCAATGAATTATAGTAATGAAATCAAATATGTAGGCTCCGGAAATTTATAGTATATTCTTTATTACCCTCATAATACAATCAATGTTGTCATATTTCATAATACTATTGTCCATTCTTACTCAAGTCATGAGAACCATCCATACCATACATCAGTTCTTTAGTACCACACGATTGCAGTGGTAATATGGAGTGGCCATTAATCTCTACTAAATCCAATTGCCTCGATTGAGTGGTGTCATATTTCCCTAAGGCTTGTCCAGTGTTGTATTTACAAGGGTGACAGACACTCCCTTAGGCCTGTCCGGTGTTTTCTAGCAAGCAGAGGGACAGGCAAAGTTGTGGGGTTGGGGGAGAAAAGGTATTCTCTTGTTAGTTCATTTTTGAAGCACCGATCAGTAGTTTCTTACAGTTGATTTTTACTATTTTGTCCTCCACAAAAGGTCAACTTTGTCAGTTTGCAATGTAATATGCATATTTATTGAGCAATGGCTGACATAACCTTACCAATAGAAGTACCACAAGGCAAGAAATGTTTGTGGCATTAAATTTTCATGGATTAAAATAGGGGGTGAAACTAATTTTTTTTGCGATACAAATCAATCTCTTGATTGCACCACATGATTTGTTATAGGAGAGGGCACTTGAAGCAGCAACTGCAATCAATAAAACACTACAAAGATTCCACTGTGGCCTGTTAAAGCCCCTCAGATCATATCCAACAATTAAGCGACTTTTAATAAAAAAAATTTTATTGGCAAGATACTCGCGTCTACACTGGAAGCAGGTTTTCAAGGCTCTGTTATGGAGCGTCAGATAACTTTTAAACCCTTTCCAGGTTCTAGCAGGAATGGCCAGCATGACATCTACTTTCACGTAAAATGTAACAGCTTAATACGGCCTTCTTCATGGTACAAAGTAGGGGGTTTAACATTACACATAGAACCATTGGCCATGAAAATATTGGCTCACCTCAACAATCCAGGCGCAAACTTTTTAACGATTCCAGGTTATACCAGGCTAGATCTATCCTTTCTTGAATACTTCAGCTAGCTATACCGTTCGTGACGAACGTTTTACACGGTACAAATAATTTTATAAAAATCACTATCTCAATCCAATAGTCGCATACCCTGGCTGAGCACTGATTATTAATGACGCGCGCGCTATATTGCGTGGGCGAGTTGCAATGGAGAAGTATTACGTTCTTGAATGTTTAATTCATCAACTTTTCAATGGTCAATAGTCCTTGTACATCATGCTAATAACTTTTTTAGATCACGTGATACATCTTTGTATTTTGTACATGTAATCAAATAAATATTTTGAAAAATGGTCATTATAAAAATTTCAAGTTACTTGTTTGCAGTTCTCCAACGTATAAACCTGTGGAAAAAACAGTCACATTTAAATTGGTGAATTTAAAAAATCTTTATCACGCACACACTACACACACACACTACACACACTACACACACACTACACACACACACTACACACACACACACACACACACACACACACACACACACACACACACACACACACTACACACTACACACTTCACTACATATTCACATAAAAATAAAACACTACAAGGTATGGTAATGGTTGTTTACATTGGTTAATTTTGTGGTGTGCCACATATAGCAACAAGGGAAATGTGTATCTGTGATCAAGAATTTAATTTAGTTTGTAATATCAATCTTTGTCAACTAGAGATGAACTGGCTATTGGTAAAAAGCGAGGGGTAGCCAATGCCTTGGGAATCTTGTATGCTATGTGAGAAATCCAATCAGAAATACACAAATATTAGAAACCAAATCCTAAATCCTAAATCATGTAAAAATAAAGGAGAAAGTGAGTTTAACAAAGTAGACAATGATCGATCATGAATAACTAGAACAAGATGTAGATCAACAACTGTACAGGTAGTTACTAGTTAGCAATATCACTAAATGCTTTTAAAAATACATAAAGATTGGGAGTCTCGTATACGCCAGTTGGGTGCTTTGCTTGGGCATTGACAACCCCATTTCTGTGTTTTGCGTGGGCGTTGGCTACCCCTCGGGAAAAATAAAATAATGAAAGACTATACAGAAGCTGATCTGTACAGAAGATGAGCCCTGCACAGCTACGTGGGCTTCTTTTTACAAAGCATACGCTCACCTTATTTGCACATTGCCCAATCATCATCATGGACGCTTCCACCTCCCACCGTGCACTAAAGTAATAGAAACAAACATCATTAAATAATATAAGCATTAATATTATTATAGCATAACACAGCAGCACAATATTACAGCATGATAAACAAACCAAAGTATTTATACAGAAAACTATGTCATAGACATTTAATCGTCTTTGAGCAAGGCCATTTTAACGAAGGCGCAAATTGGGCGTGGGCGGGCAATTCATTACATTCTTTTCGCCGTTTATAACTATCACTGGCAAACTAATGCATATACTATATCAAAGAACGTATATATTTAAACAGTTGTATGATACTTATAGACTGTTTTTTCACTGTCAACCACTTCTTGCGCGTGGGCGGCTCACCACCCCTCCCCTCCGCACCCTCCCACCCACCCACCCACCCCCTATATGATATACGTGCTATACAGCTGAGCATATAAAAGTTGCTAAAATTAACAGGTTTTTGTAGAATCAGTTTTATTTTTAAAATTCTAATTGAACAAACAGTACATTTTCATACTGTAGCTGAATGACATTTAAATACATTGAATTGTCTGATATGTCTGTTCAGTGTTTTATCGTAATGTAAAAGTTTTATTTATTTATTAAAGTTTTACAGCATACAAGCTGAAGGTCTACAGTTCTGTAGCCTGAAAAACACTCATGCAACTACACACATGGTGTCTGTAAGTTGGGAGTGAGTGGGTAGGGGTGAAATTCCACAAATTTTCCGTTTTCCCCATCAACCATCAAAGTATGGAACCAACTCCCTGCTGATGTAATTAATTCCTCTACCCCTAATGAATTTTGTAATAACTTAAGTAACTTTTATGATCACACCTGTGCGTTATAATCTTTTGATTAGCTACTGCACAGTAATAAATATAATATATAGCTATATAATAATAATCAGTTTCGCTTATGTTTTCCTTCGTGATTAATCGTCCACGCATGGTAATCCATTGTTATCTCGACGCACAGGCACACCACACGTAGCTAATCCGCCCAGCATGACCGGCACAATCTCTCGTTGTATGTCATCTTATTGGCTAGATTTACCCTAATTAAAGCAGCCTTCGATGTATTTGTAAATATTGTTGTAATTGAATGAAATATAAGTGCGACTTTTACCCTGTACCTAGCAGGTACCTTTACCTTATATGTGGCGAGTTGTTGCGATCTCGTGAGCACATGTCTTGCTCTAAAATCTTGCATATTAAACAAATTTTTGCACCAGAACGTGCTTTATTGAGGATCAGTGAAACTATATAGCTAGTTAGCTAGTACCGGAAAATTTGTCCACATTTTTCTATCCTGTAGAGTAGCTAGCTATAGTGGTGCCGTAGGTTGGCCGTAGTTACACACACGATGAGACACTTCAGTAACTTCAAAGCATTGCTATACTGCGTATCCATAAACTATAAACTATCCTAAAATTTCCTCCAATATGCATGGTTTCATTTTCTGGAGTACTACCGGTAAGTGCTGGTATCAGTTGTGCCGGAGGCATTGTATGCCGAGACACTGCGGCATGTGTTTGCCACGCCGTTAACTTCACCATTTTATAAGCTTATACTAGGTAAATGTTTATGGAAGGGACCACTATACCACTCTCTATGTAGTAAGGAGTACAAAGATAAGGCCACCAATTGTCTGATTGTATTCCTGTCACCCGCCCGCATCATGATGGTAAATTTAGACACTGTAAAAAATAAGTAGTGAATACTGTGGATAATTGTGGACATCACTGTAAAGTCTTAGTGACAGTCACTTTTGCCACAATATTCACTACTTATTTTGTACAGCATAAAAATAGTGTTAAGACCTGAAAATTTTCCTAGGGGCATGCCGGCTTCCATGCCCCCCCCCCAGAAAGGCATCCATGTGTGTTGTATGTTTCAAACTTCACATTGCTTCACCTCATAACCAAGTAGCTTGCTCCTGATACTGACTAGTACTATGCCAGCAGAAGCAATATCAATACATAACTTGATAGTTGGGGCATGCGTTCAGACGAAAACGATACGCCTGGTGCCATTCTTTCTATATACTAATGCAGTATGCTTGGGTTCACCAGTCATAATAATTAATGTTACAAAAAAGTAAACAAGGAATTTTAGGGATCAAGGAAATAAAAGTAGTGAAACAAGGGAGGTTACCTACATCTGAAGATATACTAGAGAATGTTTAATCTAGGGGCTAAAACAAATACTGCAAATACTCGAGTACTCAGTAAGGATTTTGGTACTCGGATAGTAAAATTGGTACTTGAGTACTCATTAAGATTACATGGCCCAGCTCACTTGATGCATTTGCCATCGGGAGTGTCACAATGAAGGCTATAGAGTTTGATTGGCATAATCTCTTGTCAGGAATACTAACATCACTACTTTAATACAGTGTGTATATCATTGTTGTTACTTGAAAATGTTGTAAACTGTTTGAAGTCAGTATAAAACATGTCAAATGGGTATGACTACAAGTAGCTGGTATTTGTGAGTACTCAATCATTAACTCTATAGAGAGTATACTTGAATACTAAAAAACCATGATAGTTACAGCCCTAGTTTAAACTGTTTTTAATTCTTTAATTCGGTCATGGGTATTCAAGTGTAGGTGACCTCCCTTGTTTCACTACCTTTTATTTCTTTGATCCCTAACTGAATTTAAAATTCCTAATTTTTCCTTATACTGTATAGTGTGTGTGTGTGTGTGTGGCATTAAGTGGCTTATAGGCTAATGGTAAACACCTCATACAGTCTCTGACTTCTATGTTCGCCCTCAAGTGCCTAACTGGTAAAGTTGATAATAAATACATTATGCATTTTTGAGGTAATGCTAACTTTACAGGGTTGAGCATTACAGTAACATGAGTCGTGTCACTGAAAAGCTCAACCCTGTTAAGCTGATGTTTACTTGTCATGTTACATGACAACTATAATAATTATTGTTATATTAAATGGCATTGTCCATACTGGGCAGGGCATGCATGATGTTGTAGTGCTTTCGTAATATTACAGTATATGTGCATTCCATTAATGGATTTTTTTTTCATTTGTTGCTAGACCAGTACAAATTATACAACAGATACCACACAGATGTAGTGTAATGTTGTGAACACTTGTACATCCTCTGTTGTACATCTGTAGACATCATTCTCATGCTTCTTTTTTTAGGTAGCGGCTTTTGAACTAACAATAAAAACTTCCACAAAAGGTACTAAAGCAAAAAAAGAAGAAAGTAACCTACCGTATAGAGGGAAACTTTGGTGAGGGTAAACTTTGGCGAACAGCAAGCTTTGGCGAATAAACTTTGGCAAATTCAAGCTCGATCTGTAGCTATGAAGATGCTAATCTCAGGTGCTACAAGTAATTGACGGGTTAAACTTTGGCGAATTTGTAGCGAATCGCCAAATTCGCCAAAGTTTTCCCCCACCAAAGTTTCCATCTATACGGTATAAGAACCTATACCAGGGTGAAGAAGAAACTAATTTTGAACCTGAATCTAATGCAAACTTGGCGTTTGCCTGCTAAGCATAATGATGTCTATGTGTAAAAGTAAATATTTGGCCATGGTGTGTTCTAAAGTTGGAGCAAGCATCCAGGCAGAGCCAAGCCAAACCTATAGCTTACCTCAAACTGTTATACAAACTATATAGTGTGCTTGATACTTGAGTAGATTTTGTTATTACAAAAAGAAAAACTTCTGGTTCAGTATGCACTTCCTTGTTTTTATGCCATGAACATGTACATGTGTAACTGAAATTGTGACATTCAAAGGTTTTGAAAAAATGGAATGCGGTGAGTTTTGATCAGTCAAGCTAAATATTTTCTCTACATCATGATGCTGGTAAAGTTTTTTTTTAAATAATAGCTATCAATTACAGTACATATATATTGTGCATGGTGTAAATGTATGTATTACTGGTAGTTATATAATTTTCTGTGGTTTACAGCTAAACACAATAAGTAACTTTCTAACTATATTGTAGATGCATGCATGTATGGTTTCAGGCCGTTTCTCTAGCATTTCAGAATTAGTTCTTTGATTTGTTGGCATGACTGGATATCATTGCATACATATCATACATACAAGTTCTGCCTTCTTTGTTTGCTCAGGTGCTAGCTAACTGGTGACTGAATTAGACTATACATACATGCAAATACACTGGGAGCCTAACTATATAGCTATGTTTAAATTTTAAAAACTTACATGGCTCAACCAGCTACATTTGTGTATACATATACATAGACATGTAAATGTGAACTTTGAGCGGGAGGAACAGCCTAGATCCTTTAAACCCACTATGACATAATAGTAAGGGAAAATTGTGTTATTTAAGGTTACGGGATAGTGAGCGACTGTCAAACAAAAATTTTATTACGTAATTAAGGCGGGTTTGGTGTTGTTGTGTTTTGTATCAGCTGGTAACAGGCTTAATTTGTTGGGAGAATAATAGCGTGCTGACTGGACAGTTACAAGGTACAAGAAAACACACGTAACAGTACAAGATAACATAGTGTGCTGCCATATATGTCCCAATTCTATCATACCAACATCTGCAACTTGTATGTATGTAGGTATATGTACACTGTAAAGTTAATTATTATTATTATTATAGATACAACACACTTAGCAACTGGCGCACCTGTAAGCGCATGCGTAGTTTTGCTGACTAATGGCGATATTTTCCTGAACCAAAAATCAGGACTGTCAAACTAGTTGTTAACATTTTGTATAAACAGACTACTAGTCTGGCTTCTTGTCTAGGTCCTGACGGAGCCATTTGTTAGAAATAATGTTTCTAGTGCTTGTGATATCAATTTAAAAATTAATTTTGTGACCACAGTGTCTTGCTTTAGGCCATATTGTAGTCATATTTCAGCAACTATACACATTATTCACAAATCCTCTTGTCAGTCCCTCACAAGTGATGTTCTTCAAACCTTAGAATTGTTAGTAAGTTCTCATGGTTCTTCATTGGTCTGATTTTTGGTTCACAGTTTTCACTGTTTGGCATGGGGACAACTCATGTTTCCATAACAACATTTGAATTCCATGTCGATTTATGAGAAGTTAAGAATGCATAAATATTTGATAACAATGCATTAAGAAAAATCAAACCCCTAATCATGAAAAATGATCGATAGTGTACATGTGGGGTTTACAGTATCCCGTAACCTTAACTAGCTACATGATGCTATAATGTAACAGACTACAACAGATGGCTATTGAAACGTGAAGGGAACAATCAGGGAGTGGTGCATGGGGAAGGGAGATGTATGCAATGGTAATAGTATCATCGAAGCAACTCAACAAGACATTGGGTGGTCTGCAGTTCGAATCTTGGGGTTGGAGCCTTTTTTTCCTTTCTTTAGCCCATTTTCTGTTTCGTCCTGTTATTGTTATTATCAATTTTGTCAAAAGACCGGGTTGTACAAAAGGACAAGCCTGTAGGCATTATGTTGCATGCTTCAACTAGTTAAGTCTCCAATATTTGTTTGTTAGGCCAAGTTGCTGTACAGACCTTTAGTGCTGGTCACTCTAGTAACTGGTGAATGAGCCTAGTTTATCAGTTTAACGGCGAGTTTAACGGATGGGTCAACCAACGGATGTCTTTGTTTAATAGTATCTGTCGCATTTATAAACTAGCTAGTTAGTCAGTAGAAAAACAATAACGGATGCCTTTGTTTATCTCAGCATCACATTAAATAAGTATAGTCAGTACGTCTCTTAGGGTCGTGGCGTAATTCCCCTTGAACAACACGGCGCGTTAGTGCTGGGTATTGTTAGCAATGTGCCGTGCCACACTTCTTCGTGTAAGGTGTGTTGCGTTCTTGGGTAGTGTCGTGTCGCGCTATAACAGAAGCCAATTCAAGACTCAATTATAGCTAGCTACCTAGCAACTCAATCAAACTCGGCTAGTCTATACTTAGCCGCTAGCTAGCTAAATATGGCGCCGCCGGAGTCATGTGGCGCGTGCTAGGATGGGTACCGCTAGGATGTCAGTTTATGCACTACTTAATTGGCGAGATAGGTACAGTACAGTGTACAAACCATATTATGTATTATTCCATGTAGCTAACATCACATACAGTATGTATATCGTATGATTAGCTATCAGGGGCCGACGATCGCGAGTTGGCATTAATACTACCAAGAGTACATAATCCCTCTTCTATTATTATGTACTCTTGATACTACTCGCGTATCGCACATTCACAGTCCACTGTACTGGCTAGCTATATAGTTAATCTCGAGGTATCCTGATTCAGACGGTAGTGGGGTTACCGTGTACTTGCATGTACTGTAGCTCACAACCCTAATTGACGTCAAGTGCTGTGTCTTTCGAGAGTCAGTGTCGTGTACTTTGTCATTGTAAGAGTCAACACTAGGCACTGACGATCAGTGTTTTTGTGTAGTATACTAAAGGTATACTGTATAGTGCACGGAAACCTAACACTGCTCTAGTGTAGTGACGGCTGTCTCTGGAGAGATAATCTCGCCGCACTAACGGTAGTGCGAGAGGTTCTTTTAAGTGACGTGCGCTATTCAGTTTCATATAAAAAGCTGCGAAATGCGGTGATCCATTATGAAGAAACCACTTGGAGGAAACTCAGGCAAAGCGAAACTAAAAGGAATCGTCAGACGTTCAGTGTCAGGCAGAGTATAGTCCTCGTCGTAGTCAAAGAGAAGAATGGCCGATAGTACAGCTACGAAGTGTTCGTGTACAAATTGCTACTGTGGTGATGCGTGCAAGTGCGGCGATCAGTGTAAAAGCACTACTGGTGGATGCTGCCTTTGCGTGTGTGTTGGCTGTGACGGATCCTCCTGTAAGTGTGAGAAAGACAAGTGCTTCTGTACTAAAGGATGTTGTACAGTGAAATGTGCCTGCAATGGTAAGTATAGTTGTGTAAAATCTGTAGTGCGGTCACTGCCTGTAGTACTAGTTTATTCAGTGGTTTACTTTGGCTAACTACTCATTATTGTAGCAAATTGTCAGTGTGGTCCATCATGTGCTTGTGGTGACAAGTGTAAGGGAACTGCTGCTGGATGTTGTCCTTGTATCTGTCAAGGATGTGATGGATCTGCTTGCAAGTGCGAAAAAGGCAAATGTTTCTGCGATAAGGATTGCTGTGCCAAGAAGTGCTCTTGTAATCGTAAGTTGATTAAAATTGTATGGTTCTATGATGTATTATTGTTTGCATTTTTAACAGCTAATTGTCAGTGTGGTCCATCGTGTGGATGTGGTGACAAGTGTAAGGGAACTGCTGCTGGATGTTGTCCCTGTATCTGTCAAGGATGCGATGGATCTGCTTGCAAGTGTGAAAAAGACAAATGTTTCTGTGATAAGTCTTGCTGCACAAAGACATAAACAATTTCTGCAGACACTTAACTTTACCTGACGTACAGCGCTGTTAATTTTGGCAACATACATGATATACATTGTATATTTCATATCTACATTCTATCAGTGATGCCCATGTATAAATATATTTCTGCAGTTCAGTGTTTGGTATTGGTAGTTGAGCATCTATTATGAAACTCTGTAACTGCTTCTTGGTATACAGGAAGTAACAATTATAAGAGACTTCTTTAAGGGTTTCATATGCCTAGCTGGGACAATTTTTATACTGTAGTATGGATTCTTTATACCTGATTACTGACATACCTATGGCTTCCATAGTCTGCATGACAGCTGACACCCACTGGGTTATATCAACCACTGTAATGCCCCTGTTTGGCATATAAATTTAGTAATAACTCACCTTAGTGTTGAGCAATACTGGTCTATGATGGCTGCATACGGATGTAGCATAAAACATTCAGGGACAACATCATGTTGTAAAACTATTGTCTAATACATAGTAGTTACTTCTTGGATCACAGTCTTTTGTTAATACCATTAAAATGATTGATCTTTACAACTAGGTCGTGTTACTTAACAATGTACACACTTTCTCTGTATCTATACACTGTTGACAGGTAATGAAAAGAAAGTTATGTACGTATCATTATTACATATACAGTATCCCTTATACAATTGAGAAATGTGCAGCCAATGTCCTTTACAAATACTGTGTTTAGAGTTCATCGACATTATGAAAATATACCATAAAAATAGCATTCATTTCTTAGACATGAATCCTAAGAAGGCACCCATATATAATCCTTTCAGTATTCCAACAATGAGGAAATTTTATGAAAGATATAATATGTAGCCAATACACACCATAACTTTATGGCACTGTGCTGTTCTTATTTGTACTTTTGTGCTGTAAAACTAACATTTAACCAGTATCTGCTATGAGCCTAAGTTAGAAGTTTAAATTTTAAAAGAGATTTCATATAATTCTCTGAGCCGCCGCATCATGCAAATTTATTATACTGGCAGGGAGTTCAGTTGTGTGGCTGCCGGTGTCATTATTATTATAAGAACTCACATGAGTGAGTATGTTACAATAGGTGTAATAATTTAGGCTAAGTTACAGTGTTACTAATTTTCCTTAAAAGTATCTAAATTGTTACAATTTATAGTATATGTACACCCTCCAGTGCCTAACTGGTACAGTAGATAATAATAACAATAGATAGATTGTTCCATAATCGAACTGATGTAGGAAAGAAGCTGTACTTGTATGCATCAATAACTGTGTCTGGCTGTATAAATTTAAGGTCACTGCCCCTGGTATGCCTTGTTCTATGTGTTTTATAGCTAGGTAGTGAGACATCCACGCTACTATGAATAATTTTGTGCAACATTTGAAGTCTTAGATGTTTGAAGTGTGTTTATTACTGTGCAGGAATCAATGACAGATTATAATGCACAGGTGTTATGCATTAAGTATCTAAGTTAATATAAAAATCATTAAGTGTGGGAGAATCAACTACAGGTGGAGGTAAACTATTCCATAATTTAATTACAGAAGGAAAAAAATGAAATTTATAAGAGTCAACTTTTGTAGAGAGCTGGATATAGTATCCTCCTCGAAGTAAACATTGTTTAGATACAAAGTGTCTGGCAGGAATGTCTATAAGATCATTAAACATCAATATCATAATACATTTACTTTTCTTTCTCCTTTGCTGCAGTAGAGTAGGTAAACTGAGCTGGTTCAACACTGGCATTCTAGAAACACTGGAAAGTTTAAAATAATTGTTGTAACAAAATCTTGCAGCAGTTCTTTGGATACTTTAATATTTAGATGGGTATGGGGGTCCCAGATGGTAGAGCCATATTCAAGTATTGGGCGTACCATGATCTTATAGATGTTACATTTGACATGTGTAGGACAGTTAGAAATATAGTGATGTAAAAATGCATTAACTTGCCTTGCTTTATTGGTTACTTTCAGAATATGTTCATTCCATGATAGCTTTTCATCATTTGTAACTCCCAGATATTTAGCATGTGTTACTTGTTGTATGGCTGCATCACTGATGGAGTACTGGTATTCCAATTAAGACGTAATGACATGTTTGATACACTGCTAGTTTGGTAATAATCATGCATCACAAAACGAGCTGCTCGTCTTTGTCACAGACTCCAGTTTGTTAATTGACTTTCTGCTATAAGGTGCCCAACTGAAGCTGTAGCTGCATATTCCAAAGTGGATTTGACGTATGTAAGATACAGATCTTCTTTGATTTTATGTGAGCAGTTTGTAAAATTTCTCCTTACAAAATTTAATACAGAGTTTGCCTTTTTGCACACATTGTCCATGTGCTGGTTAAAAGATAGCTTGGAGTCAATTGATACCCCCAGGTATTTGGCACACTCATCATTGGGATGAAGATTAGGTTATTGGATAGGTGGACTCTGATGTGAGTTTCTGATGTTATTTAGTGCATGTATCTGGCCTAATACTAGCAGTGAATCTCTTCAAGTAGCCATTGGTACAAAGTCAGGCTAGTAAGTACAGTACTAGCTAGCACATGTCACCACAAGCATGGCAAACCCAGCAGCTCTATGCATAAATGCCTTTCTGGCTGCTCAGGAAACACCGCAACTTCAAATCTAACCTTCTAGAGGTTTGAATCTTTGTAAAATCTTTCAAATCACAACTAACCTTGAATCTAGCTCTCCTGAATCTGAGAGAAAAAAAAGCAATTTGGAGTTAATGGGCTCCCTTTAATATTCTTGATATTAAATAATAGATTTAACTATAATAGCCGCCCGCCCGCATGGTATTTTTTGTCTAACTAGAACGGGAAACAAGGAATTTACAATTGTTGGCCTATAGTGCATAGCTACACACCAAGCTGTGTTGAGTGCATGTCTACAGTGTCCACAAAAGTGACAATATTCCTAGCTACATAACAATAGCAAATTTAAAGATTTAGCTACTATATTAGCTATTACTTTCTTGTGATTGACTGATGATCAGTACCTGAATAAGTACTATCCGTTTATTCCTAAATCTGCAGGATTTAGAGATTTAACCCACTGATCTTGTTTTAGGCCATGTGACCCATATTAGCTACCCCCTGTCCCACAATATACCAGCATCTAATCTATAGGGCTATGATAGAGATATGGTTGCATTTCTAGCCTGTGGACATGACATGTAGCTAGTATTTTCAACAGTTCCCTAGCTGATTTAGGAGCTAGCAAAGTCAGTCTGTCCGTACCCATGCATGCAGTCTTATGCTGTACTGAGTTAGTTGTTATTCCAGTGAATCATCAGTCACCTGCACCCTCTATAAAAATCTGATCATAACAAAGTTGCCAGTATATGTATTAGCTACCATCCATTGCACCGGTACCCTTTTACATATAAATCATATAGATAACCGGATAGCAGGGGATTACGTATAACAGTGAAAAAGGCAACTCCTGGGACATTGGATGTTTGTAAGCAGAGCTTCTTCATTACAGCATCAAGGGAGCCAATCAGCTTCCTGATGCACAGTGTGGTACAATTGGGTGTCAATTTAGTGAAATACTACACTTAAAATATGCATAATATAAAAGATGCAAACATATAGAACCTAACAATAAAATAAAAATAAACCAGCAGTCAGTCATAGCTGAAATTAATTCTGTTTATCCTTGCTTGGCCTCATCTTCTGCCATGTAGAGAAGTAGAGACTTATCGGAACAAGTATCCAGATGGGGTTGAGGCATATAAATACTCCCCAGAAATACTTCAGCTTCTCATATGTGTCAAATTTAGGTGGCCATGATTCCTAAAAGAAATAGTTCAACAACTGATAAATGCACAGCTGAAAAGAAACACAATAAAACTGAAAAACGTTACAAAAACCTCTGTCAATCGTAGTAACGAGATTACAAGGATCAAACCATCAAATGTTAATGACAACGTTTACACTGACTGCATAATAATGTAATTAAACTGTTCTGAAGTGAAGCAATATAAAGCTCTGTGTGGTCCCACAACAACTAACATGTCACAGTATTGACTGTATTCCTCTCTAAGAATGTTTTAATAGGAAATACCTTAGCTGGTAAGTGCTTGAAGTTGTCCCATATTTCACAGAACATATATAGAAAGGTACCCATTAGTTGGAATGTTGACGTAACTAGACACAGGAAGTGTCTGTACCAAAGTTTCTTTCCAATAGCAATATACCTGTACATAAAAATTACATTTGTAAGAAAACATGAAGTGCAAGCAATATAGTAACCTGAAACACTACATCTAACAACTGTATAGTTATTACATGATGTGCTATATTGCAAAACAGCAAAGAATCAAGTATTTATGGAGGACTGGTACGTATGTTATTTGTATAGCTTGTACTACTGTATAGGAACTAGTCTGGGAATACATGAACAAGACACATGTATCATCACGTCACTATTTTGGAAACATCAGTAGCTACATTGAAAATAGTGTATACACAGACGGATATATGTGACCGGATCTGCAGGAACACCACATGTTAGTGCATTTTTTTGAATTCCATTTTTTTTACCTAGATAACCAAAGGAATGGTTAACCAAAGTTTTAGCTCTAGAAGCCAAGAACTTTTGAAGTTACAGCACTACAAAGTGGCAACAACAGAAAAATCGATTTGTACTGTGACAATACAGAAAATAAACTACAGGTGCGTAATCAAATGGTCATAACTTACGAATGCAATCTTCTACTGCAATGTAACTTATACTATCAGGTTCTCTATGAACAAGCAAATCTATTGCTGGGTAACTTTAGACTTCCAGGTGCTTCCTACAATGAGGGCGAAGGCAAAAACGTAAGGAAAAAATGACGCCCAACACAAAGCAAACTAATGCTCAATCCCGTATCTTCCGTCCCCTTGAGAGAACTGACACAAAACAGATCTTGGAATTATTTCATAAATATTTCACCCATTGCATCACTGTTACACTAACATTATTATGGGATTCTTGCAGATCAGGTCACATATATACTAGCTTAGTCTATTATATTTGTGCTTCTCTTTTCATTAAGTTCACAATTTCAGAGAAAGTGAAAGTTACACCAAAAGTGGTAAGTATACAAACCATGGCATATGTACAACAGGGCAGTACGTTTGATCCACAAAAGCAGTGCTACATATCAGTATGTACTATATGTGATACGTTAAGCAAACCTTCATTTTATGACTTTTTGTTGTCTAGAGGGAAAAACCAATGGGCTATTAAAGTTTCAGCCTTATCTGGTAAGTGCCTCCAGAGTTATAGCAACAGACAACAAGGGCAAAACAATCAACTGTACAGTACCTATAAGGGAAAAAAATTACAGGCGCTTGTTTAATTAATCATAAGTCTCGAGTGCAATAGCCAACAGAGTTGGGACTTGTGTCATTCTATTCACCATCAACTGGGCCATTCATCAAGGTATAGTTTTTGGCCTAATATGCCCATGCTATTAAGCAAGATGGTTGTCCAGGCTTAGAAAAGGCAATGATAAACGTCATGCCAACATGCATTTTTTACCGATGTATTTTACCCAATGTATTTGAATGGCAAATATAAACACCCGCGGTTGTTGTTCAGCAGGTCACATAAATAAATAGAGGGTGTTGATATCATCACTTACCACAACACACACAATGGTCCCATAATGGTTAGTTCTATTAATGATATGATCATCACACCGGAATCCTTTGTGGGCCAGTACCGACTATCAAGGATTGCATACTCATCAGATAAATACTTCGGACCCATTCCAGTCACTCCTACCAATCTGTATAGGAAAAATATAACATTTCATCAAAGTATGAATATGAATACATCAAGTATTAAGACAATGTTTTGAAAATGAGTGTTTTTCAATGGACATTACAAATAAACATCAAAGGATTTACCATGATACTGAGTACAATGGTGTACAGTATATATTTTAAAACACAAAATCATCACTGATTTACAGATGCTTATAAATGAGGTACATATGAAAATGAGTGTAGGGGGAATCACTCTTTGTGGTCTGCTGGCTATCTATGGGTGTCATAGAGCGCTAGAAAAAAAAAAAAAAAACAAAAAAAAAAAAACAAGACTTACCCATCCATCCACAAATGTATGAATGCAGCATTGATCAGTACCCATACACTCAGCAGGCTTCGTGGTGCACCACCAAACATAACACACACTAGTATTGTTATTATGGGCACCAGGTTGATAGGGTGATCCCATCCATCAATTACAAACCCTGCACATAACACAAGTAAATGACTCATGAATTGTTTGTGCACAGACACACATGTGCAATGAATGACTTAAGTACATACATTCTTATGCAGCAACAGTTAATATGAAACAATGCACTTTTCTGCTGTTGTGCTGCCATGGTTCTACACACAAGGAGGTGAGTGCAGAATTTTTCCCTACTTTGGAGGTAGAGCAGCTGGTACATATATAGGGATGGCTGGGTTTTGTAATCAACACCACCACATTAACAGGTTGATAGGTACTCTGAACTCACCTAGGGTATCATAATGCTGAAAAAAGCTACCTTGTCTTTTGCAGTTTCAACTGTTGGAGAATACTAAGAGGCAGAAAGAGTATAAAGTTCTGGAGGAAGCAGCAGTGGTATTTTGAAAGATTTACGCTATTTGTGAGGAGAGAATAAACCATTATTGTCAAGTACCTCAGACAAATGTGACTATTACTGAAGTAACTGAAGTACAGTACATGTACTGCTATGTATTATGTATTATGGTAAGCATTCTTTATGGCACGCATGCGTGTAACTTGTTGAGTAGTGATTAATTAGAATCTGAACACAAGGCTGATGAATGTAACGTTACTACATTTTTGGCGATGAGGATGGCTCATGGGCAAATTAAAGAATTTGACTCAGCAAAAAAAACAATAGAAGACTTCTGTCAGCGTTTTGAATTCTACTGTACGGCCAATAACATCAAGTCCGGAGATGAAGCCCAGCAAGCCCGCAAGAAAGCCCTTTTTGTAACTATGTTGGGGCAAACTGCCTTTGTAAAACTACATGATTTGGCAAGTCCTAATGATATTGTGACGTTAACACTGGACCAAGTGGTAACACTACTGACAGCACACTACCGGCCTCAAACTATTGAGATAGCAAAATGCTATAAGTTCTTCAAGCGTACACAGGAAGATCAAGAAAGAACCACTGATTTTATCTCAGCCTTAAAGCGGATAGCGAAGACATGCAATTTCGGCCAGTATTTGGACACCGCCCTTCATGATCAGTTTGTCTGTGGTTTGAACGATCATAAATGCCAACGCGAACTCCTCAATATACAGGACCTGACACTACAAACGGCTATTCAGAAGGCCACTGCAGCTGAGACAGCCACAAGGGAAAGCCGGGGAATACATGGTGCTTCAGCTGAGCGATTGAGCAGGGAGTTGCACAAGATGTCTGCCAGACCTCTATGTTATCGCTGTGGCAGGTCTGGCCACCAACCAAGGCAATGCAAATACAAAATGTTTAAATGCCGCAATTGCCAGAAGGTTGGACATTTGGCTTCAGTGTGTCATTCCAAGAAGCCTGCTGACCGACAAGACAAGGACACTGCCAAGGGTAAGCGTATTGGTTCCATGCTAGAGACTGTTGAAAGTGATGATGACAACAGTAGTAACAGCTCAGGGTACTTGCAATAACATTTTACAGTTAGGCACACGAGCAAACAAGTTTCTGCTCACAGTAGACATCAACTCAAGACCAACTGAGATGGAAATCGATTCAGGGGCAGAACGCTCTATTATTCCTTTGTCAATCTTTGAACAGTTCTTGACAGATGTATGCGTGTTAAAGCCATCTCGAGTTTCCTTATACCAATATGATAAATCCCCACTGGTTGTCGCTGGGGAATGCCAGACTACTATTAAAATCGACGATTGTACCATCTCAGCAGTGTTTGTAGTAGTAGATGTAAAGAAGCAGTTAACCCTCTTGGGAAGAGATTGGATGGCATTGCTTAACTTTGACCTTATTTCACTGATTACCCAAGCCACCACCACTGTCCACCAAACAACTATTAATGTGGTGAAAGTTGACTTGATCAAAGAAATCCCAGAGGTTTTTCAGGATGAATTAGGAGTTTAGAAAGGAATTGAAGCAACTGTTACCATCATTGAATCAGTTACCCCTCATTTTCACAAGGCCCACCCGGTACCATTCGCACTTAAGGAAAAGGTGGAGAGACAGTTACAACAAGTACAGGAAGGGGAACTAGTGCCAGTGGAGAGAAGCGATTGGGCAACACTGATCGTCGTGGTACATAAGAAGGATGGGGGTATCAGGTTTTGTGGGGATTTCAAGGTCTCCATTAACCCTGTTCTGCAGTCTCATACATACCCCCTGCCCACACTAGAGAAGATGTTTAGTGCCTTAGCCAATGGTGAGTCCTACACTAAACTTGACCTAGCTAGGGAATATAAGCAAATGAAAGTCAAAGGTAAATGACTTTCATTTACCTTTGACAAAATATAAGCAAATGAAAGCCACTCCTCACTATCAATACCCATCGTGGTTTGTATATGTATACTCATCTTCCTTTTGGTATCACCACAGCACCATCCCTGTGGCAACGTGCTATGACCCAGGTCTTAGCTGGAATCCCCAATTGTGCTTATTATATTGATGACATTCTAATTACAGGTCGCACCAGACCAGAGCACATTGAGAATCTTCGGATGGTGCTACATCGATTGAGAGAGTATGGACTCAAACTGAAGCAATCCAAGTGTGAGTTCTTTGCCAAGGACTTGGAATTTTTAGGGCATACGATTTCTCCACAAGGTGTCAAGCCAACAGCAGAGAGGATAGCTGGCATTAGAGATGCACCTGCTCCGACCAACAAGTAGGAACTACAATCATTCCTTGGTATGTTGACCTATAATGCTAGGTTCTTACATAATGTGTCGCATACATTACACCCATTAAACCAGTTGTTGCAGAAGAATGTTAGTTGGGCTTGGACAAGTGTGCACCAGAAAGCTTTTGATACTGCCAAGCAATTGCTTAGTTCTGGAAGGGCATTAGCCCATTATGATGTTAATTGGCCAGTCAAGTTATTTTGTGATGCATCAGCATATGGCTTAGGTGCTTGTTTGGTGCACATAATGGATGATGGCAGCCAGAAGCCTGTTGCCTATGTATCATGCACACTTTCCAAGCCTGAACAAGCATATGCACAGATTGAGCGTGAAGGTTTAGCCCTGGTGTTTGGGATACGTCGTTTTCACCAGTACCTGTATGGTCGTCCATTCATACTCGTAACGGACCATCGCCTTCTCTGCAAGATTTTTGGGAATAAGCAGGGTATACCACCCATGGCCACGGCACGAATGCAGAGGTGGGCCCTTACCCTCAGTGCATACCAGTATACCATTGAACATATCAATGGTACAGCTAATCACTGTGCTGACTGCATGTCAAGATTGCCATTATCTGGGCAAGCACTCGATAGTGCCCTTTTCGCAAGCGTTATACAGAATAGTCTGTCCTGGATGGTTGTGTCCTATGGGGTTCGAGAGAGGTAATCCCTCTGGCTTTCCGTCAGTCACTGTTACAGGAACTCCATACCAGCCATTTGGGGATGAGCAGAATGAAGTCCCTTGCTCGTAGCTATTTCTGGTGGCCAGGATTAGACTCCAAAATTGAAGAAGTTTGCCGTGCTTGTGTTGAATGCTGTACTGCTAGCAGGAACCCACCAAAGGCACCGGCTCACCCATGCATGATCCCCCAACACCCATGGCAAAGAGTACATGTGGACCATCCCCATTTTGGTGGGCACTTATTGTTGGTTGCTGTTGATGCCTATTCAAGGTGGCCGGAAGTACACATTGTGTCTTCAACGTCAGCCCATTGACAAACTTCGACACATTTTTGGTTGTCATGGTCTTCCCACCACCTTAGTCTCCGACAATGGCTCACCTTTTCAATCTATGGAGTTCCAGCAGTTTGTTGCAGCTAATGGCATTGTGCATCGCCGGGTACCACCTTACCATCCCTCTTCCAATGGGCTGGCAGAAAATATGGTAAAGACCGTCAGGCATGCCTTGAGCAAAGCAAAGGTGACCAAGGATGTCACCTTGGATACACACATCACAGCATACTACAACATCCAGAACTCCGGCAGAGCTTCTCCTCAACCGTGTGCCACGGACTCGCCTTTCTTTAGTACACCCTTGTATTTCACAGCAATTGGAGCAAGCTGCCGAGATGCAAGTGGGTGACAAACAACCTCGAACTTTTGCTGTCAATGACAATATCATAGTACGTGATCTGCACCCCAATGCTACTGATCGATGGAGAAAGGGCATTGTAACCAAGGTATTGGGCCCTCTAAACTATGAAGTGTCTGTAGATGGACATTCCTGCCAAGCAAATGTTGATCACCTGCTGCCTGGTACCAGCACTTTAGATGTTGGAAACCCAACTCCTGAAAATGAACAAGGTGATCAGGAGCATGATAAACAGGATGAGTCCACTACAACAAACAACGAAGTAGTACCTTTTGTGCCTTTAGAAGTAGAAAGCAATTCCCTCAATGATTCGCATGGACAGGAGTTAGTGACATTGCGGCCAACTAGAAACCGTCATCCACCTGTGAGGTTGATTGAAGAAATGAACTGAACTTTAATGCACACATTACTTCTTTTTTTTTTCCTTTTGCTATATGTATCTCTTGATTGTTGTAATTTTTCAAATTGTTGTAATTTTTTCTCGATTACTTATACCCCCCTCCCAATCGTTGTAATTTCTCAAATGTAATTTTTTCTAGAGGGGAGGAAGTGCTATGTATTATGTATTATGGTAAGCATACGCATGCGTGTAACTTGTTGAGTAGTGATTAATTAGAATCTGAACACGAGGCTGACGAATGTAATGTTATTACATGTACAGGCACAGCAAGGAAGGTGTAAAAACTAAGGATACAAAACTATAGTACATCACACACACACACAAACAACAGCAGGACAAATTAAATACTGATGCATCGATCACCACAATCATGTGGCGAAGAAACTTGTTGAGAACAAATGATTGCTTTATGATCAGCCCTATAAATTGCTACAGACTGTTGAATAATTGTTTGTACGGCCTTAATAGAGTCTGAAGACAAGCAAACAATTTAAATAATGGAGTATTATTACAGGTTTTTGCAAAATGAATTCGGCAACTTTGCAACTGAATTCATCCCGTTTGCAATTGAGTTCGTCGCTTTTGCAATTGAATTAGTCCCGTTTGTAATTGAATTAGTCCCGTTTACAATTGAATTCGTCGGTGTTGTAACTGAATTCGTCCTGTTTGCAATTGAATTTGTCACTTTTGCAATAGAATCCATCGCTTTTGCAGTTAAATTCGTCCATAACAAGAATGGCAGCTGGAGAAAACACAAAAACATGGTGTAGCAGCTGCTACAAGTACTTGTTCAAGTACAACAGTAGTAAACAACTCTTTATAAGGTATAAGGCAATAATTCTTCCTCTACAGCCTATCCAGCAACATTCCAAACTCTACTACACCATTCGCAATGGGTGTGGTCACTCTCGAGCAAACTAATTAACTTGTCAGACAGTTATCAGCTTCGCGTACTACCAGCTCCAATTACCTTCTAGTGTCTCAAGTGTAACTCTCCATGGCATAAATATTCCATCTCTTAATGAATGGTTGGTTTCTTGGAGCCATTTTGTTTATGATGAATTGTAATGCAAACGCGACGAATTCTATTACAAAACCGACGAATTCAACTGCAAAATCGACGAATTAAATTGCAAAACCGATGAATTCAATTGCAAACGGGACGACCTCTATTGCAAAACCGATGAATTCAATTGCAAATGGGACAAATTCAATCGCAAAGGCGACAAATTCAATTGCAAAAACCTGTATTATTATTATTACTAGGACTACGTCACATACAACCAAGTACATGTACAAACTGACAACAGGGCAAGGCATATACTATGTAGCTAGCACACTGTGGTCAGGAGAATAACCAGTGGTGCAATATAAACACCAGTCATATAACAGTATTATGTAATTGCATGGCACCAGCATGGTTTTCTAAGCTGGTAATTAACTGTAGATGTGACTGCTACAACAGAATTAAAAGTTAGAAACTGACTGCTGTATTAGGGCAAGTGACTGCAGCCTGCTCTATTAAAGTATATTCAAATCTGGAAGATGAATGCACACAACTTAGCTTTAGTGATTTAATTTCTTATAGAACTATAAGGTAGCTAACCAAACACGGTAATTAAAAGTGTGTGTGCTAAAGTAACTGCTCTATTAGAGTATCTCGATTGTACAGTATTTTTATAAGAGACTTGCTTCCAGCCTTCTTACATTAACTATCTTGCAAGCGCCATTTCTCCAACAGACTGATGAAACCGACCATTAGTGGAATTTAATAAGTTGCCTGTAAACAACCAGCACCAGCTCTGATAATTAACACTAACCCCCATAGTACAGCTGCTTTCCAACCCGTCATCTCTCTAAGATCCGTCATCTCTCTAGGATCCGTCATCTCTCTCTGAGATCGATGAGCAAGCAAACATGTACCCACAATGGAACACAGTTATATGCTAAGGTGTTTTGATAGGCATTAAATAGAATTGCCATACTGTTTCTATCACCTCCACGAAAACACCCGCCCATTATACGATTGTCTCTTTGCTCAATATGGATTCTATTCCCAGTGAGTGCAAAGCCTTAGGACTTGTAGTTTTCTCAAACATTATTATTTATTTATAATTTTAACCGCAATTCTTATTACTCTTAGTACTTGGTTGTATAATTACTGTGTAAACCTCATGCAGAGTATACAACACAGATAGTGGTACAAATGAGTGCTATAACAGATAGTGTGCTAGTTTATCTTTAAATTCATCTAAATTGTTGATCATCACCAGTGACTTGGGGAGATTATTCCACATCTTGGTAGTTGAAGGTAGGTAGGAATGTGCAAAGGTCTCGAGTCAGTTCTGATGGGAGGGATGGTATGGTGGCAGGGGTGACCTCGTGTGACTGAAGCCAATGGTGTCAAGTTTATGGTGGTTTCGACAAGAGTCTTTCAATTTTGTAAAAAAAAAACAGTTTTAGGTAAGTTCGCCTGTTTGCTAATGTGGACCAGGATAACATACTTGTAACACTACTGTATCGGGAGTATATTTTATAGTTATAACACGCTTACGAGGGATATGGCTAAAATATACATACGATTCACGAGAGTGCGTATATTTAATCACATCCCGAGTAATCGTGTTATAACTGTTATATTTCACACCCCAGTAGATGAAAACGATTATAGATAGTAAGTTATAGTGAAACAGCACCTCCTGGAGATAGAAATCAATAGAAATTCTTGATGGATCAGACATTTTACACTTTTAATGGTGCCACGCCCACATAGTCGCAATTAGTGAGTTATCCACAAAGGAGACAAGAGTTCATCGAAACTTGTTCCAGTTCCTGAGGTGAATAATTGTTGGTTGATTTAGGCGCTTGTTGTTAGAGACTTGTTTACCGTTTAGATAAGGATTTCACGGAATGCGTGAAGTTACACCATATATGGTAAGCGTAGCCACAAAGTGTGGTATATCAGTTATATACCACAGTTTGCCGTGGTATATCATATACTATAGCAAACTGTGGTATATAACTGATATAACATGGTTTGTGGCTACGCTTACCATATATGGTGTAACTTCACACATTCCACGAAATCCTTATCAGAACGGTAAACAAGTCTTCAATAACAAACGCCTAAATCAACCAACAATTATTCACCTGAGCAGTCTTCACTAACTCTTGTCTCCTTCACTAACTTCAATAATCGCGAGTAGGTGGGCGTGGCACTGCTATAGAGTCTAAAATGCCTGATCCATCAAGGATTTTAAGCCTCTAATACTGACAAGAGCCTAGAATCATTCACCTGAGCAAGGAGGACTTTCGATGAACTCTTGTCTCCTTCACTAATCGCGAATAGATGGGCGTGGCACTGCTAAAGAATCTAAAACGTCTGATCCATCAAGGATGTCTACTCAACAGGTGCTGTTTCACTATACCTTGCTATCTATAATCATTTCATCTACTGGGGTGTAGAATATAACAGTTATAACACGATTACTCGGGATATGACAAAAAAAAAATATATATATATATATATAGACTAACTGGCTGTAATATTACTGAATTTATGTTCACAAGCAGTGTGGATATGTTGAATGGATGCAAAATTCTGTTCCATAAGTAAATTTCTTTGAATTTCAATTGAGTATATAGCTACATGGATTCTTAACTATGCTGTTAGCCAAGGGTCTGAAAATAGAGAATGTGCACGTGTCTGGTTTGACCAATATTTTCAAAGCCACTAGTTTTGTGGATAAATTACGCTACAAGTTTGTCAACCACTGCAATGAGATAATAAGTCTATTTCAATTTTGGTTTACAGATGGTCCATAGGATACTACACAAATGTACAACCAGGGAGCTGAGAATAAGCAGTGTCTGGAATTACCCCCACTTCGTTGCATGAAGTCATACATAATATTATAATAGATGAGAATTTTAAAGGTCACAACATAAGTAGTCTGGCGGCGCCCGACCCTCGTATAAGGGTGTGGCACTTTTCTAACCTTTGATTGGCATAACCATGGTTCTTTATTTAGTACTGGCTACACAAGTTGTACATTCTATGTTCACCACACTTGATTTTTGGCTCGTTACCTACGCCTCACTATTATCATCTATGGCTTTATGCAAAGGGTCGGGCTCCGTCTAAAGCTGGCATTAAACACTGTACCTGTGTAGTTGAGATCACTGGGAAAAGTATCCAGATGTGCCAAGTTTGGGTAGACCTTATGAGACATCTCGCAGCATTAGGCTCGAACTATGGATCAGGAGATCAGCACACCTTCCAAATATCTCACGCGATTTTTGATACTAAAAAACGCGTGGTAAAATAATTATTATTAATGGCGCCATAGATGGGTGTCTATTATCTATGATGGCGCCATACCCACGTGGGAAGAAAGCGTTATGGAAGAGAACGAAGCAACACTAATATCAGCTGAAGAAGCGAAACAGTATGACCAACAGATCAGACTGCGTGGAGTTGAAGCGTTTAGAGGACTAACCACAAATCCAATTAAGAGCGGATGACATAGCTAAACCTGTAAATAGCTATTTCCGTAACATGTACCATAATTGGATATAAAATAGCTATTTATGAACATGTATATATGTATAATATGTTAATACAACATCTCATCTCCCACTTGGAAGCAGTAACATCAATTTCTAATGTTTTTATGCCATTATTATAGTGCTGGTAAGTAATTTCTTGTGATTAGCATGCTCAAGGAGTATGCACATGTGTTGCAGCCTGCAATCTTCTTGAAAATTGGTCCAACAATCCATAGCAACTGTTGCTAAGCAACAAAATGTAAACCTGACCTAGTTACATGCTTTTATGGTTGCTTAGCAACCGTTGCTATGGTGTCAAAATGGTTTCTAAAGTCAGTAGTGGTTGCCTAGCAGTTGGCAGCAATGTTGTTGCTAGGTGACATGTATTGGTTACTATGGTAGCAGTAGTTGTCAAGTCGGACATGCCTAACTGGTAAAACAACTAAACACTATCAAAAAATTTTAGCCAATCAAATGCGTATATCAAATGTACAAGTGATATACTGATTCTATTGGCTAGTTTGCTGTAGTATATCAAAAAGATACCACAAGCTGCTATTGGAGTTTTTGTACAGGACACAATATGTGACTGGGTTTGCAAAAAGGTACCTTTTTCACACACAAAATTTGACCTATTTTTTTAACTTTGAAACTTCATAACTTTTTTACCATTGCATATAATTGCCTGAAATTTTCCATGAGTAAAGCTACATTATCTGGCTACATTATGATGCAAAAAGCAATGTAATCAGAGTAAGGAGTCAACTGTTATAAAATCCTGTTTGCTGACATGTAAAATGTGTGAAAAAGGTACCTTTTCGCAAATCCGGTCACATATTGATGTTGTATTAGTATATGTAATAGGATGGATGGCTGCGGTATTCGGGATTAATAGTGCAAGCATTGTAAACAGGAAGGAGTAAAATAGTGCGAGGCGAAGGCGAGCACTATTTCCTTCCTGACTATCAAAGTTGCTATGGTCTCAAAATGACTTTTAAACTTTTTGATATACTACATGTCCGACACACAGATTATCTGAATGTGTGTCCCAACTATCAAAGTGAAGTGGCTATGATGCTTCAGCATAATATGTCAAGCCAATTACACAGTACCACAGATAAAGAACAGTATATAGAAGCGCCACCTTTGCAATCATACACCATACAGTAACACATTCAGTTGTTGGATTAGAAAATGTAATAGGATGAGCAGAGCATGCACCATGACTAGTCAGGAAAGGAATCAGCTTCAAACGGATGGCATCTTCTAGTGGCTGAAACAGGGGTCTAGTACCAGGGATGGTCCTATCATTCCATGGGTAAAGGCACAGTAAGCTGCATGGGGGTGATTTGTGGCTATTCCAGCTAGTACAAACACTCGGTTCAACCAAGTTTTAACCTTCTTGGTTACATACTCCCCTGTAAAATCGTTACTATATGTAGTAATGTTTATATGTAGTATAATTATCTAATGCTCCATTGAAGAACAATATATGAACTGTATTGTCCTCCCAAAAAAATCAGTTTAAAAAAAGTTTATGTTCTTATTACCCTACTTTATATGTGACTGAATTTGACAAAACAAGGCTTCGACGCACAAAGCTTTGTTAGGAGATATGGCGATTTTAAGGAATCATTGTGTAATAACTTCCCAGTGCCTACAGCTGTGCAAACAAAATTTGCACCAATTGTTCATCTGTTATTATTTTATTTTTATTTACCTATACTGTACAACTTCAGAAATGAAGAAAAATGTACAGACAAATCACAAAAAAAAAAAAAAAAAAAATTCAATACAATAAGTAAATTATAATTTAATTATAGATTTAAATACTTCAAGTGAATTAGAGTCTTTAGCTAGGTTAGGTAAATCATTCCAAAGTGAAGTTGTTGCTGGAAAAAATGAGGACTGATATGAGGTCTTTGATGCTTGCAATGATAGGAGGTTAAAAGGATGATAATTTCTTGTACTGGAATATGTTGCAAAGTTCACTAGCTATCACTGAGTGGGTGCATGCATTTCTGATACCCAAAATTTGCCCTGCTTTGAGCAGCTTTTTTCGAGCGGGTAATAATATCACAGGTGATAGTAATAGGATGGGAGGGTGGGGGTGGACGGTGGTCTTAATATACGGGTATAAAATGAAGTAAGAAGACGATTGGAATCCAGAGGCCAAGTTTGGGCTCTCCATGGCCCTCCATGGCCCTCCATGGCCCTCAAATTACTCCAAATTGACTGAGAACACTATTGGCGAGCTCTGTGTGAAGTCCCAGCTCACTACACACCATTATCACAAAGCCATGGCCATTTAATGGTGCCAATCTCACACTCGTGGCTTTGACAGGGTCGGAAGAAAGCTGCTACAGAAACCAGACTTGTCAGTGCTGAAGGAAGTACAGTGTGAAATATGATAGTGTATTAGACCAGCAATCCATTTCTGGTAAAATCGTAAGTTTGATTTTGTGTGTGTGGAACTAGCCTTGTTATGTGAAATCCGGTCACATATTATGAACTCTTGTTATTACCAAGACTGAGATCTAGAGCTCATCACATTTAATACCCACCACAAGTTTGACCATGAAATGGATAGTTTTGTTTTGGTAGGCCACACTACTCCAAAGCTGTACAGAGGAATTTCTCTATAACAGATACTTTGGGACGAAAAGGCTTTTGGCTCAATTTTTTTTGCAATGTAGAGGTTTCCTTATTGGGTAAATGTATGTAGCCTGGCCTGTTGGAACCACTTCATTTGAAGAGGAAAGCTGTAGTGTAGTTGTAAATGATGTCACTCAATAATCAATACCACTTGGAGCTCTTAATTGAATTAATACGTATGCTGTATCTATTGTGATGTAGTGCTGTTTCACATGAAATAGGTTAAGATCTAGTGCAGTGTTGGTGGTTGGTCTCACTGGGTTAACGGCAGAGTTGATCAAGAATATTGTACTAGCTGGAAAAAAGTCCCTCACACTGATTGACCATCGTCATGGAGATAAGAACACCATTCAAACAGTCCAAAGAGCAACATTTTTTTTACTACTCTCAAAGAAATAAGAATTGATTGTCTGTTTTTTTTTCAAAGAAAGCCTATGCATGACACCTAGCAAATCATTTGCTTATTACTGTACATGTGGGTGTACCTTTTAACTACAATAACTCTAGATCTGGATATGATCTGGCTAAGTAGCAAGTTCATCTGGCCCTTTGGGTGGAACACAAAATTTTAGCAATAAATTTTGCATATCATGAGACTACTGAAAGCAATATTTCTGTGAAGACAACAATCTTGCCCCTGTTTCATGGTGGAATTAGCAATGGGATACTACAATGAACATTCCAAAATGGTATATAGGGGATCGATTTGTAAAAGTTGATATTTCAGATTGCAGACCCTAACTCTATAATCTTGTACAAACAAATTGTACCAAAAAATGAAAGTTAGTACATTAAGTGTGTTTTTTTGAGGATAAATTTTAAGTGAAACTATAGCTAGCTAGTGAAAACTTGTCTACATTTGACTATCCTGTAGAGTAGTGGTACATGGCTAGATATTATAATATCTATGTTATGAGACACTTAACTTCAAAGTATTCAGCTGTAACCCTGGTACTGATTTTGCACTATTCACAGGAAGGGTAACTAAAATTTCAAAAAATTTCCTTTTAATGTGGTGGCTGGGCTGTGTGATCAATTTTCTGGAATACTGTAAGTGCAGGCATTGTGAGTATTATGAGATATTGTGCTAGTTGTAAGTTGTATCATTTTATAGTTTGTTATTTGATTATGGTATTAAACTGCTTACTACATAGTGAGTAGTACAAAGGGAATCATTGACAGTATTCCTATATGACAATAGACTTTAAAGATCTATATTATCTCCTAATTAGATTTGAGGTTGACTGATGATCGCTATCTGAATTTTCTGTTTATTCTAGGGCTGTGCGATAATAATAACGTGATTATCGTGATACCTATATCATTATCATGATGTAGACTATTGTACATATTAAAAGCAGGCAGATGGTATACTCTTGTGAATAAGGTCACAATCAGCTGTGGTAATGCTGAAAATGGTATTTTTCCAAGAGATACTAGCCTTAAACAATTATTATTATTACACAGAACTGTGTTTGTTAAAGTACTCTTTGACAAAACTTCATTATCGAGATAATATGGTTTATCGTGATAAAATGTTTTTTTTGTTATGAAACTTATCAAGATATAGGTTTTTTCATTATCGCACAGCCCTAGTTTATTCCTAAATCTGCAAGATTTAACCCACTAAACTTGTTTTAGGCTGCGTGACCCATATTACCCCTGCCAGCATCTACTCTATATGACTATGATAGATGTATGATTGTATTTCTAGCCTGTGGACATGACGTATAGCTAGGTATTCTAGTATTGTCATACTATTCCCTGATTTAGGAGACTGAGACACTAAGTCAGTTTATCAGTACCCATACAGTCTTATACTGAGCTAGTTGTTATACCAGTGAATCAGTCACCTGTACCTCAAGCATCATAACAAAGTGGCCAGTATAAGTGTTAGCTACCATCCATTGTACCCTTTTGTATAAGTCACATAGATGAACAGATGGTGTGGGGATTGTGAAAAAAGCATAGCAGTTTGTTCCTGGGACATTGGATGTTTGCTGGCAGAGCTTCTACATTGCAGCATCAAGGGGATCAATCAGTTTCCTCTTGCATAGTGTGATACATTTGTGTGTCAATTTAGTGCAATACTACACTTCGTGATGCCTTTTAAATATTTCCAAAATAGAGCCTAACAATAGAACCAGCAGTCAGTCATAGCTGAAATTAATTCTGTTTGTCCTTGCTTGGCCTCATTTTCCGCCATGTAGAGAAGTAGAGACTTATCGGAACAAGTATCCAGATGGGGTTGAGGCCTACAAACACTCCCCAGAAATACTTCAGCTTCTCATATGTGTCAAATTTAGGTGGCCATGATTCCTAAAACAAATAATTTAAAAACTGACATACACAGTTGAAAAGAAACACAAGAGAACTGAAAAATATTTTACAAACAAATCACTCTGTAGTGACCAGACTACAAGGATCCAACCATCTTAATGTTAATTACACAGGTTACACAGACTGCAATTAAACTGTTCTGAAGTGAAGTGATATAAAGCGCTGTGTAGTTCCACAACAACTAACATGTCATTCTGGTCACTACAGAGTGATTTGTTTGTAAAATATTTTGCAAACAAATCACTCATGTAAGCCCTGTGTAGTTCCACTCTGGTTTCCTCCCTTCCCCCCCTCCTTAAGTATGTTTTATATTGATCGATTGATTTATAATTTAAACTACAAAATTTGGCTAAAGCCGTTCCTCCTTGTTGGAGTATATATAAAACAACAATAAACAGAACAGCACTAGTACACATGCAGTAACAGAACAGCACTAGTACACAATAACAATGGTATATACAACAGTAACAAAAACAATACAATACAAAAATAACAATAAACATAGTATGTTTTCAGTATTAGTAAATACCTTAGCTGGTAGGTGCTTGAAGTTGTCCCATATTTCACAGAACATATATATAATGGTGCCCATTAGTTGGAATGTTGACGTAACTAGACACAGGAAATGTCTGTACCAAAGTTTCCTTCCAATAGCAATATACCTGTACACATGCACAAAAAATTAAAACATTAAGTGCAAGCAATATAGTAACCTGAAACACTATATCTGTCATCTAACAACTGTATGAAACAGTACTACTGTACCGTAGAAAATGATACATGCCACCTAAGATTTTACCTTTAAAAACCATCCTAGAAGTATCTTATGCGATGAAAATCACCTCTATTAGTCCATCTAACATCAAATAGAGCGTCATAAATAAGAAAACACTTACAGGCGGCTGGATATAGAATTTTTAAAAATCACCAAAACCTGAATTTTCGTCTGACTGCCAGCCTTCCTGCCTGACTACAATTGCAAGGCTGGAGGCCAAATAAAGCAGCACACGGCCATCATTTTACGCCACAATAACAAACTCACCAGTGGGATGTGCCTTTTTGGGTTCCGACAAGTGTGTTCCCTCTGCACCTTGTCTTTCCTTTTATCTTCAATCAGGCTAGTCTTCTTCCTTCTCCATGCAATGAAACCATATTAAAGCATCAAGTTTTCCTATCAACATTTTCCTTGAGCAGCATATTTAGTAAACTTACTGAAGCACTTAATTACACTCAGTAAATACCTGTAACTTCACGATAGGTTCAACACTATGCCTATATCTTATAACGATTGAGCACTGAGACCAGTAAGACCATACCTCTTAACAATCTACCACAATGACACACCCTCTTATTACTGGCCTATCTGTGTTCATAATGCTAGCACAATGAAACTGAAAATACTTACAAGCGTCTGGATATTGAATTTTAAAAAATCACCATAACTTGAAATTTTGTCTGACTGCCAGCAGCAGCCTGACCACAGTCCCAAGGCTAGAGGCTAAATGAAGCAGCACCATTTTACGCCACAGCAACAAACTCACTAGTGGGATGTGCCTTTTGTAGTTCTGACGAATGTCTGCTTTCTGCGCTATGCCATTCCTTTTATCTTCAATTAAATGGTCATCTTCTTTTCATGGAAACCATACCAAAGCATTAATTTTCCCTATTGACACTTTCCTTGAAGGAGCATATTTTAGACATCACGAAACTATTTGAGGTGCTTAACAGACTGTAGCAGCTAAAGTATGCTTTAAAATAATTGTCATGCCCCCTTCAATAATCAGAACACGCCACGACAACGATCTAGCCTTTGGAAACAAGGCATTGTGCCACACCCATTAGCTTGATCTACTGCATAGCTGAGTGGCAAGATTAAGATACTCTAATACAGTAGTCACAGCCACACGTACATTTCATAGCTATATGCTCTAACAAAAAGTAAACAAACTAGTGCAATATAAAAATTATTAATTTAAAGATGAAGAAGGGTTCCAGTGATAAAGAGCAGTGAAACAAGAGATGATGGTAGTTATGAGGGAAAATCCCTAGTTACTTGGCATTGTAACGATGCAGGAAAATCCCTACTTTGGCATTGTACCCTACTTCATAATAAAATTTTTATTGCACTAGTAGTTATTACATGATGTGCTATATTGCAAAACAGCAAGTATTTATAGAGGATTGATATATTACTTTGTGTGACATGCTGTAAGCTTGTATTTTATAGTACTACTGTATGCGAACTAGTCTGGGAGTATGTGAACAATATACATGTATTGATACATCACTATTTCAATTGCACATTGGAAACATCAGTAGCTATATTGACAATAGTGTATTAATCACAATACAGATGGATATATGGTTATATGGTTATATTATGTACTATTGATTATGCATGATGCTAATACGTTTACTCTTAATTCAGAGAATGTTCAGTTACACTAAATACGTACTGCCTCGAATTACAGCCGGTCTCATATAAATGCCTGGTCCTGTTTAGTTACCGGGGTATACAGCATCATAACAAAAATAAATGCCAGGTCTCGAATAAACGCCAGGTAGCAAATAAACATCTAGTATAGTCATTATTTTTAACAATTCTGGGTGGTGTTCTTGGCAGTGTTATAAATGATGAAGTGAACAACGTTTTATCGAGTTCCTTTTAAGCTTGAATCTGTGAAATACACTGAGGAAAACATCAAGGAGAGTCCAGGAGAGTACAACACCAAGGCATGAAGTTGACTGGTGAATGCTGACCAGGTATATAAACGCTGGTCGCCGGTCTTGTTTAGTAGTAGCCTGGGGTAAAAGTTGCTTGAAAGAAATAAACGCCTGGGCCGTAATTCAAGACAATACAGTAGGTATACAAACCATGGTATATACAACAGGACAGTACGTTTGATCCTCAATATATCACTAGAGGGTGTTGATATCATCACTTACCACAACACACACAATGGTCCCATAATGGTCACTTCTATTAGTGCTATGATCGTCACACAAGGATCCTTTGTGGGCCAAAACCGACTATCATAGATTGCGTACTCATCAGAAAAATACTTCGGACCCATCCCAGTCATCCCTATCAACCTGTATAGCAAACATAACATTTCATCAAAATATGATTTAATTACTTATTAAGACAGTGGGTTTTTAAAATGAGTGTCTTGTAGCTAGTTCAATGACCATATCTTCCATATACAAATAAACATCAAAGATACTGAGTACAATGGTATATATATATATTCTAACACAAGCTATCACATCATCACTGATTACAGATGCTTACAGATGAGGTACATATGAAACTGAGTGTAAGGGAATCACTCCTTGCAGTATGCTGGTTATTTATAGGTGTTATAGAGTGTTAGCTGAAGCTCACTTGTGAGCTTTTAATATCATCATGAGCTCAGTAGCAAATGGTGCATATTGAAGTAAATAAAATGGTAGAACTGTTAGTACCATGTTAACATGAATTTGTTAAATGCAACTGTGTTGCCTTCAAAAAAACAAGACACTTACCCGTCCAACCACAAATGGATGAATGCAGCATTGATCAGTACCCATACACTCAGCAGGCTTCGTGGTGCACCACCAAACATAACACACACTAGTATTGTTATTATGGGCACCAGGTTGATGGGGTGATCCCATCCATCAATTACAAATCCTACATTTATAACACACATAAATGACTCATGAATTCAATTGGTTGTACACAGACACACATGTGTAATGCTTACATACACGTGTATACTCCTTTGCAGAAACAGTTAATATGATACAATTCACTTTTCTGCTGTTGTGCTTTCGTGACTCTATACACACAAGGATTTGTAATCCCATAAACAGGATTAGCACAATTTGTAATCACTTAGTCTTGGTATTGTATGTATGCACTTAATGGAGGGTGAACACAGAAGGCAGAGCCTGTACGATATGTTTGGTGAAATAGTTCTCTCTTAAACTATCATTTGTGAACAATTTGAGGTTTTTTTCATACAGGTAAATGAGAGTATTTCTGGACACTCTTTAAAATCACTCTAACTCTGCACTCACAACGAGTTAACAAAACTTTAGCCATTATTGCAAAGCCTATCTTATGATATAATTAATCACTGTGGAGTTCTGTATTGAAATCTAACTGTGTGAAAAAGTAACATGCAAGTAATTCCAGACCCTTCGAATTAACAAGTAAGTAGCTCTTCCCACAGTTTGCCAATCCTTCTAAACAAGTACAAAACTGAAGTACCACTCATTTGCTACTATAAATCAAATAGGAAGTTCATACATTTCTGGAGGAAGCAGCAGTGGTATTTTGGAAGATTTACACAATTTGTGAAGAGAGAATAAAGCATTGTCAAGATGTTCAAAAACACATACAATTGTACATATATTGTGACTACCACTGAAGTACAGTACAGTCATGGCAAGGAAGGTATAAATATTAAAGACATATAACTACAGGACAACACACATACAGTAATAAAAGCAAGAAAAATTAAATACTTAAGTGCACCAATCACCAGCCACGTGCTGAAGAAACTGATGAGAATAGCAGATTGTTTTGTGAACAGCTCTATAAATTGCTACAGGCTATTGAATAATTGTTTGTAGGGCCTTAATGGGGTCTGAAAGACAAGCAACCAATTTCAATGGTGGATTATAGATGAATTGGCTAACAAACTTGTGTTCACAAGCTGTGTGGATACGCCATCATTATTTTATTGCTAGTTTCCTGTCACCTATAGTAGAGCAAAAACTGATGTGGGCAGGAGGTGATTATTGATTATTAATTATACAGTTATTTGAGTATGTGACTGTGTATTTCGATCTTGAAAGGTGGAAAGACTATGTACTCATGCACCCTGTTAAACAAGTGTGGAAGGTCTCCAAACCCTCTTTATATGCACTGCTAATAAATTTACCGTAACACTTCTGTGCCTCCCTCTGTCATGAAATAGTGCATTCATGTGATGTATAATCAAATAATTAAAATTTGGTGCAGCTACCTAAAAATTGATGTGGGCGGTGATGGGAAACAAGGAATAAAATAATGATGGCCATTTGTTTGAACGGACGTAAAAGTCTGTTCCATAAGAAGTAAATTCTTTGCATTTCAATTGAGTGGCTGCATGGATTCTTAGGTACGCTGTTAGCCAAGAGTGTGATCTTCATGAAAATAGAGAATATGCATGTGTCTGGTTTGACCGATATTTTCAAAGTCATGTTTGTAGAAAAATTACTTGTAATTACACTACAAGTTTAATTTGTCAACCACTGTGATGAATTCGGTTTGCAGATGGTCCATAGAATACTGCATATTTGTACCAAATTATATGGCCAGGAATTCTACCACAGCTGAGAATTAGCTAAGTGTCCAGAATTACCCATACTTTAATATCTTACGGCTCTTTATATGTATAGCTGTTCCAAGTTCCTGTTGCATGAACTTCAAAAGTCATACAATATGTTATAGTTAAAGCACTGCCGCACGTGTGTACAGAAAACACAGCACGAGAGGGCATGTTGAGAGGCTTACACACCACAAGGTGAAGCCGAGTGTTGTATGTGCCTTGAGACACCCCCCCCCGAGTGCTGTATTTGCCTCGAGATCCCCCCCCCCCGAGTGCTGTATTTTCCGTACACACAAGCATAGGCGGTGCTTTAAGTGTTTTATTGTACTTCTTGGTCGTCTTGCTTGGTTTAAATTTCTTGAGTATCTGGGTTTGAACCCCAGCTGAGTTTTGTGTTGTTGTTGTTGTTGTTTTTCTTTGTTTTGTTTGTTTTTTTTCCATTTCGTTTAGTGACCCTATTTTGTCTAAGTTTTAGTCAGTTCAATAGCCAGTATATGGCTTATTGAACTGACTGTCGGTTCAGTATCCACTGCCTATTGAAATATGAGGGCCTGTATTTCATCTTTCAATTCATATTTCTCCGTAAAATTCAGTAATCTTAACAAACACGAATCCATAAATTTAATTTTCATAAAATTTCATAATCTTTCGTCACATTTGTCGATCGTCAACTTTAATCTTTCCGAAATAGTTATACAAATAAAGAAAGTTTTATAATTTCAGAGGTGATCTACGAAATTTCAGGTCATTACCTACCCCCCGCCCGTATGCATGCTCAACACCTACTCCACTACTACTACCAGGGGACACTAGTTTAAATTGTTCAAGCAACATTCAAGATTGTTATGCAGATCTAATTATTTTATGAACACAGTGATTAATGAGTGGAACAGTTTACCTACCTCTGTTGTAGAAAGTTCTTCAATTAACACTTTTAAATCGCTATTAGATAATTATTTTTTAGATTTACTTTTGTATAACGCATTGATCGGGTATACAGGCTTTGCCTTTACCCGTATTTAATCATAATCATAATCATAAACGGAGTGGCTATTCGTACGCCAGTCACGATTTGTACGGCAATCACACGATTCCAAATAAACGGAATAGTTATACGAATTTTGCTTTCCGGTAACTACACGTGGATTTTGGCACGTATGGTTTGAACGTCTGCTCTACGTTTGGTTCATCCATAGAATCTATGGTTCATCTGACTAGGAATGCTTCGGTGTGGGGATGAGTTTAAAAGTTATGAGGATCTCTGCGATGCAATATCTGCGTTTCAGCCAGCTGAATTTGTGCAACTGTACGTTAGACATTCAAGAACCATTGAATCGGCGTCGGCTACATGGGCACCAAAGAAGAAGTTTAATGAAGACTTGGTTTTTTCTGAGATAGATTTTGCGTGTCACCACGGTGGAAAAGATTTCAAGACTACTTCTACCGGGAAAAGGCCAAACCAGAAGTAAGTGCAACCCGCCTATGGTGCAAGTAGGAGTTTCTAGAATTTCAGTGGTGACACTGGTCTCTGTGTTTTTCTTGTAGGACTTTTCAAATGGGGTGCCCGTTTCATGTGAAAGTTAGGTGTAGTCGAAATGGCCAAGTTTTGTTTATAAAAGCCATTGAGAATAGCCACAACCACGAGATTAGTGGGGTAAGTATAACTATGTTTTGATTGAATACATTAACACACTGTAATATTGTCGTGTAGAAGGCTTTCAAGCATCATCCTAGACAACGAAGGCTAAGTGAGCCCAGTGAAAAAGAGGCTGACAATACGCTTGGAATCAAGGCTAACAAGAAGATGGTACAGCAGCACTTCTTTAAGCAAACGGGAAAGGTGGTCATCCTTAAAGATCTGCATAACTTGGCTTCCAAGAACAAGAAGACCGAAGTTATTAATGTTAGCACACTAATAGAAGAAATGAAGAAGGTTAATGGTAAGTAATTACAAGTAAAATGTGTGTCGTCTGCTGAAATTAATTCATTGCTCTATTTTTATACAGGTGCAATTGTGGAAGTGTCGAAAGATGAAAGTGATACTTTATCCAGTAAGTATTTTCAAACTCAGGGATGGAAGAACACATATGCACGGTATCCCGAATTAGTTCTTATTGATGCAACTTATAAATTGAACAACCTTCGAATGCCACTGTACATAATGATGGTTGTGGATGGAAATAGAGAGAGTGAAGTGATAGCTTTATGGCTGGTGGTGCATGAGGACAAGTTGACCATCAGCCATTTAATGGACGTATTCATTAAGCACAATGATACGTCCAATACAAGATGTATTTTGGCAGACAAAGATTTTACAGAAAGAGATGTATTTGCACAGAAGATCCACGGTGCTGAACTGATGATATGCTTATTCCACACTTTAAGAACATTCAGACGTGAAACTACCCCTGAAAAAGTTGGTATCAATGCTGCACAAAGGTTGCTGTCTTGGAAATAATAAATAAGCTTGTGTATGCTCGAGATGAAGAATATTCAAAATTTTATCAGAAATTGAAGGACACAAAGCTAAACCAAGTAATTCAGTATTTTAATGATAATTGGCATGGAATCAGGGAACAGTGGGTTGAAGGTCTTAAACAAGAAGCATGTCACTATCTAAACAGTACAAACAACAGAATTGAGAGTATCAATCAAAAGATAAAAAGCGTTGTCACAAAGCACTCTTCTCCACTCACCTTTTTCCGAGATTTAATGAAATGCTTTGATTCGTTATCATTGGAAAGAGATCATCGGGCTGTTACAGTATTTGAAAAGTGTGCTGTGAATGTATTTCCTGCTAACAACTGCCTTTCCCAAACCAGTAATTTTTGACACCATATGCATACTCATTTGTGGTAAAACAATTTGGGTCATCTGACAGGGTGAAAATTGCTGTTAATAATGGAGATCATTCTTCTATTGATGTTTATTCTAATGGAAAGAAATTGTTCACAACAGACTGTGGGTTTAATTGTGGGTTTTATACAGCAATGGAGTTGCCTTGTAAACACAGTTTCGCATTACGAGCACAAGCCAAGCTAGACATTTTTGAAGCAAAACTATGTGCAGTAAGATGGACCCGTGATTACTATAGAAGTAGTCATCGTGTTTTTTCAACTACCAATGATTGTTCAGTAAATGTTGAGGTCTGTGCTGTTGATAGATTGCCAGTGGTCAGGGTGTTGTCGCAGCATGAAAAATATCGTAAAGTATTTGATTTATCACAGAGATTAGCTTCAATTGCCTCTGATATATCTACGAGAGAATTTTCATATGCTGTTGATTGCCTGGAGAAGATTGTGAGATCATGGGAGCAAGGCAAGCATGTGAAGGTTGAAGTTGTTGAAGAATCATGCATTGAGGACTTGGAGGTTGACCATCAACAAGACAATAAGGTTGACCATATGTCTGATGATCTCCTTGACAAAGATGACTTCTCAGGTTTCCCTTATCATATATCTGATATACCTTCTATTGATAGCCAATCCAATAACACTGACTGCATACATGATGACAGTGACCGCCAAGCTGATCTCAGTGAGAATTCGGGTGACATACTTCCTGATTTTCCATATGTCATGCATTCTGACAGTGGAATTCCAGCCATATCTGCTGACCGTAGCAATGCTTGCTGATAATCCATCTGTTGTACCCACTGACAGTGACGATCCACCTGCTATACCGGCTGACAGTGACTGTCTACCTGCTATACCTGCTGACAGTGACAATCCACCTGCTATACTCGCTGACAGTGACAATCCACCTACTATACCCACTGACAGTATCAACCTACCAGTTATATCTTCTGACAGTGGCAATCCAATTGATGTAGATCTAATGAATAACAAACCAACCCCTGATTTTATTGACCTAACATCAATAGCGCTTCCACCCAAAACTAAAAAAAGTGGTAGACCTAAGGGGGTTAATTTAACTGTCATAGGATTGCCCAAGAAGAAAAAATGTATTTGAACGTCCAGTGAAGTTTTACTAAAACCTAATGCAGAAAGGCAAAGACAAATACTTAGTTGGATGTTACCGGACCACTTAATTGAAAAGGCTCTACGTGGTGAAAGGCTTGAATCTAATGAAATAGGTAATAGTTTGCATATCAAGTCCAACTTGTTGGATGAAAACATCAACTGGGTCTCGGTTGAAGATTTTTTTACTGATGGTGCATGGAGTAAGGTCACTGATACAATGATGGAATTGGAAAATGCCCTGAAATGGAATTGTTACACATGCAGCAGAGATCTTTCACTTTCAACTTCTGTTGCTTGCGAATCGTGTCTGAACTGGTATCATCTGAATTGCGTGGGATTTACCTCTGCACCCAAGAAAGCAGTGTGGTTTTGTCGTCTGTATTATGGAGTTCAAGCAAGGATGAACAACACTGATATCAAGGTAATGACATTGTGAATAAAGTAGGATATGTAAGTAAAGTTTGGTGAATTTATTTGCATATATGTAGTTATAAAATGAGTAAGCATGATACAGTTCAGTTATGTTGTATCAAACAATACAGTGGTGCTGAAAATGAAGGGCATCCACCTTTAAAAAACAGATAAAAACATGTTACACAACCCTACAAAGGAATCTTGGTGCTACTGATACCATATCTAGCACTAAAACTTAATAATGGATGTTTACAGTTTCCCACAAAAATATTGTTCCTTCAGACAAGTGTAACTGTTGTGTATTTTATTAGAGTGATTTAGTAGGTCTGATATAAATGAATGAAATTTTCAATTGTCTAAACACACCCATGAGGGCCCTGCAAGTTTGGATAATAGAGGATCACTGTATTACAAATTGTCTTTCTTATAGATTGCACATTCACCACTTGAAGATAAACAGCAGCCCACTGTACAGTCGCCACTTGAAAATAAACAGCAGCCCACTGTACAGCCACCACTTCAAGATAAGCAACAATCCAACTACTGCCCCAAGTCGCAAAAGGAGAAAAGTAAGTAATCGTCATTGTTGTCAACATGATGTGCATTTTATTGGAGTGCTTGAGCAGAGCTCTGAAATAGATGAATTGGTTTCATTTATCCAAATTTTAAATTATCTAAACACACAAAGGGCTCAACAAGTGTGGACCACTGTAATACTAATTTATTTGCATCATCTTTTTTTATAGGTCATACTGTCATCACTTAAAGATAAACAGCAACCTACTGTTCAGTCACCACTTCAAGAAAAACAGCAGCCCACTGCACAGTCACCACTTGAAGATAAACAACAATCCAAGCACTGCCCTGAAGTACATCATCGCAAAAGGAGAAAAGTGAATAATCGTAATCGTTGTCAGCATGATGTTATTGAAAGATTTACAAGGCTTATTGGCAGTATTAAGCAAGGTGACAAGCTTGACGATGATCACATTAATGCTGCTAGTCAACTCTTACGTGACCAATTCCCTGATTTGTAGGGGCTATCAACTCCAGCCATTGGAGAATGTTTTAGGTTTGAAAAGTTTGACTGGATGATAGGTTATGCAGGATTTGCTTACTGTCAAGTGTTGCACACTGGCCGTGATCACTGGGTGGCAATCAAAGATGTGTCAGATAATGAAGTTTACGTATATGACAGCATCTTCACTGAACCAACATATCATGTTTTGAAACAAATTGCTGCCATTTGCAATACACGATCAGCACAAATCAAAGTCCATCTAGAGAAGGTACAAATGCAAGTTAGCCCTGCATGATGATTGTGGGGTATACGCTATTGCTTTTTTGACTGATCTTTGTTTTGGCAGAAATCCAGCATCATGCCTTTATGACCACAAGAAAATCCGCAGTCATCTTATTAATTGCTTTGAAGTTGGCAAGATTACTCCCTTCCCATGTACAAAAACCAAGGAGAAAAGGGCTATGCTTAAAAAGTTGAATGTTTATAGCCAGTGCAGACTGCCAAATGTCTCAGAGCACATGTCAAGGAAGCCGTTTGCAGAAGAAGTGCCCTGTATGGTGAAATGTTATATTTGTGATAACTTATACCATCACACATGTGTGAATATCACAATAAAACAAGCAAAGAAGATAAATTCAGAAAAGGAAATGTGGTTCTGTAACTACAAAGAATGCGAAAAGTACTTTGGATATCTATTTGATTCTGACTCTGAATAATACTTGATTATGTTTCTGATTGAACATTTGTTTATAATTGTTTGCTTCGCTTTTGTATACATTAGCAGAAATTCGGTCAAACTTGAACGCTCTATTAGAGAGTTTTATTATAGTAATTTTGTGGATTTCAGTTAAGGTGGCTGGGAACAGTTTCCGTATGGCTTCACTATGAAATTTACAGGGCCTAAAACAAGCAAGCTATCTTCATGAAGTGCATTGAACTAACAGAAATCTATGAAGCAGTTTGTTCTCTACCATTTACAACAAACAGGAGCTCTCTGGGATGCGTGTAGCGTAAGTTACAAATTTAGCCCTTCAAAGTGAACTCTTCCTCCGCGCTTGACGCTATGGGGCTGGATTCGCTGTTAGACACTATTTACCTGATTATCTATCATTGTGCGGAGGTACTTTTCCTACCAGGCCTTTGGTTTACGCGTTAATTTTACCCATGTCACACAAAGATTTGAAACAGATTTTTTTTAAAATTCGCCACTGCCAGGTAGAAGTGAATACTAAAAATCGACTTCCGCACAATTGCAGCTTATTTACTACCGATTGCCCATCCAAAATTTGACAGTCGTATCTTGAAAAAACCGGCAACTAGTTCATTTTTGTATGGAGGCTTGTAATAATAGCACACGGCGATCTTGTTAAATGCTGTGATGATGTGTGCTTATGCAACATAATTATATTCATTTGCAAATGACAGGAACTGTTGGTCAACCACAGTAATGATTATATTTAAGCCTCATAGCTAATGTGATTGCTTACATAACACTGTTGAAACCTTATGAAAACTGTTCCGAGCCACCTTAATTGAGAGCCACCTTAATTGAAAGTAAACGATCATGCTACAGTAGCTTACTATACCACGATCCATTAGAAGACTACAAAATGCACCATAAGTGGTAATAAATTCATTGGTGGTATGAATCACGTTAAGAAAAGCGATAGGTATTTACCACACATGACCACGAATGTCGCCGAAAGCCATATGAACACGCTTAGCATTTCTAAGGATTTAATTAAGCAGACATACCATAATGAACCACCACTCAAGGATCCACTCTAATACTGAAGTTAGATCTACAATTATAGAGATGCAAGTTGAATTACGACAAAACTTCCTAATAGAGTAGTCACCGCATTTCTGCTAATGGTTTGTCTTTTCATGTTGTGTACACTGTCAACATAATTATCATCATACCTACTGTTATACTGAACAATACAGTATAGCTGTGTTGAGGTGTTGCTATCAAATTACATCAAAGCTGTTCTAAACTAAAATTTCAGTGTAAAGTCAGAATTCTTTAATATCAGTGTCACTGAATGCTAGGTGGTCTTATATTGAACATTTTACTGGATTATTCAAGTTGTAGCTGTACCTGATAGCTATGTGTACCCCATCGTCGTACGAATATATAGCTTTTCTGCCATTAGTTTTTGTTGTTTTTTAGTGCGTTACCGTACGAATAGTACGTGAGCTATTCATACGTATCGTCGTACGAATAGCACGTGAGCTATTCATACGTATCGTCGTACAAATAGCAACGGCCAATCATAAAACTCCGCTGTAATAAAACCAAAGACTCCGCTTAAAATTGATCCAATCATGCCAAAGCAGCTTTAGACTGTATAGTCTGGCGTTACCAGACCCTCGCCTACGCCAGACTAGTGAATGCTGATTGGATCGTTTCCAAATGTTCGCTTGTCAGTGATTTAGCTATAATGCGAGCGACTCACGGCTCGATTAACGTATCACGTTTCTTTGGTTATCACTACCCAATTATCCAAGACAAGTGTGGGATTCCGACGAACCGGACCAGACCCTCCTATATCCATTGACAGAGACAAAAAGCGGTCTGGCCACGCCTGACGCGAGACTAACCTACCCCTTACTTTATCACAGATAAAAACTCGAGGTATGGCTTTATGCGAAGCAGGTCCGGGGGTCCGCCAGACTAAAGCTGGCATTAACCATATAGATATTAAATATAGAACTTAAGTAAGTACCTGTGTAGTTGAGATCGCTGGGAAAAGTATCCAGATGTGCCAAGTTTGGGTAGACCTTATGAGACATCACGCAGCTTTAGGCTCGAACTATATAACTATGACAGGAAATCAGCAGATCACTAGCTTTCCAAACAGCTAGCTTGAACTTAATACGGAGGGTCCGATCTACTAGCCTAAACTCCTCAAGAATCTTGTACGAGATTCCGGTTTGGACAAGATTCCTAACATATCCAACAATTAAGCGACTTTTAATTAAAAAAAAATTATTGGCAAGATACACGCGTCTACACTGGAAGCAGGTTTTCAAGGCTCTGTTATGGAGCGTTAGATAACTTTTAAACCTTTCCCAGGTTCTAGCAGGAATGGCCAGCATGACATCTAGTTTCACGTAAAATGTAACAGCTTAATACGGCCTTCTTCATGGTACAAAGTAGGGGGTTTAACATTACACATAGAACCATTGGCAATGAAAATATTGGCTCACCCCAACACTCCAGGCGCGAACTTTTTAACGAATCCAGGTTATGCCAGGCTAGATCTATCCTTTCTTGAATACTTCAGCTAGCTATACCGTTCGTAACGAACGTTTTGACGGTACAAATAATTTTATAAAAATCACCATCTCAATCCAATAGTCGCATACCCCGGCTGAGCACTAATTATTAGTGACGCGCGCGCTATACTGCGTGGGCGATTTGCAATGGAGACGTATTCCGTTCTTGAATGTTTAATTCATCAACTTTTCAATGGTCAATCCTTGTACATCATGCTAATAACTTTTTTGATCACGTGATACATCTTTGTATTTTGTATAAAGGTGGACCGATACCGATACCAGTATTGGTATCGATGCCGATACCAGTGATATCGGATCGGTATCGGTAATACAAGGTACAGATACCACAGTAGACACTCACCACTTTATTAAACCATCTCTAGCTAAGTTTCCAGTAGCTAATAACTTAGTTGAGCTAATCAGTAACTTAGTTGAGCTAACAAAGTAGCGAAACAAAGCCTTTGTTACCCTTTTCCAAGTATTGCTGCAACTGTTCCGTGTGTATTCTAATATATTAGAGCACGTGAATCCTTTGTATTTAAATAGTAATGCAGTTGTTCCTCAAGAAATAAGTTTATGACTACTTGGCTTGCTTTTTCATGAAAAGGTTTGGTTGAAAAGCTGTAACAAACATTGTACAATTATCGGCCGCCCACGCAATTAATTGCCTTATCAATAAGCTTACAAGAAAACTACCCCAAATCAAGAAATTAGTAATCCACCATGATGTTTTTATCATGTTTAGCTGTTATACAATGAATATTTTAAAACTTGATTGAACTGAGATCAATCAATTACTGTGATATTTTAATAGCTAGCTATGTATCACAACAATGAAATTTCTAAAATAAACTTGTCTAGGCTTCAATGTATAGTATCGGTATCGGTATCGGAAAATAATTTCAGTACAAATACTCGTATCGGAAATATCGGTAAAAAGTGGTATCGGTCCATCTCTAATTTTGTACATGTAATCAAATAAATATTTTTTAAAAATGGTCATTATAAAAATTTCAAGTTACTTGTTTGCAGTTCTCCAACATATAACCAACATATAAACCTGTGGAAAAAAACAGTACATTTTCATACTGTAGCTGAATGACATTAAAATACATTCAATTGTCTGATATGATTCGCCTAATCCAGTTATTTAGTTATAAAATTGTCAACACATAATATGGTTGCTGAGGGTTCTGCAGCTGATTCCGAGGATGATCCATGCAGAAAACTACTTCCTTAATTTATTATGTGTAAAGAGTAGCTATACAGAGTGTAAAAGGTAGCTATAACTAGCTATATTGCTGTGGCAATAATGATCAATGCAATTTGAAGTACAGTAATTTAAATTTCTGGTAAATACCAGTAGCTAATACATAAGCACAATATTGTACATGTAGCTAACATGTGCATGACCCTGAGGTTGTGTATATATGCAACCATGTAGCCAACTGTTAACAAAAGCTAGATTGCTTCTTGCTGCACTCATTACAGTAGAGTGAAACCTCTATAATCTGACACTCATTGGGATAAGAAAACTGCATGTGTCGGATAAGCAAGGATGTTGGATTAGTACTAGTAATAGCGATAAATACCACGAGTGTTGTATTGGAAATGGTAAATTTCCAATACAACATACGTGTTATTTAACCCAACTTTCACTGCTACCCATGCTATTCCCAGTTAATACCATACTTGCTGCATATACGCATGCTGTGCATTAGCGTTGCCATGTACGCAATTTGTCACTATGCACTAAACACGCATCAACACTAATTGGCACTATATTGTTAACATAAATTCTAGCCAATGAAATTGCAATTACAACCTTTTCACTGCTGTCAGTGAAATACGGGATAAATTTCACTGCTACTATTGAGACTTTTGTATGGGCAGTGAAACAGGTATGGTATTATTGGTAGTATTACATAGCCGGAAAAAGTCTTTCTTTTTGGTATGCAAAACATGCAATATCATAATTATGATAGAGGCATTCTGAATTACAGAGGTGTCAGATTAGAGAGGTTTCACTGTAACACAATTATATTATCAGAATAGTCCATACAACCATTTGTTGCATCCGTCACAGCATACTATATCTGAACTGTCATCTGACACTCAGCATATGCAATACACTTCAAATACTTCAGTGTTCAAAATTCTTGACTTACGTTTGCGACGCTGTGCACTGGGGAGGGGAATTCTCTTATTTGCCTTGTCTCTAGAATGCGGTCACAATTAGCACAGCACATCAACATGCTTGGTAACTTCAATAGATTGATCATTACAAGGTTTATCATACTTTCTTTTCTCAGCATCGTATTTGGACAGTTGAAGAATACATCCCAATTGCCATTCAATACCAAACTTGAAGAGACACAAATCTCCAATGCTTACCCTTTACTGAAGTGAAGTATCTGTAAAGGATTGCATGTTTTCAATTTGAAAGACAACCGCCATAGGCTGCTACAAGAAAATAAGCAAGTCTCAACTGACTGTCTATTTTGTGTTAGAGAGAAGCAACCATATTCGGGCTTATTATCAGCATCAAAACTTTTTTTTTACTACTGTACGTGAATTATCTGTAAACCAATAGCAATTAAGGAAGCTTATATTAAGCTGCACTGGAGCAAAGTTTTAGTTGCTCAATTTTTCAAGCTTTACTAGAGATCACAGAGTCAGCAATGACTGAGGCACAAATAGATCGAAGGTCTTTTCCACCTGCACAGGATCACCTTTCTTTAATAATATCTAATACTATAACTACGCATCTTCATTGACTGCAGATTCTGCAAGTTTCTCATCACCATCATCTTCCGCATTTGAATCCATATCACAATTTTCCATGCTGTGTGTTACATTGTTCCAATTTGAGTGCTTCTTATAGCAGCAAATCCATCTTAAAGTTTCCTTTGCCTTTTTCATTGCACGCTCAATTGCTCCACAAATGTCTTTGTTCCTAATGCCAGATAATGATGCAGCAACATATGACTTTACATCATGCTTTTTTATAAAAAACAACAAGAAGAATACATGAGTAAAACAAAACTAAACGTCCCTAGGGCCACTTGCAAGGCCCATCTCCGGAGAAGCACAACCTATAAGATATGGAGCAACTCCCCTGGATGTACATGGTCGCTGACCTCAACAATGAAAAGGACAGGGTGAAGCGACAAAGTGTTACCATAGGATAAGGCATTGCATTTAGAGAGGAGCAGCAATAAAAATTGATTTCTTCTTTTCCCATGCCCCCAGTTGTTACAAAAACCAATGAAGTAAAAGAAGCTAACTCCACCTCATGGACACAATCACCATACTCCCTCTTCTTCTGCATCTCATGACATCTACACACAGGTGGTATTGATACATATTGGTAGCTCTGTGCATTTGGGTGAAATACCTTTATATCAAAAAAGGCACTTTGCCGCCACCTGCAAAAATCCATGAACATGGATGTCAGCTCTGGAATCATCTTGTCAGTTATCTGATCCAGGAGTAAGTACTTCTCCACTGAGTGGTTGAAGATGTGGCTCGATAGCAACACCGTTACAAAAGCTGTAATGACATGCAGGTCATTATGACAAACAAAACTTAAACCACCATGTCGACATATCATTGCATGATCATGTAGTGAAAGTTATGCCACACACACAGTGGCTAGGAGTATTCAGCTATGTCCATCTGTAGCGCAAGTGGAGTGCATCCCAAAACTTCTGTTTATTAAGACACCATGTTTAGCTATCAAGATTTTTCTCCATTCGAGGAAGCATCTGCTTGCAGCATTGCTTGAATGTTTAAACAGTATAATTGACAAAACAAACCTAAGATACTGAAATTTAAAACTGAAGAGAAAACAGTATTTTCTACATGACTGACCACTCTTTCAACACAGGGGCTTATTGATTAGAGATTATAAGTACCCTCTAAGCCCCTGTGCTGAAATAGTGGTCTGGCTACATGAGACTAATGACTGTGATCCAAGCAACCATGGCAAAAAGACTGCAAACTTCACAAAATTCAATGAATTAGCTACATCATATCATATATGTTGTAAGGTTTCATATAGTAGTCTCCAGACACCGTCCAAGATCTAACTTCATCTCTAAATGTAGGAAGCCAAATTGATCTCCTTTGGCTTGACTTTTCTAAAGCATTTGACAAAGTCTCCCATCAACGCTTGCTGTACAAATTATCTCACTACAGTGGCTTACAAGGACCACAGTGGATAAGTGACTTTCTACAAGGTAGACAACAACAAGTATTACTGGACAATGAGAATAGCTACACCAGCTTGATAAGGGGTAACTCAAGGTTCAGTGCTAGGTCCTCTTCTTAAATGACTTACCTAGCAAAGGATCCTCCACAATCAGACTTTATGCCGATGACATAATTCTTTATAGAGAAATTAATCAGAAGAAGATATTCTAATTTTACAATGGACTTATCTATTATTGCTCGTTGGGCACAATACTGGTTAAATGTTTCTTAATATATCAAAGTGTGAACACCTTACTACTACCACTACCAAGAGAAATCCTATTAACAGCTTATAATCTGAATGACCAAATGTAACCAAAACAAAATACTTAGGAGTCACCATTAATCAAATTTTGTCCTGGTACGATCACATCATCAACATTTGTAACAAAGCAAACTCAACTTGTGTATTCTTAGAGGAATCTCTCCTATTATCGAATCTCTTGCACAAAATACATATGTCAGACCAATAGTTGAGTATGTTTCTGTTGTGTGGTCACCCCGCATAGTAAAGCAGACATATTAAGAATTGAAATGGTTCAACGTAGGGCTGCCCAATTCGTTTTTTAAGCTACTCTAGTGTCACATCTATGTTAACTAAATTAAACTGGGATCTTTAGAACAGAGAACAAAAGCAATCATCATTACGTTTTACACAACCTAGTCTTGATTGATTTCTTGCAACATATCCATCTTTTAACTGTATGTACACGAGGCCATCTTAACCAATTATCAGCCTAACTGCAAGTACTACCACCGACTCCTTTCTCCCAAGCTATGGAGTTTTCTACCTAACGGTTTGTACTTAACATCAGATTTAGATGGTAAACTTAAATTGTATAACTGTAGTAAGGCCACTATTTGGGATTGTTTTTCATCAGAAATTTCCAAATTTAGAGTGCAGGTGGGTGGGTCATTACTGTTATCACATTATTCCCACAATATAGCTATTTTCATACCTCAATATACTCTCCAGGGCCTGATAGCTAATCTGTATAAAAGGCAATTTGCTAATTATTTTGTTAACTCAATGTAGCTAATTTGGCAGCCATCCTCTCTCGCCCTTCGTTACATGATTAGTTGCACTCAAGGATCAACTTCTTACTTTTAAACTTCATTACACCAATCTTTTACATTCTCTTTTGGCTACAATGAGCAAGGTAGCTACTGTCTGAACTGCACATCCTCAATACAGTACTTGGTTAAGGCCGCTCCAAATAAATTTCCTGTTTCCCGTCCACTTCCCACATCTGGTTACTGTCAGCTCTAAATATTCCATTATTTTCCAGTTATTCTTTCATACTGACAGGCTTATTGAAACAGTGTCAGCTCACGTGTTTACAGTGCTATCAAGTCGGCACATTTTTGCAAATAAAGGAAGGAAAATGCTTTTGTGCGGCTTTTTCCAGGCAAAAGCTACCAATCTCATAATGAAATAATGGAAATGGACCGCCCTCCCGCATGCAAATATGCCTGAAGTCAGGACGGGAAATAGAAAATTACAATACCATCATCCCAGGACTGGGCAGAGTTTGCCTCTCTGCCCACTGTTTAAGTGTTTATTTATATTATCATTGCCTTCGTAAAAAAAAAAAAAAATTTATTTGGAGTGACCTAATCAGATAACTGAAATAATGGGTAGCTAAATCTTTAATAATGGCAAAATATGTGCGGCAGTAAAAATACATACGGGCACTGATGAAAAACAGAAAATCATTAAATAGTGGCCTAAACTTAATTGTATCACACTATAACATTTTGATGTACTTGACATGCAACACATCCTCAAGCTGATTAGAGGGGTTTGTGCATAATTGAAAATAACTACCAAAATTGCTTAGCTACCACTGCCGAGACCACTGCACGGCTATACTGAAGTAGTCTCGCGTGGCTAATATTGAAGACAACTACTCACAGACCAGGAGAACTGCTCAGAGTCAACTCCAAACTTGTACACCGTCGGCTGTCAAGAAACTCGCTGCCTCTCTTCAATCCGGCACCTCAAAGTAAACAGCTCCGAAAGCAGCTTAAATTCTTTGAACTCGGCTTTGAAGGAACGCCTCGAACGAGGCCTCGAAGAAGTAAGCATCAATTCATAAGCATAGAAAACAACCCATTCTGGGTAGGGGTGTCTATTACTAAAAACGCGTGGTAAAATAATTATTAGGCGCTATAGACCTTATTCACTGAATTAATTTCATAGCGCTTATAACTCGTTGCGAAGGAGATGTCCGCCAAAGTTCGCCATTTGCAGTACCAAAACCATAGTAACATCACAATTCTCCGCCAAATTCGCCATTTGCAGTACCATAACTATAGTAACATGATAGCAACCGTTGTGCTCGCCCAGTTTTAGAACTCAAAATGGCGGCCGAAAAGCTATCACCATGGTAAATAGGGACCTTTGTATGGCTTCGCGTGACATCAGAGGGCGCTTACTGTTCTAAATGAATAAGGTCTATCCCCACGTGGAAGGAAGCGTTATGGAAGAGAACGAAGTAGCCCCAATATCAGCTGAGGAAGCGGAACAGTATGACCGACAGATTAGACTGTGGGGAGTTGAAGCTCAAAAGAAGTACGTAACGTTTAGAACCCAAGTAGGGCTCGCACTTTTGAATGCCTCTAAACGCGCGTCTTTAGATTGTGTATTGTATTTGTGTATGCCTGTGCGCATTTGTGACATATGGAATGTAGTTTATTATTAATGTTTGACAGTACAAATAAAGGTACTGAGCCACTGGCAAGTGCTGCCAGAGACTCAAACTAAAGAAAGGGGGAAATACAAAAAATATTTAAGTAGTTAAATTCTCTGTGCAAGGGTGTCATTGATGCTGTGACAGTGGCAACAAGGCCAGTTGTAATGCACATTCTTAATATCATCAAATTTTTGGATAAAGCGTTCCCACATGTAGTTATAGAATAGAGTTTACGCTTGATAATGAAATCGGAAGAGATAAATCTATTCTTGGCAGAGAGTTCCATAGATGTGGTATGTGGTGAAATTAAAAATTCTGTGCGATATTAAATGAACATCTATGGTGGATCATTTTTGAGATGAACCAAATCTTGTGTTGGAGGTACTGAATTGAACATTCTTTCTAACAAATTAATATGTTTGATTTAGAAAGGCCTCCACACTTGTAAACAATATAATCCTTGACAACGTATCAATGAAATGTATAGTTTTCTTCTGGTCATGATTGTCCCGTTGCTTGAAGAACTTCAACGTATTAATCCAAGTGTCTTATAGGCTTTTCCTGATATCATCTTATAGTGTCTATCCCAAGTTAAGTCCTGTGATATTATTCCTAAATCTTTGATACTTTCAACAGTAGCTATGGGTATGTCTATTTTGTAGGTGAACTTATTTTATGTTCCTGTAACTTGAAGATCTAGAGCTCATTACATTTTAATACCAACCACACTTTCATGGTATCAGTCTTGGAACATAGCATGGTTGTTCTGTGTGTGTGTGTACGTGCATGCGTGCTTGCGTGTCTTAGGAAAAACGAACAGTAGACTACAGAGATGCACCAATATAGATTTTTGTTCATTTTTCAATAGCCAATTTAAGAAAGTATTGTCTCAAAAGCTGAGCACAGACCTTTTCATATTCAGCTATATGTAAAAGTAATAGTGTGAAGCTCACCTCTACTTGTTGTGATATAGTGGTCATTGATGTGATGAAATGGATAGTGATGATATTGTATTATTTGCTATATCTTTTAAAAAGTGTACCTGCTTACTCCAAAGCTGTACAGTGGAATCTCTCACACTGTGGGATGAAAAGGCTTTCAGCCCAGTTTTTTTTTTAGGTTTTTCTTATTCAGGAAAATGTATGTAGCCTGGCCTGTTGGAACCCATATGTGTCCTTCCAGGAGCTAGAGCTTTGTTTTAGTGTAGTTATAAATGTCACCCAATAATCAACACCACTTGGAGCTCTTAATATATACATACGCTGTATCTATTGTGATCAATTGCTGTTTCACATGAAATAGGTTAAGATCTAGTGCAGTGTTGGTGGTTGGTCTCACTGGGTTAACAGCAGAGTTGATCAAGAATATTGTACTAGCTGGAATAAAGTCCCTCACACTGATTGACCATCGTCATGGAGATGAGAACACCGTTCAGACAGTCCAAGGGGCAACATTTTTACTACTCCCAGCACAGAGAAATAAGGATACACCAGTAAGTTATGTTGTAGCAGTGTTGTACTGCATGTATGGTATAGGGTAGGAGAAGATTTGGTGGTTAGCAAGTACTTACTTGTGCCTAAACCAGCAGGACATTTATTTTATCAAGTCTAAATTTTGATTCGTACAATGCCAGACAAACTGTATTGCTGCTGATATCCATGCATGACTGTATTGTAGGATTTGCCATAATAATTTGTGTACAACATATGGTAGGCACAGAATTTGTACTTTGTTTTTTGTAAAATATACATCCCTAGTAGTATTTCGTTGGAGAACTCATTTGTAGCTGTGTTGTCTGCAGCAACTAGTTTGCAAGTGTTTTATAACCATTGATGTATGATCCTGTAGATTGTACAGACTGCTCAGCCTCGTATCCAGCTACTCAACCCTAATGTCAAGGTGACAGTAGATTGTGAAGATGTGGAGAAGAAACCAGATGATTACTTTGCCTCCTTCAACGTCATTTGTGCCTCTTGTGCCTCTACTACTACCATGGTGAGTTTTGTTGGGGGGGGGGGGGGGGGGGGGGGGGTGCAGTGAGACCTGTGTATTGTTAACACCACCTTTTGCATATCACTTGTGTTCCAATAGTTAGGGGCACTGCAGTCTTTACCCTCATATAATACATTGCTACTATTTCAGGTCAGATTAAATGAGTTATGTCATCGTCATGGTATCAAGTTCTATTGTGGAGATGTTTGGGGTTACTATGGATACTTCTTTGTTGACTTGAATTGTCATTCTTATGTTGTGTAAGTCAATGTTGTGAATGATGTGTTATACCCTCCAGATGGGCAGCTTATGTAGTATTTAAACATCCTATGATTTGTACTATAATATGTCTGCACATGTGTGCACGTGTATGTTACGTGTGATCATGCGAATGTTACACATGATGTTTAAATTTGCTGAATAACTATAGCTCAGTATTCCCTTGGTATGTCTAATGGTCTAAGGTACATATTTACAATAAAAATAACAAATGCTGGGTAACAACACATGGTCTCAAATAAACGCCTGCCATAAATGAAGGAATGGCAAGTGTCTTTTAAACTTAAATCTTTAAGATATGCTCAGGAAAATGTATGAAGTAGATTCCAGGAAATACAGTCAATTTCAGATTGCTTGTGAAATGCAATTAAACAATTCAAATTGTTAATTTTTGTGCAAGTGAGCTATTTCATTACAACCAAGCTCCTTGCAGTAATACATCCAAATTATTTCACCACCTTTGGTGGCTAAAGCTAAGGGATCAAGTGTTTAGGTACCAGCCATAAATTTGCGGCAATATGGTACTAATGTGTATTGGATATGTGTTGTGCTCAGATGTTTGTATTATTTCTTGTGCTGAAATTCTTTCTACTTCTAATGTAGTGAAGAAGAACGGTCAAAGTCAGCATCAATTGATATAGAAGACCCTAGTAGAAAGAAGAGAAAAATGACAAGTCAAGATAAAGAGAAAGTGATCGTTAGTAAGGTATCTGGCCATTGTACTCGAATACTATGTTGTTCAAGGTTGTCACTCTGTTCATTAGGAGATGCAGTTCTGTCCACTACAAGATACTTTACAAGTGCAGTGGGATGGATTAACACCAAGACAGTTACGGAGAACACCACCAACTTATTTTATTTGTAGAAGTGCGTTCTGTGGAGCTGTATTGTATAGCGTCTCTAACTTAGTGGTTACCTCATGATGATGACCTTATTATGGTGGCCATGTTAAGTAGGTCCCAAACTAGAAGAGTTTGGTAATGATGGACTACTAAACACGGCTCTTGAAATTGGTGCCGTTAATTTAAAAACCTTTTGTCTCTGTCACAAGAAGTATGGTGTTTATATTTTTGCTACTCAATGTGTTACCAGCAGTACCTGTACACACAATGACATGTTAAGAGGTAACGTAATACTCTTCTATTATCACGAAGCCTCTGTAGCTCAGTGGTTAGAGCATTGGTCTTGTAAACCAGGGGTCGAGAGTTCAATTCTCTCCAGTGGCTTTTTATTTTTGTGTGTTCACACTAGATGACTGAAAAATAATGAGAACTGTAATACACCCACAGTAGAATACTTCACATCAGTGCAGGGTTGAAGTTTTACTACTTTTTCTTTGACACCATGTGATGTTTGAGGACACATGACTAAACCACACAAAGGTTCTTGTCCAACAGCAATAGGAAGTCACATGCACAAGATTTCAACCAATCAATTTGAACTTCAAATACACTTTTAAGTTTGTCACGCAAGAACCTCTGTAGCTAGCTAAGGTGTATTTTATGATTATCATTGTTGAGATCCTCTTTTTTTTTTTCAGTTTCACTGTGCTATTGTAGCTGTCACTGTGTATCACTTTTTCATTGGTACGCTGTCTTTGTACAGCATTACAGAAGTTTAGGGACAGACATGGTCGACCACCCTACCCTGCCAGCAAACAGTCAGATGTTGAACAATTAAAACTATTACTGGAGGAAGTCATACAAGAGTTATCTGTACCTCGGCAACTTGTTACCGATGAGTTCACCAAGTAAGCCAATTCCCATTCTTCTATTCCCACGTTTAATACTTCAATACCAGATTCTGTTTCTCAGAACTCAGTCCAGTCTGTGCAATAGTTGGTGGGATATTTGCTCAGGAGGTAATAAAGGTATGGGCTGATTTTGTTTATAAGTGGTGTGGACATTAGTGACATATTTCACAGGCAATATCTGGTAAAGGGGAACCATTCAATAACCACTTCTTGTACAATGGACAGTCTGGCAACAACATTGTAGAAAAGATAGCTAAATCAACATGACTACTACAAATCCTTTAAATTAATATTATAACCCTAATTACTATGTAGTAGCACCATCAGTTGGGATATAACATATAAATGGTTGCTTACAGTGGGAAGCCTTGTGCATGTGGGATGGCTCCATTCATTGCAAACCTGTTTATAAATTGTGACCAGAACTGTGAAGAGGTTTCCAAATCTTCAAGTTTGACAAGTCCTAACTCATCATGTGTTTAACCTATTGTCTTAAAATTACATCCAGGAATAGTGCTATGTTAGGAGTGTAAAGTGACCAAATTTCAGGCTGGTACCATACTCACAAGTCAAGTTATGGATTGCCAAGTACATGCAATTGGAAAGGCTATAAGACCCCTTTTTGCAGATCCAGTCACAATTTCACATTATCAATAACCTAGAATATATCATAATACATTCATCCACTACAAATTCATGATAACTGATGATACTAATGAAAACTGTAAGTTACCCGCAAGTAGCTATGATTACAATGTTTGAGTTAAAAGAAAATATAAAAATGCAATGATCATGGCAATAAAACTGTCACTGCTAAGACGTATCATCTGGAGGTCTCCTTACTTCCATCTTCTTACGTTTGGGCCACTCCATCGTGGGGTTGGAGTGTTTGTGTGTTTGTCTGTTAGTCTCTGATGGGATCTCCTCTGATTCTGTAGTGGTGGTGGTGCCGTCATGACCTCTGACTCCTTTTGTTAGACACAGGAGTCCAAGAAATGTACTCTTACAATAGTAGCACACATTCTGAAATGATGATTCCACTTTGTCATTAGCTATTGGACGTGGCAAGTGCCAGAGGCTACAGTTAACAGAGTCAATACGGGAGAAGGGGAACCCCCACAGTCTCACTAAGTTGGAAATGTTCAGGTTTGCAATTTGCAATGTCTGAGACAATTCTTCATAATTGATGACTCCTGGACACAAAACATGTCCAGATGAAGATGCAAGCTTCGAGATACTAGCAGTGACAGCAGCACGGTCGAACAGTGACCCCTTGTCAATTGGCATGTAAAGACACTGGAAGGAATAAGTGCCATCTACAGAGAGCACCATTCTAGCTGGGTGTACTGGTCCTATGCCAGGAAAGTTTACATGATCTTCACAAGTGATAATAAGCTGTTGTACGGCATCATCGTTGGTGACATCAGTGATAGGTAACTGGGGGAATATCTGATTGACATATTGCTTGATGGCTGATAAGTACACTTGAGGGTCTTGTATAATGTTTTCAACATGTTGTTCAACATTCTGATTGTTCACATCAGCAGCGTTTGCTAAACCATCACCACGTCCAGAAGACGGGGGTGTTGGTAACCCAACTGTAGTGGACGTTTGTACTTGTAAAGACTTGCCTATTACCCTACTAACTTTACTCTGACTGCCATCCTGAGTACTAGTATCTAATGGATTGACATCAGGTAGTTTAGCTGGGGAGTCCTTCTTAATCTGATTGATTACTTTTTGTCTCAACATGGCCCGGGCTACATCAGAACAAGATTTGCTGTTGTTATTACGAGACGACTTGATCATCCCATCTTCAGGAGACTTCACCAGTACAGTGGGGGTCTAGTATAATATATGGTACACACACAATGATGACTGGCCAATAGGCATCATAAACAATACGTGTAAACTGCATGCCACATGCAACAGTTTTAGGAACCAATAAAAAGCATAGTACTTTATGTAGTGTTCTACACAGAAATCAACAACAAAGAACATACTCATAAAGCATTTCAAACATACATACTGGGTCTTAACATATAGAAGATGTCTACATTACTAGTTAGCCACATGGAGACAGAAATTATTAATGTGTACTATGAATAGATTGTGTTGTTTACACACTCCTGCTTAGAGCATGAAACTGGAAATGCACTATTAATACCTACAGGAAATTTAGTACTCTTCTTGGCTGCTTCAGATCTCTGTAGTGTAAAGTTTACAATACACAGCTTGTGTAGCATAAAACAAAGACAAATTAATTTGATAGGCCACACCCTTTTCCACAGCTACATTGAGCAGAATACTATAACTCAGTGCCAGCTTAACTGGATTTGTGACAAAGTTTATGGTGTCTTCAGCATAGTGTGTATGTGTTCGTAGTAACAACCATTACTATAGACATTTCCAGTTTAAACGTCATCATGTGTTAACAATTACATATTGAGAAGAGAATTGTTACATACACTACAGGTTTATAGCGGTACCTGGGGGTTCTATGCATACACACACCATAGAGCCACAAAGAGGAAGCAGGAAGTTTCATGCTGAATGTACTTCACATTGGGAAAACACCATGGCATAAACACAGCAACCACCTGCTTTTCCTCATTGGCATTACTCAATACTTTAACTATAGTTTGTGTTTTATCTACCGTTTACACAGCACGGGTGTGTCACCTAGTTGTTTACACATAATTCACGAATGATTTCACCGTACTGAACATTTTCAATGTTAAAACTGATCCTACCACTATACAAATGTTGGTTTAAACAGCACTAACAATGATTCAAAGCTATAAAGCCGGCGATCAAACTACACATGGTGCGCATTATTAAGAGCATACTGCATTATACCTCAGTGTGCGGAGTGACGACCCGTCCAGGAGTGAAGGGACTAGTTACCGATACGGCATTACTAGCTGAAGGCGTTGAAGCTCGTGACATCGCCTTTGAGCCAGACAAGACGAAGTGGCCAAACATCTAGCAGCTGCCTCCGATCATTCCCGGATAATTCCGTATACTAAGCCTCCATAGATCTGTTTTGCAAATGAGGTGATCACGTGGCTACAACACTGTGAATGCAAAAAAAAAAGTTTATAATATACATGTGGAGTCCTTGGACAACATGTAGCCACTGTTATAGCCGGTGGACATGGCAAGGTCAGAAAACTGCAAATTACAAGCAGCTTGATCGTTTCTCATCCCTGCCTGCATCCCTTTTACCCCACCACCACTAATTTCATTATTTTTATTTTTTCCTTGTCACCACCCCCAGCACTAGGTGTTAAAGTGCTGGACAGCTGGAAATACTAGCAATCAAACAAGGTCACTCCAAGCGACCCTCGGAGTAGATCAATATTTGATGTTGATGGACTGCAATTTGAAGAGCCTCAAGCACATCACTGAAATTCTTAAAAGTGAAAAGCAAAGGCTACATCGCAGCCAGAATAAGCATTTTCTGTAATTAATGCTACGTTTCTCGGCCAACATCGAAGCAAGTTTTCTAAAAAGTGTTATAGCAGTGGGCCCCATGCCACCAGTAGCTGCAAACACCAATGGTGAAAAGTAAGCTCTCTCAACCTCTCTAACACACTCATCATATGCCCGTCGTTTTTCACATTCATCAATTACATGCACACTTATTTTGATGATAAGAAGGCTGGCTATCATTTTACAACACAGCAAATGTTATTTGCACCTCAGAAATGGTAATGTAAGTACTATTTTTAAAAAAAAAAGCTAACCTTTATAGAAACAGACAGTTTGATTTGGAGTATTTTCTTTAATAATGAATAATGACCTCTCACCTGCATGGAAATCCAAATTTTTGTGGATGAGAAACAAGTAATGAATGAACTGTTCGTTCCTTCTTACAATTCCTACTAAAGAAAATTACTTTAGATGGATGCTTAAGTGGAAGTTACTTGGGCACATGGTTAAATACTATGCACCCTATGCCCAATATAAAATCCTAGACCAAATGGCAAGACCAGTTCTCATAATTTGAAGTTTGAACAATGAATTACATTATGGTAGTTTTACCAACACATTTATCATTTTGCACCCTTTATGTGTACGACTTGCTGTTCAGTAGGCAATTCCAGGTCCCAGACTGTGGGCCTAGACTACAAGTTGTCTTGGCATCAAGTCACCATCTGGACTGGGGTTGAGTTTCCAGTAATACGATTTTTTTAGAATTATTTAAATAGTCAAATAACATCAAATCCAAGTTACTATTCTACAGTACAATATTGGTAAATAGGCCTTTCTCATGGTGTTAAGCTAAATAAGCATTAATTTTCTTTAAAAGTAAGGCCACTTCAACTTGATTAGATGTTTCATGGGAGAACATTCAGTCATAGTGTATTTGACAGTATAGAACATTGGAATCCGAAGGAATAAAGAAGTGCTCAGTCTTATAATACTTGAGCTTCTTAAAAAAATATATCAAAAGGCGAGTTGGTAGGGTCCATGAAACAACAATGTTAACATTATCTAACAGTCTCTCGTGACATACAGAACACACTATTCTAGGATCCTAGATATATTGGACTGACATTAAAAACAGCATGTGAAATATGGAAGGAAAAAAACAATTTCAATCAAACACCTTTTATCAAAGTCCAGCAGTACCACATGTAGTTTTAACAAATAGCATAATTGTACTCGTTTTCTAGAGCATTATCCACCAGTGCTAAGGGTAGTCCCTGAATTTGCACCACATAACTTTACTATATAAACACAATACATAATATTACAGTATGTAACAACTTGTGTTATTTCTCAGTCACTGCTTCTGGAACAGAATAAAAATGGCAATATAAAAACTGCGTTTACAGTGATAACCAAGTTACCTTCTTTGCTCATTGGTTTTCTTTCCAAGTTGGTACATACTTTTCAGCTTCAGTTTCTGCGTCATAGTTTTTATGAAACTCTGCATAAGCCAGTCTTCTGGGTCTAACCAGGCCAAACCATGTCGCTGCTCCGCCAATGGCGACCGCTATTGAAGTCATCCATATGGTTTTAATCACTTCACGATAAAATAATCCCTTCAGTTGAGGTTTAGCAAGCGCCATGTTTTGTACTTTGACTTCTACCTGTACAGATTAATTAGAATACAGAGGAAATCAATTAGGTTCGCACACAATCAACGTAAACTACTTAGCGCAAATATTATGAACCTTACCGAACGCAGTTCTGTTAATTTGACAACGAAATAAATTTCCTTCACTTAACTTCAGTTTCCGTACACCTTTCTCCGGATATCACCAATCTATTTTTTTAAAACGCCCGCCCTTTTGGTTAGGTGCGGCTAGAATAAACCCGTATATAAAACTCCTAGGGTTTGCTTTTCTGCCCACAGTTTGAGCAAAGCAAAGACTTAAGTATTTTTTTAATAACTAATAGCTATTATTTGTATGCTTATATTAGGCCAATGAAACTTGATTACCAGTTTCTCGCTCAAATTTTTGAAAATTTGATGAGGGCGGGTGGTTATTGTTCATTATTCATTATTTTCCAAAAGCACAACACACATCCCAAACATGAAGATTTCTGCCAAAAAAAGTGAGATCTACATTGATTACTCTTGCATTAAATAGCTAAAGTACATTAGGCCAATGAAACTTGATTAGCAGTTTCGCGTCATCGTCCGCATACTTTTGATACACCCGCATAGGATTTCATTATTGGAATTTCAGATTGAAATACTCTAATAGAGCAGTCACTTTTACTCTAATGAAGCAATCAGCTATACTCTAATGGAAAAATCATTTGTTATATGGATTAGTAATGTACTTTAGCTATTTAATGCAAGAGTAATCAATGTAGATCTCACTTTTTTTGGCAGAAATCTTCATGTTTGGGATGTGTGTTGTGCTTTTGGAAAATAATGAATAATGAACAATAACCGCCCGCCCTCATCAAATTTTCAAAAATCTGAGCGAGAAACTGGTAATCAAGTTTCATTGGCCTTACTAATCCATATAACAAATGATTTTTCCATTAGAGTATAGCTGATTGCTTCATTAGAGTAAAAGCGACTGCTCTATTAGAGTATTTCAATCTGAAATTCCAATAATGAAATCCTATGCGGGTGTATCAAAAGTATGCGGGCGATGACGCGAAACTGCTAATCAAGTTTCATTGGCCTTAGCTTTATTGGAAAGACAGCAATGTGCTGATAGCTATACATCCAAAAATATAAAGCGTACTCAGCTATACAAGTTCATCATAACTGGAAGGTGGTAGCTTGTTTCATTCTTTAACAGTTCTGTAGAAAAAACATTGTTGGTGGTGTGAGGTGTTAGTAATATGAAACGTAATTTGCGGAATTGTCTGGTGGTGGCAAAAAAAAAATTCTGGTGGTGGCAAAAATTGCATGGCAAAAAAAAAAAAAAAAGTTTGGTATTCAGTTGCATGGCTGGTTCTTGGTGGTTAACAATTGTTCTAGATAAGAGTGTCAATCTGTTGACTTTCCGTCTTTCTTCAAGTGTAGACCAATTAGCTAAGACCTTTTAATATTGACATAACACTGAATCTATAATTAACCCTTATCTGTGGCTGTATACTTTTGTTCTAAAGTTGTACAGTATAGGTAAGTACATGTACCCATTTTGGTACATATATAGTTAATTAAACTACAACTTCACACACACTGCACACACGCACGCACGCGCGCGCACACGAACACATACTACACGCACGCACGCACGCACGCACGCACGCACGCACGCACGCACGCACGCACGCACGCACGCACGCACGCACGCACGCACGCACGCACGCACGCACGCACACACACACACACACACACAATCATATCACACTTATATATCTACTGTATTTGTCAATGGTCCCAAGAGATCACATGAAAGGGTAAAATATGGCTTTGGTGATCTATATAAGGTGCTTACATGTTTCAAAGTTTAGTAACAAAACATGACTAGTGAAACAATAGCTACCACAATGTAACATGACTGATTGTTGCAGACACTGGTTATATGTAGTCGGGTTGTAATACCTGTAATGTGCACATGTATATCAACTTATAATGTGACACATCACAGTTTCTTCATTTCCTATATACTATAATGTACAGCATCAGACAACTGCATGCACAATGTTATAAATGTGTGTAGTTTGTGTACATGTGTGTGAGCCAGTCAATGGTCCCAAGAGTTCACATGGAAGGGTGAAAAATTGGTGAAATAATTATAGTTGAATAAGGAATATAGTCAGGAGTCATACTTCCCTGTGGTGCTTGATGGGCAGTAACTCTGCTACTGGCTAACATGACTAGTGCTCTTTGGATGTTTTTCTTTTCATTTCCGTTCTGATTTTATCGGTAACCATTTGAACTCTAAAGAGGTTTGCACTGCTGTGGTGTTGCGAACCTTCAATGCTTAACTTAATTTTGCAAAGGAAGTGGAGAATTCACATATTATTGGGCATCCAAATTTGCGCCATAGTGGCTTTCACTACTTGAAGTCTTACTTAGGTGTTGGAATGTTTGTAGTCTTGCCAAGGCAGATGACTGCTACTGTTCGAAATGGGAAACATCCAGTAGCAGTAGATAAGATCAAATTTCTAGTGAATGAGTTGAAGTGTTTCAGGATGGGGGCAATGTGTATTAGTGAGACAAAATGGTTGGTAGTGGTGTGTATGAGGTGGATGGCTTTACAGTATTACACTCTGGTTGTGACCTGCTTGGGACAGGTATGTGTTACAATGTGATGAAGGAGTTGCAGTGGTACTTGATCCTGTTATGACTCAGGCTTGGCGTGATGCATGGTCAGCAGTAAATTCTAGGATTGTGTCTGTTCACTAACAATAATCCATCAAGTAGTCAACAGTTTGTGTCTACTAAGTGAAGGAGAAATTTATGATGATTTACAAGCAATCATTAGCTTGGTTTCATGAAGTGATATGTTATTGATTACATGTATATGAGGCTTATTATAAGACTAATTCTTTGTAACCTTTACAGTCCACCAATGTACGTGGGGTACATGGATTGCAGTTTTATAGTGCAACGAACACTAATCATTAACATAAGTATACGTTTGAGCATGAGCCAAAACTTCATGATGTTGGTGCAGTACACTGGTGTACACAAAAAGGGTTACAGCTTGTTGGCATGTGAGTGTACAGCAGTGTATGGGGTGTAAAGCAGTGTATACTAGCTATAATACTTTGAATGCTCCTGTAGCTATGGGTTACACTTTACGTAAGCTTTGCACACAATCAGACATCAGACTATTACTGTTTTCATTTTCCTATCATAACTATCGTACACTTGAGTACTCAAAAATTGAATTAATTATTTAGCTAAACTTATTTTTTGGCAGGCATTTTTTTCACTGGTAGCCAACAAAAATACCAAGATGACACTAAAAGTAGCAAATAGCAAGGGATGGTCATATCCAAAAGCTGATCAAGGGAAGAGTCAATTCAGGTCATTAGCTTGCTATACTTAGAATCCGGATCAGTTCAAACATAGAACATTCTTTGCTACATATAAGCAAACCCTAGCTACTCATTGATGTCAGTACATGAAGTTGCAAGAGCTTCATTAACTAGCTATCTGAGTAATATTGTAAATGGGCTATTGCCTGCCTCTATATGTTTCAGTTGTAGTTATACCAATAGTAAATGAAGTTTCATTGAACTTAATTCTGCCTTTTTTTTCCCAGACAACTTTCTTGTTAAGATATATAGGTTACACTGCCAAAGGAAAACAAGTTTGACTGGTTCTTTGCACTGCAGCCTGCAGGAGTCCAGAGACCTGTAATGCTGATGTGTACAATCACAATAACATACAGCGTCGATGGTCCCAAGTTTTCTTGTTGATGCAATAGAAATGAAACATGGATCAGAAAATATGTGTGGTGCTTACCTATGTACAATAAAACAAATCAAGTAAAACTAATCAAAATTCTTTGAAACAAAAGAAACTATAGCTACCAACTAACACAGTTTAACAAAAACATAGCATGACTAATTGCTCAAACACTATACTGTACTGTGCAGGTGTATAGTGTATCTGTCAACTTGATGTGATCCATCACACTTTCCTGATCCCCTATAATATAGAGACAATTTATTTTATGTTTAATTACCATCAAGCAATTGGTAAAATGTAGAAAATATGTTATCATATGTGTAGTTGCCATATAATGTGTGAATAGCTACTATTTGCCTGACTGTGCTCTATTAGAGTACCTCAATCTTGATGTTTATATAGTGTACAATTGATGCCTGAGGCCATAACCTGGGTTCTGGCTATGTCCCCATCTACCCAAGATGATGAACTACAAGTAAGATAATGCTGAACTGCAAGGAAGACAATGACAAATTGCAAGGCTAGAACAGTAAGGAACCCAATAAGCCTGTTCTATAATGCCATCAGAGCAAAAAATGCTGACCTTTATTTGGGATACTCTAATGTTTTCAAGTACAGGTGATATGGGCGACAAATGAAGATAGATCGTTGTGTGATTCAGGAAGAAGATATCGAGCTAAAACTAACAGGTATGGGTATAACGCAGCGGAATAAAATCGTTTATGTGGGTTTTGAAAATTTTGGCTGGTTTTGAAGGTTGAGTAGAAATAACATTCCTTTATATACGTTGTAACCATACCTGGTAACTTGGCTTCAATATCATCCTTTATTAACAACTAAACGGTTTGTGAAAAACTTGTCGTCATAGGACACAATACTTGAAAATATAAGAGTATCCCAAATAGAAAACCGATGTGACGTCATTATGGAAAAGGCTTATAGCACATTAAATATATCCACTAAACAGTAGGACTAGCAGTTAGATTAAGGAAAATATCACTATCAACACTAGTACAAGTGTAATAGATTTACTTCGATGGCAAAACAACACAACACTTGTTAATAGCAAGAGTTCATAATAGAGAGGCTACAAGGCCAGAAATCATTTTAAACACTTCACCACTAAGTGCCCACCTACAAAATAGCTCTTGTTTTATTTGTATAACTCCTCAGGAGTGCATAAGTCATCAATATTACATTTGTGGTATTACTATCAATCAAGCAAGGATCAATCGAGAAGCTTCTAAAACTCTATATCTAATTGCTATACTAAAGTATATCGGATTAACAGTTTATCAAAAGAGATGTCAAAATACATCAAAAACACTCTTTTTCAGTTAATTATCTTGTGGCACCCCTGTAAAGCTATACAAGAAAATAAGGAATAGAGTAGATCACTGAAAAAACCCACGAAACAAGAAGGGATTGCTGGAGCAGATTGGCAATGATCAAGCCAGAAGCACACTAAATCCTATGGACAAGTATACAATACTATACATGCAACTCCACACACTGCTGACATGGTGTGGCATAAAACATTGGTTACATCATTCTTACATGCAACAGGGACACACAGAATGCACTGCTACACCATCCCATGACATCAGGTTTGATTCTTTTTACCACAAACATAAAACTACATGAATACATGCACTATTAAACTTTACTGATTGCCTTTTTGGGCCTGTGGAGGGCTGTACAATTGGTCTGAGATCTTGATGGAGATATCACTTGATAGTTCCATGTAGTTCAATAAACACCTGTACTAATTCTCTCACTTTAGCTGGTTTTGACACCATATTGTATAGTAGAAAACCTTGGCAACATAAAAATTGGCAAACCATCCTTTAATTTGCCAGTTTTTCCCACCAAAGTACATTTCCAGTCACCATTAGCTAATGACAATGTGTAGTAACATGTGGCAAAACGTGGCAATTTGCCAAAATTTTTTCATAAATAGCTATTTGCCAAAGTTTTATACTGCCGAAGTTTCCTACTGTATGGCAAAACGCATTTCCATGCATTCCTTGAAAATTTGACCATCCCATCATTCCCCACTCACCACCCCTATTGGAGCTTGTAATTGACTGATAACCTCGTCTATCTAAAATGGCAGGAAACCTTACTGTTAAGCCAGTACTTGTATAGTGGATACCCATGACAAGTTAACAAATGTTGTACAATGTGTGTAAAATTTTGAGTGTATATAGGGGATCACATGAACTAATGTTGAGTATTAGAACTGGTAAAACTTGTTATACTGCTATATTGAAACAGGTTAACTATTCATTGCTCAATTTAAAATAAAGTTGTTATGTTGGTTACCAGGTCACTCTGTCAAAGACAACCTTCGACCATTGGCAAGCTACAAGCTTCTGAATAATTGAAACTGCCATTCTGTATAAAACCAGTTTGTCAGACTGGTTACATGTATACATATATGGCCAGCATGCTGCATGTTCTACTTTACCTTTATGGTGACAGCTTCACCTGCTGCTGGTCTAGAATAGACAGGATAATGATCATCAAACTCTTCAGGTAAGTAGTAGTGAAATATGTGGAAAATAAATGTACACATAATGGGATAAAGTGGTAAGTACTTATAACTGTGCTCTAATTCCTTAGCTATACATGTTCAAGAAGAACAACATGGACAGGTTGTCAACAGGTTGTTAAACCCAAATGAGGACAAAGGTAGGTCCATGATGCATGCATTGTAGCTGCTGCGATAAGCAAATAAGCATCAAGAGCTCAAACAACATTGAACATCAAGGAAATCAAGCTTGTAGCATTAACTATTAGTTGCAAGGGCGGATTTAGGGGGGGGGGGGGGGGGGGAGGGGGTGCTTGGGGGACTGAAGCACCCCCCTCCAAAATTTTACAATGAGCAAGCTAGGAAGCTTCTAGAAGCTGTAGTACAGGTGCAGTTGCATCTATACATGTATGGGCAATGAAAAGATGGAAAGAGCAAGGGGAATAGCTAATCTTATCCAAGAATTACTAAAAAGAGTTTAAAATTATACTTTTGGAGTAAGTCTACCTTAGAAGCTGCTAAATCCGACATACTCTAATAGAACAGTCAACTACTCTAATAGAACATCCATCATTAAAACTATAATTTCCAAGAAGTTACCAGAGTGTAAACTGAAATTAAACCTATTCTTCTAGATCTGTGCACTGCTACCCTCACCATTATACCAAATATCCTGCCAGATACCAATCACTTTAGGTAAAAGAGTTATACCTTAATGTACTATAAATTGTATAAAACATCATTAATTGAAAATCTATTCTGAAAATAACCTTTTCTGTCAAATAGTTTAAGTTTTTTAGGCTCTGCTACAAACTTGATTCTTGGGTTGAAATGTTTCTCTTGCGAGTAAAACAATAGTCTTATATAATAGTGAATTTCTTAGCATTTATAAAGTTCACAAGGCTGCAACATCTGAGAGCTGTTCGTTTTTGTTTCCCTTATTTGATCAAATCCCATGCTACATTTGTCTAAATCTAGCAGCTACTGGAGTTTGCACTATCAAATCCCTTGAAGTCCAACTTTAAGCCGACTCAAATAATACTGCAGCATTTACGTTGTCACGATCATTGTGTGGTAAAAGGGGGTTAGTTGGGGAAAAAAAATGGTTGTATTTGTAGACTAGTTGATGGATGGATCCATCATTTTAAAAGTTAGATTGAAATAGCAACCTGCACCACAGAACAGTGGCTATATATGAAGTAGATCCAATCCTGTGTGCTAAATATTCTCCTTGGCCTTACCTATGCACTTTTTATTCTCTTTGACAAGCCACTATTATACATTTTTTTTAAATCCAATAACAAGAAACAGTGTATAGTTCTGTTTTTTAATTAAAATTACTTCCAACTGGTCTCATTTATCTTGTACCCACATTTGGTTAAAAATAGCTTCTAGATTCAATCTTGTGATAGCCATTTTCCAAAAATTTCCGGAAGTCCGGGAGTATATATGCTACCAGATCTAGAGCCCCCCCCCCCCCCCCCCCCCCCCAGCTGGAGAATTCTATATAGCTGAGTGCACATGCACTCCACACACTGGTGAGTCAGTCTACTTGACCTCTCCACTCGCACTTACCCTCTCTACTGTTTGGACAGCTAGTGTAGTTTGAGCCATGAGACTGTAAATTATACTATACTTCAAAACACTAAATTTGATCATGTGCAGCTGATACCCATATGTATCCACTACTAGTTCTTTAAGATGTCAGTCTAAGATTGAATTTTAGCTAGATGGCTGTGTCCTTTAGTTGTATTGACAAGCTGTAGGGGAATAATGGTATCACATTAACAAAGTGACATCATTTTTCACTCAAAATTACTATTTCAATAGGCCAAATTTGCAAAATTTTCCTGTGGGGGCATGCCCCCAGACCCCCCTAGATAGAGCCGCACACTAGTTGTATTAACTTTCTTGCCACATATAAAAATTCCCATGTTAGCACCCCCCTTCTGAAATCCTAGATCCGCCCCTGAGTTGGTTACACAGTCAGAAGAAACTTCAGTTACTTAATTTTCAAATATGTTCTATAAACAGCGAACAATTACATGAGATGCACCTGCAATTGATGGGCCCACGGACTGGACTGGACCCGCAGACTGGGCTGGAAACAGCTTTTAAACAATAATCCAGGAATTATCCATCTCTTGCAACACTGGAGACACCACTATCGAGCTACAACTGTGCTGCTGCTGGCTCTTCCTTACAAGTCATGACACTAGCGCATGCACTAATTAATTAGAATACACTTATGACACATGTGTACTAGCAGTGATACAGCGTGATAGAGGCTATTCTTGTAGCATAGATGTTTGCCTTTGTTGCTTTAGCACTAGTGTTACAGCTGTAGAGATGAGCCAGTAATTATTCTTAGCAGGTAGCTAGGTGGCACCACCAGGCTAGGTGATGGGGCTATGCAAATAATCTGGCTCATCACTACAACCCTAACGCTAGTGTTAAGTACTGAAGCAACAAAGGAAAACATGTACATTACAACAATAGCCTCTGTTACGCTTTATCAATGCGAGTACACGTGTATCGTAAGTGTATTCTAATTGATTAGTGCATGCGCTAGTGTCATCTGACTAGTAAGGAAGAGCAGTACCAGCAGTTATAGCCCGATAGTGGTGTCTCCAGTGTTGCAAGAGATGGATAATTCCAGGATTATCATTTAAAGGCTATTTCCAGCTCAGTCCGCAAGTCCAGTCCAGTCCAATCTGCGAGTCCAGTCCAGTCCAGTCCGTGCAATAAAGTAGGCCCAATTGATGTCATGGCAACTTACACACCACAAGACCACATCAAATACCTTGTGTAGTATTGTTCCTTTTCCGCTCCCAAATGAACAAGATCAATAATCCAATGAAGACACAGCCCATAATACCAACAACACAACCGGCAATCCCATCACTGATAATCAGAAACATTTCTGGTGATCCAATCACACTTGTAGTGGTAGTTGGAGTACAAATTGTTGGTATAATACTGGCATCTGTGCTACGTGTAGCTTTAATGGTGGTACTGTCTGACTGAGTTGTAGCTGACGGAGTGGTAGTAGCAGAGGCAGAATGTGTCACACTAAGAGATGAAGTACTTGTTAGGCTAATATGACTACTAGTAGCAGGGAAAAATCCAATAGGTGATGCCTTTGAGGTAGTTGTCGGCATAAGTCCCCAGCGTGTACTAGTTGTAGTGTAGGTGCTAGTAGAAGTTCTGGTACTAGTTCTAGTACTAGTGTAGGTAGAGGTAGTAGTAGATGTGGATGTAGTAGTTGTAGTTGTGGTAGTAGTGGTAGTAGCAGTAGTGGTAGTAGTCGCAGTACTGGTGGTGTAGGTAGTACTTGTGGTAGTGTACGTAGTAGTGGTAGTACTAGTACTGGTGGCAGTTGTGGTAGAAGTAGTGGTAGTGGTAGTAGTAGAATTGGCAGCCACGGGCATGGATCTGGTAGGTGATATTATTAAGCTGCTGCTTGGTGCAATATCCCCGGTAACAGTACCATTTTTACTAAATGGAAAATTTACTACAGCAGAATCTACATGAAGAATAGTATTTAAATTTTATAACAACCTGTGTACATCTTTTATATATGTGAAAAAGTTCAAATTGGATGTGATGCACAATACATACACACACACATGGTAGAGTGGTGTGTTATAATATACAAGTGTGTTGATACCATATTTGACCAGTTAATAGCCATGGCTACTACAAGGAAGACAATGCGGTTACTATGTAAAGGCATATCCGAGGACAGTTACCATGGGCTTGTATGATAGTAGCCCACAGCATTTATCTGGATTTACGAATGACTATAACCTTGTTTAATTATTCATTTATTTATTTAACCTCTCAAAATACTATTTCCACAACTTCTTTACCTGGTTTCTGCTTCAAACATGTCTTATCAACACTTGCATCAGTATTTTGAGATACAAGCTGCAACTCTTATCCAAGGGCAATTCTTATGACAATAATTCTAGGATGTGGAGTGGCTACTACCTGGGGAGCAGCAGCTGCAGCTATTAACAGATCAAATATGATAACTGTATTGCACGTTGATCTGTGTTCCTTGCACAAAAATAAATTGTTCAGAGCTTCCCCCAGCAAAATAAAGTAGAGCGGTAAAACTGTCAATTTGTTACCAACATCAAAGTCAATTTATTAATTATACACATTCCTTTTACTACATCAAAAGAATTTTGAACAAAGTAGAGTGGTGTTGCACCGCTCTACAAGGAAGACCCTGTTATTGCAGTACAGCTAGGATCTCTTGAAGTTCAGCAGTTTACTTAAATTTTGGCCCCCAAAAGATATAGACTTCCAAAAAACATCTTCTCCCATTGTTTTTCAGTAGTTTTTTTGCAAGCTTCAACAAATAACCAAAGCTGAAACTCAATACCCACAGGTGGCTTTCAGTTGTGCCAATATCACAGTAGATTCACCTAACTTCGATTATAACTACAAGCAATAAATAAGCACTCACCAATACGTAGTGTAACAGCAATGTCATAGTCTTCATCGTCACTCTTATCACCTTCAACTGTGATTTGATCTTTATCAACCTCAGTATCCAATAGTGACTGGGCTCTGTCTATAGACAAGTATACAAACTATTTTACTGCTGCTTTTACTGACGTTCTGACCTGAATGCATATTTCCACTTGAGATGAATGTTGATAGAACAGGTGAATACTCTCTCATATGATCTCCAGGATAACATGGTATGCCTGATCCTTGATAAGAGATCCCAAAATCAATAGCATCTGCAACTGTAGGGCATGTGGCAGTCAGCGTACTACCATCATTTGAGTTATAAAGAGCATGCTTACTAAATGATGACAACGGACATATGTACAATGACTATAGTTATGTATACAACAACTTCAATTTCAAGATTTACATGCAACATAAATCACATACTCCAGTTTACCTGACACCATGCCCAGCAGCCAAGCCATGATGATGCTTATGATGATGACGTTCATTTCTGTGATAACAATTAAGCAGAAGCATATCACATGTCAGCACAGTCTTAAATGATTGATCTTGTAGTGTGTATTGTATATGAGCTTTGGGAGAATTATTAGACACAAAATTAATGATGTAGTTGGATTACAGGGAAAGCAGATTTATAGCAGCTTATGGAATGACTATAGCAACCTGAACAAGCATAGACATAATGCACCACAACTAAGGCATATTGCCATATAGTTAGATTGCAATGATTATTAAGTAACTTTGGACCCAATAGTACAGTTCATAATGATTCACAAAGACAACTGTAAGGTTATAATTGATAAATGTCGTTAATTTTAATGTATCTATTATTTATGGAAGTCTCATGAGATACATGCATGTGCAATCATGAATGTCAGAGGAGGTTGGACACGCTTTAAGTGCCGCTAAAGTAAATTATACAAAAGTCTGTATTTTTTTGTGGAGTGGAGTAAACAGTAGTTTCAATATAAAACAGTGATACATTGTCATTTCTGTTTATCACTCAATACATACACAATCAGTCTGATGAAGATATACGTGTGGTATTTTCACCCTAAACCCCACACGCTTTTGCAAAACAAAGTATAGTTATGTGAAGAGTGATCTGATTATTAAGTCAACCCCACCGTTTGCTTATTTTGGGTTGCAACCATTAAGGGTCACATGAAATATCAACCATTAAGGGTCACATGAAATACCAACCATTAAGGGTCACATGAAATACCAACCATTAAGGGTCACATGAAATACCAACCATTAAGGGTCACATGAAATACCAACCATTAAGGGTCACATGAAATACCAACCATTAAGGGTCACATGAAATACCAACCATTAAGGGTCACATGAAATACCAACCATTAATGGTCACATGAAATACCAACCATTAAGGGTCACATGAAATACCAACCATTAAGGGTCACATGAAATACCAACCATTAATGGTCACATGAAATACCAACTATTAAGGGTCACATGAAATACCAACCATTAAGGGTCACATGAAATACCAACCATTAAGGGTCACATGAAATACCAACCATTAAGGGTCACATGAAATACCAACCATTAAGGGTCACATGAAATACCAACCATTAATGGTCACATGAAATACCAACCATTAAGGGTCACATGAAATACCAACCATTAAGGGTCACATGAAATATCAACCATTAATGGTCACATGAAATACCAACCATTAAGGGTCACATGAAATACCAACCATTAAGGGTCACATGAAATACCAACCATTAAGGGTCACATGAAATACCAACCATTAAGGGTCACATGAAATACCAACCATTAAGGGTCACATGAAATACCAACCATTAAGGGTCACATGAAATACCAACCATTAAGGGTCACATGAAATACCAACCATTAAGGGTCACATGAAATACCAACCATTAAGGGTCACATGAAATACCAACCATTAAGGGTCACATGAAATACCAACCATTAAGGGTCACATGAAATACCAACCATTAAGGGTCACATGAAATACCAACCATTAAGGGTCACATGAAATACCAACCATTAAGGGTCACATGAAATACCAACCATTAAGGGTCACATGAAATACCAACCATTAAGGGTCACATGAAATACCAACCATTAAGGGTCACATGAAATACCAACCATTAAGGGACACATGAAATACCAACCATTAAGGGTCACATGAAATACCAACCATTAAGGGTCACATGAAATACCAACCATTAAGGGTCACATGAAATACCAACCATTAAGGGTCACATGAAATACCAACCATTAAGGGTCACATGAAACACCAACCATTAAGGGACACATGAAATACCAACCATTAAGGGTCACATGAAATACCAACCATTAAGGGTCACATGAAATACCAAATAAACTATACAATTAAGGGCAACAATTTTAGGTACAGCTTAAAGAGAGTGTCCAACCTCTTCTGCATGAATGTGGTTTGCTTTTTTAATATTGCTTCCCTTGCTCCACTGTTTTATTAAATCTCTTACTTCATATCCTGTCATTCATTTCTGTATTTTCACCAATAACATTCATATCAGGTAATCTATAGAATGATTTTCTACATAGCTATTATCTGCAGTCTTTTCTTACTATATGCTAACTGCATGGTCTATGTCTCCTCACCAGTAGCATAGAGCAAAGACCATTCTATCAAGAGTAGCGTAAGTGACCTATTATCGAACGGTACCTAATATCGAACAAAATTAATTTTTTTAAAAAGCGTAACGAATTCGGAAGTTTACAGAATTATTCGGCAGCTGTTAATTGGTGGGTGTAACAGGAAATCTGCACCAGATTTACCCATCAAGGTATTATAGCGTACTAACTCTAGAGGAGTTTTATAGGCATAAATTTTATAAGAAATGCGTATTTTTTTAGGGTGTGTTTTGAAAATCGGTTCCGAATGGCAGGTGGACGAAGAAAGGCTAAAAGAAACAGGAGGAAATGCCTAAGAAATGGCACTACACGACAAGCAATCAGTCGTTTTTCACTGCCTAAAAAGAGAAGAAAACAGTATACACTGGAGCAAATGCAGCGAGCCATGGAAATGGCAGCATCTGGCTTGATGTCCGTTCGTGAAGCAGCAGAGCGTAACAATGTTCCCTTCCACCACATTGCACGATAGAGTTAGCGGACGTGTCGTTCACAATGTGAACCCCGGACCAGTCAGGTACTTGAATCCAGTGGAGGAGAACACTTTGGCAACGTTCTTGAAACACTGTTCTGAGGTAGGCTATGGGAAGACTAGAAAGGAAGTATTGGCTATTGCAGAAGAGGTTGCACGTGATAAGAATATATTAAGAGGCACCAAAATCAGCCAGGGATGGTGGAGGAAATTCATAGAAAGGCAGGGAGATTTATCTTTGAGGAGAGGAGATAACACAGCTCATAGTAGGATGGATGCAGTTAATGCAGAAACAATGCAGCATTGTCCTTGACAAGAATGGATTGATGAATGCACCACACCAGATTTATAATGTTGATGAAAGTGGTGTTCCCCTGGACCCGAAAGCACTGAATGTGGTGGCTAAGAAAGGCAGTAAGAAGGTACGAGTGAGGTCAACAGGAAGGAAGGGGCAAGTAACAGTGGTAGCCTGTGGCAATGCTGCTGGTCAAGTGATTCCGCCGATGATCATTTTTGATGCAAAAAAGCTGTGTCATGCATGGACAAGAGGTGAAGTCCCAGGAACAAGTTATGGACTGAGTGATAAGGGTTGGATTACTACTGAATTATTCCAAAGCTGGCTGACTGAACATTTTTTGAAACATGCTGTTGCAGCACGCCCACTTATTCTCTTGCTGGATGGGCATAGCACACACTATCAGTATGAGCTGATCCAGAGTGCTTATGAAAGAGATGTTATAATTCTTTGTCTTCCTCCTCATACTACACATGATGCCCAGCCTCTAGATTGTAGCGTGCTTTCACCATTGAAGTCGCATTGGAGAAGTATATGCCACCAATTTATTCAGCAGAATCCAGGAAGGGTCATCACCAAATTTAATTTCAATGGTCTTTTTTCAAAGGCAAGGCTAAATGCAGCAACACCAGCTAATTTGATTGCTGGTTTTAGAAAGTGTGGGGTGTATCCTTTTAATGCTTCTGCGATTGCAGTAAATGATGGCAACTTAGCCAACTCACTCACTTCCCGCCAGTCAGTTGAGATGCCCACTTCCTGCCACTCAGTAGAGCTACCTGCTTCTCAGCAATCAGTCGAGCTGCCCACTTCACGCCAATCAAACTCCCTGAGCACAGACATAGTTGGTTTTGATAACCCTGCAATGCCAATTTCTACAACTAATGTTGATGACAAGTTACCATTGGCTGCTTATTTTGAAGATGTGTCTAAGTTGGAGCCAATATGTGAGTGCTGTTAGCTTATAAATTAATTGTTTTGACTGTACTTTGCAGGTGTGTATGATGACAATTGTGATGATGCAAGTGAAACTATTCTGGACAATCCATTCACTGTGGAACAAGAAGAACATTTTCAGAGGCGATACAGGGAAGGTTTCGACCTTTCCATTGATCCGGACTATATCCAGTGGCTGAAGGCTAATCACCCTGAGTCAAGTTTGTTTGATGGTCAAGCAGGTGTAGCCCATTCCAGTAATATAACCTGTGATACAACACACACATCAGAAGGTGATATAAAAGACATGTTGTTCAACAATAGTTTATCTATTATTTACGCATGATGCTTATAGGTTTAAATGGAACCTCACAGCAAGTAACCAGTTCTGGTAATGCTACCGATGCTACTCAGCCAGCACTAATCAGTAGCAGTTCTACAGTTTCTCCACTGTCACAATATCTTGTGCATCCTGCTATCAATGAGCAAGCTAATGTAGCTAAAAAGTCTCTTCCCAAAGCCCGACTGCTTACTAGTGAAACTTGCTTAGCCCAACTACGGAAAAAGGAGGAGGATAAAAAGAAAGCAGCTGAGGAGAAGGAAAGGAAGAAACGTAAAAGAGAAGAGAAGAGGAAAGCAAGATTGCAAATGTTGGAAGAAAAAAAGAAGAAGCAAGAAGAAAGCTTAAGAAGAAAGGTTGAAGACAAGCAGAAGAAAGCAGATGAAAAGGCTAAGAAAGCTGGTAGTTCTAGAAGTGTGACTCGTAATCGTAGCAAAAAAAGGCCACCAACAACTGATGATGAAGTACCTGCTTCAAAACGAACCCCTGTATCAGATCAACCACCGGTTATAGAAGAAGGGAGTGATAACCAGGACTTGGAAACACAATCTTCAACTGTAGCAGGTGGTTCAACAGCTGATGATGACACCCTGAGATTAGCCAACGATAATGAAGCTATCGACCCTAACACTTGCTGTATGTGCTTTGTAACTTATGAAGAAGACGTGCTGGCCGGAGATGGAGCAGTCTGGATACCTTGCCCATGTGGAAGATGGCTGCATGAAGATTGTGCAGAGGAATGTGTCGTGGACAAAGACCACAGGGAGCGTTATTGTCCTATTTGTATCGACATTTTATCTGTGCACGCATAGTGTTATTTGTAAATATATAGCTAACTCACGTGCGCGCATTTGTATCACAATCATATTTGAACTACATTATCATGATGCTTCCGGTTATCACATAGTTATAACATGAAGACTGTAGAGATTGCGCTCCAATCAGTGTGGTAGTAAAGGTGTGCATTGTTCGATAATTCATCTATGGAAAATGTATGCATGTTCAATAATTGGTAACGCTGTTCGATAATCGGTAATTCATGTCATTTGAAAATGCGTTCATAAAACGGAAAGTAAACGGAGTTGAATGCTGAAGTTTTACAGAGACTCTCGTTGAGAACAGTGATAACTCCTGGTGAAAATTGCAAGTTAACATGACATTCCAGGTGGGTTTTACAGACGACAGTAAGAATCGTGTTCGATAATCGGTCGCTTACGCTATAATATTATTCTGAACTATTGATTCTATTTAACTGACACAAGAGAGCATCCCATTTTGATGGTTAATGGTATACTTTCATTACAAAGTAATTAAACAGTGGAATGCACTACCACTACTGGTAACTAAGGCCAGGCAAACTTGATTAATTGTTTCTCAACCCGCCTGCATCCCTTTTTACCCCACCGCCTCTAATTTCATTATTGCTGTTATCAATCACGTGCACATGTATTTTGATGCTAAGAAGGATGACTATCATTTTTACAGCACAGCAAATGTCACTTGCAATTCAGAAACGATGATAAAATGTAAGTACTAGTTTGCATAAGGCTTTATAGTAACAGACAGCTTGATTTGGAGTATTTTCTGTAATAATGAATAATGACCTCCCACCCGAATGGAAATCCAAATTTTTGTGGATGAGAAACAAGTAATCAAGTTTGCCTGACCTAACTGTGTCAATTCTACGAGTATAAGGGTACCCTTAAGCAGTACTGTGTATGTGTGTAGTTTAGTTGTAATTGTATTGTAGCTAGCTAGCTAGTACTTTGTCTGTATAGCTATGTATTTGTGATCTGTTCCTCTGGACATGTAGCTAAATCAAATCAAATCCCTAAGTAAACTGTGAGATTTTTTAACACCCACGAGACCACAGTACACTCAACTTTAGACCTGGTCAACAAGTGGTGCCTTAATTGCATTTTTGAGTGCATGGGAACAGACAGGTACTGACCACGAGAGAATGAACACTGTGTAGAACTGAGAACAACTAGGTGCAATACTAGAATGGTTATGGCCACTCAGTCAGTCAGTAGCTATAGTATAGCATACACATTTCATTGCCAGTAGCTACTGTACTGAATATCAAGGATAAGCTATCAAAACCCCGGGCCAGGCTCCTGGCCATGCATGCTGAACTTAGCAGGCAAGCCTAGCTGGGTTATGGTACGGAACAAAGTTACTCACCTGAAGCGCCAGGCCACTGCTGACTTATCGCCACCATACTACGTCGCCACAACCTCAAAACACGAATAGCGCTAAACACCGTTCAATCAATCAATATTTTTGAGGCGCTTAGGCAAATACCAGATGTTGATTGATTGATTGATTGGTTGATAAAATTACTCTGTGACAATCAGCAACTGCAGTTCTTCCTTGCCAGGGCAGCATACAATGCAGACAAACACACATAGCTAGCTACTGAACAAGTACAACTGAAACTTAACACATGGATATAAAACACGGCCAGATTATAGTTCTTGTTATTATAAATTTGGCATTAATTTTACAGAGCAACTAAACCTATTGTAGAATCGAGTGTAATATTCTACTGTAACTTTTCCTGTGCTCCGGTCGCTCTTTTTCAGGGCGATTTATTGATTTATTTGCTGGACTTTGTTAACTGAAGTGTCTTTAATACAGACTAGCTAGTTTGGTCTCCACACTGCAACAGTCTGCAGCCGTGCAGCAGCTTGCAGATCCGTTTTCCAGAGTGTGTTGCACAATATCAGTTGACCAGCCTCACAAGATTGTCGCAAGTACTGGATAGGTGTAATCAAGCTCATCAGTGTGACCCAAAATGCTTCCAATAAGTTGCTACTTAGTGGAATGCACTCCTGACTGACTGTCTAATTGCCTGACTGCATGATGCCTTCAAAAAGTGTGACTAACTCAATAGTGGCTAAAGCTAAGAGCTTTGACATTTTCATTGTTAGGTGCCGCTTTAGCTCGGCAGTTGCCCCATTTCCTTTCTCTGATAGCGCAAGGTGTTGATTTATGATATTATTCGAATTCATACTGCCTATCACTGATGTAAGAATAATGGTAGAGGATATAAGGCCGGCAGGAGGAATGGTGGTTGGTTTCACTACTAAAGGAAACAAAATCATGCTGGACTGGGCCACTGATCTTAGGCTATGCTACACCACCGCCTTAGTTACATATGTGAGTTAAGAAGACCTTGTTAATCATTTATAAATATAATATGGTGGAAAGGAACTATCATTTTCTGTATGAAGGTATAGATAAGTTTTGGCAAGTTTGAGGCGAGCTAGCTAGAGTCTAACCCTTGAACTCACCAAAAGCTTACCTCCATACTTTGATACTAATCAGTGATACGGTACTGACATAATAGCCATTTATGGATGCATCATGTGTCTCAAATAACCTAATTTTTGAACCATGCTGCCAACAGTCAAAGTAAGCATTATACCTATCCTTAACCCTTCATTGTATTTTTAATTAATGTAGCTAGAGTTTTTATGTCTATTTTACTTTGGCAATTTGTTTCTTAGTGCATGTTTTTTTCTGCTTCTTTGTGCCTCTTTGTACACTAGTAGCTATATACTGTTGCATGATTAGTCTATTTACACATTGGTTGTAGGCTATATAGCTTTATGAATCGTTCTTCATGCATAGGAGTGTGTAACAGGCAGAACATAGTCAAAAACTATATTTTGACAAGTGCCATGTTTGTTACCTGTACAGATTAATTAGAATACAGAGGAAATCAATTAGGCTCACACACAATCAACGTAAACTACTTAGCACAAATATTATGAACCTTACTGAATGCAGTTCTGTTAATTTGATGAAATAAATTTCCTTCACTTCACTCCAGTTTCCATACACTTCTGGCCACTTATCCAAACAAAAAACAATACCCGCCCTTTTCGTAAGGTGCGACTAGAAAAAAAGCATATATGCAGCTCCTAGAGTTTGCTTTTCTGTCCACAGTTTGAGTAAGGCAAAGACTTTATTATATTTGTATGATTATCTGATTATATTGGAAAGACAGCAATGCTATACTTCCAAAAATATAAAGTGTACCCTCAGCTATACATATTGAAGTTCATTATAACTGGAAGGTGGTAGCTCGTTCCATTCTTTAACAGTTCTGTAGAAAAAACATTGTTGGTAGTGTGAGGTTAGTTGTTGGTAATATGAAACGTAATTTGTGGAATTGTCTGGTTGTGGAGGTCTGTGGCAAGATCTTTCAATATTGATGTAACACTGCTATGAAAATCATAGTTAGAAAAGATCCATCTTGTTGCACCATTTAAATTTTGTATAAATTAATGACTGCTGATATGGATCCCAAATTTGAGTGGCATATTGAATGAAATATACTTTGAGTGTACATTGGTGTATGCTATGGGTTACACTTTACGTAAGCTTTGCACACAATCAGACATCAGCCTACTATCGTTTTCATTTTCCTATCATAGCTATTGTACACTGCAGTACTTAAAAGTTCAATGATTTAGCTAAACTTATTTTCTGGAAGGCATTTTTTTTTCACTGGTAGCCAAAAAAACAACCTAAACGTACTAAAAGTATAGCAAATATTTGTAACTTAGAATCCGGATCAGTTCAAACATGGAACATTCTTTGCTACATAGAAGCAAACCCTATATCTACTCATTGATGTCAGTACACATCAGCATTACAGGTCTCTGGACTCCTGCAGTGCAAAGAACCAGTCAAACTTGTTTACCTTTGGCAGTGTAACCTACATATCTTAACAAGGAAGTTGTCTGGGGAAAAAGACAGAATTAAATTCAATGAAACTTCATTTACTATTGATATAACTACAACTGAAACATATAGAGGCAGGCAATAGCCCATTTACAGTATTACACATGATAGTTAGCTAATGAAGCTCCTCAGTACAGCTTCATGTACAATCACAATAACATACAGTGTCAATGGTCCCAAGTTTTCTTGTTGATGCAATAGAAATGAAACATGGATTGGAAAATATGTGTGGTGCTCAGTGTTGGGCAAGTTACTTAGTAAAAGTAACTAGTTACATATTACATATTACTTGCAACTGAACTATTTAGTTACAGTTACATATTACTCATAAAATAAAGTAACTATAATAATATTACATATTATATTACTTTGTGTCCACAGCCTTGAGCTGTCACGTGTGAAACTAACACTTTATCACGTGACATGATTGTGCTGTTGGACAATGTGCAAATCTTGGTTTTAAGTAAGAAGCTGGCGAATAAGTTTCATCAAGTAGGCTTCGTTACTTCGTTGTGGCTAAGCGTTACTCAGAGGATAACTAACAAGATTAGTAACTTCGTTACTTGTAGTAATAATACTACGTAATATTAGACTTGTTACAGTAACTATATTACTTAGGTAACGCGTTACATTTGTAAGTAAAATAACTTGAGTTATATTACCTGTTTTTATAGCGTATTTCGTTATATTACTTAGTTGCCACAAAAGTAATAATATTACATAACGAGTTACTTATGTAACGTGTTACTCCCAACACTGGTGGTGCTTACCTATGTACATGAAATGAAATAAATTTAATAAAACTAATCAAAATTCTTTGAAACAAAAGAAACTATAGCTACCAACTGCCACAGTTTAACAAAAACATAGCATGACTAATTGTTCAGACACTATACTGTACTGTGCAGTGTATCTGTCAACTTGATGTGATCCATCACACTTTCTTGATCCCCTATAATAGAGACAATTTATTTTAATGTTTAAGTACCATCAAGCAATTGGTAAAATGCAGAAAATATGTTATCATATGTGTAGTTGCCATATAATGTGTGAATAGCTACTATTTGCCTGACTGTGCTCTATTAGAGTACCTCAATCTTGATGTATATTAGTGTACAATTGATGCCTGAGGCCATAACCTGGGTTCTGGCTATGCCCCCATCTACCCACCCATGACCAAGATGATGAACTACAAGGAAGACAATGATGAACTACAAGTAAGGCAATGATGAACTGCAAGGAAAACAATGACGAATTGCAAGGCTAGAACAGTAAGGAACCCAATAGCACATTAACTACTTCCACTAAATTGTATTATCAAACCGGGTAGGCAGCACTGCTGATACACCCAGGGGAAAAACAACATCAAAAACACTCTTTTGCAGTTAGTTATCTTGTGGCACCCCCGTAAAGCTATACAAGAAAATATGAAATAGGGCAGATCACTGAAAAAAACCACGAAACAAGAAGGGATTGCTGGAGCAGATTGGCAATGATCAAGCCAGAAGCACATGGACAAGTATGCAATACTATACATGCAATCCCATACACTGCTAACATGGTGTGGCATATTACATCATTCTTACATGCAACAGGGACATGCACAATGCACTGCTACACTATCCCATGACATCAAGTTTGATTCCTTTTACCACAGACATAAAACTACATGAATACACGTACTATTAAATTTTACTGGCTGCCTTTTTGGGCCTGTGGAGGGCCATACAATCGATCTGAGGTCTTGATAGAGATATCACCGGATAGTTCCGTGCAGCTGAATAAACACCTGTACTAATTCTCTCACTTTAGCTGGTTTTGACACCATATTGTATAGTAGAAAACATAAAAATTGGCAAACCATCCTATAATTTGCCAGTTTTTTTCCACCAAAATATATTTCCAGTCGCAATTAGCTAATGACAATGTGTAGTAACATGTGGCAATTTGCCAAAGTTTTTTCATAAATAGCTATTTGCCAAAGTTTTATACTGCCGAAGTTTCCTACGCATTTCCATGCATTCCTTGAAATTTGACCATCGCATCATTCCCCACTCATCACCCCTATTGGAGCTTGTAATTGACCGATAACCTCGTCTATCTAAAATGGCAGGAAACCTTACTGTTAAGCCAGTACTTGTACAGTGGATACCCATGACAGGTTAACAAATGTTATACAGTGCACGTGTGTAAAATTTTGAGTATATATAGGGGATCACATGAACTAATGTTCATTATGTGAGTATTAGAACTGGTAAAATGTGTTATACTGCTATATTGAAACAGGTTAACTATTCATTGCTCAATTTGAAATAAAGTTGTTATGTTGGTTACCAGGTCACTCTGTCAAAGATAACCTTCGACCATTAGCAAGCTAAAAACTTCTGAATAATTGAAACTGTCATTTTGTATAAAACCAGTTTGTCAGACTGGTTACATGTATACATATATGGCCAGCATGCTGCATGTTCTACTTTACCTTTATGGTGACAGCTTCACCTGCTGCTGGTCCAGAATAGACAGGATAATGATCATCAAACTCTTCAGGTAAGTAGTAGTGAAATATGTGGAAAATAAATGTACACATAATGGGATAAAGTGGTAAGTATTTAGTACTTCCTACTTATAACTGTGCTCTAATTCCTTAGCTATACATGTTCAAGAAGAACAACATGGACAGGTTGTCAAACTCAAAGGAAGACAAAGGTAGGTCCATGACGCATGCATTGTAGCTGCTGCGATAAACAAATAAGCATCAAGAGCTCAAACAACATTGAACAGCAAGGAAATCAAGCTTGTAGTATTAACCATTAGTTGGTTAAACAGTCAGAAGAAATTTCAGTTACTTAGTTTTCAAATATGTTCTATAAACAGCGAACAATTACATGAGATGCACCTGCAATTGATGTCATTTGACAACTTACACACCACAAGACCACATCAAATACCTTGTGTAGTATTGTTCCTTTTCCTCTCCCAAATGTACAAGATCAATAATCCAATGAAGACACAGCCCATAATACCAACAACACAACCGGCAATCCCATCACTGATAATCAAAAACATTTCTGGTGATCCAATCACACTTGTAGTGGTAGTTGGAGTACAAATTGTTGGTATAATACTGGCATCTGTGCTACGTGTAGCTTTAATGGTGGTACTGTCTGACTGAGTTGTAGCTGACGGAGTGGTAGTAGCAGAGGCAGAATGTGTCACACTAAGAGATGAAGTACTTGTTAGGCTAATATGACTACTAGTAGCAGGGAAAAATCCAATAGGTGATGCCTTCGAGGTAGTTGTCGGCATAAGTTCCCAACCCCTACTAGTAGTGTAAGTGCTAGTAGAAGTACTGGTACTAGAAGTAGTAGTAGTGTAGGTAGAGGTAGTAGTAGATGTGGATGTAGTGGTTGTAGTTTTGGTAGTAGTGGCAGTAGCAGTGGTGGTAGTAGTTGCAGTACTGGTGGTGTAGGTAGTACTTGTAGTAGTGTACGTAGTAGTGGTAGAACTAGTACTGGTGGTTGTTGTGGTAGAAGTAGTGGTAGTGGTAGAAGTACAGGTGGTAGTAGAATTGGCAGCTATAGGCATGGATCTGGTAGGTGATATTATTAAGCTACTGCTTGGTGCAATATCCCTGGTAGCAGTACCATTTTTATTAAATGGAAAATTTACTACAGCAGAATCTACATGAAGAATAGTATGTAAATTATAACTACATCTTTTATACAAAATGTGAGAAAGTGGAGATTGGATGTGATGCACATTACATACACGCACATGGTAGAGTGTTGTGTTATAATACACAAGTGTGTTGATACCGTATTTGACCGGTTAATAGCCATGGCTACTACAAGGAGAACAATACAGTTACTAGAGATGCAACAATATATCGATATATCGCGTATCGTATAGTTTTAAGACAATATCGCTGTATTGATACAAAGTCAAACCGTATCGATATATCGCGTATCGTGATATACTGACATATCGTGGCTTGTTAACATGGCTGACAATCAAATTATTGTACATTGTGGTTAAACTGAGTAGTATGTAATGCTTCTCAAAGAAAAATCAGCTCACTTATTCCTCTCCAAAAACAAAAAAATATTAAAAACAACATAGACTATTGCTTAGATTCCACTTTGTATTGTGCAATATATCGCTGTATCATGATACACCAGAGGCAATATATCGATACGTCTATATACTATATCGATACGTCTATACACTGTATCGTTGCATCTCTAACAGTTACTATGTTAAAACAGCTACTATCCGAGGACAGTTGCTATGGGCTTGTATGATAGTAGCCCACAGCATTTATCTGGATTTGTGAATGACTAACGTTGTTTAATTATTCATTCATTCATTTAACTTCTCAAAATACTATTTTCTGGTTTAAAACAACTTCTTTACCTGGTTTCTGCTTCAAACATGTCTTATCAACACTTGCATCAGTATTTTCAGATACAAGCTGCGACTCTTATCCAAGGGCAATTCTTATGACAATAATTCTAGGATGTGGGGTGGCTACTACCTGGGGGGCAGCAGCTGCAGCTAATAACCGGTCAAACATGACAACTCCATTGTATGTTGATCTGTGTTCCTTGCACAAAAATAAATTGTTCAGAGCTTCCCCCAGCAAAATAAAGTAGAGCGGTAAAACTGTCAATTTGTTACCAACATCAAAGTCAATTTATTAATTATACACATTCCTTTTACCACATTAAAAGAATTTTGAACAAAGTAGAATGGTGTTGCACCGCTCTACAAGGAAGATCCTGTTATTGCAGTACAGCTAGGATCTCTTGAAGTTCAGCAGTTTACTTAAATTTTGGCCCCCCCGAAGATATAGACTTCCAAAAAACATCTTCTCCCGTTGTTTTTCATCAGTTCTTTTGCAAACTTCAACAAATACCGTATAGCCTAAATATTTCGAAGAGGAAAATTTTCACTGATTTCGCGGTTTTGGGTGTTATCAGCAAAAATTTTACCCTTGAAATATTTTGACCTCCATATAGTCTAATACATTTTGAGAGTGTTTGCAAATCCGCGAAAATTTTATTTTTAGCAACATTGCTCAACCTCAAAATATTTAGGCTATACGGTAACCAAAGCTGAAACTCAATACCCACAGGTGGCTTTCAGTTGTGCCAAAATCACAGTAGATTCATTTAACTTCGATTATAACTACAAGCAATAAATAAGCACTCACCAATACGTAGTGTAACAGCAATGTCATAGTCTTCATCGTCACTCTTATCACCTTCAACTGTGATTTGATCTTTATCAACCTCAGTATCCAATAGTGACTGGGCTCTGTCTATAGACAAGTATACAAACTATGTTACTGCTGCTTTTACTGACGTTCTGACCTGAATGCATATTTCCACTTGAGATGAATGTTGATAGAACAGGTGAATACTCTCTCATATGATCTCCAGGATAACATGGTACGCCTGATCCTTGATAAGAGATCCCAAAATCAATAGCATCTGCAACTGTAGGGCATGTGGCAGTCAGTGTACCATCATCATGTGAGTTATAAAGAGCATGCTTACTAAATGATGACAACGGACTGCAAGTCCATATACATACATATGTACAATGACTGTAGCTATGTATATGACAACTTCAATTTCAAGATTTACATGCAACATAAATCACATACTCCAGTTTACCTGACACCATGCCCAGCAGCCAAGCCATGATTATGCTTATGATGATGACGTTCATTTCTGTGATAACAATTAAGCAGAAGCATATCACATGTCAGCACAGTTTTAAATGATTGATCATGTAGTGTGTATTGTATATGAGCTTTGGGAGAATTATTAGACACAAAATTAATGATGTAGTTGGATTACAGGGAAAGCAGATATATAGTTTATGGAATTACTATAGCAACCTGAGCAAGTATAGACTTAATGCACCACAACTAAGGCATATTGCCATATAGTTAGATTGTAATGATTATTAAGTAACTTTGGACCCAATAGTACAGTTCATAATGATTCATAAAGACAACTGTAAGGTTATAATTGATAAATGTCGTTAATTTTAATGTATCTAGTATTTATGGAAGTCTCATGAGATACATGCATGTGCAATCATGAATGTCAGAGGAGGTTTGACACGCTTTAAGTGCCGCTAAAGTAAATTATACAAAAGTCTGTATTTTTTGTGGAGTGGAGTAAACAGTAGTTTCAATATAAAACAGTGATACATTGTCATTTCTGTTTATCACTCAATACATACACGATCAGTCTGATGGAGATATACGTGTGGTATTTTCACCCTAAACCCTACATGCTTTTGCAAAACAAAGTATAGTTATGTGAAGAGTGATCTGATTATTAAGTCAACCCCACCGTTTGCTTATTTTGTATTGCAACCATTAAGGGTCACATGAAATATCAACCATTAAGGGTCACATGAAATACCAACCATTAAGGGTCACATGAAATACCAACCATTAAGGGTCACATGAAATACCAACCATTAAGGGTCACATGAAATACCAACCATTAAGGGTCACATGAAATACCAACCATTAAGGGTCACATGAAATACCAACCATTAAGGGTCACATGAAATACCAACCATTAAGGGTCACATGAAATACCAACCATTAAGGGTCACATGAAATACCAACCATTAAGGGTCACATGAAATACCAACCATTAAGGGTCACATGAAATACCAACCATTAAGGGTCACATGAAATACCAACCATTAAGGGTCACATGAAATACCAACCATTAAGGGTCACATGAAATACCAACCATTAAGGGTCACATGAAATATCAACCATTAAGGGTCACATGAAATACCAACCATTAAGGGTCACATGAAATACCAACCATTAAGGGTCACATGAAATACCAACCATTAAGGGTCACATGAAATACCAACCATTAAGGGTCACATGAAATACCAACCATTAAGGGTCACATGAAATACCAACCATTAAGGGTCACATGAAATACCAACCATTAAGGGTCACATGAAATATCAACCATTAAGGGTCACATGAAATACCAACCATTAAGGGTCACATGAAATACCAACCATTAAGGGTCACATGAAATATCAACCATTAAGGGTCACATGAAATACCAACCATTAAGGGTCACATGAAATACCAACCATTAAGGGTCACATGAAATACCAACCATTAAGGGTCACATGAAATACCAACCATTAAGGGTCACATGAAATACCAACCATTAAGGGTCACATGAAATACCAACCATTAAGGGTCACATGAAATACCAACCATTAAGGGTCACATGAAATACCAACCATTAAGGGTCACATGAAATACCAACCATTAAGGGTCACATGAAATACCAACCATTAAGGGTCACATGAAATACCAACCATTAAGGGTCACATGAAATACCAACCATTAAGGGTCACATGAAATACCAACCATTAAGGGTCACATGAAATACCAACCATTAAGGGTCACATGAAATACCAACCATTAAGGGTCACATGAAATACCAACCATTAAGGGTCACATGAAATACCAACCATTAAGGGTCACATGAAATACCAACCATTAAGGGTCACATGAAATACCAACCATTAAGGGTCACATGAAATACCAACCATTAAGGGTCACATGAAATACCAACCATTAAGGGACACATGAAATACCAACCATTAAGGGTCACATGAAATACCAACCATTAAGGGACACATGAAATACCAACCATTAAGGGTCACATGAAATACCAACCATTAAGGGTCACATGAAATACCAAATAAACTATACAATTAAGGGCAACAATTTTAGGTACAGCTTAAAGAGAGTGTCCAACCTCTTCTGCATGAATGTGGTTTGCTTTTTTAATATTGCTTCCCTTGCTCCACTGTTTTATTAAATCTCTTACTTCATATCCTGTCATCATTCATTTCTGTATTTTCACCAATAACATTCATAGAAATAACTATCAGGTAATCTATAGAATGATTTTCTACATAGCTATTATCTGCAATCTTGTCCTACTATGCCTGTGTGCTAACGTTCTACGTCTCCTCACCAGTAGCATAGAGCAAAGACCATTCTACCAAGAGTATATATATTCTGAACTCTTGATTCTATTTTAAAACAACCTCTGATCCAAGAGAGCATCCCATTTTGATGGTTAATGGTATGCTTTCATTACAAAGTAATTAAACAGTGGAATGTACTGCCACTACTGGTAACTAAGGCCAGGCAAACTTGATTAATTGTTTCTCAACCCGCCTGCATCCCTTTTTACCCCACCGCCTCTAATTTCATCATTGCTGTTATCAATCACGTGCACATGTATTTTGATGTTAAGAAGGCTGATTATCATTTTAAAAGCACAGCAAATGTCACTTGCAACTCAGAAACGGTGGTAAAATATAAGTACTAGTTCTCGTAAGGCTTTTTAGTAACAGACAGCTTGATTTGGAGTAGTTTCTTTAATAATGAAAAATGACCTCCCACCCACATGGAAATACAATTTTTGTGGATGAGAAACAAGTAATCAAGTTTGCCTGGCCTAACTGTATCAATTCTACGAGTATAAGGGTACCCTTAAGCAGTACTGTGTATGTGTGTAGTTTTGTTGTAACTGTATTGTAGCTAGCTAGTACTTTGTCTGTATAGCTATGTATTTGTGATCTGTTCCTCTGGACATGTAGCTAAATCAAATCAAATCCCTAAGTAAACTGTAAGATTTTTTAACACCCACGAGACCACAGTACACTCAACTTTAGACCTGGTCAACAAGTGGTGCCTTAATTGCATTTTTGAGTGCATGGGAACAGACAGGTACTGACCACGAGAGAATGAACAGTGTAGAACCAGTAGAACTGAGCCGGAACAACCAGGTGCAATACTAGAATGGCAGGCCCGTAGCCAGGGGGGGTTCGGGGGGTTCTGAAGAACCGCCCTCTTGGAAAAAAGGTCCACAATTTCAGTAAAAGGTCCACAATTTTAGCAAAAAGGTCCACAATTTTAGTATACAAGTCCAAATTTTCAGGAGCAAAAGTCCATTAGCTACAGTTTACTAGATACCACTATAATAAGAAGCTAAAATAAGTGCTCCGAGTAACTCATTCAGTGCTTGCATTAAATGCAATGCAAGATCGAGATACTCTAATAGAGCAGTCAACCACTCTAATAGAACAATCACTTTAATAGAACAGTCACAATTACATTTTCTTTTAAAAGCTACTTAATTTACATGTAGATTGTCTAAACCGAGCTTTCATTAAAATATAAGATTTTGGTGGACAAGCCCCTCCATGCAGAGCCCACGAATAGCATCCATGCTTCAACTCCATGCAATGTGTAAATTTCATTGTTTAAGACACCCTTTGTTCTGCTACACTGCCCCTGTTGATCATGGCAGAGTGCTCAATCTTTCTCACTCTTATTCACTGTGACATTCCAATATGTTATATTTAGACACATACATGTGCAGATGGTATAATTACAGTAGCAGTAGAGATATTTTTCCAGATATCATTCATACAGCTGGTCTTCAGCTTACCTAATAAAATTGTTATTTTTATTGACTGAAATGCCAACCTTTTAGTATCTGTTTTCAAAAAATTTCCTGGGGGGGCATGCCCCCAGACCCCCCTAGATTGGGTGTGCTTCGCACACCCAGTCTCAGTACCTTTATTAATCATCATGCAAGTAAAGGTCCATTTTTGGTCAAAAAGAACCCCCCTTTCAAAATCCCTGGCTACGGGCCTGAATGGTTATGGCCACTCAGTCAGTCAGTAGCTATAGTATAGCATACACATTTCATTGCCTGTAGCTACTGTACTGAATATCAAGGATAAGCTATCAAAACCCCGGGCCAGGCTCCTGGCCATGCATGCTGAACTTAGCAGGCAAGCCTAGCTGGGTTAATATGGTACGAAACAAAGTTACTCACCTGAAGCGCCAGGCCACTGCCGACTTATCGCCACCATAGATACTATAGCCGTACCACAGCCTCAAAACACGAATAGCGCTAAACACGGTTCAATCAATCAATATTTTTAAAGGCGCTTAGGCAAATACTTGATTGATTGATTGATTGATTGATTAATAAAATTACCCTCTGACAATCGGCAACTGCCGTACTTTCTTGGGGCAGCATACAATACACATAGCTAGCTATACTGAAACTTAACACATGGATACAATACAAATAGCCGCATGGACACAAATGCAAAACTAAATTACAAAGATGAATGAACAAATTACATGAAAACAGAAAAGAACGACTGTCGTTAATAGCAACAGTAAAATTCTCATCAGTAGGTAATCCGTTCCACCATTGTGAGGTCCTGCAACAAAAATATCTGCGAACTGCCGCTGAAATGTTAAATGGTATCTAGCAAAGAAAGAGCATGCTCACGAGACTAGTATTGACGGTGATGCCTACCAAACATGCAGAATAGTGGTATACACTGCATTAGGCACCAGCCTATTATGCTGGCATAATTTTGAGCATAATAGGTGCCTGAAAGCATCAAGCACAGGGGCGTAGCCAGGATTTTTTGAAGGGGGGTTCCAGCACCAGCATTGAGTTACTAGAAGCAGGGGTCTGGGGGCGCAGCCCCCAGCCGCTGAGAGACTTTCAATATTTTAATAAATCAAAACTCAGCAAATTACTATATTTTATGCAAAAAGTACATTAATCCAGTGAATATCAGTGAATCCACTGATACAAATGACGATCAAACAATATAACTATACAAATATGCATAGCATGAATTCATTTTGCATAACACAAGTGATAAATTACTGGAGCTCTATATCTTTAAACACTGCATACCAAAGCTATAGCAGTATAAGGTCATGCTAAGTTTTGCATTTAATGTTGGTATGCATAGCATGAATTCATTTTGCATAACACAAGTGATAAATTACTGGAGCTCTATATCTTTAAACACTGCATACCAAAGCTATAGCAGTATAAGGTCATGCTAAGTATAAGGTCATGGACATGGATATTTACATGCATGTTCTATTAGAGTATACCTGACTGCTCTATTAGAGTATATACCTGACTGCTCTATTAGAGTATATCGATCTTTTTAACAAGTTTTGAAGAGGGCTCATGTTACCTCTGTAAATCCTTCCCTGAGAGATGAATGTAAGTTTTATCAACTCACTCATTTTGTCCTGCCACACTAAATGGTGTGTTAGGATCCTGCTTGCAGAAGTCTAAATTTTACAGGGGGGGGGGTTCCTGAACCCCCCGGAACCCCCCCTCCCTACACCCCTGAAGCATAATGCTAGCATAATAGGCAGAATAATTGTGATACTGTAAGCAAAAATGCATGCCACAGAAAAAGGTTGACTTACAATAATAGAACAGTCAATGCCACTCCAGTGATATGGCATTAAGTAATTATCTGACATCACTGTTATTATAGTTTACAATGCAGCCAAATGCTTATGCAAAATGAGTATCTTTTACATTTAACCAGTTGTTCATAAGCCATAGTTTATTATTATCCATAGAAAGTAACAAAACATGGCCAACTGTGGCAAAAAGTTTGAGCATAATTATGAGCATAATAGGCAAAATTTTTGAGCACTGCAGCATAGCATAATAGGCAAAAAATTAAAAGCATAATAGGCTGGTGCCTACACTACATTCCATGAAACTGGTGATGCATCAAGCATAGCTAACCACTCTCAATTTTCCAGAGTAGCTAAAAGTTCAAAACATGCCCTAAGGCAATGATTTTGACATGGTACCGTATCTCAAATGATTTAGTAGCTATACGTACCTCCACACAAGATTTGGTGCTTTTATCACAAAGTGAACAATTTCATCAAAATTTGTTGCTTAGTCGCTCTACTATTATAGCTACACTTAATTATGCTATTAGGGCATAACTATTAATTTTTTATGCAATCACCACTCTACAATGATATAACAGTACACAGTCACAATGGTAAGGCGGATCCACAGTTTGGAGTGTACCATGCAGGATATTGGGTGCAAAAAGTAGAGGGATCTGGATGTAGAAGCAGTACATAGACATTTACAAATGTCATGTTCAATTTTGAAGTTTGGTCCATTAGTAGCTATATAGCATATACACGTTTTAAAAATTATGAAGATAATGTAAGGAAATAATATTCTGCATATATATAGACAAATTGTGAGTGAGGCTCCGTATATAGCTAGTGCTGATACTCTCAATGGAAAGGTAAATTTCTACTATGTTAAAATTCAGGCTGATAGCTATACAGTACATGATTTGCTTCCTTAAAAGGAAGCGCATGCAATGGAAGTCCTGCATGTGCATCAAATAGCTAAATTATACAACTGATGAATAATATGATTAGACACCTTACAACTGATCAATTAGTAATCAAATTATTGCTTATTCAATGCATATATTAAGCAACTTGCAACTTTTCAGAAAAAATGCTAGCAGCTTGTGATTCATTATTGTGACCTAAGTATTACATTGCAGCTTTCTGCTGTGTGTATCAGCACTATGGAGCCCCACCCACAACATAGTTGGTAAAGTTATATGCTTTATGAATGGTCTTCACTCAAAGTGGTGGGTTGTATAATAAGGACCAGCCCCAATGGTGATTTTAATGAGTGGCTTATGTCACAAAAGAGTTCATAATATAGTATAATATTATAGAGACTCTTTAATATTATGAACTCTTGATGTCACATACTGTACAGTTCCATGCATAGAACCATTAGTACTTATAATTTAGAGTCAGTTGCTAAACTACTACAGTGTACATAGTTACATGACATGTCACAACTCAGTTTAAAAGCTTACAATTACAGGAGCAAGCCACAGACGTCTCTAGAAAATGAAATGCATTCAGAGATAAGGTGATGACTGGAATTGAACTATTCTATATTGCCAAGGGTGTACTCAGGCAATGTAGTTTCTAGATTTGGAAAGAAGTTACAAGTGTTAGGGTTCTGTGGGCACCACTCCCAGCCTCTGGTAAACTTTGAGCATTATAAAATGCCTCAATGTTATTTACTAGATTGGATAGCATAGCTATAAACTAATTTCGAAAGCTTCTATAGTTCACTAAATTTTCCTTTTAAATTATAATTGTCAATTATGGTGTATGGTTGGTTGGGTAATCAAATGCATATCTAAAATTTCCAACTGTAGCTGCTTTAAATTAAATTTCAAGTCTTACATTTTATAATACAATTTAGCAGTATGAATGTTCTATTAGAGTAGATTGATTGATCTAGAATATATCTGACTGCTCTATTAGATTATTTCATATCTTAATCTACCTTTGGAGAATCCTATATACTGTCTCTCATGTTTATTGATTTGTGCTGCCAAACTGAGATAGTCTGGTGTTCCTACACAAGGTAAACTTTCAGAGAGGGTTTCAGAACCTCAGGTAACCCTCTAAATATGCCACAGGGAATATAATGGCCTTACTCTGGCTGGTTTAAACATCACATACAAAACTAAAACTTTGAAAGAAGGGAGTGCACTTGCTCCTTGATGTTTTACGTCTACCGACTACCACTGTCATTACAAAGACATTTACTAATAGATTAATATCATTCACACAAGAACACAACCTGTGTGGTCATGCTTGGCAATTTGCATGCAGTATATATAAATATATATATATATATAATGGAGCTTATCTGTATGCATCAGTTAATACATTTCAGTGCGAACATAAAAGAAAAATGTATATATGGAATAGTTATAAAATGTACAAACATCATGTGGCATAAATATAAAGAACATAAAGGTTAACACTAGACATAACATGTCTATACACATGTCATTCAGTCAGTGGTGTAACTATGTTGAAGGTCAAGATGGAGTTGATGACCAGCAGCAAGTGGAGCTCCTAACATCATTGAAGTTTGATTAGCTCCATTAGAAGTGGTCACTTCAGAGGTAGCCAGCAGTGTTCCATCAGGTTTCTGTAGTGTCTTCAATATCATACCAGAAAGTGGACGTTGTTTTGGATCAGGATGCCTACAGAGAGACATTAATGGACATAAAACTGTATAAAATTACTTCAGTAAGATAAGAATGCTCACACCCGGTTTAGTCACCCTAACAGCAACACTCTTAAAGATACAAAATACTTTGACTAGCCTCATCATGTTTCAGGCGGTCAGTGCAACATCTGCTTGTCTATGATGTAAAGGATGGAGGTCTTTTTGTTCACAGAGTGCTCTTCTTGTTCACAGAGTGCTCTTCAAGTAGTTTAATGTATTGCTACTCACTACTCACTGCATTAGTATCGTAATATATAATTATTATTATTATGCGTAATTTTTATTTCTACTTTTGCAGTATTAATGCTATTTAGCTTGGCTGCTACAATGTACAAACATGGCTACACATAATAGTCATAAGAAATGCCATGTGGCAAGACACTGGGAAGTGGTTCTGTTCCTACAACGTACCATATAGCTAATATTTGCAAAATTAAACTATACATAAACTTGTGTTTCCCAACCATACTACTGTCTCATGATTACCATTATTCATAGTACAGCATGCTAAGGACTACAATTATTAACAATTTATATGTGTTAAAACAGCTATAAACATTTTGTAAATTTTTTTGACATCCTCACTAGGAACCTGGCCTATTATGCTCAAAATTTTAATTATTATGCTATGTAATCTCACGTGCCAGACGGTTTGTGTGGGGGTGGAAAATAAACTGTCTGGTCACTATTATGACCACTGCCAGAATGTTGGCCAGAGCCAATCAGATTTCTTTGCAGACTCTATGATGAAACAAATACTAATAATTCAAATTCTTAGTGTAATAAAGAACTGAATCTCGGCTACAGAGTTACTTTTTCAAAAGTCATTTAACAATGCCATGGGCTTAGGATCTTTGTTTCCCTAGTACAGGGCTCTTAAAAGCATTGGTAGCTAGCTATAAGGAATGATTATGGTTCACTACAGGTTTGTGAAACGGTGGAATTGTCGAGGAAGACGTTCAGCCATGTTTCAAATATGTCACCAGGATATTATAGCAGTACAGTTATCGTCTTAGTCTTCTCACATGTCGTCTGCTCTAATGTGATTGGATCGATTATTACATCATCCTTCGTGCAAAACAATACCGTGACTTAATCTAATTGCATTCCAGTGAGTTCACGGAAAGTGTGCAATAGTGACCAGATGGCTTATTTCCCACTCCCACACAAACTGTCTGGCACTCAAGACTATATGCTATAATTTTACCTATTATGCTCAAATTATGTTCAAGCTTTATTCCTCATTTCCCATGTTTTGTTGCAGTTATGGGCATATAGCTACTGTTTCCAAATACAAGCATCTCCAGCTCACCACCATGGTCCTTACTATCTCAATGGAAGAACTTGATACAACCCACAGTGACCTTGGTATTCTTTTTGACAGCCAGCTTAAATTTCTTGACCACACTACTCAAGTTACCACCAAAGCTAACCAAGTACTTGGTTTGATTAAAAAATCTTTTGATTATCTCGAGTCTCGATCCTATCATGCTAACACAATTGTTCAGTACATTAGTTCGACCTATCTTAGAATATAGTAATGCTATTTGGGGACCTCATTACACTCTTGATCAGAGAAGGTGCAACGAAAAGCTACCCATCTTCTCCCACAACTGCAGCATAAATCCTATGCTAAAAGGTTGACACCATTATCATTACCATCACTCCAATTCAGACGTCTGAGAGGTGACCTTTATATAATTCTTAATGACTACTTCAACACAGATTTTACTGATTTATATACTTTCTCAACTGCTACCACCAGGGAGGGGCATCAGTTCAAGTTGTTTAAGGAACGGTCTAGATTACTGTGTAGATCATATTACTTTATTAATAGGATCGCCAATGATTGGAATAGCTTACCTACTTACGTTGTAAATAGTACCTCAATTAATACTTTTAAATTATTGTTAGCAGTTATTTACTAGATTTAAGATTTATTTTTGTAGACATTGCATTAATCGGGTATACAGGCTGTGCCTTTACCTGTATTTAATCATAATCATAACATAATAAGTGGCTGAAGCACATCTTTGCTCTTCAAAATGCATTTGACAGAAAAGATCGATATACTCTCAGCTGCCTGATTGTTCTATTAGAGTTATTGACTGTTCCATTGTGGTATATATCGATCTTTTTCTGTGATATGTATTTTGACCATCAAGGATTTATAGGATATGGCTCATATATTCTTCCTATTATGCTAGCATTATGCTCAATGCTTTCAGGCACTATTATGCTCATAATTATGCCAGCATATAATTGTCTAATCCTCACCAACACTGTATCATCACTTCATATACAGCCCGGGGACAATCAGGTGGTGGGGACAGTCTGTTGCCAGCTGTAATCTTTTCCACATACTAAACAAGAATGTAAGATTGCTGGACAAAATAATTAATTTAGTTACCTGTCTACCAGTGAGTTCCTCAAATGGTTTGTGACCCAGGCTCCACACTTCATACATAACACACCCAAAACTCCAAACATCACTTCGTGTTGAGTATTTCTTGTAGAGAATAGCCTAATTATTAAGTGATTCAGTAAAACTACTCAGCATTAAGTCAACATCAAAACCTCAGGAGCAGTCCACTTGACTGGTATCTTCCCGCCAGTAGTGACATAGTAGATGTCATCAGCTACATCTCGTGCCATACCAAAATCAGCTATCTAAAGGAATATGTATAGCTACACAGTAAATAGCATTAATAGGAATGTATGTTAATTGAGTGTTTCTGAGAAACGTTAGTGAATTGTGTGCTTCAAAATAATTATACATTAACAGTTTGTTGGTGTGATATTATAATTACCATTAGCCTTTAGATTAATTATCCATTAAAATATATCTATTATAGCTATGTGCAGCATTTCAAGAAGCCCAGTACATGAATTGTATTGTGTTTCTCTGGAGACTACATGGTCTGTGGTTTGATAGTGAGTAACATACCTTACACACACCATCACTTGATACTAGTACATTCCTAGCAGCAAGGTCTCTGTGTATGAAGTGTTTGCTGGAAAGATAGTTCAGTCCAGCTGATATCTGTCTGCAGAAACCCAACAAGTCATGTTTCATTTTATCATGTACCTCTGGTGATGTTCTGCTTTGTAACATTCATTTAATATGTATGGTATAAACAATGGTAAAACTCACTTCTGTTTCATATCTAACAAAAATTCTCGGAGGTCTCCTTTAGGCATATACTCCAATACAATCATCATGTTCTCCTCTTCAGTCACTACTCCATGTAACTGTACTACATTGTTGTGTTGAAACTGACCCATAATGGCTGCCTCCCTCAGAAACTTCACTCTGTCTGACTCTGAACAGTTTGTGTTGAGTGTCTTCACTGCAACTTGTTTAGAATCAGCAGAACCATCCACCCACAATCCCAAATTGACCACACCAAATTCACCTGATCCAAGTTTGTGCAGTGTTCTATGTATGTGTGTAGTATCACAATTTTAATAAGTTATAGTTGTATAATTAGGACAAACCTGATGTTGTCCTTTGTCAACTTTCTAAACTTTCTCTCTTCAAACCAAGTATAGATATGTTCCTCTACATGTCCCGGATCCTCATAAATCTTTTCCCCTTCAGGTAAGGCCTCAGCATACATTTCTTCTTCCTCTAAGCCACTATTGAAATTCAGTGTAGAAGTCTCATACTCATATGGCACATCCTGTTCTTCATAGTTCAGGTTACTGTATGCTTCAAGGGCTGGCAGCTCCTGGTAATCACTACATATCACCTTAGGCTGATCTTTTATAGTCTGAACTGGATTCAGATAAGGTAATATTTCACTATTCTTTTCCACAGTGGAGTAACAATTGTGATGGTCAATAACTTCATAGTCTAGTGGCTGGGTATCCTACAATGGAGTTTTAATGATGCTTACTACAGATGAAGTGGCATTGGCAGTTACATGTACATGGTTAGGAGGGCTTAAGATCTTTATAATAATAATACTAATTGAGTATCAGTATACAAGTATCTGCAGTGAAACCTGTCTTAGTGGCCATTTGTACAGAATGGCCGACTCTCTTAACAAATCCCTGAAGATTATATAATAATCTACCAGCCCATCTAATTCAAGCATCTGGTGAAATTTTAAAGTATTGAATTTTGCTCAAGGTCAAGGGTGTAGCCAGATCCCAGGCCTAGGCATCAACAATTCCATACTACATAACATCAATATTAAGATATTCTAATAGAACAGTCATCCTAATACAGTAGTGAGGAAAGTATTCAGTAATACTAGCTAGTCTAATAAATTTTCTGAAATGGGTCTAATGTTTAAAAACATCCTGGGTGGCATGTATTTAGTAGAACGCTTACAGTAATACTGATTGAGATATCTTAATAGAGCAGTCACCCTAATACAACAGTCGAATTAATAACTGCTGAAATCACTCTCAGATTCAATCTCAGTAGGTTGAACGTTTTCAAAAAAATTCTAGGGGGTATACCCCAGACCCCCTAGGTTGGTGTGATGCGCATGCAGATGTGTTTTGTACATTAAGATATGCCTTCACCTAGCTATAGTGTTATGTAGTTAGGCCCTGGAATCACAAAAGTTTACCTATGCTCCTGTTCAAGTGGCTGGGGGAACATAGCTGGGTGTTGTACTCCCCAGACCCTGCTTCAGTAACTTATGTTTCCTTTGGAAACCCTCTTTGAAAATTCTGGCTACCCCTATACTTGAACCACATATTCTTTCACAAATTTCTATTAATCTTAGTAGTGTTCAACTAGCCAATTTGTCACTGAGAATTCTTGTATACCACCTAATGTAGCAAGAATGTTTTGTATGTATTACCTTAATAGTGACAGCTCCTGGTCCAGGATATTCATGATCAGTGGATGCTTTACCTTTTAGCAGTTTGTCAGGTGATGATGAGTGATAGTGAGCTGAGCCTTTTGTACAAACAACCGGTCAATGTACAGCCATACATACAATGATCAAATGATTAAATGAATGCATTACTGAATACAAAAATATGACAAAACAATTGGACAGCTACAAAACATTTGTTGACCAAATCAGCAAGTATGAAGATATGCATACAGACTTTTTTTTAGTTCTAATTTTCAAAAGTCATTATGTTTAATCTAAGTATGTACAGGTGTATATATACACATCCAAATATTAAGGAATTGATAAAAAGAACAGCAACCATCTTAAGGCACATGCATGTAAGAATCTACATATTATTATTATACAGACTGATATTACTACTCGTAGCATCGCACAGGACTATCACAACTACCCATACCTTGTGGAGCATTGCTCATTCTCTTTCTTCCCCTTTTATAATACCACAATGTACCAAGTATTATCAGCAATATGACAATAATACAGATAAGAATACCAACAACTACACCAGCAATCACTCCGGCTCCACCAGATGAAGATGAACCACCATTGCCAGTTCCTGCACCACTGATTGCACTAGGAATGGTAGTAGCTGTGTCACTGTTGATAAGAGTAGGCGTACTGGTGGTAAGGATACTTGCTGTAATGACATCTGATTTAATACTAGATAACATTAATGATGATCCCATCCCACTAATGGTGGAGGATAACATACTGGTAGAGATAATGGATGTGGAACTAACATCAGTACTGTATGTGACTGGAGTTTCTGGTTGAGAAGTAGTTGATGGAACAACAGCAGAGGCAGAAGATGGTGTAGTAAAAGATTGGTCATCTACTACACTTGACCGTGATGTCCCTTGAGAACTAGATAAAGCAGTTACTATAGCGGTAGACAATATTGAGCTCGTGATTGATGAGTCATCTACTACACTTGACCGTGATGTCCCTTGAGAACTAGATAAAGCAGTTACTATAGCGGTAGACAATATTGAGCTTGTGATTGATGAGTCATCTACTACACTTGACTGTGATGTACTTTGAGAACTAGATAAAGCAGTTACTATAGCGGTAGACATTATTGAGCTCGTGATTGACACATCTCCTATTACAGTATTGGTAGATGTAATATTGGTAGTGGACATTGTTGTACCACTGCTTGTCACAACCACTCCAGTAGTAGTAGTAGCAGTAGTAGTGGTGGTGGTGGTAGTAGAAGAAGTTGTCAACATATTGATAGGTGGAAAGGTTACAATAGCAGTACCTAAATGAATGAGAAACCTATCTACACAAAGACGTGTAACAGTACACTTCGATTTTACTGATGCAATAAGCTGAAACTGTTATTACCAGTTTTATGTGTCCAAATACTACTATCTACATGCAGCCACACATATGATCGCAATTCAGTGTGTCTACACAGATACTGTGATATGCACGTAATACATATATATGTAGGTGGTCCGTTGTAAGATTATTAGCTAAAGAGTCAGACTTTTACTTTTTTAAATTTATTTATTAAGGTTTTATGGCACAAGTGTTGAAGCCTGTAGGACACACCTGGTCCTACATCCTGTTTAAAGATGTCATATTAAGTATGTTTGAAAAGGTGGAGAAAGGAGAAAAAAAATCTATGACTGGACCTGGGCAGCCTCAAACCTGTAGCCATCCGATTTACACTCAAACGTTTACAGGAGTCTGCCAAGCAGTCAGGTTGTTTTCTCTTTGTCAATTTCATGTATTTGTATCCATAATTGTGCCAATATACAAGAGAGTCAACAAATTAGATACAATGATTAAAGTATCACATGCACATACAATGAATGCTCCTCACCAATGTGTACTTTAATAGCAATATTGTAGTCATTGGCATATGGTGAGTCGTCATTCTCTGTACTAGGGTCATTTATAACACTTGTTTGATTACCACTGACTTGATAAGTTTCCCTTTTGTTAGTAATGGTAGTAAGTAGTAATGATGCTACATTGGAATACAATCCCACTACAGAATCGTCTGGTGCCATAAACTGTTCTGTTACTGATAAGTTGAATGTCTGACATGAAAATATATTTCCATTAGGGGTGAATGTGACCATATTTGATTGGATTAGAGTATACGTTGTCACTTCATCTTTTTTAGACACCCTCCAAAGACCAGGATAAAATGTCACTAATGATTTGTCTTGTGTTTGATAACAGAACTCCCAGGCGTTGACCACTCCATCACATTTAACTACAAAGTCATCCAGTATATAGGTTTGGTTATCTTTAATAGTAACAGTTTCATCATAGCCAAGCAATCCAGCAACTGTTTCGGTACACTTTCCATCTGGTACTGATATTTTACACAGTTAATAATGCAGCATAGTATCATTATAATATAATTTATATTATAGTTCTTTAATGCAGTCTATTACCATAACATTTTATAGTTGAATCTTACCTCTTCAGGACATTAAAGAAAGATTAAAAGCCTTAACAAAACAGTTGTAATTACCACTAATAATCATTAAAACAATAATTATTTTAGAGGCATTTAAAGATAATTTATCAGGCTTGTCCACTACATTGTACTGATTTTGGATTTCAGTTACTTTGACTGTTCTATTAGAGCATATTGATTTATTTTCAATTTTAAAGGTTTCCAGAACTAGTAACCCCCCTAGAACCATGCATGGTCATTCCCATAGTTTTACATATGGGCAATCCTCATTATAGGGCCAGACTTTGGGTGGCCATGCAATTGCTAACTATGATCTTCTTGAGTTTCCTTGTATTGGGAGATTGTTGTCAATCAAAACAGTATGCAGCCACCAAGGCAGCCAGTTTGTCTTGAAGTGCACTACTTTTGTTACCCTGATATTGCACTAATAATTTTTTGGTGCTGCTACTAAGCTTAAGGACCACAATAATTAGTTTTTTATCATCATTAACTAAGCCCATAATGATTGAAGATTTGTATGGTGACTGAAACTGCTGACTATTGAGTCTGTACCCAAGACAACTTATATCAGTAACAAAGATCATCCATGTAAATCCTTGCATGTTTATCTATGGCATAACTCAATAGTGGCCAACACTATATACAACTTTCACAGTTAGACATTGTTTTGACCCAACACAAGCTCAATGTACCAAATGAGATACAACATCATTGACTTACTTTTGTATTCCTCCTTTTTTTATTTTCTAGCACAAAGTGTTAATTCGTGGATTGCAAGTCAATAACTTTATGTATAGGCTATTTAATAGAAGAATAAGCATTAATGGAATCCCACCAAAGTAACAGGGATGATTGTGACATATTGTTCTCCATGTGTAGGGCTGTTTAATAGGAACATAACTAAAAACTAAGTGCATGAAACAGTTCCAGATTCATCACAGACAAATATATATTTTCCTCTAGTGCATGCAAAGAAAGTTAATGTATAATAAAAATTTGGAATTATACGAAAAGTACTTAAGGAAGGGGATAATCAGCTAAGTGCAAATTGACAACTTTATATCCTGTTGCTAATTATATGGGCTAAAGCAGAAATTAAATTTTGTACTTCAGGTGAAGATCCCCATTGTTCAAGCGCATTGTATTGCTATGACTCCTATACTAGCTTGATTTTTCCCCTTATACAGATGACACACAATAGTTGCTAGTGATCAAACAGGTATATATCTAGTCCAAAATGAGAATCTAGTACACATGGAACCTCTGTATGTACATGCATTAATTGCAGAACACCGAATATGTAAATTATAGCTATATGCACTAACGTAGGTAGTTATACACTCACCCATAAGATGTACTTTAATAGCAATGTTAAACTCTTCTTCTTTAAGTTTGAGTTTTTTAGTATCAATCTCACTTTGATTACCACTCATTTGATAAGTTTTACCATTATCATTGTCAGCAAGTAACAGTGGACTTGTTGATCCCATATTAGAATACAACCCCACAAATGAATCCTTTGGTGCTTGAAATCGATCTGTTTCAGGCAAGGTAAACATTTGACATGGAGGCATGCTATCAGTAGGAGTAAATGTGACTATGCTTGAATTAACAAGTGAATACTTATCCTTCTTATTTTCCTCCCAAATACCTGGATAAAATGTCAGGTTTGATACACCTTGTGCTTGATAGCAGACCTCCCAAGCAATGACAATTCCTGCACAGTCTACTTTGTAGTCATCATCAGTTAGTATGTATGTCGTGTCTTCATCAACAATATTTTTATCGTAATCCGTTGAACCAACAGTGACAGCATCTTTACAGTTCTTAGACCCCATAGCTCTACTTACTGCAGTATATGAATGAATTATGATAATCTTTTACATGCTATAAACTATTGTGTACAAAAATTATATACCTGGCACACTGCTGTTTCTAAATACCATAGCTTTACTGTACCCATGAACAACTCAAGAAAAATAGTTAATGTCACTATTCATATGTGTGGTATATGGGTGGATATCAGATTATGTATATTTGATGGATGTAATTGACCTCATATTAGCTTGGAGTATTGCATGGTTGTCCATTGCAGGCAGTTAGCATGGTACATATCAGTTGTATCACGTTGTGAGTTTCCTGACATGTACACCGTCACCCTCAGGCCAGCAGACCTTACTTGGGTGTACATATCAGGCAAATCACTTAGGCCCTTGATATAGTTCAGGGGCGGATCTAGAAATTTTCAGAGGGGGTTTCAGGTTCTCTGGAATTGCAACTTCAGCCTAGCTGTAAGTTGAAGATCAAATTAAAAAAGGTCACTACGTAGTTTTGAACGCTGTGAAGGTGATTTCAAAGGCAAAAGTATGAAGTTTTGCCAATAGAAAAAGCCATAATATAATACAGTATGTATAATTCTTCGTAATTTTTCTATCAACCAGACGAATTGTAGGGGAGAACGCTATTTCAGAGGGGGTTTCTGGAAACCCCAGAAACCCCCCCCTAAAACCGCCCCTGTAATTAATTGACAAAATCACCTAAATCTCTTGTACATTAGTTACATGTATTAGAAGAAGTACAGGTTTGCAGTGTCATGGTTAAGCAGGTTTACGCATCTTCATCAGTTCAACATTTAAAATTGAAATCAAGTGAACCGATGTATTGTTAACTACCTCTTTGAGAACTTAAGGGCATGGTCAAAACTCATCAACATAATGAATCTTAAAATCACCTGCACATGCAGTACAGCTATTACATCATGGGGGGGATAAGTAATGAAAACTGATACCAACTGCAACCGTATAAAAATCATCACCTTATATCTACTGTGTTACACCACAACAAAACATGTGTGTAATGAATCAAAGCAAGTTAAACACAACTACTAAGGCTTATAAATGACACGTCCTAACATAAACTTTGAGCACACTGCACTTACCTGACACCAAGTTCAGTAGTCCAGCCATGATGGAGATTGTGGTGATGACATTCATTTCTGTGACAGTAGTAAACATGTACCACCTGTACAAAACACCCTAACAATGAATAATCCTTGCTGGCTATATATGAATGTAAACAATCTAATATTAGTTATCTGACACTCAATGAATAACAGTTAGTCATGGAGGATAGGATACAATATAGACTGCTATTAATGGCATGTAAAACTTTGATGTGTGGATTTTCTTACTGCACAACACAGAACAGCACTGCAGAAACATTCAAGGGTGGCACAAAAAGGCTGGTGGTTAATTGACCAGCAATCTATAACACCCAGACACTGAAAACTTTAGCTCTTTTGGCATAATAGAGAAAGTGGTCGAATTATATAATAGGAGTCAAAGCAACGACAGATTCAGGGAGTTTTCAAGGGGAACGTTCCTTTTGAATACAACATGTTGAGGATTATCCCCAAGCTGAAGACCACTATGCACTGAGCTTAGCTCAAATGCTTACTTAGAATGTAGTGCTGAATGGATAGTAGACGTAGCAACAGCAGCCTTGCCCTTATACATAGCACACCTTATTTATCCATTTTATGTTTCACATGACTGCCACAACAATACAACAATAACAACTCTATACTATTAACTCTCGATCATGTTAAAAAGGGTATTTTGTGCTTGTATATGTGATGAGATTGAAAGGTTTCTTGGTTGATATGCTATATAGTTTTGATTATACTGTATGACATTCTATAACTATGTTTATATGTATACATGTGATTACTGACTTCACACTAAGTAGAACTGATTCATAATTATGTGGCAGTGTACACACTACAGAAAGCCAATACCAATCAGATGGTTAGAAAAAGTATATTAAGAAATAACCATCCTTCCTTCACTGTGTGGGTTCTGTTATCCATACATGTAACACTATCACACCTCAGATCAAAGGAGCTGCCCAGGCTACATTCGATCATATGTAACCAGGCTACAACTGGGAAGTGATTATATAGATGTTGAGGCCAAAATTGATTGTAGGGATCGATTAATACTCACGTGATTAGGATGCACGACTTGGATTTTGCCATGAAAGCCACTCAGATGGAGTGTTTTATTATCCTTGCCATTCTATAAACATTGGGCTAAGGTGATAACTAGTGCTATAGCTTATTCACCTATTGTTTTCGCACGTTTTCGAATACAGACACACCCCATCATGAAGCTACCACTCTGCACGGAGTGACCACTCTACAAGCAAGCTTACCTATCTAGGCCTTTAGTAAACTCTGTCATTTTCCCATAAATGTATTGATTAAAACATTAAACTTGCATAATCGAAATTCTCCATGATATCTCTAGGATATGTCCATTCATCGTAACTGAAAGTAACCAGAACGTACCAGCTGCTGACCCATAATTGAAAAGTTTAGGTATGCATATATAATACATTCAGTGACTGGCTTGGGTGATTGATCGCCCTGTAGCCTGATAAGTGTTACATAGTAGCTTTAACACGGGGCATTCGGGCTTTGCCTGGTATGTATGCCCTCTGTCCTCGGGCCTACAGCCCTCGGGCAAACATATCAGGCAAAGCTCTCATTCCCTTGTTTCAACTATTACATGTACCAAAGCTGGCATTATGGCTTCAATGGATATACATACACATAGCTGTAGCATCATCACGCATTTCAATCAAACAGAGGTACAACCAATATAAGCGCATTGTAATTATTAACATAGCCAACCTGAAAATGAAATCATAAACACAATTAGCGATATAGCATCTATTGCTTTTGAGCTTTTACTCCATAAATGGATGACTTTGTAAACAATGCAGGCAATACAATACATTAAAAATGAAGTTAAAAACCATATGCTGAGTGGTTTTGATGTTTCATAGCCGGTACAATATTGTTATTAGATATTGCGGTATAACTGTAATATTGGTATGCCTTAGCTAGATGTCATTTAAACCTCTATTATTAGATCCAGATACAAAAGTAGAGTTTCTAAACATTTAACATTTTTACTTAAGTCAGTGTTTTGTTGACAAGCTCATTGCAGCATTCTACACCAGTCCATTTCCTTTCATATGTACACTTTTCAAAACTAGTGAAGCTTTAAAAAACTTATAAAAATCCTTTAGCTAGTGGTATTGCAGTTTTAAGAAATTAGACACCATCAAAAACAGATACCGTGGTTTAACTATTAACAAGCCACTTTGCATTTTCGGGTTTATGTGACTTGAGTGATTCACAACATTCAGCTAATCCAACTTTTGGGGCTCATGTATTTTTCCTATGGTTTGATGTCTCAGGACTTCTGATGCTGAGAGGAATGGATAGTATACTTCTGTTTGCTATGCATGCCACATCCATATCTTTCTCCTTCTTTGAAGATCTTGCTAGCTAGCCGGCTAACAGAGGGTCCAACGCCGCTTCCCCTCAAAATCTTCTGGATGATTTACTTTTTAAACAACTTGTCACTAGTAAACAACTCTTAGTATTTGTGATCAAGCACACTTGTGTGCCGTATCACTTTCTTCCGGTACCAGCAGTGTCGGGTTGGCAAGGCATTTCCACACTGAACCATAGCTATTTCTTCTCATGACTTTATTATAGTTGAAGTCTAGTAGCTAGGTCAGTAGCTAAACTTGTATGACGTACTTCGATAGATTATTATAGCTAGCTAGTCTGGGTGACCCAAACCTTCGCGTGGACAGACCGTAGTGGATGTTATTATTAGTAGCACTTTACAGTGACCAGCACTGAAGGTCTGACAGCAACATGTGTTGCAGCCTTAGGATTACCTAACCTAATTGCAAGGACTTAGACTTATAGCTGAAAAGGTGAAACAGAAAAGGGGCCAAAGTAAGGAAAAAAATCCGCCTCCAACCCCAGGATTCGAACTGCAGGTCACCCAATGTCTAGTCGGGGCCACACTCAGTCTCCTCCAGGAGGGATGGATTTTCTTCCTTAAACCTAAAGTGTACTGAGCTAGCTAACTCCGCGGGTAAACCCAGGGGAAGGGTTGGGCGAAACCTCACCTCTGCATCCCAAGTCACTCAAATCTGCGGATTCGATCTGCTGTTTCAACTCAGTGGCGTTGTACTTGTATGAGTGTGGCCTACACCTGCACAATCGATCAAGTATAGGCTCCTCGTCGCCGGATGTTTTTATATCTCACGTGGTCAACGGGTAGTCTCGTGCGCCCAATCCAAGACTAGCCATCGGTGGTCAATCAAAGTACATGTGATACAACGTCGTTTGGATTGTGTTCTCCTCCGGTCGCTCTTTTTCAGGGTGGTTTAGCTATTTGTTTATTTGATGGACTTTGTTAAAGTGTCTTTAATTTATAGCTACAGTTTGGTCTCCACAATGCAATAGTCTGCAGCCGCACAGCAGCTTGCAGATCCATTTTGTAGTATAGTCATCAGTTGACCAGCCTCATAAGGATATACAGTAGTCAGGTTCACTATGTCAAAAAATACACTTTCGTTCAAAGTTTACGGGGATTAGCAAACCTATACATTTTTGAAAGGCTTAAAGCATGATGAATCTGAAAATCAATGTTTACATTTGCACAGATTCCTGCAAGGTCTGCATTTTTTAAATTTCAAAGTGATAGCTAATAAACTAACATATCAAGTTTAATTTGACATAAAATTTAATAAGTGAACTCAATAAATTCTCTAGTTCTCTAGTGACATTTTTACATGACTGTATTCATTAGAGGTAGACAGTTAATCATGAATAATTGAAAGTTTTTACAAAGGGAATACTGAGAAGAACACCTATTATACTGCAATAATTCAGGAATAATGTATAGTGAATAATTATTTGGGTATAACTGGGGCAAAGTATAACTTGACTTGTACCAAAAAAGTTCAAAAACAGCTGAAAATTTAGATACTCTAATAAAGCAGTCACTTATAAGCAGTCAACTTTTGAGCCCATTTTTGCACTTACTAGATGAATTTTGAAAGACTTTTAATTTTAAAATTACAGTAATTGGAATTAGTTCTCCCAAAGGGAAGTTTCTTTTTCACATAAACAGTTGGCAACAGTGAATTTACCCTGATCACCAAGAGCAATTTTATGCAACAGGACATGCACCGACAAGTTAAAATTGATACACTATCTTTGAAAATTATAGGATCCACTGTTACCTAACTGTTAACTGGAACACAAAGACAAAGGCAAGCCCATGATGTATGTATTGTATATCTGTGGTTGGAAAAATCAAGTGTTTGTCAAGTTATACTGGCAGTCAGTCAGCATAAAATTCTGTTAAATAGAAAAATTTTAAAATGCTATAGAAAGAGTTTGGGGTTAGTCTTAATACATTTTTGAGCTTGGCTGTGCCTAACCAATGCTGCTAAGCTGTCATGAAGGAAAATTGAGACTGGTTTTAGGTTGGTACTTTGAACTGGAAAGCTCCTGCATGATCCCTAATAATTTATATAGTACTGTATAATGCATCGAAAATGACAACAGTAACAGTGCTGATGATTGTTAGGCTCATAATCTTTGAATTAACTGTATTAGATATTAATAAATATACGTATATATGTACGTAGATATATAGCTGTGATGTTTTATATGTAGCTATACCCTACATCTCAATATTAATAATTCACTTTGTTTCATGCAATAACCATCTTCCAAATTAAGTTTCTTAACACTTTAGAGGCTATTAATGTATTCTATATGGGTGCGAGAACACAGAAGTAGTGTTTGTTGCAAAAAAGAGGCTGACATATGGAGAAATTTGCACTATATGGACTGCTATTTTCAAACTGCTAATTGACTAACATGTATAGGTATCTGTATAAATGTAAGCATTGATTTTCACTGATCTCCATGCTCTCAGCTTTCTAATAATAATTATATAAGCCCATAAATTTTGAGCAAAATTATCTTTGACATAATTAACTGTGTTAATGCATGCCACCAACTGGTGCAAAAGTGCTCTTGGATCTAGTCAGGGTGAAATCATAGTTGCCAATTGCTAATTTTTGAAGTTACCTTTTAAAGAAGGATATTTTATGCAAATTACAATTATTCTTTCAAACCTAGTATTATAGTTATTCTCCTGAAATTTGTGCCTAACATAAGCACACTAGCTAGGAGTTTCACAAAAGTGACTGCTATATTAGAAATATGGACTAAAAGTTGACTGCTGTGTTGGAATACGTGACTGCTCTATTAGAGTAACTCAATCTTTTGTGCTGTTTTTAGGTTTGAACTGTTTCAATGGAATCCAAACTTATACTTTGCACCAGTTATACAACTCATCCATTTAATCTGGAATATTCCTTAATTTTTTTGCTAAAAATTATTCCTGAGTTATTGCAGCATAATGGATGCTCTTCTATTCTGTTCGTAAAAATTTCTAATTATATAATATAATTATAGCTATGCATACATACCTGACATGAAAATTTGTAACATGTAATGAATTGAAAAACTCTCAACATGCCATGCAGTCAGTAATTCACCATTGATAATTAGCTATAACATCAAATATATGTCAGTGATAAATTTCTGATCTAATTAGTTACTTATTAGGCCACAAAAAGTTAATTATATGTTTCTGGTTCCCTTCCTGGTCATTTTTTTGCTGAATGAATTGCACAATCACCATACTCTGTTGAAAGGTATTCATGTCCTATAAACACCTTTACTTATAAAGATGCTCTAACATTATACATTAACTTTGTTTTCCTTATAATCTTGATGAAAATGTTTCAGCAGCTAATTAGCACTGTAGTTCAAATTAAATTATGTTCTATAATATAACTTAACACCTATATGGAGTCAACTTGGTGTAAAACAAAACACAACATGCAAAACACATTATGTCTTATTTACTGTTTTAATTGCTTCCTTGAAACAATAACTTCCTTAAAACAGTGACTCATATGTATAAATGATTAGTAGCACTAGCTCAATTACGTACATTGCTAGAACTACACATCCAGGAGCTGGCAAGGGAAAGAGCACAGTAAATGCAAGGGGGAAAGCCACTATGATTTTACAATGCTGTTGAAAATTCCCAGAGGTCTTAAAAAAGGTATCATAAAATTGGGTTGCTTATACATAAGTCAATCATGTCACTGCATGCTGATTCTTGTTATAATCACATAGTGATTTAATTTGCCATACATTAGTCTCAATAGTAGGCCTTGTTTCTGTAATTGCACTGTAAAGTAGCCAATAAAATAGCAAAATTGCAGAAGTCTTTTAAGTGCAACAAGAAAGTGATATGATGAATAGCCAATGAAATAAGCTGACAATAGAAGCCTTTTTTAAGTGCAACATATGTAGACATTTTGAGTAGCCAATCAGAATTGCTGACTTATGAAGCCTTTTAAGTGCAACAACAAATGATGTAATGCAAAGAAGAATTGCAATCACCTGGTAGAAGTTAATGGCCACACAGAACTGGATAGATGTGTACTACAAATCATGAAGGGTGGTCACTATGTGATTAATAGGCAATCACACACATTTTCGTGCAATTATGGAATAATTGTACTCGTATCAACCAAAATTGCACTCAAATGTGTGTGATTACCTATACTAATGACCCAAGTCAAGTAATGTAACGACTGTTCTATTGGAGTGCTGATCTGCTATATATATATATATTGGTATGTGGTGAAAGTGCCTCCTACTCTAATAATTCTGCTCATCCTTCAGATATGTCTTAGCCTACATGTGTGAGTATTCCTTTTTGTAGTTGGTACATTTATTTAGCGGAGGGGGAGTTTCCTCCTAATGGCCCTATACTGTATGTATTTTGTGGATTTTAGTACCTAGTGAAGTAACAAATTGTCTGTCTTACAAAAGTACAGGAAGTATTAATGCTATTTACACATGTGTAAAAATAGCATGTAAATTATATAGTTGTGGTAATTAGTAAGTTAGTCAGTGGTGTAACTATGTTGAAGGTCAAGATGGAGTTGACGTCCATCAGCAAGTGGAGCTCCTAACATTTGATTTGCTCCATTAGAAGTGGTTACTTCAGAGGTAGCCAGCAGTGTTTCATCAGGTTTCTGTAGAGTCTTTAATATCACACTAGAAAGCGGACGCTGTTTAGGATCAGGATGCCTATAGCAAAAGGCACACATAAATATCTAAGGATAGTAAAAAATCATCTAGCTACTGTATATTTTCATAATTTTGATTACAAAAATCATTACGATATTATCTGATCATATAGTTTGTTTTGCAAGTAATACGCTTAGAAAATTGCCTTTTTCAGCACTGCCGCAGCTGGTTGTGATCTTTCTCACAAGAATACCATTTGCCAACTTTCAGTATACAATAGTCTACAGAGATTTACCATTATATTGAGATATCGATAATAATAAAGTTTCATATGATATTATATTATCATCATTATTACATGGTCCTATCTAAAGTATAGATTGCCAGTTTGAAAATATCTTTTTGTGCTAGCAAATATTTTAATACTGTCACAGATATGTCTCAACTATAGGCAGAACAAGAAATTTTACTCAGAATAATGCAATGTTTATTCTGCTAGGATGGGAAAGAAAATATATTTTAAATTTTTTATTAAGGCTTTACAACACAAGTGCTGAGGGTCTATAGGACACCTGGTCCTACAGCCTGTTTAAAGTTGTTGCAGAAAGAATGAAACTCTATGGTATGCAAGCTATTTGTTTCTCATGATTAGGAATGGCATAGCTTGATGCATGAAACACATTAATTTTACATTTTAAGGGTCTAATATATGCATGTGTACTTCAGTGCTAACCTATAGTATACTAGTTTTCTGAGATAGTGGCGTGTTCTGTATGAAGTTTAAGAGTGAAGTGTCATCATAATTCACAAAAGAAACTTATAATTGAAGGTGGTGACTGTTCTATTAGAGTAGCTCTATCTTACACAATAACTCAATTTCTTTTTGATAGATTGCTTTAGATTGTACAGTTTCTATATGTACAGTGCATAAGTATAGCCCTTTTCCTTCTAATTATCCTCTGTATTTCATGATCAATAGAATGTTTTTGGTTTTGAATATTGTCCTAGGAACCTTGCCCCCTGCTCATCAGATCCACTTATGGTCTCAGCTACCATGCAATATATGGTAACCTTATGAGTTACTGATACTATAAAACTGCTTTAGAACTAATATTGTATTCCAATATTAACCTCACCAACACTGTATCATCACTTCATATACAACTCTGGGACAACCTGGCGGTGGTGGCAGTCTGTGTCCAGCTGTAATCTTTTCCACATACTAAACAAGAATGTAAGATTTGTTGGACAAAATAATCAATTTAGTTACCTGTCTACCAGTGAGCTCTTCAAATGGCTTGTGACCCAGGCTCCACACTTCGTACATCACACAACCAAAACTCCAAACATCACTTCGTGTTGAATATTTCTTGTAGAGAATTGCCTAATTATTAAGAGATTTAGTTAATACTATTATGTCATTGTCAGAACCTCAGGAGCAGTCCATTTAGCCGGTATCTTCCCACCAGTAGTGACATAGTAGATGTCATCAGCCACATCTCGTGCCATACCAAAATCAGCTATCTAGTAGAGATGCATGTGTGCATACATCTCATAAATGTATTATCGCTGTATAAAAATGAACAGAAATAACTCTCCAGTACAACACACCTTACAGATGCTATCACTTGATACTAGTACATTCCTAGCAGCAAGATCTCTGTGTACAAAGTGTTTGCTGGAAAGATATGTCAACCCAGCTGATATGTATCTACAAAAGCTTAGTAAGTCATGTTTCAGTTCACTACAACCTTCTGGTGGAGTTCTGGTTTGAAATATCAATGTAATACAGGTAGTAGCTATAGTAATAGTATACTCACTTCTGTTTCATATCTAACAGAAACTCTCGGAGGTCTCCCTTAGGCATATACTCCAATACAATCATCATGTTCTCCTCTTCAGTCACTACTCCATGTAACTGTACTACATTGTTGTGTTGAAACTGACCCATAATGGCTGCCTCCCTCAGAAACTTTACCCTGTCTGGTTCTAAACAGTTTGAGTTGAGTGTCTTCACCGCAACTTGTATAGGATCAGCAGAACTATCCATCCACAATCCCAAATTGACCACACCAAATTCACCAGATCCAAGTTTATGTGATATTCTAAGTATGTATTTAACAATGTAGTTTAGTATATTGTATGATGTATACAAACCTGATTTCATCCTTCTCTAACTTCCGAAATTTTTTTTCTTCTAACCATGCATAGATATGTTCTTCTATGTGTCCTGGATCCTCATAGATCTGTTCTCCTTCTGGCAGAGGTTCAATGTACATATCTCCCTCACAATCATCATAGGTGACAGTTGTAGAAGTTTCATACCCGTATGGCACACCTGGTGCCTCATATATCGGGTTCTCATACATTTCAGGTATTGGAAGATCCTCATAATCATCATCATTGATCACCTTGGAATGGTCTTTGATATAAAATTCCACAGTTGGCTCCATATAAGGTAATGCTTCATTATTCTTATTGCCAGGAGTATAATCGACACTTGAATAGTGATTCTCAGCAGTTTCGTAGTCAGCTGGCTACAAATTTCATTACAGAAACTTACAATATTGTAATTAGACACAGTGCACCCAAATATATAGTTACTATATATCAAAATATATAGTTACTATATATATATGTGCGATCTCAATATCAGACACATGCAATAATTACAGATAAGGATAACTGTAGCTATACCTTTATAGTTCCAGGTGCACTAGAATACCGATGATCACTGAATTCTTTAATATCCACTGGCTTGTCAAGTGAGGGTGAAGAATGATAGTGAACTGTGTATAGCAAATTACAAACTGAATAATATCACTACATCATTCATTACAATATACTGTAGCTATTTCTGGATTTATATATTAATATGAAAATGAAATATATAATTACTTAATGTCTGGAGAATATAGAGTGGACTGATTAATGTGTATAATATATAAATCAGTTTTACTATTATATTTCATACGTGAACTATGGTAATCTGCTATATTTTGAACCATTAAATGAGTGAAGTCTTACAGCAACTGGCAGACCCATGCAACAGTAAACTCACAGTTTCTGTACTGCTATTAGAAATCCCTTGCCCATATTAATGTACTACTTCGTTGATAGCTAGCAAAATGTGAAGAAATAAAAACAATTTTATGAAATTTAAGTGCAACAGTTTAACGTATTTTAATATATAGCAAGCATTTCACTTCGCTATATGTGTCATTTGTAACAGGGACACATCACCCCATTAGATTCAATTAAAGATCATTACAATTTACTGTCATGTCATAAATTCAACTATCTCTTATATTACATACACATGTAGTGGGGACATTGTTACATCACACAGTAGTAATTACCTTGAGTAGCATAGTTCTTTCTTCTCTTCCGATACCACAGTACGAATATGACCACCGATACAATAGCAGCACAGACCAGAGTACTCACAACACAGCCAGCAATCACTCCACCCACACTAGATGAGGATGAACTACCATCACCAGTTCCAGCACCACTGGGAACTCTTGGAGTAGTTGTAATAACTGCAGCAATTCCTTCAGTGACACTAGGGGATAGTGATCTGACAGGTATAGCAGAGATATGTGCTGTAACGACAAGTGATGATGCAGCTGTAATAGTGGGACTTTCTGACTGAGTACTATTAGTGGCAGAGGATTCCATAGTAGTGGATGGAGTATTCATTACACTTGATGGAGACATACTACTAAAAGTAGTTACAGGGACGGCGGATGATGCTGAACTGCTGCTTGCCACATCTGTTAAAATGGTAGTAGGAGGAAGAACAATAAGGCCATACCTATTTGAAAAATTGTTGCTCGGATTTTTTAAGGAAAAGTTAGGGTCGGTAGGTCGGAAAAAAACAAAAAAAAATGATCATGTTTAAAAAAAACCATTCCAAATGTGTCATTCCATTGTTGACAATGTATTGTACGAGGGTACACAACAACAGCTCCTTTCTTCGCTATAACAGATAACCACGCATTAGCTGCCATTTCGGCTATAAGTCCACCAACATCACGTGATTGTTAATCATGTGAATTTTTTTTTTTTTTTTTTTTTTGTCTTTTATAAAAAGAGGGTCGGTCGGGTCCGAGCAACAACTTTTCAAATAGGTATGGCCTAATGGTGGTTGACATCATTAAGTCACTGGTTGTTTCGGCAGTAATAGTAGGCATCACCATAGTAGAGGGTGGAAATTTTGCAATAGCAGTTCCTATATAGCAGCAAGAAACTTTAATCATTCTGTGTATCCAATCATTACTATTAATTTGTTGAATTTAAAAGCTTTGACATCATTAATATGGTGGTTGCATGACCTCGTAGAACAACCAGCCCGTTCTGGATAATATAATTCCTGAGGATCTCATAACCAAAATACATCAATAAGAAAAGAAGTTTCAAATTTAATGTTATGTATGTGACCTCAAGTACTCAAAAAGAACAGTCATTTGGCATTTGGCTAACAGAACCTTAAATAACTGTTGATTGGATACCTATAAGCACTGAAGCTCCCTATAAAACAGAGAGAGTATGGTTAATCATGACTAAAACGTGTCTAGTAAGTATCAAACTCTGTATTGTGGGTACACTTTCCATTTCTGGTATTTCAAGAAAGGGACACATGCACAACAAGAATATTTAATGACTGGTGCACACTATGCCATGCACAAACATTTCCCAGCAGATTCTTGCTGAGAGATTGATGCTGGTCTGACAATATTTAAGGTGCTTGTGTGAATCAGTGCAGACAAATAAATACTCACTGTTCAATTATGTACGATCATAAATTTTCCTCATATACAAATGTATTTTAAAGGAGCAAATTAAGATTAGTGAAGCTATCGTAATATGTGCTATTTGTAATATAAATAGTCTGAAAATAGATGAGTTCGAATTAAACAGACAACAGTCTATACTTACCGATATACACTTTGATAGCAATGTTGTAGTTGACATCATTATTAAAGTTACCAGTAACACTTGTTTGGTTACCACTGACTTGATAAGTGATGTCATTATCATTATTAGTAAATAACAGAAGTGGTCGTGGTGATCCTTTATTGGAATATAACCCCACAACAGAACCTTCTGGTGCTGTGAATTGTTCTGTTTCTGACAAGTTGAACATCTGGCATGAAAGTATATTTCCAGTAGGACTAAATGTGATATTGTTTGACTGAATTAGTGAATACCGCCTTGTGATCAATATAAAACCACTGCTGCTAGTGAGTCTCCAAAGACCAGGATAAAATGTCACTGGTGATTCACCTTCTACTTGATAACAGAACTCCCAAGCATTAACAACTCCTTCACATGGTATAGTGTATCCATCAAGTATGTATGTTCTGTCTTCATCAATAATACTATAATCCAGTGATCCAGCAGCTGTCTTGCTACACACCCTATCAGTACTAACTGCTGTGTAATACACAGTGTAGTAACCATTGTCGGAATCATGCACCCATACACAATAGCAATGAGGTTGTTTCACGTACTTTCGATTATATTTTTAAGTACAATTATATATATTCTGCCCATTACACAACCCTGAGCCTATCCAACCAATTTGCTTACTTAAACTGTTGAAGACAAGGTGCAGAAAATACAGTGATTTCTTATGTAATAAGCAACATAAAGCCATGGGTGTACGTGTGCTACCACTAATAATTGATACTTTGAGCAAAAAGAACTGGAAACAAACATAAATCCATGATGCATGCATTGCATGTACTGTGTGTGTGCCATGCCAAGAGTGACTTGATGGGATGAATCAATGTCTAACAGTGAAAAAATTATGTCTGAAACCTTAGTTGTCATTGAGTTCTTGTTTGAAGGCATCAGGGAGTTAGTTAGTACATCATTCAGTCAGTTAGTCAATTTAATGATTATGATGTGATTATGATTATGATGTGATTTGGGTTGAGGCTTAGAAGCCTGTACACCCATTCAATTACATACATATACATACATAAATTAGATGCAATGAACAAAAATTAACTATGAATATAATTATTACATTTACATAAATCTATAGTCATAAAAGTAATTATCTAAAAGAAATTTCCTCTAAATTAAAAAAAAAAGAACGTAGCTATGTTTTGGAACTATTTTCACCCTGAAGGCACTTTTTGGGCTTGATTGTTCCTAACCAATACCGTAAAAGCACCATGAAACTCAAAGGATTGCCGGTGAGGCTACATGGTGTTTGGTCAATAGGAGCTTGCAAAGTTTTGTGATGCCTACCAACATGCATGTACAGTATACTACCAAAGTTCATAATAATAATAATCAAGACACACGGTAGTGTGTCGTGCGGCCCAAGAAGCCGGTGCGCAACACTCGTGAGTATATTGACAGGAAGAAAGAAAACGCAATTTTTGCACCTTTGTAGTTCTGTGATGCCTTGATGAAACAAGACGATTTTTGCTGTGGACATTCCCTCCACCTTCAGCACTCCACAGTCCAACTTTGAGCGAAATCGCTTCAAGCGTTCCCGAGATATGCGACTTCAAAAATTGGCTTAGTTTCTTGGTTTTTTTTTTCTTCTTATTTTTCTTCCTCTTTTCGCACACTTACAAAAACTACTATAAAACGCGAACGCAATATCCGATTACCTTGAAATTTGGCACACTGAAGGGGGCTATAAAGGCGCATCACTGTACCAACTTTGGCTGAAATACGATAAACAGCAAAAGAGTTATGAGCGATTATTCACGAAAAATAACACCAATATGTTGTCACGCCTACAGGGTAAACCGCGTATGGGAAGAAGCTGAAAATCGGTGGGTGAATAGGTTAACTATTGAACCTCAAACCTTTTGTGGTTTGAAAGAAATCGAGCTAAAAACCAGGAAGATACCACGAAAAAACCAACAGTGTGTAACAATTACGCAATTGAGATTAGCTAATAAAAAACTACTACTTGCCACGCCTACCAGATAAACCGCTAGGGGTAATGCTTTGAAAATCGCTGTATAGATGGAGCAATCATCTTAGAAAGGCTCTTCAATGGCGTAGAAGAATCAGACTTAAAGCCACGGAGTTATAACACGAAATCCAACTTGGTGCAGCAAGTGCGAGATCGAGATACTCTAATAGAGCAGTCACCCTAAGAGAGCAGTCACCCTGAAGAGAATTCAAGAGATCAGCAAGAAACAAGTAACCTGTATAGAGATCAGCTACAAACAAGTTACCCTGTAGAGAGATCAGCTACAAACAATTCACCCTGTAGAGAGATCAGCTAAAAGAAGTTACCTTGTAGGGAGTTCATGCAACTATGGAAAGAGATAGTTCAGCTAGAAGAAATCACCTTGTAGAGTTCAGCTACAAAGAAACTACCATGTAGAGAGTTAAGTTACAAAAAAATCGCCCTGTAGAGAGATCAATAGAAGAAATTACCTTGTAGATAGTTCAGCTACAAAGAAACCATCATGTAGAGAGTTCAGCTACAAACAAATCTCCCTGTAGAGAGATCAGCTAGAAGAAGTTTCCTTGTAGAGAGTTCAGCTACAAAGAAACCACCATGTAGAGAGTTCAGCTGCAAAGAAATCACCTGTAGAGAGTTTGGCTACAAACAAATCTCTTTGTAGAGAGATCAGCTAGAAGAAGTTTCCTTGTAGAGAGTTCAGCTACAAACAAATCACCCAGTAGAAAGATCAGCTAGAAGAAGTTACCTTGTAGAGAGTTCAGCTCCAAAGAAACCATCATGTAGAGAGTTCAGCTGCAAACAAATCACCTGTAGAGAGTTCAGCTACAAACAAATCTCCCTGTAGAGAGATCAGCTAGAAGAAATTACCTTGTAGAGAGTTCAGCTACAAGGAAACCATCATGTAGAGAGTTCAGCTGCAAACAAATTACCTGTAGAGAGTTCAGCTACAAACAAAACTCCCTGTAGAGAGATCAGCTAGAAGAAATTACCTTGTAGAGAGTTCAGCTACAAAGAAACCACCATGTAGAGAGTTCAGCTGCAAAGAAATCACCTATAGAGAGTTTGGCTACAAACAAATCTCCCTGTAGAGAGATCAGCTAGAATATCAGCTAAAAGAAGTTACCTTGTGGAGAGTTCAGCTATAAAGAAACCATCATGTAGAGAGTTCAGCTGCAAACATATCACTTGTAGAGAGTTCAGCTACAAACAAATTTCCCTGTAGAGAGATCAGCTAGAAGAAGTTTCCTTGTAGAGAGTTCAGCTACAAACAAATCACCTAGTAGAAAGATCAGCTAGAAGAAGTTACCTTGTAGAGAGTTCAGCTACAAAGAAACCATCATGTAGAGAGTTCAGCTGCAAACAAATCACCTGTAGAGAGTTCAGCTACAAACAAATCTCCCTGTAGAGAGATCAGCTAGAAGAAATTACCTTGTGGAGAGTTCAGCTACAAAGAAACCATCATGTAGAGAGTTCAGCTGCAAACAAATCACCCTGTAGAGAGTTTTGCTACAAACAAATCTCTCTGTAGAGAGATTAGCTAGAAGAAGTTTCCTTGTAGAGAGTTCAGCTACAAACAAATCACCCTGTAGAAAGATCAGCTAGAAGGAGTCACCTTGTAGAGAGTTCAGCTACAAAGAACCATCATGTAGAGAGTTCAGCTACAAAGAAACCATCATGTAGAGAGTTCAGCTGCAAACAATCACCTGTAGAGAGTTCAGCTACAAACAAATCTCCCTGTAGAGAGATCAGCTAGAAGAAATTACCTTGTAGAGAGTTCAGTTACAAAGAAACCACCATGTAGAGAGTTCAGCTTCAAAGAAATCACCCTGTAGAAAATTCAGCCACAAACAAATTGCCCTGTAGAAAGACCAGTTAGAATAAGTTACCTTGTAGAGAGTTCAGCTACAAAGAGACCATTCTGTAAAGAGCTCAGCTGCAAACAAATCACCTGCACAGAATTCAGCTACAAACAAATCACCCTGTAGAGAGATCATCTAGAAGAAGTTACCTTGTAGATAGTTCAGCTACAAACAAATCACCCTATAGAGAGATCAGCTAGAAAAAGTTACCTTGTAGATTATTCAGCTACAAACAATTCACCCTGTAGAGAGAGCAGCAAGAAGAAGTCACCTTGTAGAGTGTTCAGTTACAAAGAAACCACCATGGAGAGTTCTGTAATAAATATATGTATTATATATATATAATTTGTACATTTACTGATAAAATCAGAAATATTTAAAGTACATCTGCTTCATCTTTTCTTCTTCCTGTGGTAAAGAAAAAAAGACAGGTTAAAAAAGTCCTAAAGCCGCTATGGCCGGCTTTGGGGTATAGAAATACAAAAAGAAATGAAATCTAATCCAAAACAGCCAAGCTGTAAAAAAACAGTGCGGCCCTCAAAAAGGCTATGGTGAAAAAAGATGTGAAATCCAAGGTGGCGGCCAAGAAATGGCTGTGATGGTAGATTAATGGTAAAAGTTTTAATAACGGCAATTTAGGTGAATTTTTTGCCAAGACCAGGCGGCACAAAATGATCTTTATGACATACTCTTCTTCGTAAAATCAATCCAGCATCCATCTAATCATTTCAATATCAGTAACTATGTCAACTTTTGCCGCAATCCTACCAGATCCTCCACCAGTAACAAGCTTCAACACAATTTTACATCAACCAACAAACAAAGTAACTTCTACTTTAACAGATTACCAAGAACCTACAACAGTCTACCAGTACTTGACTTAAATCAACCTTTTCCCACCATTAAATCACAGTTACTCAAGATCTTCTGGCAGCATTTTACAAACAATTTTAACTCTGACAATCCCCACAGTATGCACTTTGTTTGCCCTTGTAGTACCTGCTCCAAGTCTCCTCGCCCACCAAACTTCAGCAGTAATTAATCTTTTTTTTTTTCTTCTTGCTCTCTCTTAAAATAAGTACTTAGCTATATAAGTAAGTTTATTATTATTAAATACACATGTAAGTTCTAAAATTATAGGATAGTTCAACTATATACCAAATGTAAATGTATGTAATAACCTTAGCCAGCTAACTTAATTTGATTGTAATTTTATACATTCAATTGTAAATGTAAGTTGTACGTATACTTTTTCTGGCTGTGGGCACCAGTTGCCCACAGACCATTAATGCAGGCCTTGCCTGCATTAAAAAGCAGTTAAAAAAAATAAAAAAAATAAACTAAATAAAAATTCACCTGAATTGTCGTTATTAAAATTTTTACCATTAATCTACCATCACAGCCATTTCTTGGCCGCCACCTTGGATTTCACATCTTTTTTCACCATAGCCTTTTTGAGGGCCGCACTGTTTTTTTACAGCTTGGCTGTTTTGGATTAGAAATTATAACCTTTATTGTAATATGTACTTTTGGTACTACCATACTGTATTATGATGATGGGAAAAAATCATAAATTATTTATTTAGTAACCACATTGGTGGACTGTTAATTAAATCATGACAATTATATTAGCTATATGTGCAGCAGAATTTTTGTAGTTTCACATCAAGACACACGGTAGTGTGTCGTGCGGCCCAAGTAGCCGGCGCGTAACACCCGTGAGTATATTGACAGGAAGAAAGAAAACGCAATTTTCGCACCTCCGTAGCTCTGTGCTTCCTTGATGAAACAAGACGATTTTTGCTGTGGATATGCCCTCCAACTGCAGTACTCCACATTCCAAATTTGAGCGAAATCGCTTCACGCGTTCCCGAGACATGCGACTTCAAAAATTGGCTCAGTTCCTTCGTTTTTTTTTCTTCTTATTTTTCTTTTTCTTGTCGCACACTTACAAAAACTGCTATAAAACGCGAACGCCACATCCGATTGCCTTGAAATTTGGCACACAGAAGGGGGATATAAAGGCGCATCTCTGTACTAACTTTGGCTGGAATATACGATAAATAGGCAAAGAGTTATGAGCCATTATTCACGAAAAATAACACCAATATGTTGTCACGCCTACAGGGTAAACCGCGTATGGGAAGAAGCTGAAAATCGGTGGGTGAATAGGTTAACTATTGAACCTCAAACCTTTTGTGGTTTGAAAGAAATCGAGCTAAAAAACAGGAAGATACAACGAAAAACCCAACAGTGTGTAACAATTACGCAATCGAGATTAGCTAATAAAAAAACGACTGCTTGCCACGCCTACCAGATAAACCGCTTGGGGTAATGCTTTGAAAATCGTTGTACAGATGGAGTAATCATCTTAGAAAGGCTCATAAATGGTGTAGAAGAATCAGACTTAAAGCCACGGAGTTATAACACGAAATCCAACTTGGTGCAGCAAGTGCGAGATCGAGATACTCTAATAGAGCAGTCATCCTAATAGAGCAGCCACCCTGAAGAGAATTCAAGAGATCAGCTAGAAACAAGAAACCTGTATAGAGATCAGCTACACACAAGTCACCCTGTAGAGAGATCAGCTAGAAGAAGTTACCTTGTAGGGAGTTCAGTTACAAAGAAATCATCATGTAGAGAGTTCAGCTGCAAACAAATCACCTGTAGAGAATTCAGCTACAAACAAGTCTCCCTGTAGAGAGATCAGCTAGAAGAAGTTTCCTAGTAGAGAGTTCAGCTACAAACAAATCACCCTGTAGAAAGATCAGCTAGAAGAAGTTACCTTGTGGAGAGTTCAGTTACAAAGAAACCATCATGTAGAGAGTCCAGCTACAAACAAATCTCCCTGTAGAGAGATCAGCTAGTAGAAGTTACCTTGTAGAGAGTTCAGCTTCAAACAAATCACACTGTAGAAAGATCAGCTAGAAGAGGTCACCTTATAGAGAGTTCAGTTACAAAGAAACCACCATGTAGAGAGCTCAGCTACAAACTAGTGACCTTGTAGAGACATCAGCTAGAAGAAGTTACCTTGTAGAGAGTTCAGCTACAAAGAAACCATTCTTTAAAGAGCTCAGCTGCAAACAAATCACCTATACAGAATTCAGCTACAAACAAATCACCATGTAGAGAGATCAGCTAGAAGAAGTTTTCTTGTAGATAGTTCAGCTACAAACAAATCACCCTGTAGAGAGATCAGCTAGAAGAAGTTAACTTGTAGAGAGTTCAGCTACAAAGAAACCATCATTTATAGAGAGTTCAGCTTCAAACAAATCACCTGTAGAGAGTTCAGCTACAAACAAATCTCTCTGTAGAGAGATCAGCTAGAAGAAGTTACCTTGTAAATCGTTCAGCTACAAACAATTCACCCTGTAGAGAGAGCATCTAGAAGAAGTCACCTTGTAGAATGTTCAGTTACAAAGAAACCACCATGGAGATTTCTGTAATCAATATATGTATTATATATATAATTTCACATTTACTGATAAAATATTTAAAATACATCTACTTCATCTTTTCTTCTTCCTGTGGTAAAAAAAGATAGGTTAAAAAAGTCCCAAAGCCGGCCATAGTTTGGGGTATACAAATACAAAAAGAAATGAAATCTAATCCAAAACAGCCAAGCCGTAAAAAAAGTGTGTGGCCCTCAAAAAGGCCATGGTGAAAAAAGATGTGAAATCCAAGGTGGCGGCCAAGAAATGGCTGTGATGGTAGGTTAATGGTAAAAATTTTAATATCGACAATTCATGTGAATTTTTGTGCCAAGACCGAGGGCCGCACACTTTTTTTACAGCTTGGCTGTTTTGGATTAGATAATTATGTCTTATACAAGACTACATTGTAATAGTTGAAGTGCAAAGTAACATTAAAAGCACAATTAATATAGGCTATACTGCTTACTTTTACTTATTTCATTTCAGGTATATAGGCATTGTATTAGCAAGACAAAATTAATGATGAATTGTGAATTAAATATCTTCCCAGCTATATGTACTCTGCAACATTCGTTCTTCACTTCTCCACTAGTGCTGCTCATATTCCCCATTGCAATGCTCCATAAAACCAGCCTATTGTGCTCATGTTGTTCAAGGATAGGCTAAATACAACTGAAAGGTATGTGAGTCCTTAGGCATTTTGCCTAAAGTACATTGCAAATTACCTGATCAAGTCACTACCTGGTCACATGTACTTAGCAGTAGGGACATATTTAGGGGATTTCCTGGGGTTCTGGAAACCCCCTTTGAAATTTGAACATGTGGGTTTGCAGCAAGAACACCAAATCATTATAGTTTGGCTGCACAAATATACAGAAAGATGGGAACTACAGTACATGTAATAGGAACTTGGTTTTAGGGAGAGAAAAAGAGTATGAATTTAACTGTACAAGGAAACAAAGATTGAGATACTCTAACAGAGCAGTCAATAGTGCTCTAACACAACGTTCATAATGTTTTGCAGGTATCATTTTATTAAGAGACTGGCTTGAAACATTAAATTTTGAGCTTTTTAGCTATTTGGATTACTGCAATACTCCTGTAAGCCATAATAATGATTAATTGATAGAACTTAAACTAAGCATATAAGATAGCATATACTGTATACATTATCCATAGAGCATGCACTAGTAAATTTTCTTACTCCATACCACTGCTATATAAACTATAAGCATCAACAGAATGAGATTGCAGTCAGTCATAGGGGAAATATCTATTGGCTAACTACCTTATAGCAAGTTGTTTTGGAAAGAAAAATTTGCTCATCAACCAAAGTTTTCAGGGGAAACTTTTGCTTCTGTTTATGAAACTCTAAAAATTCCATTTTGATCAAACTGCAAATTTCAAGTAGAGAGATTTTCATTCATAGCTGCCAATCTACAAAAAAAATTCCCCTTGAAAACCCCACACTATATGGTATACGAATACGGTATTGATGCTTTTAATGGCATTTTCTCGTGTCCATTGAAGTTATTTAACAGTTTATAGCAGTACAATTCAATTACTACTTACAATATACTTACCGATATGCACTTTGATAGCAATGTTGTAGTTGACATCATTATTAAAGTTACCAGTAACACTTGTTTGGTTACCACTGACTTGATAAGTGATGTCATTATCATTATTAGTAAATAACAGAAGTGGTCGTGATGATCCTTTATTGGAATATAACCCCACAACAGAACCTTCTGGTGCTGTGAATTGTTCTGTTTCTGACAAGTTGAACATCTGACATGAAAGTATATTTCCAGTAGGACTAAATGTGATATTGTTTGACTGAATTAGTGAATACCGCCTTGTGATCAATATAAAACCACTGCTGCTAGTGAGTCTCCAAAGACCAGGATAAAATGTCACTGGTGATTCACCTTCTACTTGATAACAGAACTCCCAAGCATTAACAACTCCTTCACATGGTATAGTGTATCCATCAAGTATGTATGTTCTGTCTTCATCAAGATAATTATATTTTGACTTGGAAGTGACCGGATGTTCACATTCTTCTCCAAAGCCAACTGCAGTAAGTAAAAATACACTTTTATGCGCATAATTTTGCATTTTGTAGTATTATGGTTCTTTCCCACTCAATAGCTATTCTTTACATAGCTATAAATCACCATTTAGTATTGCTATATATGAATATAGGGAGCTATTTGTGACCAGATTTGTGAAAAGGGTCTTCCACACACATCCAATTTACCAACTTTGACAACTCATAACTTCAGATTGGAAATGGCTACTGATTTGAAATTTGGTTAGTATCCAGAACCACCATAGCTTAGGTGATAGAGAAAGTTTCAGGTTAATATGTTTCTTGAATAATGAATCATGGTATTCTGAATACATAGAATTGGATGTGTGTGGAAGATCCCTTTTCGCAAATCAGGTCACATTTATGAAACCACAATTTTGATATAAGCGCATCTCAGTGTGGAATTTAAAATCATCATTTTTAAGGAAATGAGTATATGAATGGCATATAAAAATCAGCAAATTGGTCAGATGAACTATGAGCATTTCAATGAGAATTATATACCTCATTACTTCAAATTTGATAAACATATAATGATCAATCAATTGCCTTTTGTCAAGCTGTACATGTAATTTTGTGGGCGTGCACATGGCAATTGATGATAAATGCAAACTTCAAGGATCAAAACGGAAGCTATGTCTATGGGTACAATAGATTTAGTACCGTCAGCCTTGCTTGTGTGGTAAGCTTGTTTTTGTACTTGACACTAAACAATGATACAAAGTAAACCATCTCAGAAATTGTGTTCTAAAATGAGTGTCTCAACTGATTACAACTATAAAATCAAATTTTCAAAGGATTTGGTAACTGTATGTACTAACTATGCTGATGAGTGACCATGGAAAACAAACTGATGTAGTTATATATAGCACAGTATACTTTTTTAATCTCAGGGTGATTCAAATGTTGTAGAAGAAATTGTAATTGTATAAACGATTGCAATATGCACCTGCATGAAAGTGTTTTATGCATGAACCATACATACTACATGTGTTGTCCATGAGCATCTAAAGTGGAAAGTGGTATTAGTTACGTGCAAGAGAATACTTTCAAAACACTCCTTTCAGGGGCGGATCCAGGGTTTTACAAGGGGGGTGCACCAAGCTAGTAGGCATATAGAGCTGGGGGTCTAGGGGGCACAGTCCCACAGAAGCTAAAGCTATTCCATATGTTTCAGGGTTAAAAGTTTTGATGTAGAGTGGTTTTATTCACAAATGTATAGCTTTCTAAGTGGACTACATTGATCAAGAGTTATATAGGGATAAGTGACAGACATGAGTAGTTGAGTTAGGTATAGCTAATATATAGTTATGGACCTAAACAAAACCAAGTGCATTTCATTTGCAAATTGTCCTTAGCTGGCTAAGTGCGTTCATAGATGGGATAGTGCTGTAGATATTAGTTTTTTCACCATTATACTCAGCAACTATGAAGGTAGCATTATGTGTGGTGACCGTTCTATTAGAGTATTTGACTGACTGCTTTATTAGAGTATCTCAATCTTGTATAATGGTTTCCTTTTGGAGGGGAAGGAAGGGGTGGGTGGGGGGGACGTACCCCCTAAGCCTCCCCCCCCCCCTTGGATCCACCACTGCCTTTGTAGCTATCATGTTATGTTAGTAATCAATGCTATCATGTTATGTTGGTAATCAATCGCATTAACAACTTATGAGGTTAACATTCCAACATAAACATCAAACACATAGCTACCTGATGCCATGTTTAGTAGCTCAGCCATGACAAATATTATAATGATGAAATACATTTCTACAATCAGCAAATAATAGCAATGAACAACTAGTCAGACACCATGGTAAGGTATGATCTGTCGTAATGGTAACACTTGTCAAGCTGTAACAATGATTAAAGCACCAATCAAATTTTAGGATCTCAAAACTGATTAAAGGTTTCATAATTTGTGATCCATTTATTATGATATTGCTTTACATATGTATAGTTTTAAGTGCTAATCATAATGTCGTTATCTACATTCTAACCGACCAAATCTTCACACTTTGAGCTGCATCCTAACAATGAGAAGGATATTAATTTTATTTACAGTACCGTGTAGCTTTTGCTGCTTAATTCTGCATATCTATTTGGTTTCATAGAACTCATCTTTAACATTTGTTTTGATTTTGTCTGGTTAGCTAGATAAATGATGTTCATATAGGAGTATATTGATATATTTATGATCTATGTTTAGCTACTTGGTTTTTATGCAGGCAAAGAGATTGTCTACATATTTAATGGCCTGTGGTATAATATGTACTGTCTAATCCTTCCCATGGCTATAGGTGTATCTGTATTTCTATGGCAGATATGTGCACACATGTACACAATATGTGATGTCACACCATTTGGGAAAATAGATTGAAATTTCAATCAGGAGAAATATTACACCATCATTGTAGCTATTAATCACCCTAGCATGTACATAATGTGACTAGTTCCAATACCATAGGGCATGGTAACCAGCAATTTTAACTGTTGGATCTTAGTCTCAGCTCAATCTAAGTAACATGTAATTCATGAGCTGCATCTGCATTCATGCTGATGGACTTTGATTGACCACCACACATCAAAGTGCTGTATACTAGCTTCATTTATGCAATTATTTAGCTTATTTGTTATATGTTTCTGTGCATCTTCTGTTTCTAAAAAATACTGGCTAACAGCCTAACTTAATGTTTGGACCAGGCTTAGTGCTTGGAACACTTGTAGCTAGATGACTGTACTCACTAGGATATGGCAACTCAGCCTGAATGGTGTAGCTAATTCAGCATCCATGCATCATATATGTACAGTGGCAGGGATTTATCCCGGGATCAAAATACAATCAAGCAAAAATATTGAAAGTGTATGTACTAAGTTACAATTACAACTGGCTATGAAACCATATAGTAGTGACATAATAATAATTGATATGTGTATTAGGTAATTCAAATGAAACTATGAAATGATCTAAAACTACTAGATACTTCAAAACACTCCTTTATATCTATCATGTTACAATCAAATTAACACCCTACAAGTTCAACATTCCAACAGAAACATCCAACACATACTTCAGCTTACCTGACACCATGTTCAGTAGCCCAGCCATGATGGAGATTACAATGATGATGAAATTCATTTCTATAACAATATATGCACATTGTAAAGCAAACTAGTAATTCACAACTATGCAATAGGAACACTGCACTCTTATAGGCACAACAATGATCACAGCACTAATAAAATTAGCTGCAGTATCTCAAAACTGACATATAGGTTTCTTTGCATGTAGTCCGCACTGTCATATATGGCTTCATACATATGCATATAATATAGTTATGAATGCTGGTGTATGTCTGTGTTGTTCTAAACTATAGTGCACAGCTCTCTCTCTCTATATATATATATATGTACTTGATCATATGGCTATGTATAGATAGCTATGGTTGATAGGTATAGCTATCTGTATTTCTAAGGCAATTATGTCAGTTACGCATGTAACACAATATGTGACATCACACCATTCAGAGAAAAATAGATCATGTTTCAATCAATTTGCCCTCTCAAAGGAAATACAATACCATCATTTTGGCTAGCTACTGACCATAGCATGTACAGTATTATTATGTGTGTGACTATAGTTGTGAAATACTAGGCATCATGGTAACTAACAATTTTAATTTTGTGTCACGGACTAGAACTATAACTCACGACTAGCATGCGTCTGCATGTAGTGCCAGACTTTTACTAACCACCACACACCATAAAAATTTCTGTAGGTGTATCTTGAAGCTGAGTTTAATGCTCAGCAGGGCTTAACAAGTAGAAAGAAAAAGCTCATGGCTTAAAAGGGAAGCATTATGGTACAATTATAGCTATTCAACTATGAGTCGAAACGGAATGTGGTGCTACAGTAGATACATTAATTTATAGAATAGCTATCAATTTTGTCAAAAAGACTTGGGTTCTACAGCTACTGAGCCTTCATTATGCACCTATCAATGTATACTGTCCCACTATCCCCCTCAGGGATACATGGGGCTATAGTGGGGATTTTACACAGCCAAATGTCAAATTCCCCATAATAGGGCAAACCTATAGTGTCAAATCCCCACCACTGTAACATGGGGATTTGACATAGCATAGAAAGTTACAACAACAATTTTATACTTAATTGGGTGTTAATGAATGATTGTTAAATGCCCCATAGTGGGGCAACAGTTTCATATACATTCCCCTGTATAGCCCCACCTATGCCCGAGGGGGGAGGGGGTGGGGCAATACATTGCATTACTACAAACATGGAAAATGTGAACTTCATACCCTGAGCTATATAATATACTGAGTATAGCTAAACTTTAATTTTCTGATCTCTATACTGAGCTGAGCTATTCTGAGCTGTATAGTGAGTATAGCTACAAAGTTTTTCTTTCTGTCTTGCTAGGGCTCCAGCTATTATTACCTTTTTAGCAACTTGGTAACCCTCAGACTAGACTCCAGACCCCTTGTAATTATCTTGTATATGTAAGTTCAGTAGCGTATCTGACGCAACAACAATGAGTGGCTGTACATACCTGATAGCTACGTATACCGGGTCACCTCGACTGAGCAGCTGTATAGAGAATCGGTAGCTTGATAGTTATTTGATATCCAACTGTATGTAACTATCGCGGCTGTAACGAACACGGTGTCGAGAGCAGTTTCGTCCTCACGCGCTCAATCGCGAGTAGTTAGCTCACGTGAACCATCACGTGAAATGTTTCGCGTAATGGATAAGGAAGTGCAGAAAACAATCAACTTGTCACGGATATACTTTTTCAAATGGGGCATGAGGGAATGCCCCACAGGAAATTAATTTAGCTTCATGAGCAAATTTGGCAACAATGTTTGACTGATCATGAACTAGCATAATTATAGCTATGCGAGTCAATTTATATTTTTAGTGATCACAGCAGGGGGGTCTGTGGGCATGCCCCCACAGAAAAATTTGCAAATTTAGCCCATTCAGTATTAAATTTGGTAATATTTTGAATGCCACTTTGTGTAAATGACTCACAATGCTGGCAAACTAATTCGGATTTCCTATACGTGCACGATGCTGGCGGGGTTATTTCATTATTCATTTTTAAAGAAAATGCTCCAAATCAAGCTATCTGCATGTTACTATAAAGGTTAGCTAAAACCTTTTAAGAACTAGTACTTATATACACGTTTTACCACCGTTTGTGAGGTACAAGTGACATTTGCTGTGCTGTAGAATGATATCAAAATACGTGTGCACGTGGTTGATAGCTAGCAGTAATAATGAAATTAGAGGCGGTGGGGTAAGAAAGGAATTCGTAAGAAAGGATGCGAACGGGGATGAGAAACGATTAATCAAGTTTACCTGGCCTACTGAAGTGTAATAATGATGAAATTTATTTATTTATTTATTTATTTATTTATTTATTTATTTATTTAGGCTTTAAGGTGTGGAAACACCAAAGGTCTGTTGGCAGCAACCAACATATACAATTATTACTAACTACTTAAATTACATAATTAATTATATGAAGTTGGTAATTGGAGGTTTTGTTTGATGACATATGGAACATGGACATAAGTAGTGTAGAGTGCAGTTATTCTCATCAAAGTTTCTCAGAAAATGATCCCACAGATACGATTTCAGTTTAGATTTTGTAGTAGATTGATTTTCACGCATGCGCACATTTGTAACACGCGCGCACTCAGGCATTGTTCAGTTGAGTTGACGGTGTGCATTAAATTGTAGTTGTTCAAAATGATATCCATGTGAATCATTAAACTGTTGCGTTATCACATTTGGCGACGAGGACTATCGTATCCTACGCTACGTAATGGCTGTGTCCTTTGGAAAGTTGGAAGAATTTAACACTGCAAATGGCGACGATTGGGTGCAATACATTGAGCGCATGGAGCATTATTTCGTTGCAAATGATATTACAGACTCTACCAAGCAACGTTCAGTACTCATCAGCTCTATGGGAGCCAAGGCATATAAGGTCCTTCGTAATCTTGTCGCACCCAACAAGCCGACTGACGTTTCGTTCAAGAATTTGGTGAAGACAATGACAACTCATTTTTGCCCACCTCCGTCTGAGATTGCTCAACGATTCCGCTTTAATACCAGAGTAAGAGAATCGGATGAAACTGTCGCGGCCTATGTTGCTGAATTGCGATCCTTATCGGAGCACTGCAATTTCGGTGAAACGTTGGATCTTATGTTGCGCGACCGACTGGTGTGTGGCATCAATGAACCACAAGTTCAGAAGCGACTACTGGCTGAGGACAAGTTAACCTTCAAGAAGGCCTTCGAGGTTGCTTTAGCTTTCGAAGCAGCGACTAAAGATGCAAAGCAGCTTCAGGCTGCAACGGCACCCACCAGTGATACTACAGTTCCAGTGTATAAAAACGAGAAACTGCCACGATCATCTGTCAAGTGTTACCGATGTGGAAAGCCTAATCACAAAGCGCCAGATTGCTGGTTCAAGGAATCTGTTTGTAGTAACTGTCACAAGAAAGGGCATATAGCAGCAGTTTGTCGCAGCCGCAGCTTCTCACAACCAGTCGCTCCTACTACAGTAGGAAAACCAACAAATACCATAGTGGCTCAGACTCCTCTGTCAGAAGAATACCATTTGTTTGCTATCAACCAGAATTGTTCCAGTGCTCATCCTGCTCCTTTGACTACACCAATTACAGTAAATGGGAAAACAATATCAATGGAAATTGATACAGGCTCTGCAGTTTCCATCATATCGGAATCTAGTTACAAGGAAATTTTCCAAGCTAACTCGGAAAGCTGGCACACTACAGATGTCAAGTTGTGTACATACTCAGGGGAGCAGTTACCAGTTAAAGGGAAGGTCTCTTGCGAAGTGAGTTACAATAACTGCACACACAAATTGTCATTGATTGTGGTTGCTACTGACGGCCCAACCCTCTTGGGTCGAGACTGGTTGCAGTATATCCGGTTAGACTGGCCTTCAATTATCCCAGTCAACTCGGTACAAGACAGTTCGTTACAACACCTATTACAGCCATTTTCTGAGCTTTTTACTGATGAGCTAGGTACCTTTAAGGGTGACAAGGTATCCATTCATGTGGATCCAACAGTTCCTCCTAAGTTCTGTAAAGCCCGCTCCATACCATATTCCATGCGAGAAAAGGTTGAAAATGAGTTGGCAAGGCTAGAAAACCTTGGTATCATAAAGCCAGTTAAAACTTCCAAGTGGGCTGCGCCAATTGTTCCAGTCTTAAAAACGGACAAAAAGTCTATCAGAATATGTGGCGATTATAAACTGACCGCCAATAAGGCTTCCAGGCTTGAGCAGTATCCAATTCCTAAGGTAGAAGACCTGTTTTCCTCGCTAACGGGTGGTATCGCTTTTACAAAGCTAGATATGAGCCAAGCATATCAGCAGCTTGAATTAGATGAACAGTCCAAAGAAGTTGTGACCATTAACACCCACAAAGGGTTGTTTAGTTACCAGCGTTTGCCTTTCGGAGTGTCCTCTGCCCCAGGCATTTTTCAGAGGACAATGGAAACATTGTTGCAAGGAATTCCCAGAGTTTTGGTGTACTTGGATGATATCCTCATCACCGGTACATCCACAGAGGAGCACATGTCTAACTTAAAGGTGGTGTTGTCAAGACTACAAGAGGCAGGTCTTCGTCTACGCAAAGACAAATGTGAGTTCATGGTACCTGCTGTTCAATATTTAGGCCATGTCATTGATGCTAGTGGGTTGCATCCCTCTGCAGCCAAGCTTGAGGCTGTGAGAGATGCACCCACACCACAGAATGTCACAGAACTGAAGGCTTATCTGGGGTTATTAAGTTACTACAGTAAATTTTTACCCAACATGGCCACGACTTTAGCGCCCTTGTATCACTTGTTACGTAAAAATGTTAAATGGCAATGGTCACCGACACAAGCTAAAGCTTTTCAAAATTCCAAAGAGCTCTTAACCTCAGATAGCCTACTGGTCCACTACGATCCCAATAAAACATTGACTTTAATGTGTGATGCATCTCCTTATGGCGTTGGCGCTGTTTTATCCCAGATTGATGAAAAGGGAGTAGAAAAGCCAGTTGCTTATGCGTCAAGAACGCTATCTCGACCAGAACAAAACTACTCGCAACTCGAAAAAGAAGCTCTCGCTTTGATTTTCGGCACTAAACGTTTCCATAACTATTTGTATGGGCGTAGTTTCACACTTTATACCGACCATAAGCCCCTGAAAAGTCTACTGAATGAATCTAAAGCTGTTCCCACGTTAGCTTCTGCTAGAATCCAGCGGTGGGCGTTGACTTTGGCGGCCTATCAGTACAACATTGTGTACAAGAAAGGTTCAGACATTGGAAATGCAGATGGGTTAAGCCGTTTACCCTTGCCATCACAACCACAGAATGTCCCAATTCCAAATGAACTAGTGTTACTAGTAGAACACTTGAACTGTGGCCCTGTTACGGCTACTCAGATTAAGACTATGACTCGCCGTGACAAAGAATTGTCAAGAGTACTTCATTTTGTTCAAAATGGTTGGCCAGAGTCAGTTGATCCAGCTCTGCGTCCATATGCATCCAAAAAACATGAGTTGTCGTCACTGGACGGTTGTGTTCTATGGGGTACTAGGGTAATTATTCCACCAGCAGGACGTAAGAGAATCTTAGATGATTTACATGAAGCACACCAAGGAGCATCACGAATGAAGGCAAGGGCAAGGATGGTGGTATGGTGGCCACAATTGGATAAAGCTATTGAAGATATAGTAAGAACCTGCTCAGCATGTCAGGCGAGTAAGCCTTTGCCACCATTGGCTCCACTTCATCCATGGTCAATTCCAGAGAAACCATGGTCCCGGCTTCACATGGACTATGCAGGGCCACTGCTTGACCACATGTTCCTGGTGGTTGTGGATGCTTTTTCTAAATGGTTGGAAGTTGTCCCTGTTAGAAATGCCACATCTAGAGTCACGATTGATAAGCTTAGAAGCATTTGTTCGATTCATGGGTTACCGGACACTATTGTCACTGATAATGCTACAGTTTTTACAAGTTCAGAGATGAAGCAGTTTTATTTGTCGAATGGAATCAAGCACATAACATCTGCACCATACCACCCAGCAAGCAATGGCCTGGCAGAGCGTGCTGTGCAGACTTTTAAATCCGCATTAAAGAAGTTTAAAGATGGCTCATTGGAGACAAAGATCCAACGTTTTCTTTTTGAATATCGAATAACACCGCACAGCACAACTGGAGTCCCACCTGCCAACCTACTGATGAATCGTCAATTGAAATCCAGATTAGACTTGGTTGTGCCAAATTTGTCTAAGCGCATCACAGACGTCCAAGACAGACAAAAGCAGCAGCATGACCAGCATGCCAAGTCTCGACCTTTCAATGTGGGAGACAAAGTCTTTGTTCACATCTACAGTGGTCCTATTACATGGATATCTGGGGAAATTGTGCAGGTTACGGGTCCTGTTTCCTACAAGGTCCGTCTTGATTGTGATGGTACTATATGTCGTAAACATCAAGATCAGCTACGGAAATGTCATTTTGATGAAGATTCTGACTCTGTATCTGCCGCCACTAGTACTAGTGTGCACCCTTCTGTTGATGACTTCGACTTTCCAGCACCTTTAGCACTTGAGGACAGTAATGCAAACTCCTCCGTTGTTAGCCAAGAAGCACAACCATTACGTACATCATCTAGAGTCAGAAGACCTCCAGACAGACTGAACTTATAACTATTATCTGTATTCATTACAAGCATTATTGTTGTAAGTTTTTTTTTTTTTCTCCCTAGTTTTATTTTTGAGGGGAGGATTGTAGTAGATTGATTTTCACGCATGTGCACATTTGTAACACGCGCGCACTCAGGCATTGTTCAGTTGAGTTGACGGTGTGCATTAAATTGTAGTTGTTCAAAATGATATCCATGTGAATCATTAAACTGTTGCGTTATCACAGATTTCAACAAACAAAACTGACGTGTTTAAGTCTAGAATTGGCATGGAGGGATGGTAAACGATGAAAATAAGAATGTCATGATATGTTGTTGAGATTTTGAGGTAACAAGAGTTTGTTGCTGGCACCTGATCTAGTAATCTGTATTAGTAGAGTTGAAAGTGATGTAGTTATTGATGTTGAACTGACTAGTTTGTAATTTGATAGATTTGATAGTAAACAGTATGTCCTGTAATTCAAATATGAACATAAAGGAAGGAGCCTCAGATTTATCAAATGCTATGGTCCTTGTAACAACTGATGTGATTGTTCAAGATGTGTATGGCGGCATGACATTGAATTCTTTCAAAGCTTACAATTTCTTTCATTAGATGAGGACACCAAACTTGCGTACAGTAGAGTAACTGTGATCTTACCAATGATACACATACAGTCTAACCAATGCAGAAGGGGGCAAAATTACGGTCAATTAGTCCAAGTGTTTTGTTTGCACAAGCAGTGATGTCTTTGTAATGTTTATCCCAACTTAGGTCTTCAGATAATATTAATCCGAGATCTTTATGAGAATTGACATGAGGTATAATTGAATTGGACATAGAATAATTTAAGTGGTGTCAAGTTTACATTTGAATGATAAATGAACAAATTTCTTTAAACTGAAATCCAGATCAACATCCCTTGACCAAGTTAAAAGAGCAGTGATGTCGTCTTGAAGAGCCTTATGATGAGAGAGTGCTCTAATATAGATAAAGCACTTGGCATCATCAGCTAATTTGAGTAGCTGGCTTTCATGGATATATGAAGACGTGTTAATGATGTAAACTAAAAACAGCAACGGGGCCAAGAATACTGCCCTGTGGGACATCAGAAACTACTGGGAGTAAATCAGAATAGCAGTTGTTGATAGAAACCTTTTGATAACGATTAGCCAAATATAGTTCTTGAACCAAGACCATAGAGTACCAGTTATGCCCACTGACCACAGCTTGACCAGTAAAATACTATGGGACACTGAATCAAAAGCCTTGCTGATGTCAGGGTAAATAACATCTGTTTGTAAGGGACCATTGATGATTTGGTCAGTGAAAATTAGCATCTGTTATACAGTAGAACAATTTTTGGTAGACTTGCTAATATGAGAGATAATCTTGTTAAAGATTACGGTAGTTCTTAACACAATTAGAATCACCTGCCTTAAATATAGGCACAATTTTGTGGATTTTCCAACAGGTTGGTAAAGTGGAGTGGTGTAGTGATTGAGTAAATAGTTGATGAAGTGGTTCACTAAGAGCTACAGCACAACTTTGTAGTACTCTAGGGTAGATGTTGTCAATCCCAGTAGCTTTGTCAACATCTAATGAGATTAGAGCTTGATAAATATCTGCAACAGTTATAGTAATTGATTGTAATGAGTTGTGTATAGCTGGGAGGTCATCAATAGTTGGGATAGAAGATGGATCATAGAAAATAGAGTGAAAATATTTATTAAATAGGTTGACTTTGCTGTAGTTGGATTTAGCACTCAAAGACGCAAGGTTCATGACTGATGGAATATTTTTGGACTTGGTAATAGATCTAAGGTATTTAAATATTTTGTTATTATTTGATGAGGTATAACAATTAACAAGATGTAATTCGAAGTTCTGCTTTGTTATTTTAATATTGTCTTGAAGCACATTTTCAAAATATTCCCAAACAGTTGTTATAAAGGGTACAGCCATCATATGTGACCGGATTTGTGAAAAAGGGGTTTTCCACACACATCCAATTTATGAACTTTATCAATTCATAACTTGAGATTGAAAAATACTGTTGATTTGAAATTTGGTCAGTAGTGAGTTCCAACATAGATTAATGAATGGAGGAAATTTCAGTTTTTATCTTTATTGAACACTACGTTATAGTCTTTCAAGTTTATAGAAGTGGATGTGTGTGGAAGACCCCTTTTTGCAAATCTGGTCACATATAAAGGGTACAGCCAGTAACTAAAAATTTATTCTTTACATCTTAAAGAACAGGAAGGGGAAAGATGAATATCAGCTACACATGACCAGTATACTTGTCTTGCATTACAAATACCTTAATTTAGCGGTACATTAAATTTAGCAATTTTAGAGTTTTGGTTTTTTGCTAATTGATTACACAATTCACGAATTACTAAATTTTGTATATGCTAAAATTCATCAATATGCAGGATTGCTAATTTAAATTTAATTTAGTGTATTGCTCGGCTTAAAGTATAGCTAGTGTGCTGGCTCAAACTTAATGTCCAAATAGTAACAATGAAGAGAGGGCTTGAGAGGACAAGTATAGACTCACCAGTGTGTAGAGTACGCAGACATAGAATTTTACAGCTGGGGGGGGGTCTGGGGTGATGCTCCCTCTGGAAATTTTTGAAATATAGCTATCACAAGATTGAATCTGGTAGTTATTTTTAACTAAATACTCTATTGTACTGAAAGATTGTGGGTGAATTCAGGTGTAAGCAATTTTAGTTGAAAAGTAGGACTACACTTTTAAAATTAATTTTACTGGATTATAAGGCAATACATTGTCAAAGACAGTACACAGGATTGGATCTTGAGGTCATTTAGTCACATGTAGAGATTTAAAATGCACACAAACAAAAATAACTTCAACTTTGTATTATAGCCACAGACTGTTCTGTTACTATTTCAATCTGACTTTTTACAACTATGGCCCCATCACCATATTTTACAACCAGAGTCCAGCTTATACTTCAAGAGGTTTGGAAGTACAAATTCTTAAATCTTATTAGCTTCAATTGATGCTGAGATCCATCAGATAAATGCAGCATGAAACATAAAGCAAAAGCAAAAAAGTTTTCAGACGCTAACCCTCTTTAACTTTATACATGCTAAGAAATTCACTGTTTTACTTAAGTATGTCAACCCAAGCGTCAAGTTTGTATATAGCAACAACTCAAAATACTCACTATTATATTAAACAATCAGTTTGACAGAAGCTGTTCTCAGAAAGTGATTAGTATATGGCAGGATGTTTGGAGCAATGATAAAATAGCAGTGCACAGGTCAAGAAGACAGTGTTTTCAAGAAGTTGCCAGTGTGTGACACACTGGTAACTTTGAAAAACATAATTTCATGATGGATGTTCTATTAGAGTAGTTGACTGTTCTATTAGAGTATTTCTATTTTTAGCAGCTTTTAGGTTAAGTCTTACACCAAAAGTATAATTTGAACCCCTCTTAGTAATTCTAAGAAAATATTAGCCATTTACCTTTCTCTTTCCATCTTTTCATTGTCCATGCAATACGTATAAGGTGAAATTGCACCTATACTGCAACTTCTAGAAGCTTCCTAGCTTGCATGTAGTAAAATTTTGGAGGGGGGGGGGGGGGGTGCTTCAGCATCCCAAGCACCCCCTTGAATCCGCCCTTGTAGTATTCTGTATAGCTATGGCTTACAATTAAAAAATGTTGTCTCTCAAGGGATCTGATGATGCAACTTCCAGAATGTTATTCTAATTATAATTTAATTACAGAATGCTGATCATGAGCTAAAATTAATGCTACCACAATCATCAATATCAAATCTATGTTGTAACTACTCAATTTATTTTCCCAGGAGAAGGAATGCCTCTTTTAGAATCACTTATGGTAACTTAATTATTCTCTGGATGATGTACTTTAGAATTTCATTTGTTAAAACATGAAGGTATGTATGACTGTGTGCACCCTCAGACGCTGTAGTTCTGCTAACTTAAGATGCTTACAATGCTTTACGCAAAAGGAAACATTTAAACTCAAGCATCATGTTTGTAACTAAAGAAAACACTATACATGTTTGTGTAGCTATATCAGAGTTAGTATTGAAATAAGCTATCAATATATGGTTCACTACACAAAAAGTATGAATCGGTAAGGCAGTACATTTGGCACAATGTTGAGATAGTATTGCAGAATGGGTTCAATTTCAACTCACATACTGGTATAATTTTTCCTTATAGTTTAATTCTGGATATTCTATTAGAGTACTAGTACAGTTGACCGTTCATATTATATAGAGTATTTATATTACACACATTTTAGTGATCATAATTCATAAGAGATTAGACCTTCCCATGCTTTTTCTACCTTTTCACTATCACGGGAATTGCACCTATACATAGTTTCTACTAAATAGCTTCCTAACTAGAATATAGTAAAGTTCCAGAGGGGTGCTACAGCATCCAAAACACTCCCTAATCCGATAGCTCTTGGGAATTGGTATACACCATTGATATACACATGCATAGAAAATAAATACCAACTTCTATGACAGCTGAGGCAGTACATATAGTTGCATTTTATGTTAACAATAAGGTATTATCATGTATAAGGATAATATACACAAGTAGAAAATGGTTACCTGGCAATAATTATCAGTAGTGGATGTAATAACTTATATAAGCAACATCTGTATACATACAAATTTCAGTGTCAGCAAAAAATTGGAATATGTAGTTATAAAAAGTACAAACATAATGTGCAATAATAATGAACTTGAAGGGACATTCAGTCAGTGGTGTAACTATGTTGAAGGTCAAGATGGAGTTGATGACCAGCAGCAAGTGGAGCTCCTAATGTCATTGAAGTTTGATTTGCTCCATTAGAAGTGGTCACTTCAGAGGTAGCCAGCAGTGTTCCATCAGGTTTCTGTAGTGTCTTCAATATCATACCAGAAAGTGGACGTTGTTTTGGGTCTGGATGCCTATAGTGATAATGGCATATACAAAAAAGAACTGTATGAATTGCTAGTAAATTTTATTCAATAAAATAAGAATGTTCACTATCTAGAGGCAATATTTTGTTTTGAAGCTGTCACCTATACCCTGTGAGGTTGTAATCAGAAGTTGTACAATAAATATTTTGAGAAGCCATGATGCTTTGCAAGCAGTATGCAGGTTAGAGCTCTCCGCTTGTCTGTGATGTCAAGTACATGGGGAATGCATTGAAGAGGATGAAGATGCTCACAGTGTGCTCTACAAGTAGTTTATGTCCAACTCCTTTATATTAATACTTCTGTAGTGCATTAAGTATAAGTATACATGTATCATAAAGCAATAATACTTTAGGACAAAATCTCTTTTAGAGAAGTTGATTTACTGTAATTCTATACTGACAGTCTCACCAACATTGTATCATCACTTCATATACAGCTCTGGGACAACCTGGTGGTGGTGGCAGTCTGTGTCCAGCTGTAATCTTTTCCACATACTAAATATTAAGAATATAATATATATTTGGTGAATAATATAAATACTTTTAGTTACCTGTCTAAGGGAAAGTTTTTCAAATGGCTTGTGACCGAGGCTCCACACTTCGTACATCACACAACCAAAACTCCAAACATCACTTCGTGTTGAGTATTTCTTGTAGAGAATTGCCTAATTATTAGGAAATTTAGAAAATACTCAGTATAAAGTCAACATCAGAACCTCAAGAGCAGTCCACTTGACTGGTATCTTTCCACCAGTAGTGACATAGTAGATGTCATCAGCCACATCTCGTGCCATACCAAAATCAGCTATCTAAAGGAATATGTATACACAATAAATGGCTTAATAGGAATGTGTATGATTTGAGTGTTTGTTATCATACTGATGATCTGTGTTCTTTAAAACAATAATACATTAATATAATATTATTATCAAGTTTCAAATTTTTAATAATTAGTTAGCCATTAATTTTAATCCAGATGCATGAGTATGAGGTGTTGTATTTCTCTGGAGACTACACGGTCTGTGGTTTGATAGTGAGTAACTTACCTTACACACATCATCACTTGATACTAGTACATTCCTAGCAGCAAGGTCTCTGTGTATGAAGTGTTTGCTGGAAAGATAGTTCAGTCCAGCTGATATCTGTCTGCAGAAACCCAACAAGTCATGTTTCATGTTATCATGTACCTCTGGTGATGTCCTGCTTTGTAACATCCATATAATACGTATGGTATAAACAATGGTAAAACTCACTTCTGTTTCATATCTAACAAAAATTCTCGGAGGTCTCCCTTAGGCATATACTCCAATACAATCATCATGTTCTCCTCTTCAGTCACTACTCCATGTAACTGTACTACATTGTTGTGTTGAAACTGACCCATAATGGCTGCCTCCCTCAGAAACTTCACTCTGTCTGACTCTAAACAGTTTGAGTTGAGTGTCTTCACTGCAACTTGCTTAGGATCAGTAGAACCATCTGTCCACAATCCCAAATTGACCACACCAAATTCACCAGACCCAAGTTTGTGAAGTGTTCTGCAGTATCACAATTAAACGAGCAGTACTAAATTTTATAATTATGACAAACTTGATGTTATCCTTTTTTAGTTTTCTAAACTTTCTCTCTTCAAACCAGGCATAGATATGTTCCTCTATATGTCCTGGGTCCTCATAAATCTTTTCCCCTTCAGGTAAGGCCTCAGCATACACTTCTTCATCCTCTAAGCCACTATTGAAATTCAGTGTAGAAGTCTCATACTCATATGGCACAGCTTGTTTCTCATAGTTTGGATTACTGTATGTGCTTGCTTCAAGGGATGGTAACTTCTGGTAGTCACTACTTTGGTAGTCACTGCTTGTGACCTTAGGCTGACCTTTTATAGTCTGAACTGGATCCAGATAAGGTATATATACTTCACTATTCCCTCCAACACCATTGCTTGTAGTGTAATCCACACTGGAGTAATAATTGTGATTGTCAATAGCTTCATAGGCAGCATCCTACAACAAAGTCAATAGTACTTAAAAGTTAACTAATTTGAATGGCACTGGCAGTTACATTTACAAGTATGTAAAGTTAAAGAAAGAGACCTATCTTAAGACCAGGAATTAACTTTTAAATCCTTGAAGTTCAAATACTAATTCAATGCTTCTTAAGAGGACAGAAAGTTTGGTCCATTAGTGACTGGCCCAGGCAGGCTTAACCACCACAGAACTACACTAGGGAATTATATATGGCACACTTGGGGAAATTTATAAATTGCACATGTGCATTAATGGACCAAAATATACATATGCTATGCATGCATTCCAATACTATGAATCATGGGAGAAACATACATAGTGGTATACTGTATGAAAGTTTAGGCTTTGAACTTTCAACCTTGTGATTGAATAACCTGTCCAGGAGTGTAAAAAGAGGGTATCAGGGAAACTCTTGCTTGAAGTTTAGTGTAGCAGGGACTGAACACACTATTTAGTTTGGCAGTAAAATTAGAAGTAGTGAATAGCAACAACATGCAGTGAGTACATACATAAATGATGCTACAAAAAAGTAAACAAACAAGTGCATGGGAAAATTTTACATTTGAGTAAGGATCATAAGCAATGAAACAAGGGAGGTCATGTGCCCATGCAGTTATACTAATGGGCATTTATCCTTAATTCAGTCATGGCTATATGCAGTACCACTTAAATGTAATGTTGTCTTGCGCAAGTGCAAGATGAGTGTGGCACCCATTTTGCTTGCAAGTATTCATACCAAACAAAATTGGATGAGTACTCATAAGTGAAACAGGTACCATGCCCTTTAATTAGCTCGTAATTTATTGCTCGCACTCTCATGAGACGACATTACATTTGAGCAGTACTGTACACTCTGAAGTAGGAATTAAGTGTCCACTATCGTTACCTTTACCCCCTTCCCCAAATATAGTAATATCAAAGAGGTGAACATGTGTTCAATCCCAATGGTTTTGTACTGGAACAAGCATGTTTTCATGTTGTAAACATGTTTGCACATCTGAATCATCCAAACTACATGTATGGGTTATATTTAAAGCTTCATAACTCACTTGTTCTTGCCCATATCAAAAGAAATGAGGGCTCAGGTGAATGAAAACCAACTATATGAACCAAGCACCTCTGCAATCGATCTAGTCACTATGGAAATAGCAATTAAATGCTTGCTCTGACTATGATTCAATTATACTGGGAAGGGAACAGCTATTCCACTTTATTTTCAGGTATGTTCTACCCATTACACAGTATTAAAAACAGAGAGCAGTGCTAGAGGTACCTCTGATCCCTACTATACAGTACTACCATATTGTATGATTAATATGCTGTATACACAGACAAACTGAATATGTGACCAGATTTTAGAAAATCAGCATTAATGTCACATTTTACAACTGCAATATTTATGATCAAAAAAATATCACAAATTTCTACTCAGTGATTAGATCAGTAGTCAGTACCCTGAATTACAAGAAATTCTGTGAAATATTTTAACAGGTGCATAAGTACTTCAGTGGTTACACATATAAGTGTATATTTCTATGTATTTCACACGTGACATTAAGACTGATTTTCCAAAATCAGGTCACATACCAATGATTCAGTATTACTTGCTAATATAATGGTTTGTGTGAAAGAGTAGGTTTTGCCACGTGATCATTAAATGAAAGGCTGGAGAGGCCAGGATTTTGAAAGAGTGTTTCCATTAGAAGCATGCATTAGTTACTGATATAGGCCCAGCTACTGAGAAACCTTGAACATTTCAAAATTCAACATACATAGCTATAAATAAGTACATTATAATGGAGGTATATATAATAATTGACTATCAACAAATTTTATAGACCCTTCTCACATTAGTTTATAATCATTAGAATATATTTGACTGCTCTATTAGAGTATCTCCTACTTCCCAGAGGAATAAACATGAGTCATCATTTGCCTGCTCATTTTCAGCTTAGTTCCATGCATTATACAGTAGTACATATACAGCATATAATAGCTGCAGGTGTAGATAAACCTTGCTTGTTTCATTTTTTTTATTTCTATCAAATTTCTAAGTTATAGTTTGAACATGACATGGGACAATTACCTTACCTTAATAGTAACAGATTCACCTGCTCCTGGTCTAGAATATTCATGATCAGTAGATGCTTTGCTTTTTACCAGTTTGTCAGGTGATGATGATGGGTGATAGTGAGGTGAGCCTTTGGCATATACATGTGGTCAATATACAGCTTTACATATGATGATTAAATGGTTAAACAAATGCACCATTGAGTAGAAAAATATGGTAAAACAGTTGGACTGCTAAAAGATATTTCAATCATTCTAAGTTTTCGTCTTACCAAATCAGCATGCTTGGAAGATATGCATAGAGACTTTGTAATTTTCAAAAGTCATTTAAGTATATTCACAGGAAGATTTTGGAATTGATCCACTATCTTAATTAAACCTCATGCATGTAAGAATCTGCAAACTGTTGATACATATGTTCAACCAACACAGGACCATCACAACTATCCCTACCTTGTGGAGCGTTGCCCATTCTCTTTCTTCCCCTTTTATAATACCACAATGTACCAAGTATTATCAGCAATATGACAATAATACAGATAAGAATACCAACAACTACACCAGCAATCACTCCGGCTCCACCAGATGAAGATGAGCCACCATTGCCAGTTCCTACACCACTGATTGCACTAGGAATGGTAGTAGCTGTGTCACTGTTGATAAGAGTAGGTGTACTGGTGGTAAGGGTACTTGCTGTAATGACATCTGATGTAATACTAGATGACACTAGTGATGATCCCATCCCACTAGTGGTGGAGGATAACATACTGGTAGAGATAATGGATGTGGAACTAACATCACTACTGTCTGTGACTGGAGTTTCTGAATGAGAAGTAGTTGATGGAACAACAGCAGCAGTAACAGAGGCAGAAGATGGTGCAGTAAAAGATTGATCATCTACTACACTTGACTGTGGTGTACTTTGAGAACCAGATAAAGCAGTTACTATAGCAGTAGACATTGTTGAGCTTGTGATTGACATATCTCCTAATACAGTATTGGTACAAGTAATATTGGCAGTGGATATTGTTGTACCACTGTTTGTCACAACCACTCCAGTAGTAGTAGCAGTAATAGTGATAGTAGAAGAAGTTGTCAACATAGTGATAGGTGGAAAGGTTACAACAGCAGTACCTAAATGAATGAGAAACCTATTAGCTACCGGTATACAAAGGTGTGTGTAACAGCATAATTATGATGAGTTCTCTGATGTAATATAAATTTTATACGTCAAACACCATGTTACAGTTTTATGTGTCCAAATACTACAAACTTCCACACAAATGATTGCAATTTAGTGGATCTACACATACACTTAAATAATTGTGATATGTACATGTTAAAATGTGGGCGAGTCAATTGCTTTGTTTATTTACCATAGTAAACATGGTTAATAGCATTTTCTGTGTGATGTGTATAAATACAAGTTTTAAAGTTGTACCAACTTGTATGATATAAACCCACAATATGGACAGCTTCCATATATGGGCTCAGAGATGCCAACCTCTAACCAGGAGACGTCAACTGTAGGATAGATACAAGTGCTAGGATATATGGTTATGATATTAAAGACAACCTATTCTTTCATTTCTTGCTTTAGTTACTACAGAAATTAGAGGTACTGGAAACTGTTCTGATTGTGATAAGTTGAATACCTGACATGAAAATATATTTTCACGAGGAGGAAACGTGACTGTGTTTGATTGGATAAGTGAATACTCTCTTGAGCCTCTACGATCACATAACAATTCCCAAACACCAGGATAAAATGTCACAGGTGATTCCCCTTGTGCTTGTTAACAGAACTCCCAGGAATTCACGATTCCTTCACATTCTACTTTATACTCATTATCAGTTAGTATGTATGTGCTATTTTCCTCAATAACATTGTCATCATAATCCAGTGATCCAGCACCACACTGTCTACTATTACTAGTACTTGCTATATAGTAATAATTCATAATATTATTTATTTATTTATTTAATTCGAGATTCACATATTTTGGTCATGGATATACCCATGTACACTACTAATGTATTTTACAATCTTTATCAGAACAGCCAAGCTGTGAAAAAAGGATGCAGCCTTCCAAAAGGGTGAAAAAAGTTGTGAAATCAAAGGTGGCAGCCAAGAAATGATTGCAATGATACTAACACCAATCATTTTTAATGATGATGGTGTGATTGGCTTTAACATCATTGCAACCATTTTCTGGCTACCACCTCTGATTTCACAATTTTTTTCACCCTTTTGGAAGGCTGCATCCTTTTTTCATAGCTTGGTTGTTTTGGTAAGGATATCACTTATTTTGTAATTATAAGCCCCAAAGGCCAACCTATCTTTGAGGCTTTCTTTCAACTTGTCTTTCTTTACTACAGCAATTGTTGAAGATTACTATTTATTTGTGTGAATCTATGTATTTATTTTAAATTTGAAACTGATTATCATGTAGCTATTAGGGTGACTTGCTACACAACTGAATCCTGTACAGGATGTTATGTATAGCTGAACCATCTGTAACAAGATCTACAGGGTGACTTTACAAGGCTGAATGCTCTACAGGGTGACTTGTTTGTAGTTGAATTGACTCTCTACATGGTGACTTGATTGAAAATGAAGGCATGTATCTCAGTGATAGCTGGGCGGATTCAACTCAAATTTGGAATAGGACATGCCCTACCCTGAGAACGTTTCCACAATAAAATGGTTAATTGCCATTCAGGAACTATAAAGCTACAGATACGTGAAAATGGAATTGTCTAGGTTCTGTACAACAAGCTTTAAAATACACACTTGTCTGTCGTGTGCCTGCACCGACCATACTTGGCTGCATAACACGCTATACTGCATCTGTGTCTTTATTGTAATTTGTTTTGTAGTAGTATCATAATAGAACACACATATATTCTCTGGACACTTCTAATACAACACACAAAGAATGTTCTAGGATTTCCACTGATAGATCTGAAACTTTTATTCTAGTGTGCTAAATTAGAACTTTCATTTATAAGGTAGAAATTAAATGAAGTGAGTAGCTGACAGCAGAGGTGGAGTGGTGAAGGATTTTGGCAAGTAGATGTGGAGGTCCCAGGTTCGAGCCCTGAAGAAAAGTTTCTGATGTTTTTGTGCACATTTTTTACTTATTGGTGACTGTTCTATTAGAGCATCTCAATCGAACTTTATGTTTGGTTTATGCATTATATCTCCTCAGTTAATAATCTCAGTACTTTCAAACCACAAAAGGCCTACACTATGATAGCTACTTCCTGTACGAGACTATTTTTCAAGTTATCCCATCATGCGGATTACCCTGTAGGCATGACAACAAATCACTTCTGTAATTGCACATAACTTCCTTGTTCTTAATTTAATCTATACTAAAATTGTACTGTAAATGTGCTGTATTATGCTCATACTGTCCTCCAAATTCAAAGAAATCAATGTGCAAGTAAGTTATTGCAAAGTATGCAATAAGTAAACAATTAAGAATACATAAGAAGATTAAGAAGAAAATATGAAGAAAATAAGATGAAATTTGAAGGCACATATCTCAGTGACGGCTGGACAGATTCAAGTCAAATTAATATAGGCTGTGCCCTACTCTGAGGAAGTTCCATAACAAAACTAGTTAATTCACTATTGAACTGAAAACAGCAGTTTCTTGGTTTCTATAAAATACACACTTGTTTGTTACATGTCCATACTAACTGTACTTGGCCACACGACACAGTATCATATGTCCTGTTGAAAATGTAATCACTACTTTAATTGTGACTGTAGCTATAAACTTATAATGTATGTCAATAACTAGTAGCTACAGTAGGCAGTAAGTCAGCAGCATGACAATAAATACTGTAGTGAATGAATGAATGGAAACTAGCTGCAGGCAACAAAAAAAAATGACCAAAATGGATTTATAGTACTGAAGTGAGCAAGCAATTGTTGCCATACATGAGGATCCAATAACTAAACTTGATAATGTTATACAAGTTCATTGTATTGCAGTGACAAATTTTTAGTTTAGAGCAACTAAAATACAGATGGATTTAAAAGGTCCAATAATGCCAGTAGTGAACTTTTAATAGACAGCCTATGGGCACTTATCACAAGGTGTTCAAGCACTTTGTTTTGCTGTTATGCAGCCTAATTGTTCCTTACAGGTGGCACAAAATAGGTACTAGTGATGAAACAGATATCCAGTCCACAATGAGAATCTAGTACATATTAAATGATAGCATGGAACCTCTTCTTCTAGTATCACCAGTCTCTAGTTCATTATTAAAATAATGATTTTAACTGTACATTTATTAATTGTAGAACACTGAATATGTTAATAATGCACTAATGTAGGTAGTTATAACACTCACCCATAATATGTGCTCTTATAGCAATGTTAAACTTTTCTCCTTTAAGTTTGAGTTTTTTAGTATCAATCGTACTTCGATTACCACTCACTTGATAAGTTTTACCATTATCATTGTCAGCAAGTAATAGTGGTCTTGTCAATCCCATATTAGAATACAACCCCACAAATGAATCCTTTGGTGCTTGAAATCGATCTGTTTCAGGCACGGTAAACATTTGACATGGAGACATGCTATCAGTAGGAGTAAATGTGACTATGCTTGACTGAACTAGTAAATACGTCTTCTTATTTTCCTCCCAAATTCCAGGATAAAATGTCAGTTTTGATACATTTTGTACTTGATAGCAGAACTCCCAAGCAATGACAACTCCTGTACAGCCTACTTTATAGTCTTTATCAGTTAGTATGTATGTTGTGTCTTCATCAACAATATTTTCATCATCATTCGTTGAACCAACAGTGACAGCATCTTTACAGTTCTTAGACCCCATGCCACTACTTACTACAGTGTATGAATGAATTATGATAATCTTTTACATGCTACAACTAGTGTGTACAAAAATTATATCCCTGGCACGCTACCATTTCTAAATACCATAGCTTTACTGTATCTATGTACAATCTGAGAAATATAGTTATAAGTCACTATTTATTATATGTGTGGGTATATGGTCGATAGCAGATTATGTATTTTGAAGGTTGCACTATTCACACAATATGCTATACAAGGTTGAACCCATGTTAGCTTGGATGATTGCATGGTCGTCCACTGTGGGGGTACATATCAGTTGTATCACATTGTGAGTTGCCTGATATGTACACCGTCACCCTCAGGCCAGCAGATCTTGCTTAGGTGTACATATCAGGCAAATTATGTAGGCCCTTGATATACTTAATTGACAAAAACACCTAAACCATTGGCTTATGTACATTATAACCACGCAAACATGGTCAAGCTGTATAAAAAGGGTGTGGCCTTCAAAAATCTAGGGTGAAAAGTTGTGAAATCAAAGATGGTGACCATGAAATACAGTAGTACTGTATATTAGGGATTATGAAGGTTTGGGCTTAAAATATCACCCCAAAACTAGCCTCACAACACCTTCATGGTGCTTTGGCAGTATTGTTTAGGTACAACCAAGCCCAAAGTACCTTCAGTACAACCTGAAATGCTTCTAAAATGTTGCTACAAATTTTTAAAAAAAATTAATCGAATTTTCTACTGTTTAACTGACTGAATGATTGACAGACTGACTGACTGACTGACTGACTAATGCCTTTAGACAAATGTAACTCAGTAGTGGCTGAGGATATGGGCTTGATTTTTCACTGCTCGACGTTGCTTCATCTTGAGATGTAGCATACTGCAGTTCATACAATGTACGTATCATAGACTTACCTTTGTCCTCCTTTGTGTCCCATTTCTTTTTGCTGACAGCCAAAGGTGTTGATTCACAGTAGCTTGTGCAATGGTTTCCCTACATTTGTAAACTAGAATCATTCATATTTTCCATGGTGACTGCAGAGGCACTTCTACTACTGTTCTTCATTTGTAACACTGTGAAATGAGTTGAGCATAGCTGAAAGTGAAGCACAATGGCCACTTTACTTTTGAGTCAGTAATTGATAGCTGGGTGATTCAGACAAAACATTAACTCTGGCACTCTCATTTCTTTTGACGCAGTATGCTCAGGTTCACCAGTCATAAAAATGTTACCAAAAAGTAAACAAATAAGTAAAAGAAAACTTAGGAATTTTATGTTTGATTAGGGATCATAGAAAAAAAGTAGGGAAACAAGGGAGGTCACCTACACCTGTAGATATACAAGTGGACATTTAATTCAGTCATGGGTATAGACTGAAATAGGAATTAAATGTCCATTAGTATATTTGCAGGTGTAGGCAACTGCCCTTGTTTCCCTACTTTTTTTTTTCTATGATCCCTAATTGAACTTAAATTTCCTAATACTTGTAAATTTTAATAATGGCTGTGCATTATTAAAGTTTATTATCATTAACATCATTGGAAATGGCTGCCACCTTTGACTTCACAACTTTTTTCACCCAGGCTTTTTGAAGGTTGCACCTATTTATATAGCTTGAATAGATTTCACTTCTTTCGTATTTACCCCAAAAACCAACCATAAACTGGTTTTGAGGTTTGTTTTTACACAAATCATTGTTCTTCTTATCTACAGATGCAATGAAGATGATATAAGACAATTTAGTGTTCTACCAATACAGAAAAATACCTACTGATCTGATACCAAAGCCAAAGGATCTATGTTAATGCTCTATAATTTTGTGTTTGCTTGTTCATGGCTATATAAAAGTGTATTATAGTGCCTGTATTTATCTTCAATAGTGTTTTATACCAAGTTAGGTATGCATGATTGTACTATTTGTCTAATAGGGTTTAGCAGTGACTGTTCTATTAGAGTATCTCAAATTTTCATGCAAAATGTGATAAGCTGCAGTTGCTCAATTTTAACAAAGCAAATCCTGCACTTTTAATGCAAGAATATACGATTTCTAGCCTGTTGTTACAAGTTTTACTAGCATAGCACTTATTTTGATGATATGATGATGACGATTGGCATCAGAGTAGGTCTTAATAGTAGCTATAATTATGCTACCCTGCCGAATGGCTATAATTTCAGCTTTGAATAAACTACAATGGTTTTGTATTGCAGAGTTTATTTGATTACTTTTGTAACACTCTAACAGAATACACATTTTTCGAGGATTTCTAATATAGAACACACATAGAATGTTCTATGTCAATCTAGATTTTCCATTGGTAGATCTATGAGATTACAAACCTTTAGCTACTATTGAATAGATTTAGCTAGAATTTTAATTTATAAAGTAAAAATTAAGTGAGGTGAATAGCCATGATGGTAGCGGCTGAATGGTTAAGGATTTGAGTGTTCAGTATGGAGGTCCCTGGTTCCAACACTATGAAGTTTTTTCAACATTCTTCATGCACCTTTTTACTCTGCGGTGACTGTTCTATTAGAGTATTTTGACCAAGCAATTTTCAGTTGTTTGGTTTTGCCTTGTAACTCTATAGCTGTCATTCTTTTAAACCACAAAAGGTTTAAGCTATGACGCATACTGATTTTTAGGTATTTTCATAAGCGGGTTACCCTGTAAAAGTGACAACAAGTTAGCCTTTTTTATTGCAATTAATTTTCCATAGCTCTATGACTGTACACATTTGAACCAAACTTGGTACATGATTGTGCTGGAATGTGTTCTTACAGTGTACCAAAGCTCAAGGAAATCAAGCTTTGCTTTTGCATTTTACAATGGTTTTAGTAAAGTGTGCAAAAAGAATAATTTAAGCCCCCTGAGCACCCTAAACGAAGGAAACAAAGCCGAATTTTAAGGCATGATTGTGTTCAATCTTGCTCATATTAATTTGGTATGTGGGGTGCTGAAGGTGAAGGGCATTTGCAGTACAAAATGATTCCAATTCAAGAAGGGAGTACGGGGCTATATATGCAGCATTAAAAATGCATTTTGTTTCTTTTGTGAATATACTCACAGTGTGGTGTGCCAGCTTTTTTGGCCGCACGACACACTACTGTGTGTGATTACATGTATTATAAGAAGTACGGGTCTGTAGTGTGCAGCATTTCAACATTTAAAATTGAAATCTAGCACTGTTAACCACCTTTTTGAGAACTTGAAAGCATGCATGGTCAAAACTCATCAACACAATGTTTTTGTCATACTCAACTCAAACAAACACTTAATATGCACAGCAAGTTGGAATCTTAAAATCTTCCACACATGCAGTATAACAATTACATCACTTTTCCTGAAGAAAGGGGGGATAAGTAATGAAAACTAATACCAACACCGTATAAATCTTATCTATTGTGTTACACCACAATAAAACATGTGTGCAATGAATCAAAGCAAGTTAAACAACTACTAATAGGCTTATAAATGACACATCCTTTGAGCACACAGCACTATCCATAACCTATTATATAACTTAATTTCAAACAACTTCATGTACTGTTGCAGCAATTGAAAATAAAAGTAACTATACAGAATACATCACTTTTCCTGTAATTGGGGGATGAATGATGAAAACTAATACCAACTATAAAATATCACCTTATACCTATTATGTTACACCACAATAATGATGAGTAACATAAACTGATCACACTGTACTTACCTGACACCATGTTCAGTAGTCCAGCCATGATGGAGATTGTTATGATCACATTCATATTAATGGTAGTAGTAAACATTTACCACCTGTACAAAACACCCTAACAGTGGATAATCCTTACTGGCTATATATGGATGTGAACAATATTAGTCATATGACACTCAATGAATTACAATGGCTATCTTCATTGCACTGTAATTTATATATGTACTTAGAAAATGGTATGCATGCAGGCAAACCTTTGGGGGGGATATCTGGATTTTCTTACTGACTAAAGACGTTCATTACAAACCTTTGGGGGGGGATATCTGGATTTTCTTACTGACTAAAGACGTTCATTATGGTTGATTAACCAACAATCAATTTGACAACACCCCTGGACACCAAAAACTACTTTAGCACTAGCAGCTACATATATTTTGGAATGATGCAATAGAAACCTCAGTTCTCCTTCAGTTTTTCTTTCACAATATTCTAACACCACATATTGTTTATAGTTTTGCAATGATTGCATATTTGAAACAAAACATCACTCTTCTCAAAATTTCTTTCTCCATGACCTATTATGCATACTGTAGCTGCATGGAAATTATTCAGTTTGACAATAGCCACAAAAGGCTAGATTGCTAATTTCTCATTGGCCACTTCCATATAAGTGGCATGCAGTCATTTTTCATTATTGGAGGAAGATGCAATTGATTACCAAATATTGCTTTGTAGGGGGAAAGAAGGGAGTTCCATCCAAGTCAGAATGCATTAGGGGCCTTGAAATCACCAAAACCTTTCCTTCATATTGTCAGTGTGTTTAGTGAATTGCTGGAATTATAACCATCATGCATCAGGTTTCCAAAAATGGCAACTTCATAATCTCTTCCACCTTGCCACATACTGTAATTGATCACATGCAGAACATTTCAAAACTAGCAGCAAAGACATGTTTCTTCTTCCCTGCTAAAGAACAAATGTTAAAGTGTGAATATAAGCTCTTAGAAGGCCTTCTATGGCAACTCACAACTATAAAATAGGCCTAAACCTACTGATGAATCACACATTGCAGGGACTGTCCTCACTTCTACACCACATAACTCTAGCTCACCTCAAAAACAGGCTTGTGGTAGCAAATGATGGCCTACATAGTCTCAGAATATAACCAAAGTATTATATTCAGTTGGCTCATAAATGTATAAACAATAGACTATATGCATGCATGGTCTAATTATTCACTATCGCATACCCATACAAAAGTACGGGTAGCAAATGCGGCTCTAGTTATAACTCACCACTAACACTACAGACTCGGCTCTTCTTTCCAGCTACTATTCTATACAGGTAGAGGAATCTATTGAAGTACTGGTAAGTGCATGGTTTTTGGCAGTGCATATAGTCTATTACAACAGCTGTTAGTAATGGTGCATGACACTGAGAGGTTTCTGGTTGATATATTATATATGAATTATATTTTTATGTTTGAACTGACATGGTGTTATATTTCAAAGATTTATGTATGTCAGCTGTGTACACACTGCAGAAATCCAATACCACTCAAGTGGGTCAATAATATCCATCACTGAGATAGCTAACTATCACCCTCCTTCCTTCACTTTGTGGCTTTTGATAGATAACTATAAACAGCAGGCTTGCAAGGCATCGCATGCTTTTGTAATAACTATCAACATAGATGTAGTCCTTAGTCATATGTGACTATATACAGAAACTAAAGCCAAACTATTTCAATTCATTGTGGGTAACTATGAGAGAAAACCATCATTATCATGAATAACATAGTGCTAGTAAGTGAGTGAGTACTTGGACACACACAGCCACAGATAAGGCAATACAAATGCCCGGGTGTGGCAAGTAGCAATACTCAAAAAAATTGACTACACTCAGTAAATCAGAATAAAAGCCATCAAAGTTTCAGATCCCCTACCATTCTCAGCAATCTTTTGTGAAAATTTTTCTTGACAAAACACCAGCTGCTAAGTAAAAAAATCCGTCTGCAGGTTGATTTAGTGACCCGCAGTAGTTCATCAAGAACTTTCAGTGCTGCATGACTGAAATAAATTTTAGTGATTACTTTGAGTTCAATACATTGTTAGCAATTCCGGAATTCCGTAAATTTAGCATAAATTTTTCTCCGTGAATCTTCCATTGGAGAGTTGGCACAATCAATTCGCTGCCGTAAGAGTGATTGATCAAGCAATTAGATCGTTTCTAGGGTTTCTGGGGGCAAGGAATACGATGGTGCAGTTAGTTTCCTGCTACAAATATGTTTGTGTGGAGTTTTATGCCAATTATAAGATTATTTTGCAATATAGCCACCACAATGTTATGTTCTCTTTGCAAGAAACGACCCAGCAAATGTTAGTTACACCAAGGTGAGCATTTTTGTCCATGTAGGTTTCAATATTACTATGCTAAAGTCAGCAAATTTGCACCACAAATAGCTCATCTCTTTGATGCACCATTTTGGTAGCTGTCAAGGAGCTGTACAGTAAGAGAAAAATAATCATACAAGCAGCTATAAATCAACAGCACAACTCCTTGCTTTGCATGCACATTGTATTTTTGAGTGGAGATGACTGGTACAGAGTAGTTGGACTTCACCATGTGTGTGCTGTTTTGCCATCTGCAAGATGCTAAATGCAATCACCTATTTAGTGGCTTTCTATGGAGGTGACCTTTATTCAAAGGGTCTTACAAGTAAGATTACACTCTGGTCCATGTATTAAGGTATTTATAACAGAAAACAGAAGTTCAAAATATTGTTGCAAAGCTCACTTATAAGCATTTGTTCAATTGTGCCATTTTTGGGACTATTTTTAATGGAAAGATACGGAGAAAATTTTGCCTATTTTCAAGGACAAAATTGCTTATAACTCCGACATCCTATGACGGATTTTTAAAAACTAAGTGTTTATGAGATTCTCAGGGAGTACTGTACAAGGCTATGCTAAACAAAAACTATTTATATTAATTTTAAAATTCTCCCGGAATCGCTAACACTGTGTACAAGGTCGCACTCCCTAACTTTAAAAGTGTTTTCTTCTACTATCAATGCTTTCCGTTATTGTTTTTTTGTATCCATGGCATTCTTGTGGAACACTATTCCTGAGGACATTTTGTCACGAAGCCAGGTTAAACATTTCAGATCTAGATTGAAACAGTTTATTTTAATGTGATTGTTTAATTCTGTACTTGTATTGTGTATGTTGTTCTGTTTTTGTAATTGTATTTTTGTAACTGTAAAGATTGTATGTAAGGGTATCACCTTGTACAGGCACATGCCTTTTGTGTATCCCTTTAAACAATTTGATAATAATAATAATAAAGTCATGCGATCACTGCATGGTTCTATTTACCGAACGCTACACTCAGCTAAGCACAATGTAACATAACCTGAAACTGAAATCATAAATTCTATTATAGCTAACACGTTGAGTGAATAGCTAGGTGGTGCGGGTTTGATGGCTTTTGTCAGTATACCAAATGCAGCGCCGGCCGGCATGTTTATTAAAACGACTGAGTCGATTACTGTTTGAAAATCTTCTTCTTATTATTATTATCATTTAATAGGCTTTAATATTTATAACAAAATGTACCAATTCAGGCAGCTAGACTAGTAACACACAGTACATAGTTCGAGTAGCTAGCTACACACGGACGATGAAGACTTACCGGCCGATCAGTTCACTCGATCATATGACACGATGGTCAGTAGTTTAAAGTCCGTGACAACTGCTTCAGTTCATGTGTCAGTCAGCTGCTTCAGTCCTGTTCAGCTCTCGTTTCTTGTCTCGCGTGATCGCGTCAACGTTTTCGAAATATAATATTAACTTCGGGCGCTTAGTTTTGTTGCCGTAGCATTGTACTACCCAGTACAATCAGCTTTTGATAGCTGTACGGGAATAACTAAATTTAATAGCTAAATGCATAGCTACATTTTTAATTTGCAGAAGATTATCATGACACATGTACACCAATTATTGCTAACAGTCAATGATTTCGCTGGGAATTTGTATAGGTAATCGCACACATTTGAGTGCAATTTTGGTTGCTACGAATACAATTATTCCATAATTGCACGAAAATGTGTGTGATTGCCTACTAATCACATAGTGACCACCCTTCATGGTTTGTAGTACACATCTATCCAGTTCTATGCAGCCATTAACTTTTACCAGTTGATTGCATCATCCTTCTTTGTATTACATCATTTGTTGTTGTACTTAAAAGGCTTCACACGTCAATGACTCTGATTGGCTACTCAAAATGTCTACACATGTTGCACTTAAAAGGTTTCTATTGTCAGCTTATTTGATTGGCTATTCATTATATCACTTTATAACAAGGCTTCTGTTATTCTGCTATTTTATTGGCTCGGTTACAGTGCAATTACAGAAACAAGGCCATGCGATTTGGGATGAATTGCATTCCTACTATTGAGATTAATGTATGGCAAACTAAATCACTATGTGATTAAAACAAAAATGAGCAGCCGGACTGACATTTTCTCTAGTAAGGCATTTGACAAAGTATCCCACCAGCACTTGTTCCACAAAATGGTATCTGAGCAAAACTGCTAAACTGGATAAAACATTTTTGTTTTGCAAAAATCCCAGCGTGTAGTAGCTAGTTGAGGGTCAACAGAGTGATTCCTCTACAGTATAACTTCCGGTGTACCCTATGCAGGGTACTGCTCCCCTCCCCACCTTAATTACTCTTCCTGTGCTTTATTAATGATTTGATATATTAAACTACATGCTGATAATGTGTTAGCTACTTTATGCTTCTATATAATTCATACAGAGCAGGATTGCCAACAGTTGCAGAGAGATCTGGATTCTCTCGGAAAATGAGTTGAAGCATGGAAAATGGTATGTAACCCACAAAAGTGTTAGTTTCTCAGAATAACCAACAAAAAGCATCCAATTCTAAACCAATATAAATTTCAAAACAAAGAAATTAAGGAAGTTGCCCATGCTATAAGTAGCTACTGATATGTGATAATCACTTGGTCTGAACATATAAAGCAAATTACCAACAAGGCTAACAGGGCCAAAAGTTTTCTGTAATGTAACTTGAAATTCAAAGTAATTGTTACAAAGCGATGGTAAAGCCTATATTAGATTATGTCACCACACACGCACACAAAGGATATCAGTTTGATAGAAAGAAGTCAGAGACAATTGCAAGCAGCAAGATTTGTGATGAATAACTTCTCTTCGGCCAGCATTGCACAAATGGTAACAATCCTTAACTGGTTATCCTTGCTGAATGTAGAGAAGAACAGAAAGCTTTTATGATGTTTAAGATTACTAATCACCTTGTGACATCTCAGCAAACTCTTACCTAACACCTGTACCCATGTTACATGATACAAGAGGCCATAGGCGGTGGAGACGGGGGGCCGGGGGGGCCAGGGGGACCATGGCCCCCCACTTTTTTGGGACACTGTTTGCAAGAAAAGATCGAGATACTCTAATAGAACAGTCAGGATCTAGATACTCTAATAGAGCAGTCACAGTATTCAGAGAAGCAATGTAGCAAATTACTTAACTACGTATGTGTAGTTATAAATAAGGAGATATATTTGGTGGAGAGCAGCTATTGTCAGCAGGCTGTGACCTTTTTTTTTTTTTCTTTTTTTTTAAAATTTATTTATTTATCTATTTAAATTTATTTTATTTTATTTTTGTTTTGTTTTCAACTTACAGCTGGTCTGGCCCCCTCACTCTTTGGCCTGCTCCACCGCCCCTGCAAGAGGCCATGCCACTAGGGACCTGCTGAAGGCTGAAAGCCAGTACAGCAGAGAGCAAGGAAGAGAGTCAAAAGTCTAGCAACTTGATCCAGTGCCTAAGGAACCACACAATCCAACATCTCACTGGAATCATTTTCTCTGCATTAAACTTCTACTTATATAGTTGCAGAAAAACTTTATTATTAGAAAGTTTTCAAGATGGCTGGTGCTCTTTTCATCTCTCCATTCCACACCTTAATGTTTAGCATGATAGTTTTCAGCATACTCTCAGCCCCAGATCTGCTCTTGTGTTGAAACCACCCAGTATGAGCATAGTAGTCAAATTTCATACAGATAAGTAGTTTATGAGCAATGGAGGCTGCTAAATCAAAATACTCTAATAGAATGGTCAACTATTCTGTTGAGGACTTTTTCTTTCCTTTTCTTTTTTGTTTTCAAGTGTACATGTCATGTAGAACATGCATTAGTTAAATACTTCCTATGTAAGGAAAACAGACCGGTGTGTAATCTGAATTTAACCATTACCAATAAATGCACCAAACATGCCCACGTACCAAAGTTGACCATTTCATGAACTGATCTCATATTGATGCTTTCAACAAAGCATTCAATTATACAGCTCCTTGTAACCACATAAATATGTTTTCAGTTTAAAATATGTTTTCAGTTTATCTACCAACATGGCATAATTGGATTAAAATGCTTCTACATAATTTTAGAATATGAGAAAGTTTAAACGTACACAGTAAAACCAACCTAGTGACTGTCACTACTAAACGTAGTGATGATCACTACTAAACGTAACGATGATCACTACTAATTTTGTTGTGACCATCATACATTCCATGTAGTGATGCCCACTATGTACTACACTGTATGTATACATAATGAGGGTCACTACAAGAAAGTAGCGAATGTCACTATTTAAGCACTGTAGCAGAAATTAGAAGTTAGCAAGTCTACAGTGTCATCCTCCTACTTCCAGAGATTCCATTCTCAGCCAAGTTCTGCTAACATTAAAGGATTTCTTTTGATAACAACTAGGGTAATTGAAAGGTATTAAACTAAAACTGTTGTGTATCTACTATTGCATACATATGCTACTGCAATAATTTAGTACCTCTTTAGTGTAGATCCAACCCCAATGTATATCTATACTTGTTACTTAGTATAAAATACAATGCCGTGCAAGTTCTAATAATAATTAACTTTCTACATCGCACATAATGTGATATTTCTAAGCATTTGTAATTGCATATCAAAAGTTTTCCTTCAGCCGTATATTAGTATACAGTAAGTAATGAATAGTGAATGATTGCTTGTTTCATTAGAGTATAATTTATGCTGAATGTATATACTTGGAAACACCTCCAATGTCTGTGTTAAACAAAGCACAATCTGTAAGCCACCAAATAGCCATGCTTAGCTGCATGCACATTTCTTCTTGCTTTCTAATCTTGAACATTCATTCAGAATGCCTTTAAAGGTTAGCACTATACACTGTCCTTAACTCTACATAGTTATCTTCAGTACATACAGAACTGTATTTCATATTCTTTTTCATGAAGGCATAGGAAATATAGACACACAATAAAATAAAATAAAACATAAAATTGAGTTTGATGTCATTCAGTCAGTGGTGTAACTATGCTGAAGGTCAAGATGGAGTTGATGACCAGCAGCAAGTGGAGCTCCCAACATCATTGAAGTTTGGTTAGCTTCATTAGAAGTTTTTACTTCAGAGGTAACCAGCATTGTTTTATCAGGTTTCTGTAGTGTCTTCAACATCATTCCAGAAAGTGGACGTTGTTTTGGGTCTGGATGCCTATTACATATAATGTCTATTACATAATCTGTTTTGTGTTGTAATAAAATAGCTCAACACAATTATTGCAATATTAACTAATGCAATACATTTCACAGTATATACAGTTTGAAATAAGTAGCAAATTAGAACTGCACACTTAATAGTCTCACCAACAATGCACCATCAGCTCATATACAGCTCTGGGACAACCAGGTGGTGGTGGCAGTCTGTGTCCAGTCGTAATTTTTTTTACATACTAAAAAAGAATATTGCACGAGGGAGAAATTTAGCATAATATTATATTGTGGTTACCTCTCTTCCAGTGAGTTCTTCAAATGGCTTGTGACCCAGGCTCCACACTTCATACATGACACATCCAAAACTCCAAACATCACTTCGTGTTGAGTACCTCTTGTAGAGAATTGCTAAATTATTATTGTAATGTAATGAATGCTGACTATAACTGAACATCAGAACCTCAAGAGCAGTCCATTTAGCTGGTATCTTTCCACCAGTAGTGACATAGTAGATGTCATCAGCCACATCTCGTGCCATACCAAAATCAGCTATCTAAAAGAACACAAGTACATAAACACTCAAGTAACATGATTGGGTACATCTACTGATTTACAGTTGTATGTAGGTTCTGTATAATATAATCTCTCCTTCACAACACACCTTACAGATGCTATCACTTGATACTAGTACATTCCTAGCAGCAAGGTCTCTGTGTACAAGGTGTTTACTGGATAGATAGGCCAACCCAGCTGATATGTGTCTACAGAAGCTTAGTAAGTCATGTTTCAGTTCACTACAGGGGCGGTGGAGCAGGCCAAAGAGTGAGGGGGCCAGGCCAGCTGTAAGTTGAAGACCAAAAAAAAAAAAAAAAAAAAAAGGTCACAGCGAGCTGACAATAGCTGCTCTCCACCAATTACATCTCCTTATTTATAACTACACATACGTAGCTAAGGACTTTGCTACACTGCTTCTCTGAATACTGTGACTGCTCTATTAGAGTATCCAGATCCCGACCGTTCTATTAGAGTATCTCGATCTTTTCTTGCAAACAGTGTCCCAAAAAGTGGGGGGGGGGGGGGGGGGGGGGGGCATCCCCCCCCCCCCCCGTCTCCACCGCCTATGGAACTTCACTACGACCTTCTGGTGGAGTTTGGTATTGAATACCCAGTGGATGCAATACTGTTTAAAACTCACTTCTGTTTCATATCTAACAGAAACTCTCAGAGGTCTCCCTTAGGCATACACTCCAATACAATCATCATGCTCTTCTCTTCAGTCACTACTCCATGTAACTGTACTACATTGTTGTGTTGAAACTGACCCATAATGGCTGCCTCCCTCAGAAACTTCACTCTGTCTGGTTCTAAACAGTTTGAGTTAAGTGTCTTCACTGCAACTTGTATAGGATTAGCAGAACCATCAGCCCACAGACCACACCAAATTCACCAGATCCAAGTTTGTAAGAAATTCTATGTAACAATTTAGGATGACAGCTTTACTCTGTGTATTTTATACAAACCTGATTTCATTCTTTTTTAACTTGTGAAACTTTTTTTCTTCAAACCATGCATAAATATGTTCTGCTATGTGTCCTGGGTCTTCACATAAATCTGTTCTCCATCAGGTAAAGTTTCACTGTACATATCTCCCACTGAATCATCATAAGTAATAGTTGATATAGAAACTTCATACTCATTTGGTACACCCAGTGCCTCATATATTGAGTTCTGATACATATCATGTAGGAGAAGCTCCTCATAATCATCTCTGATCACATTGGGATGATCTTTGATGTAATGCTCCTTGTCAAGTTCCACATAAGGTAATGCTTTATTATTCTTAGTAACACCATTATTGATATAATTAGGGACCCGCCGATTATGCTCATAATTTTACCTAATATGCTATGCTGCACTGCTCAAAAATTTACCTATTATGCTTAAATTTATGCTCAATACTTACCTATTATGCTCAAATTATGCCCAATTATTTATGCCTCAGTTCTCATGCTCTGCTAATAATTTCCAGCTTATGGATAAATTATAGTGGCTGAAGCACAAACTTACTTGTTAAAATGCATATCACAGAAAAGATCGATATACTCTAATAGAACAGTCAGCTATGTGATTGTTCTATTAGAGTTACTGACTGTTCTATTAGAGTATATCGATCTTTCTGTGATAGCTATTTTTATAAGCAAGAACTCATACTGTTACAAAATATTCTACCTATTATGCTAGCATTATGCTCAATGCTTTCAGGGACCTATTATGCTCATAATTATGCCAGCATAAATCGGCGGGTCCCTAGATGTAATCCACACTGGAGTAACAGCTGTGACTTTCAGGAGCTTCATAGTCGGCCGGCTAAATCATCACACGTACATTCCATATTATTTTTAAACGTATCAAATGTACTAGTATTATAAAATTAGAAACTGCATACTCAATAATTACATATTGTACCTTTACAGTTTCAGGTGCACTAGAATATCGATGATTACTGAATGTTTTAGAATTTTCAACTTTATCAGATGAGGGTGGAGAACGATAGTGAACTGCAAAACACATTGAGCAAGTGTGTACATATCATGCAGTATAGTAGCGCTGTATAGTAGGGATCACAAAGGTTCCACACTTTCCTGCTATAAAACATCACCTAAAAACCAGTCTCATTTTTTCTCTCATGATGATTTGGCAGTATTGATTAGAAGCTCAAATGTGTATTCAAAGTGACCTAATTTGCTTCTAATGAGTTTGAAATAAAATAGATTTTTATTTAACTGATTTTCTACTGACTACCTAACTAACCACTGATGCTTTCAGCTCTCATCTATGTATACAAATCTGAACTCATTTACGTATGTGTATGTAGCTGTTGGAATATATTCACCTTGTGTAACATACTTCTTTCTCCTCTTCCAATACCACAATACGAATATTATCACTGATGTGATTGCAACACAGACCAGAATACTCATAACACAACCAGCAATGACTCCAGCTACACTAGATGAGGAGTCACCATCACCAGCTCCAGCACCACTAGGCACACTTGGACTGCTCATAGTTGTGGTGACTGCTTCGGTAACAAAAGGACTGAGTGTAGTACTTGAGCTGCTGTTTTCCCCAATTATTATTCCAGTAACTGTAGTTGCTGTTGTCATAGTTATAGGTGAAGGGGTTACAACACTGGTACCTGTGTTGATATATAGAACGTGTCACATACAGTGTACGTCATATGGATATTTTGAAACCACCAACATTGTTGAAGTGATAATGACAAGTCCTCAGTCACATGCGACTATACATAAGGCAAGGAAAATGTAATTATAGACAGTAAAAAGTAATTAGTCTAATTATGAGCATAAAATATTTTCTGAGAAGAGCTGATGGCAATGGCTGCTGCTTTATTCTATTCCAGTAATATGCACAGGCTCACCACGCCTAGTTCCAACAGGGGCGGATCCAGGGGAGGTTCAAAGGGTTCCATGGAACCCCCCTTTTGAAAGAGCCTTTCTTACTTGAGATATTCTAATAGAGCAGTCATAGTGTTCTTAAGAGTAGCAGTGCAGCAGGCTACATGTGGAGTTGTAAATATAGTTGGTGAGGGTATCTATGTTGAGGGGCAGCTATTGTCAGGTGGTGATGAGCAGTGTAGCAGGTTACATGTGGAGTTATAAATAAAGAAATATAGTTGGTGAGGGTAGCTATGGTGAGGGGCAGCTATTGTCAGTAGGTGATGACTTCTTTTTTAGTCTTTGATTTACAGCTAGGCTGAAGTTGCAATTCCAGAGTGGAACCCCCCTTTTAAAATGTCTGGATCCACCAGGAAATCTAGTGGAGCCTTGAGGCCCATAGATATAGTAAGCCCATGTACTAATAAAGCATATGCTTCTATCATGCCACACTACTTCTGATGTAGTATGACATGTATAGCTAATAAAAAAGCCACCTATATGAGGGATAAATCATGATATTATTATCGTCACTCAAAAACATCAAACCCTCAACAGTTTTGACTAATTTTAGCTACAAATTTTATAGCGGTTGATCCAGGACCTGGCAAGGAGCTGAGGTTACAATAAGAAACCTTTGTACATGAAGCAAGGTTTGGGTCAAGGGTGGATTTATGGGGGTGGGGGGTGCATTTGGTGCTGAAGCACCCTCTCCAAAATTTTAGTGTACTAGCTAGAGAGCTACATTACTGGTGAAACTGCATCTAAAGCAAGCATGGGAATGAAAAGAACAAGAGGTGAAGAGCTAATCTCCTGTAAGAATTAACAAGAGGGGGTCAAAATTATAGTTCAGCATTAAAACTGCTTTGCTAAATTGCTATTGAAATACTCTAATAAAGCAGTCAACTACTCCAATAAAGCATCCATCACTATAAAGCTCTTTTAAATCACACATAATATCCTGACTACCAATTGCTTAAAGATATACTTTTATGCACAATTCTTATTTGCAAGTCAAAAAAAACTTCTTTTGGTGTAATGTGTAGTGGCCTAGTGAGTATCTAGCTACAAACTTGACACTTGGGTTGAAATGCTTCCTATTGCAACTAAATTATACTAAAATTTAAAATTTAACAGACTTAGTAGAGCTTCTGAGGGCTGCACCCTCAAAGTTACTTTATTACTAAGCCCCACACATTTTCTAAATTTTTAAAATAGCTCCAGAACAAAAAAAGTGTTACCAATTATCCCTTCTGCTATATCATTGTGTTTGTTCTTTATCATTATACTGTAAATGTTGAAAGTACTCCAATACAGCATCACCTTAAATCCAAACTTTCCAAGGAGATACACAGTATGAATCAGGAATTCCAGTAATTGCCCTTATATGGTGAAAATAAATTGAAAACTCTTTGCAAAGTTTGTATCCCCAAACTCCCTAGATATAAAGTATGCTCTTCACACTCTGTCACTATAGTTGTATCAACCAGTTTCCACTTTTCTTAGCCCCCAATTCAAATAAATGCCCCCATAGCTTAAGTTAGCACCCTCCTTGGGAATCCTAGATCCGCCCCTAGAGTATTTTGATCTAGAGAGGCAATACTATCACTAGTGTTTTATAGACTAGCTCCTACACTTACACCACTGAAGTGATGTGTAGCTAGAACAAGAGTACTATAGATGTATGTAACCACATAATGTAAGCAACACAGAAGCAAATTAGTATACTCACCTATGTGCACCCTGATAGCAATGTTGTAGTTGGCATCGTTAAACACATTACCTATAACATCATCTAAATTACCGCTGCCTTGATATGTATTTATGTGAAAAGGAAAAGTGTCAGTTGCAAGCAAAGCTACATGAGCTCTTCCTGTGTTAGAGTACAATCCCAAAACAGAATCTTTTGGTGCATCAATCTGTTCCATTACTGACAGGTTAAATATCTGACATGACGACAGTTCCATTAGGTGTGAATGTGACATTGTTTGATTGGATGAGAGAATAATGATGATTACCAAATAATTGCCCAGTGAAGCTCCAAAGACCAGGATAAAATGTCACTGATGATTCACTTTGTGCTTGATAACAAAATTCCCAAGCATTTATACCCCATCACATGGTATTGTGTAACCAGCCAGTATGTATGTTCTGTCTTCATCAATAACATTATCATCATGATCTTTTGACCCAGCAGTGACTGGACCTGAACATTATTCACCAATGGTAACTATGGTAATTATACAAATGTAAGTGAAAAATCAGGAAATTATAGAGATCATGGAAATAAAGGTTGTAAAACAAGGAGGGTCACCTACACCTGAAGATATATATATATATATACTAGTGGACATTAAATCCCTACTTCAGTATATATACCCATGACCGAGTTAGGGAGTAAATGTCCACTAGGATACCTTTAGGTGTAGGCAATCACTATACTTTTTACTTTGATGATTCTTAAAATTATGTTTGGTGCTACTCAGGTTGGGAAATATTTCATTAAATCATCATGCAATATTGCCTAATCAAGTGCCCACAATACAGTTATCGCATGTATTTTTAGCCTTTGAAATATTATTACACAGGCACTATTTATTGTGTTTTGCAATAATTATCATACTTATTGTCTAATTTTGTCTATTCTGAGCTTCATATTTGATACAGTTCATGCATACTATAACTTATTAGCAAAGAGGTTGTTTGCAAAACAGTTCTCAGTGAAAGCAAGCACTTGTATTGACATTACAGACTTTCAAACTATGTGGTTGTGTTTCAGTTTTTTACACTCAATAGTGCAATAATAGCTCATGCAATAAATGCACGTCACAAATTAAATATTGCCAAACCATAGCTACTACCACCAGCTACTCCATTAGTGCATTTAGATATTTTTATTCATGCTCAGTACAATAATCATGCCTGCAGCCAGGATTTAATAGATGAATAATAACACACTTAGGTCTATGTGTCAAGCAATAGCAGAAGAGAACATATGAATTGTGCATATTATTACATTGTTCTACATCATTGGAAGTGTTATCAACCAGAGGGACCAGGGACCTGTAAAAAGTTAAATACAAGAAACTATGAAAAATGTTAGACCCAGTGATAATCAATCCTGTCTAATGACATGCAGTGTAGTCAAGTGCAAAAGAAGCCAACACAGTTGCAATGTCTCTATTAATCTGTTTATTAAAATAAGAATTTAATTGAAAAACACTATTCCACTAGGGACTTGTGATATTGGGTATAAAGCCAGGAAGTAAGCCAGAATCATCTGATTTGGACTGTTTAAAAAATTGGTCACTGATTCTGATACTCAACATCAGTAGGTGTAGTTGACCTAGTAACTTGCAAAGCCAATAGGTTTGTGGGTTATACATATTAAGTCCACTGTAAACAGTGACATAGTCAAATCAGGGTTATGGTCAGGGATAGAACTGTAAATCACACTAAAAGTCCTGGTTATTGAAGTTCAACCTGTCAGCCCAAACTACAGTTGTACAGTACTACTGGAAGCCCAAGTAATTCACGAATGGCTGGCTATCCCACAGACTGTAAAGCCACCAAGTGTGCAGTAAACAAGTTCCTGGAAAAGCCACCATTAGTTATCACTTACATCCTGGGAGGATAAAATGAATTTCCAAGAAATACCACCAAGAAGCCAAATACCTAATTTAGTTAAAAGCAAACTATACAGTACAGTAATCATACATATGTAAACCTGTAGATATTTACACACCATTCACACATCGACACTATATCTAGGAATAATGGTCTATAAGATATGTGTTGTGCAGGTGGCACATTTTGATGGTGCACATATAAGACTGTATGTAGCCCACTCCATTATCTGATATGAGACTTGTAAGAACAGATATGTTGCATTACATACTGACACTGAATTGAAAATGGAGTATTATGGTAGACTAACTGTATTTGGCCTGTACATCTCTATAGTAAACATGCAGTACATGCTGTGTGAGCTTGTTCACTGCTAGGTTATCAAAAGTACAATAACTAACATTTGTGACATTTTGCAATACTGCATAATGTTGTTTACTCTATAAATAAAAGTTTACATCATTGACCGTTATGGGAGGTAAAGGGAGGACAATGGGTCACGTGCACCATGCAGCATTACTATTTATAGCTATGCATGTGCATACTCAACTCAAGGCACAGACAAAAGTATTGAAATTGGGCGCAGCGATGCTGCTTGACCAGAATGATGCTCGCTACTTAATAGCTATGGTGATGAGATCATGATATTAATGCAGAATGCTGTGCACTAACTTGGTCAGGCACTTCACTCAGCCTTGTTCTGGGCTGCCCAATATTTTCCCAAATTAGGCCAATCATGCACCTGAGCTTGGGTAATCTTGGCTAATACAATAAGATGTTAATTTGTAGTTTGGGATGAAGTACAAATACAGTGCTATAATAATTGGACTGTACCATTTCACTTTATAACTACTCTGATGAATTTTCATAGGTTTCTCTGTATCAACACTGTTTATAGAGTCATAACTTTTTTGCACTTTTTGTGACTTTGACTGATTGCGGCAAGAACACATCTATATACATGTGCTAAAAACCAAATACACACTTCTGTTGATACAATTAGCTTAGCCTGAATGATTACTCCAACTTAATCATCTGCAATTTTGTATGAGTGTATGTATCACACACATGCATGCACGCACGCACGCACGCACACACACACACAAACACACACACATCATTGTATATGCTACCCTCCATGATTGGATAATTCATGACATATACAATCTCTTATCATTTCTAGGAACTGCTTTTACAAAACCACAAATTGTAAACATGATACTTCTAGGAATACAAGGTACATTTCTTTTATAATAAATATGGACTAGTAAGGGTAATTTTTGGTATATGCAGCACTGATAAGTCATACTGTCTGGTCACTCTGGTATGTTGTTCAGAAAGAAACATAGCAACAAGTTAATGGCTAATGATTATATATCATGATCTATACCCACTGCAAAACTATGGACACTACTGAGAAAGCAATGAAACATGAAGAAATTGTTGGTAAAAAATTCAGTACAACACACACTACCATACATGTTTTAGACTTATTCATTAGTAATAGTAGTACAAATGTATTGTATGTGGTGATGGCTCATTGCAAACTTGTCCATTGCATGTGGTGGACTTTTTTTATAGTGTATACCTTGATTTAGGCTCAAACATTGCTAAAGGGTCTCTCACAACCAAAAGCTTTTTCTAAAAGTGCTGTATATAAATAAATTTTGGTTTTATAAACTTAACTTTGGACTGACATCTTTAGCTATGTACATACTATGATAGCTCTGCATATCAGTGCAATAAAATTAGTAGCTAATTTAATGCAGTGTAGCGTATTTGGCATATTGATGAACCCATATGGTGAAATACCTATGCTTGTGGTGAGTAACTGGGGGAAGTACTATGGTGCAAAAAACAGTTACTACAAATGATATATAAAAATCACTTGGAATAGGCAGAATAACCGCATGACTGGCCTCACATTCAACATTCCTCCATTATACTCACAATAGCTACTAGCTTACCTTCTAAAGTAAGCAATATGAAGTATATATGGCATGACTAAAGATGTGTGCATGTACTAGTATTGAATGCTCACCTTATCATATATACTACACATTGCTGGAATGCTGGACATGTTGCATTATAAACAAGGTCACAAGGAACTGCAATGGAATTGTAATGTAGTAGTATATACTGTCAACATATATACGTACTCCACAGTACATGCACACACACACACACGTACACACACACACACACACACACACACACACACACACACACACACACATGCACACGCACACACACATGCACACACACGCACACACACGCACGCATGCACACCCACACACGCACATACGCACGCACACACGCACACACGCACACACGCACACACACACACGCACACTACACACGCGCGCACACACACACACACACACATACACACACAGTAAAGCAAAGCAAAGCCTTCAGCTTAGCATGGTCATGCCTACCAGCACTGGGACACTAGTGCGCTACTCAGGTGCTTGGAGTCAGTGCAGCCAAATCGTCCTGGGGCAAGACTAGTAATTTGCAGGTGACCCACAGGTGAACTTATGTGTGGGCACCTGAAATCCCACCTAGACCTTCACCTGCTGTATGAGACATGAGCAGTTAAGATTTGCTTCCCCGGTTAATACCAGATACCCATTGATGTTACAGCTGGGTGGGCTGCTTTCCCAGTTGACACCAAGCCACCAGGTCCCCATTTGAACAGCTGGGAAGACTGGAGCAATGTGAGTAAAGTTTCTTGCTCAAGGAAACAACAACACCAATTTGGCGTCATCAAACTGGGAACCTTTTGATTACCAGAATGATACTCTAGCCAGTTGGCTATACTGCCTCACCTGCAGACACACATACACACACAGAGGTAAGAACACTTACAGTGAAAATTAAAGTTCAACGCAGTTTCTTTTTTGATAGCTATCATGGTGGGTTTGCTCTGTTGCTATTTTTTGAGGCCCATTTCTGGTTTGCTTTTCTAGTAAGTGCCTACGGAGCTCTAAACAATTCTCCAAGTTCAGTCTGCTGTAAGGGATAGTTGGCTTCAAGAGCCACTTAGCTACAATTGCAATGTTGCAACAATGTACGCACATGCAAAGGTATGCAATGTGATAACATGTAACAACAAACAATTATGTAGGTATAAATTTTTCTTATGTACAAGCTGCTAGGTACATGCATATATAGAGAGATTGCTACTACACTGTGCTGTGCTATTTATACCATGGCTACAGAATTCAGAATAGTGAAGTAATGATCAATGATGAGAAGAGAATCCAGAGGTGCATAAGAAACAAAAATAATGCAATCTCTTTACTCTACCCATTTCACATTTATAATAATTTAACAATTATCAACCAGAAACAGGGACACATAGCCAAAATACAAGCTGAAGGCATAGTTATATACTCTAATAGAACAGTCACCATACAATATAAATTAAAGTTCCCTACTCTCTGCCATGGTGTACGTTAGCCTAGCATACTTTCAATCTATTGATCAATCCACTGATCCCATATAATACTTGTAATGTAAAGCATCTTTTAATGTGACTTCAAAATATGGCTCATTAGTAAATTGGATCTCCCCACATCCAACCTGTCTGTCGCATAGTTAAAGTTGTTAACTTGATACTTGAGGCATCAGTGGAGGTATAGTCAAGTCAGTTGTGTAAGTTCTCCCAGTGAGCACAAAGACCACCAAATATTTGAATAAACTCTTTAATTTTTGTTCTCACAGGGTTTCTGTACATACGTATGTTGTTGATCACCACGATGTAATGTATGCTCTCCACAGGTTGTCCAATAGTATCAGTATGCTATAGTGATGAGTCATGGTGTAATGCTGCTGGTAGGTTTGTATGATGTTTGTCAGCAAGTACGTAACTGCATGTATATGTTGTGTCTGAGAAGTACTATGATGACAATGCTGACATTATTATGTTGTTGTGCCTATAGCATTTAGCTGCATGTACACATTCAATTTTTCACATTGTTCATTGAAGTACACTACACACAGCGACAATACAGTATGATCAACTGTTTCAAACAATATTACAATCTGCATGACATGCATGTAAGTATGGTAATGCAGGAATCATTAATGGCTGGCTATCCCCCTGGTTGTAAATTCACATGTTCAATAAACAAGTTCCTGGAGAAGCCACCACCAGTTTATTACCTACCACCAAGAAGCCAAATATCTAATTTAGATATCTAATTTAGTTAAAAGCAAACCATACAGTGCATTAATCATATATACATAAACCTGTAGATGTTTACACAACATTTGCTATACATAGGAATAATGTTGCTCTATAAGAATATCGTGTGTTGTGTAGGTGGCACATAGATGGTGCAGCATACGCACATAAAAGACTATATGTAGCCCACTCCATTATCTGATATGAGACTTGTAAGAACAGATTTGTTGCATTGTATAGATAGTACTATGAAGTGCGCGAAACTGAAAAGGAGTTACATGTGTAGACTAGTGGCCTGTATATCTCTATAGTTACATAATAAACTTGCAGTACCTGCTGTGTGAGCATGCTCTTCATAATATGTTTAGGTTATCAAAAGTACAGCAACTAAATTTGTGGCATTTTGCTTACTGCATATACAGTACAAATACAGTACTATAATGGACTGTATAACTACTTTGATGAATTTTTGTATGTTTCTCTATACCAATAGTATTTATAGTGTGTGATGTTGACTGATTGTGGAAAGAAAACATTTACGTATATGCATGTGCTTAAAACTAGATACTCACATACCTCTGTTGATACAAATAGCTTATAGCTAGCCTGCCCGAATGATTACCCAACCTAATCATCTGCAATTTTGTATGCATGTATGTATATTTGTGTGTAAGACGCACACATCATTGTATATGCTACCCTTCCACACATCCATGATCAGATAATTCATGACAAACCATCTCTTATCATTTCTAGGAACTGCTTTTACAAAACCACAAATTGTAAACATGATACTTCTAGGAATACAAGGTACATTTCTTTTATAGTAAATATGGACTAGTAAGGGTAGTTTTGGGTATACAGCACTGATAAATCATAATCATACTGTCTGGTGACTCTGTATGTTGTTTAGAAAAAAACATAGCAACAAGTACTGACCAATGATTATAATATAATTTACCCACTGCAAAACTATGGACACTACTGAGAAAGCAATGAAATATGAAGAAATTGTTGGTAAACAATTCAGTACAACACACACTACCACACATGTTTTAGACTTATTCATTAGTAATAGTACAAATGTATTGTACGTAGTGATGGCTCATTACAAACTTGTTTATTGCATGTGGTTGGACTTGTATACCTTGATTTAGGCTCAAGCATTGCTAAATGGTCTCTCACAACCAAAAGCTTTTCTAAAAGTGCTGTATATAAATAAAGTTTGGTATCATAACTGAACTTTGGACTGACCTCTTTAGCTATGTACATACTATGATAGCTCTGCATATCAGTGCAATAAAATTAGTAGCTAATTTAATGCAGTGTAGCATATTTGGCACATCAATGAACCACATGGTGAAATACCTTGCATGTGGTGAGTAACTGAGGGAAGTACTATAGTGCAAAAAAACAGTTACTACAAATGAGATATAAAAATCACTTGGAATAGGCAGAATAACTGCATGACTGGCCTCACATTCAACATTCAACATTCCCCCATTATACTCACAATAGCTACTAGCTTACCTTCTAAAGTAAGCAATATGAAGTATATATGGCATGACTAAAGATGTGTACATGTACTAGTATTGAATGCTCACCTTATAATATATACTACTACACATTACTGGAATGCTGGACATGTTGCATTATAACAAGGTCACAAGGAACTGCAGTGGAATTGTAAAGTAGTAGTATACACTGTCAACATACATATGTACTCCACAGTACATGCACACACACACACACACACACACACACACACACACACACACACACACACACACACACACACACACACACACACACACACACACACACACACACACACACACACACACACAAAGCAAAAGCATTCAAAAGCAAAGCCTTCAGCTGTTGCACTTGCACTGTCATGCCTACATAGTGAACCAACACTGGGACACCTGTGCATTACTCAGGTGTCAGGAGTCAGCACAGCCAAATCCTCCTGGAGCAGCACACACATGTGTGTAGACACATTATATATCGTGTAAAAATGGTAAGCACACTTGCAGCGAAAATTAAGGTCTGTTTTTTTTTTTTTTTTTTTTTTTTTGCTAGCTGTCATGGTGGGCTTACTCTGGTGCTATTGTTTGAGGCCTATTACTGGTTTGCTTTTCTGATGAGGAGCTCTAAATAATGTTCAAGTTCGGTCTGCTGTGGATCTTCCTGAGGGATAGTTGGCTTCAAAAGTACAATTGCTATATGTGTTGCAACAATGTACGGTGGTGGATCTAGAAAATTTCAGAGGGAATTTCAGGTTAAAACAATTAGGATAATTAGGATATTCTTTGCATGGGCATTAGTGGAAGTCTTTCAACAAGTGTGTGGAGCACCATGCTCCAACTAGGAGTCTAGGAGCATGCCTCCCCACAGGAAAATTAGAAAAATTAGCTGTAGCCTTCTGAGATTAACGCTTTTGATTAAATGAACACTATATGAATAACTACATGGTGATATTTTATTGTCCAACTCTAGAAGTGGCAATTCTAAAAGCTGACATTCAGAGGACAAAGCAAACCAACTGAATGCCCCCACCCTCCCTCACACACACACACACACACACACACACACACACACAACACACACACACACACACACACACACACACACACACACACACACACACACACACACACACACGCGCGCGCACACACACACACACACACAGAGGAAACTTATTTGGTGCTGAACTTGTTGAATAAACATTGTAAGTGATCTTGTTGAAAGAAAGCTCATTATTCAATACCAGTCTCTAGAAGTGGCAGTTATGAATCTGCATGATATACAATACGTGGGGCACAACATAAAATTAATGTAGTAGTAGTAGTAGTAGTAGTAGTAGTAGTAGTAGTAGTAGTAGTAGTAGTAGTAGTAGTAGTAGTAGTAGTAGTAGTAGTAGTAGTAGTAGTAGTAGTAGTAGTAGTAGTAGTAGTAGTAGTAGTAGTAGTAGTAGTAGTAGTAGTAGTAGTAGTAGTAGTAGTAGTAGTAGTAGTAGTAGTAGTAGTAGTAGTAGTAGTAGTAGTAGTAGTAGTAGTAGTAGTAGTAGTAGTAGTAGTAGTAGTAGTAGTAGTAGTAGTAGTAGTAGTAGTAGTAGTAGTAGTAGTAGTAGTAGTAGTAGTAGTAGTAGTAGTAGTAGTAGTAGTAGTAGTAGTAGTAGTAGTAGTAGTAGTAGTAGTAGTAGTAGTAGTAGTAGTAGTAGTAGTAGTAGTAGTAGTAGTAGTAGTAGTAGTAGTAGTAGTAGTAGTAGTAGTAGTAGTAGTAGTAGTAGTAGTAGTAGTAGTATGATTTCATGCATCCAGAAAACTCCTGATTTTATCCCACATTGGAATGACTGATAGGTTCATCTAGCCTACTGACAGAAGTAAGTTATGGAGAATTGTTCAGAATGGTTACCAGGAGTGGATCCAGACTTTCAATGAAAATTGAAGTTCAACACAGTTTCTTTTTTGATAGCTATCATGGTGGGTTTGCTCTGTTGCTACTATTTGAGGCCCATTTCTGGTTTGCTTTTCCAGTAAGTGCCTATGGAGCTCTAAACAATGTTCCAAGTTCAGCCTGCTGTGAGGGATAGTTGGCTTCAAGGGCCACTTAATTGGCTACACACATGCAAAGGTATGAAATGTGATAACAAGTATTTACAAACAATTATGTAGGTATATGTACAAGCTGGTACATACATACATATATAGAGAGATTGCTACTACAGTGTGCTATGTTATCTGCACCATGGCTACTGAATTCAGAATGGTGGAGTAAAGATCAATGATCAGAGAAGAATCCAAGAGGTGCACAGGGAGCAAAACTAATGCAACCTCTTCACTGTCTCATTTACAATAATTAGTTTTAACAACTATCAACCAGTGAACAGGGACACATAGCCAAAATACAAGCTGAAGGTATAGTTATATACTCTAATAGAACAGTTATCAAACAATATATAAAATAAATTGCCCTGCTTTACATACTCTCTGCCATGGTGTGTATTAGTTTAGTAAATTTTCAATCCATTGATCACACCATTAATCAAGCCAATGATTCCCCTTTAATACTTGTAATGCAAAACAAATATTTAATGTGACTTCAAGATATGGGAAAAATATTGTTATGGCTCATTAGTATACTGGACCTCCCCACATCCAGCCTGCCCGGCAGACTATTCATACACCATTAAAGTTGTTAACTTGATACTTGAGGCATCAGTGGAGGTACAGTCAAGCCAGTTGTGTAAGTTCCCCAGTGAGCAGAAAGATCACCAAGTATTTGAGTAAACTGTTTAATATTTTGCTCTCACAGGATTTCTATGCATATGTTGTTGAACATTACAATGTAATGTATGCTCTCCACAGCATGCAAGGTTGTCCAGTAGTATAAATTTGGTACATAAGTCATGGATTGTTTCTCCAATATCCATTTGGTTCCACATGGGGTACTTTGAGATAATAAGTCACTCTCTAGAGTTCCTTGGATACATATACATGAAATTGACAAGGAGAAAACATCCTGACTGCCTGGCAGACTCCTGTAAGTGTTCGAGCGTTAATTGGATGGCTGCAGGTTCGAGGCTGCCTAGGTCCAGTCATGGATTTTTCTCCTTTCTCCACCTTTTCAAACACACTTTCAGTAACAACTTTAAACAGGCTGTAGGACCAGGTGTCCTACAGACCTTCAGCACTTGTGCTGTAAAGCCTTAATAAATAAATGAATAAAATTAATAATGATGAGCCATACTGTAATGCTGCTGGTAGATCTGTAACACGTCCATCAAACATAACCTATAAAAGTACATGCAATGCGCAATGATAATGCCAGCATGTAAGTGCATTCATATGTTGTCTGAGAAGTATTACCATGATATCATCACGTCTTGGTGTGTCTATAGCATTTAGCTACATGTACACATTCGATTCATTTACATTGTTCATTAAAGCACACTACACACAGTGACATTACAGTGTCATCAACTGTCTATATTACAATCTGTATGACCGACATGCATACATGTAATTTAATCAAATGACAAAATTAATATTATAAAACATTTATGTATCTATGCCAAACAAATGTCATGCTACACATCAGTTCCTGTTGATGATGCAAAGTCTCTTGTAACTCTTTGTACCATAGCTTCATATTTTAGAATCTCCAATCCATTATTTCGATCAACTTGTGTATAACATCTGTTTCTTTGCAATGTGGATTGTTTTGGTACAGTAGTGATTGTGTCATTAGGCTGGATACTTGACAGTGTCTCACTATTGCTGCTTGCTACCACTACATCCTTGCTAGCTGGTACTCGTATGTTTTCTTCAGGTATAGTCTCCTTTGTTAAATGCAACTGTTGAAATGTAGTTACAGGGTCTCTAGCAAGTGGATTAGGTGTATGATCAGCTGAAGTTTCCTTCCGTGGTACACACTCATTCACTCCATTTAGAAGCCTATTTGTGTAATACAGGTACATAATAATAAGTCAATTGCAAATTTAAAAGTACAGCAATGTTATGGGAGTGTGGTTATAAAGATAATATAGAATCATTGATATGTACTTCAGAATGATGATATGTCATAAAATTACACATAGCAAGTAGACATATATAAATTTATAACAGCCAATAATGATGAAAAGGTTGAAATGCTGTGTATCTGTAATAGTCCCTGTAGATTTAGAATTTTGGATAGGGTGATTATAAACAGATGTCTGAATACTACATTTACAAAGCAACAATACATACTTGTATATTACAAAACTGATGATGACTACCAGCAGGATTACTACTGCTGACAAAGCCATCCAAATTGCTATTCTATTATCACCATGGTGATTGTTGTTATGATGATCGTCTTGATCAGTTATGTCAGTGACCTCTTCACATGGTGTATCACATATGTGTAGTGTTGCAGTTTCAGAACCAATTTCAATAGCCAATTCTTCATTTGTTAAAATTTCCTTGATATTTCCTGCCATAAATCCAGTCACAGTAACATAATAAAGTGCTCTTCTGTCACTAATACATTCAAATCTCTCAGTTGATATGTTGACATTACATTTACAAATTTCATATACGTTGTTTTTTAAAATCGCAGAAAGAACTCTTCCATACTAAAGAAATATATGAAGAACAGAGTAAATTATTTAATTACATTATATATTTTTTGTAGTGATATTCACATGCTAAGTAAAGAAAAAATAGAGGCACTCAACTATACAGTTGGTTGCACAATTCATGCATGCACTGCAGCAATTACATATGACAGGATATCACAGGTAATGTTTGTAGTGAGCATTGTAAGATTGTGACCAATAATTATTTAGGTGAAATTTGGTATGGCTACTATATGTGTGTTGTGTGTGTGTGGTGTGTAGTGTATGTGTGTGTGTGTGTGTGTGTATGTGTGTGTGTGTGTGTGTGTGTGTGTGTGTGTGTGTGTGTGTGTGTGTGTGTGTGTGTGTGTGTGTGTGTGTGTGTGTGTGTGTGTGTGTGTGTGTGTGTGTGTGTGTGTGTGTGTGTGTGTGTGTGTGTGTGTGTGTGTTTACTCACATTGCTCCAGTCTATCTAGCTGTTAAAATAGGGACCTGGTGGCCTGGTGCCAACTGGGGAAGCAGCCCACCCAGCTGTAACATCAGTGGGTACTTGGTGTAAACTAGGGAAGCAAATGCTCAACTCTTTGTGTCTCATATGGCAGTTAAAGGTCCAGGTGTGACTTCGGGCGCCCACACTTTCACCTGAGACATGGTACAGCCCCTTGTGGGTTACCAGCCGTGTCCCAGGAGGGCATGCCTGTGCTGACTCATAGCAACTGTACAGGTGCCCCAGTGCTGGCTACTAGGCAGCGTGACCATGTAGCGGGAGCTGAAGGCTTTACTTTTGTGTGTGCGTTGTATGTGTGTAGAGTGTGTGTGTGTAGAGTGTGTGTGTTACCTGGCTTCCCAACCAAAATAATATCAAAATATAACAGCTAGCAATAATAATTATTGACAGATTAAATAATCTTAAATAGCTTATGTGATAAACTGGCACATCACAATTAATTTAACTTAATCAAGATATTTACCTTAAAGTGACAATCGCTATTATGAATAATAGCCAAGAACTGAAGGTGGCTAGTTACATTGTTAATGTCTGTAAATAAACATAACCAATAATATAATAGTGTATCCCATAACTAGCTGTTGTGCAAGGTTTAGCCTGTTGAGGCATGCTTAGGACTGCCTACAGGATATGTAGTGATGCACATTTGTCCTGATAAGGTAATTCATGTCCAACACCTGTTAGGTGTTAACTGTCTCATTACCTTAACATCTGTGCTCGCACATGAATAACATAACAGATAGAGTGATTGTGGTAAAGCACAATAACAAACCATACTTGTGGTGAAAACCCTTAGAGTTATATTGTAAACACACCGTACTGCTATAGTATTCCACTTCACATAATAATGTGTATTTCACTAAAACGAGCACCTTACCATACACATACAAATAATGATCCTCAGTAACAATTTGTGTTGAAATATTTGCAGTACAAGTGTATTTTCCAGTATGTTGAGCTTTAGCAGAAAATGTTATTTCATGTTTTTCTGTAATTTCTCCCAGTGGGCTGGAAATATGAACATCTGGTGAAGGTCTTCCTTCTAGTACGGTGCATATAATGTTTACTATCTCTCCAATGTGTGCTATCATCAGTCCATCTATTGCTATTTTTGGTGGAACTAAATTGTGTACAAAATAGCCATGGCAATATATATGCTAACTACTAACAATTTATTTGAACCACACAGTTAGCCTTATATGGACCTATATCAGTTAGTTTTAACTACTGCTATACACATAGTTTAGGGCATGGCAAACATGTGGTTTTCTAGTCTGCATCATATATGGGACAAACCTTGTAAATAAAGGAGCATCTGCCTGCCATATAATCGAAAAGTTGCATTTGCAATACACAAATATCTTCCATTGTCTTGTTCAGTTAAATTGTTCAGCAATAATGTAGTATGTGTATCATTAGTCTGAACAAGATCATTTGATAAGAACTCTTCTTGTGGTGTCTTCCAATAAATTGTTGCCTTAGGTTTTCCCCAATAAATAATCTTACAGGAAAGAGTAATGTGTGATCCAAGGAATGCAGTATAGTTTACAATGACAGCGTTGATGACAGGAGCAGCTATGTGCAAAACATAATAATTAGTGTGTGGTTAAGACGATCAACGACAGTTTAATTTCAGAATAAGTGTCACATGCATTTATATAAATATGCTTGCACAAAATTTAAATCAAATCTCTGCTGATACATTTAAGTATAGCACAATCATGGCTAAGAGGTCTGGGGCAAAATGTGACAGTTGCAGCCTTAGGAATAGAGAGGAATGTACTGACTGAGAGCCCTGCAGGAATCATTGCTGAAATTAGAGCATTTTCTGTTAAAAATGACTGGCTGCTTGCAGAGATTCTGCTTCAGAAATTTACTGTGATCTTTTGCTAACTTCAGCTAATAATAAAGTCTACATTTAAAAATCCATGCAAAGTTCCCTCCAAGAGATTACAGCACACCCTTAAATTGTATATGTACTAAACACTACATTGCATACATACAAGTTCCATAGTATAATTGAATAATGTGCCAACTTTACACTTAGGTGTGAAGATAATTTATTTAAAATTATAGTAACTAAGTTTATTGTAGTACATAGTCTCATGCTTCATTAGTTTGTACTGTACCTAAAACTAAAGTTTCCATACTTCTGAATGGCTGTAATTGATATTGCAGCCATAACATGTGCTGCAGCCTTTGGATTATATACATACATACATATATACATACATAAATATATATATACTCAAACAGTTACATTTCCTTTTCATTCATTAGAATGTATGAATCATTTAATGGATGTTGATTTGCTTATGAATGCACAACTGCTATCCCATGCACTGCATACAACAGATTTGGGCAGCTGCGATGGTTTATGGTCATGTGACTACCCCACTTGGCTAATGCATACAGAAGGTCACTATGCTCATTAACACTATAATATTAAAACAACATACAATGCTGGTAACCTTTCAAATATATTAATGCTTACTGTCACCACTATACAAAGTGAATATCATGCAGAGAAGTTCTATTGCTGCATTCAAATTTTTAACCCAGTTTGCATGTGGTTGCCAAGCTGGGTTAAGAAATTAAACATGCTGTAGGAGAACTATCCAAGTTAGGCTGTCACTCGCAAAGATTTGTTTTGCTATCTTAATGCAGCCGGCTATTAAATACTTATAACACTATTTTATGACTTAGAAAGTGTATATAGGCATTACAAAAATAGGACATGATACCTTGAAGCCATATATAGCTAGTATAAACACTTTACACCTCATAAATCACACCTATATTGTCACCCATACATAGCTCAGCAGTTTATTTTTAGAATGTCCATCATGCACTAATGCATGCATGCATTCACTTTCATGCATGCTTAAATGTAGCTATATGTATGTACTGTATTGTTGGCATATGACTATATTACTTACCAAAAAGTGTTATATTAACATGTTCACTGCATTGTCTATTTGGTATACAGCAGTAATACTGTCCCTGGTCACTATTTATCACTGATGGCCAAAACACTAGGGTGTTTCGGTGAACTGCTACTCTAACTGAATCTGAAGTAGTGAACTGATGTATGGTTTTATTTGAAAATGATCTAATCCATATTGAGTTGGAGGGCTCCTCAGTAGTGCCATCTTCCTTGATAATACAACACTCCAGTCTAGCATATTGACCTTCAAAAATGTACTTAATGTTGGGCAAGTCTGTGCGGACGACGACACTTTCAGATAACACCCCTGCATGCGATAAATTCACACATAGCAATAGTCGATAATTTATCTACCGACTAGCTAGCTCACTTATATAGGTATTATATAGCTAGCTACACATGATTAGCTATAGCTACCATAATAGCAATGTAAAACTGTTGTATATAATTGTGACGAATTATACACCTGCATGCATAGCCGAACACAGCTATGTAGCTAGCTACTGCATATTGATGGCATCACCGATCGGCAACTCAAGTTGCTAGCAATTACTGATCTGCTACTGGAAGCTTCACCTGTTGCGTGTAGCACTGCTACGAGGATTGCAAACGAGAACGGTGTCCACGGCATGATGAAGATGACTCGGGTAGCTATCAGACTAGCTCAGCGATATAAAAACGCCGTAACTGGTATAAGATGCATGAAAAGTGGATAGGCTACATTATCCTAAATCAGTTGCAATACTTGAGAAACTCCACTTGTTGGTACGTCGATTTTATACTGATTGTGCAGCTCACGTGTCCGAACTGCTAGTGTCACGTGAGATGCAGTGTCAGCTGTTTATAAAACATGGTCAATTATAAGTTACTTGTTACGATCATATTATGGTCTTTAGTAAAAAAGGCCATTTGTGTTACTGACATCGTCTTTCGTAGTTTGATAGAAGATGCGCAGCTTGACATAAGTAGTGATCATCATGAATGTTTTTGGTATTATCGTTGTCCACTCGAGGATAATAGCCGATTACTTACAAGCGTGGCCGGATCAGATTTAACACTAGATAATGATAGCGACATCGGGGAATATTTCTGCTGGGACCAACAATCTGAAAATACTGATAAACTGGTGTTTGTTCATCGTGGTAAGTCTCAGAGTCCTACTAGCTAGCTAGCTATAGTAATAGCTAGCTAGCTACTTGTGCACATGTTGTACCATTGTAGATATACGCTCCTGTCTACTTATTATAAATCATCATACTATAATGTGGTCAAAAAACGAATAGTAATATTGAAGTAATTATGTGGCTTCTCAAACCTCCCACATGCACTGTGTGCATTAATTGGATTATAATATATAGCATTTAGGAGTCGCCATTTATCGGCAGGTACCACTTGTAAATTATACAGACTAAGGAATATATGTTAGCTGAAGTTGCCATATCCACTAATGAAGCTTTGTGCATTGAAGCTACAGTGCCAATACTGATGGAAAATAAATTATTTAATCGGTCATAAGTCACAGCTACAAAGTTGGGACTTGTGTCATTGTATTCACCATGAACCAGGGCATTGTATAGTTTTTGCCCTATATTATATCCACCCGTGCTTGTAAACAAGAAGACTTTCAAGCTTAGAAACGGTGACAATATGATTTTGTTACTTGTAAACAAACATAACGTAAGCAACCAATTAACGGAACGTTTATTTCTGCCGCACATCTCTTCTTGTCAGAACATTCCTGGAGCACGATTTTTGGCAGAGGTATTCCACTTGACTTCATCTTCCTGTGTACCAAGTTTGGTGTCAAAAGGTGCTTCCCCTGACCAGTAACAGCTGAAAAGGTAAAAAGTTGAAGTAATTGTTTATCGAAACCATGGCTCAATTACCAGAACTCCATAGGCTTGCATGTTTCAATTACCGGACAATAGTCCAATGACTGGTCATGGCCTTGTGCTGGACCTCACCAAAATTTGAAAAAACCTGCTTATTTATGAAGGTCTATCTGACATCCATGCAAAATTTCAGCACATCAGATCACGTAACGTATGAGCTATGTTTTTTTTGTAAAATTGCATACAAATTGCTTGATAATTAAATACACAATGATCATTCAAGGCCTCTACAGTATTTAATGGTGGAACAACCAGCTCCCAACCAATTATAAATTGTTCTCTTGGTTCTGTTCTTGATCTCTTGGTGGTTTCTAGATGCTTTGTAGGGAAAGCATGGTGGCATACTTGAACTCCGGTCATGGAGATGAATATTAATTAGGTTTCCTACGTTTCTCAACAGTTGGCTAGATGGTAGTACACTATTTTGGACTACATTCTCACCAAACTTTGCCTTCATTACAGCCACCATGTCATCCTAGGTTACGCCAGTTCAACTGGCAAGTTTGACACTAGCCTTACCATGTTTTTCTGTGAAAGTTTCAGTGGCTGCTGGTCTTGATCATGGCTTGGCTTGTTTCCTTTATTGTTTGGTAACTAACATTGAAGCAGAAATCAGGCTGAGCTCGCTTCTGAAAACAGCTCCAAATCTACAGTACGGAAGTTATATGAACTTTTAACCTTTGTCCATTCCTTTATCGGTAGAATTACAACCTTTAATAAACATAACACACTCTTTGTCAACCATGCCACTTCCTTGTACCATGGAATTCCACTGTTTTTATTAGTATAACACCCGTTTAATAATTGAAGCATGTGTTTCCAGTAAATGAGCCCTTCCGACAAATGGTTGCTTACGCTACATAACTCACATTTGCTTTGTGGTACAGAGAGATATTTTACTCTCCATGAAAAGGCAGTCTTCCTATCACTGTTTACTAAAGCATTTATTTTACTTAAGTGGAGTGCCCAAAATGTAGGTCTTGGTGCATGCCTTCATTAATCCAGGTCTGATCTGTATTACCATCCACCAAAATGAACCAATTTCACCCCAACCAGCTATTGTTGTTTGGGAAAATCCATGCTAGCCATTCTTGCAAACCCATGTCTCCTAAGGATAACTAGATGTTAGTGGTTTCATGTTGTAAATGTCTCAATCTTGATCAGTCAACTGTAGTCAACCTTTTAAAAGTTATTTCTTCTGATCAAACAATAAAACTTTCACATGTATGGTTCACACACATAGCTAGATGTGACATGTGTATGTATTGATCAACATTTTGTGGAAGGCAAACTTTACACTAGCTATTAGAGATATTGCAAATCAAACATTCTGAAGAATGTTACTGTGGTGTATCTTATTTAAATTAATCTTTTGGTAATTAAGTGTGTAGCATTTACAGTGCGTGATATTGGTATCATTTTCTTCTGTAGGTCAGCAATCTGAATGTGGCTATTGCATGAAGCCGACACTTTGTCAGGGTGTGGAAGGTGTCTTTGTACGGCTAGAAACATTTGTGCAGCCTGGAATATTCAACTTAAGTAAATGTAAGTTGGTCAAAAATGGACGTACAATATGTGACAACATTGGGATTATGGATTGTGAAAACCCTGGCTTCACTCTTGATGATCATGTCTGGACAGAATGTGAACTGAATTCAACAAAAATTATAATTACATCAACCAAGCAGCGAGCTGGTTCCATGCCAACGACATCATGTTTGAGTAAGTAAAGCATTTTGTGTGTGTAAGTGATTGCTGTGACTGATTTTGTTCTTCATGAAATAGTTTCTTTGGACACTAACATGATAGTTGGATAGGAAACTGCAAATTATAAAATATTTTGCATTTCTAAAGTTCACATAGGATACCTCTACCGAAGACTTAGTCAAGATTAATAGTGTATTATAAAACTTATTAATTTATAAATGTAGTATGATTTAAAATGATTAGTAGTGAAGCAATGATATGTGAACGATAGATAGTTATGTGGAAAATCTTTACTTTTGTATTGAACAAATTGTGTTAATATGCCAATGTAGGGATTTCCAAATGACATAGCTATGCTGTAATACCATACCATTCATTATCTTGTTTTACTACTGTAATTTAATAGATTTTTGTACACAAATTTCCTGGTCTTGTGAAGAGTAATATATATTTTCACTGAGTGAAATTGATTTTAATCTTTTTTGTACCACTGGTAGCTGCAGTGGTAAAACCGATATGTTTGATGTGTCTTAGTCGTAAACAAAAGGCTGTAATAGTGATGTGCGATATATCGAAAAAATATCGATTTCGCGATAATTTTGTCGATATCGTTATCGTATTGATTTTTGATACTGCTTTAGCAGATTTCGATATTTATCGAAAAGGTGATATTTTGCGATAATTATCGAAATATCGAAGAATGTTTCAATAAATCTACAGCATTTAGTGTGTGATTGTGCAATCACGCTAGAAATGAAGGTTGGTTTTGTACTATCTAGCCACTTTAAAAACTTGTCTGCCAGTTTTCTAGGCTTATTATTAGTTTTATGCAATAATTTGTGTGCAAATTGTATTTCAAGCATATTTATAAATATCGGCCGCCCACGCAATTACACCACCCACACAATTAAAAATTATTGAAAATCGTATCGAAATTTCGATATTTACCCCAATATCGTATCGATATAATATCGAAATAAAAATCCTGATATCGCACACCACTACGCTGTAATACTTAAACCAGTATAGGTAAGCTACACAGTTGGAAGTTGTCTAATGTTGGAACCTTTTACATTTTTAGTAGGCAAGTAGCTGTTATAGCTGTCTCTATGTATCCTTTGCCTGTGCTTTCGAATCAGAATCCACTGAAAGTTCAAACCACATGCTGGAAAGCTGAAATGAATGCAGTACAAAGTGCAATGTCGTTTCTTGTGTGTGCATGTGATCAAAAATGTACTAATTAGAAGGCATGGCAGGTAGTGAGTCATATTAGCAAAATGGCTGTTATGCCTTTAGTGACTTGCTAGCAAAATGACTGCAACGCCCTTAGTGCATTTTTTATTCATGCACACTCATGAGAAATGACGTTGTGCTTGGGCAGTGCAGATATTAAATGGATTTTCATATATGTTCTATTCTAGGCACAAGTGTTGCTCCAACTACTGTAGTCCCACCATCAAGTGAACTTTTTGTATCACCAGCATCTGAAATAAAAGGTATAGTTTATTGTGGTGTTTACAGAATAATGTAACACTTTCACACCTCAGATCAAAGGAGTCAACCGAGCTACATTTCATATGTAACCCAGCTAACCGGGCTACATATGAAACGTAGCCAGGCTACAACTGGGCAGTGATTATATAGATGTTGAGGCTGAAACCAATTTTGGGGATTGATTAATACTCACATGATTAGGATGCATGACTTGGATTTCACCATGAAAACTACTCAGACGGAGAGCGCTTTGTTATCCTTGCCATCCTACAAGTTGACAAACATTGGGCTAACTAGTGTTATAGCTTATTCACTGATCGTTTTTCTATGTTTTCAAATATGGACACGCCTCCATCACGAAGCTACCACTCTGCATGGAGTAACCTCTGTACAAGCAAACTTACCTATCTAGGCCTATAGTAAACTCTGTTCTTTTTCCAGAAATGATTCAATAGCACTGATTAAAACATTAAACTTGCATAACTGAAATTCTCCATGATATCTCCAGGATATGTCCATTCATCATAACTGAACGTAACCAGGACGTACTAGCTGCTGACCTATAATCAAAAATTTTATGTATGCATATATAATACATCCAGTGGCTGTACTCATATTGGCTTGGGTGATTGATTGCCTGTACAGACTATCAGCCTGATAGGTGTTACATATTAGCTGTAACACGGGACATTCGGGCTTTGCCTGATATGTATACCCGGGCCTGCGGCCTTTGGGCAGTCGGACATACATATCAGGCAAAGCCCTCATGCTCGTGTTACAACTATTACTTGTAGTATCTTTACTGTATAGTATTCACTGATGACCATGCACATACTGTTTAATTTCTTAATACTGTACATCAATGTATGGCTGTTGTTCATTTAGATGCTACAACATCCTTTGGAGTAATGATTTCAATTACTGCACAACACAGTGAGAATGTTTTGTAAATGCACAACTGTACACTTATAATCTGTTTGCAATAGCTGTCAATATAGTGAACACGTTGGTATCATGTTTTCATGTTAACATGTTCAGAGACACAGGCCATGATGAAAATGGGGCTAACTCTCACTGGCGTTTAGTACAGTCCTTAGCTTTCATTTGTCTCCTTTGAGGCTTGAAATGTTTGCTCACGTGGGTAAAATAATATGGACAGACATGTATACTTTGCTTTCTCAAACCAATTTCACTAGACCAGGCATGTTCCCTGGGATAAACATGAGTGCTGATATTAATGAGCACAGAGTATGTATAAAATAGATAAAATCCTTACCGTCAAATTGTACATGCTCTAATCTACTAAAGCTATCTTATCTGGGTCATTTGGGTCACTTTTCTGGGTCATTATCTGTATTATTGACTATCTGGTGTCTGACTCAGATGAGATCACTTGTGATCATAAAATAACAATATAGATGGAAATGTAGTTGAACATACTCCTTATGTGGAGCCACACCCACCATTTGGAATGTACTTTTTTGTCCATATGCCCACTTATCTCGAGTGTCTGCGTTGCTGCTTGTAGGTAACTAGTCTTGTGTCAAGCGAACCCACTTATGGGAATATTGTGTTGCTGTAGCTGCCTGTTGACTTATGTGGAGCCACACCCACTTATCAATTGTTAATAGTGATTCTTTTCTTTGATGCCAACTTAAAGAATGTCACATAAAGTTTACATATAAGTGTGGGCTAACTAGTAGAGCTTGAGACTTGTGGAGTTCTTAAAATATCTAGCCTTGATGCAAGCCTTTGTTTCAGGTCCCATCTGATCAGTGGATCAACCGGCAATCAGTATTGATCTGATGGGTGCTGCACAAACTCCAACCTCAAACTCACCAAAATCTTACCTTCATACAGACTGTGAATGACATTATTTTACTTAACAGGGAAACCTCAGTTAGTACTAGGGTCAATTTCAGCTTTGATTATTCAGCTGAGTTTTTCATTGGTGCTCACCAGTGCAGTATAACTACTTTTTTTGTCTGGTGCTAGTAGTTGTTCGATGGCTTCTTAGTGCTACCAGTATCCAGTGGAAATAGACATTGTTTTGCTCTAAGCAATGCCAGCCTTTAGGTACAGATGGATATACAGCCAAGCTTTAATGTTATCAAATGTGTTATTATTGAATACAGTAATTAGTTAGCAAATTTATTAAAAAGTGCACCTGGTATTCAAGCTAAACCTGGAATACTTCCGGTGTCAACTTGATCTGTTTTCATGTATGTGTTACGGACGTCAGTATTTGGCCATTCCACCAATCAAAGAGCAGCTACCAATAACATTAGTGCTGCGCTGCATGAAGGACACAACTTTACCCCAATGAGCTGATCACACCAGTAGAGTTTGCTCGTCTGTGGAATGAGATACCAGAAAAACTCACACAATCGAAATGCTGTTCTTTAGATAAGGAAACAGCAGATTCATCTGAACGCAAGATGTCTAATGTGTCAGTTGCAACCTTGACGGTGCAGGAGGAGACGTTATCAAGGAGATCCAGTCTGTCTGACTTCTCTCTGGACCAGAGGTCTGGCAGTACCAGTACACTAATGAACATGCACGAGAAGCACAAACAGCAGCTAGAAGAGGAGAAGAAATGTTGGAAGGAGACAATTGTATTTGTAGAGAGATACCTCAATGTACCACAAGTGTGGAACTTCTCCAGTTAAGAGCAGAACACCTTGACCAAAGAGGTGGTAAACCTTGCAAAGTCCTTGGTATATTTTGGGTTTTACAACTTCCAAAATCTTCTACAACTGACTAAAGTGTTACTGTCCATGCTGGATTGCAAGAACCCACAGACTCACACTTCATTTGGGTTTGGACCTAACAGTGGTGGCATGCATAAGCCAAGTCTTGGTGGTGTCATTGGGCCCCTTCGATTGCTGCTGTGGCAAAGGCAGATATTTATATTTACATTGTTCCTAGATAGTGCTTGATAATTACACCTTTTTGTGGCTCATTGATTATATCAATGTGTACTTGATGTAGCTTAGCTGGTTACTTTGTTTTTTAATCATAGGTACTACAGCAACTGTTGTGCCACCAACATCTAAACCAGGAACAAAAAATACAGGTAATGTCATGTTTAGTATAGCATACAGTATGGTGCTACGGTATATTAGGGAATGTGGAGGTTTGCACTTCATCACAAAAAAATATTTACCATAAAGAAGCTTCACAATACCATCATGGTGCATTGGTAGTATTGGTTAGTATAACCAAGCCCCACAATTGCCAGCCTGAAACACTTCCAATAGGCTGCTACAGTTTTTTCTTTACTTAATCAGTGGAATTTTCTATTGACTGACTTCCTGCCTAACTGACTGACTGACTGACTGATGCCATTAGACAAACCTAACTCGATAATGGCTAAGGCTACAGGTGTGATATTTTTGTACTAAATTCAGCCTGAAAGGTACCTTTTGACATACCACAGTATATACGATGTATGCTTTATGTACTTACCTGTGTTCTCCTTTGTGTGCATGGTATTAATTTGCAGTAGTGCTGTGTAATGGCTTCCCTACATTTGTAATGGGACTTGTCCAAGTTGATTACAAAGGCTTCTCGTAGTGTTCTTCATTTGTAATGTTATGTAATGGACTGAAAATAGCTGAAAATGACTTTCAATAATTGATAGTTGAGGTATGTGTTCAGACAGAAGCAATAAGCCTGGTGCCATGTTGTCTAATGTGATATTCACAGGTTCACCAGTCATAACAATGTTACAAAAGTATACAAACAAATGAGGAAATATTAGGAATTTGTCCAATTAGGGATCACAGTAATAGGGATTAAATCTCCACTAGCATATCTTTAGGTGTAGGCAACTTCCCTTGCTTCACCGCTTTTTATTTCTGTGATCCCTAACATTCCCAATTTTGCCTTGTACTTGTGTAACATGGCTATATGGTCCTATATACACCCCAAATCTAAAGTCAAGAAGTTTACTTTTGAAGCCCAAAACCTCAGTTACCTGAAGATGAGGGATGTATATGAGTGTAGTCCACGGGCACACAATTAACACGAGATACACAAAGTACTAACACACTATACATGCACAAAATAATGTAACAAAGTAACTTACGTGTGATTCAGTGTAGTTTGGCAGCTATAGTACTCTAGCATCAAATGTAATATTATGGGCAACCCACAATCAATTAGGCTTGAGCCAATTATGCTTTGAAAATTGCCTATTATGCTTTTGAGCAGTGCTCAAAAATCCAGCCTATTATGCTCAAAAATTAGGCTCTCAAAATCAAGATTATTCTCGAGAGCTGACTGTTTTATTAGAGTATATCTGCATTTCCTGACTGCTGTATTAGAGTAAGTGACTGTTCTATTAGAGTATCTCAATCTTATTTCCATAAAGTGTGAATAATCAGTCAAGAAATAGTAAAAATAATAACACTGCAATTTTTTTTGATATGAAATGCAGTAATAATGTGCAGTGTGTTCATGTTGTGCAGTATTTTTGGCACGCACATTGCGTGATTTAATTAAAATTCTTGAAAATCGTCCTATTATGCTGGCATAATGCTTGATGCTTTTGCTAGCCTATTATGCTTAAAATTATGCCGGCATAATTGGTGCAAGCCTAGTGTTTACCCACATTCTACAATCGATTGTGGCATGCACACATATTTCCATGATATCCCTGGAGCTTGCCTGTTTATATCAACAAACATAGTAAAACATTATCTACTGCTTACCACAAGCAACCATCATCAAATAAAGTCTTCAGGTATGTCTATAAATGAATCAGTGAGGGGCGATTGGTCACCCAGTGCAGTGCAGGTAATTAGCCTGCACTGGCTTTGGTGATAGGTTGTACTGCCATGGGTGATTGTTTGCCTGTGCAGACTATTAGCTTGCAAATAGTCATGACACATTAGTGCATCTTGACCTTAAACCACAGGTGAGTATATAGTACTAGTATTTTTTAAAATTGTAAATTTGAAAATGAAGTAGGGATCTATGTAACAAAAAGTACTGAAACAAGAGATGAATGATGGTGTTACAGCATAGCTCAGTGGGAATGTCCCTACTTTGGCATTGAGGTTATAGCTAATGTGCCAAAGTAGGGATTTTCCCACTGAGCTATGCTGTAACACCATCATACACCTCTTGCTTCACTACACATAGATCCCTACTTCATTTTTAAATTTACAATTTTTGAGACCACATCAAGGTAAAATCCTTGAATTTCATTGGTTACTTACAGATCCTGTAGATCCCTTGTTCATGTCTCAATAGGTCCCTGTCTCTGGGGCAATGCAAAACACGGCAATTATGTGTCTGTAATATTGGCAATGCATGGGCATTAAACTGGATAGTTAGTGCCGTTACAAGTTACAGGGGGGCTTGTTCTACTCACGAACACTACATTTCTTTTGTTACAAGCAGCTGGGAAGGTACAACAAGCAACAGTGAAGGTACATGAACGAGCTGTGATCTAAATTAGTTAGACACCGAAATACAGGGTTTTATGGAATTTAGAAACCCTCAGGCCCTGTAGTAGTGCCCTCGCTTTACTTGTGCGCCACAACACTGGGCCTTTTGGGTTTCTAAATTCCGTAGAACCCTGTGTTTTGATATCTAACTATTATTTAAAATACTAGTTTGCTTAGTTTTTGCTGTAGCACAGCTAGCTGCAATGTAACTTGTGACTGTTCTATTAGAATATCATACATGACTGTTGTATTAGAGTATATCTCAAGTCAGCCAAGAGGTGTGCAGCTAGTTAGACCAATGAGTGGTGAAATCATCTTGTTTACTGTTAAGTAAACAGATAGATTGTTAAGAGAGGTGTGGTCTCCATACTCTATCGCTATTAGTCCACCTATATCTTTAATTGATGGGCGTGGTCGCAAACCTATCGCGAATGGGATCCCAATTACAATCTTGCACATATCTAGTCTTATAGTAGCGCCAGGACTAAAGCACTTCTGAAATCCAGCTCTGAAATAATTCACATTAATAAATCCAGCTCTGAATGGTAGGATATTTCCCATCCCAAATTTGAGTTGAATCTACCAGCCATAGATATGTGCCTTCAGAGTTTATTTTTCTTATCTTCTTTAGTTTCTTTTCTTTAAAATTGTTTATACTTGCACATTCTTTGAATGACCTCCTTTAAATTTGGAACATAATACAGCACCTTTACAGTCCAATTTTTGTAAGTATATTATGTTAAAGCACTGCCGTGAGTGCTATATGAAAAATAAAGCATGAGGCATGTGGCCAAGCTGTTAATAAAGTACAAGGAAAAGCCAAGTGCTTTATTTTTCATAAAGGACGAGCAAGGCAATACTTTAAATGATTTATGGAACTTTCTAGTGGTAGCTTGAGGCCATACACTAGGACTCGTAATTAACACACGTTGCACAAATTATTGCACACAAACTAGTTTTAACAAAGTAACTCTCACATAGTTTACCATAGTTTGGCATGGTAGATGTTCATCGCATATTATGGCAGGTTTTGGTCACAACCCACAATCGATTCTACTGTGACACATGGTGAAGTATTTCCGTGATATCTCCAGGACTTGTCTGTTTACATTAACAAACGTAGCAGCACTGTTCTTCTCCCACCCATTATTGAAGTATTTAGATATGTCTATAAAAGCAATCCAGTAAGTAGAACTGGTATTAGCTGAGATGATTGACCACTCAGCACAGCAAGGGCTATCAGCCTGCACCAGCTTGGGTGATTAGTCGTACTGGTGTGAGCGCCACAGGCTATTAGCCTACACTAAGGCACGTGGGCAACTGTGCTTTATTACCCACAAAGAGTGCTTTATTACCCACAAAGAGTGCTTTATTGCACCGCTAAAAGTGCTTTATGTATATGTTAAAGCATAGCCGCGAGTCAGTGCTATATGAAATAAAGTACGAGGCGCATGGCCGAGTACTTTATTTTTCATATAGCACAAGCAAAGCTATGCTTTAAATGATTTATGGAACTTTCTATTGTGTAGCTTCACCATACACTAGAACTCGTAATGCACCTATCAATGTTTTGCCCCACTACTATGAACACGGGCAGAATTGGGGGCTAGGTGGGGGTTAGTCGGGGAATCGACCTCAAACCGTGCCCCAGGTGGTGGTGTATTTGATGCAACGAGGGCGTGTAATGGGTGTTTCGGGGTCTTTTACTGGGGGATAAGTGGGGGATTCGACATCAATAGTAGCCCCAGGTAGTGGGGATAAGAATTTTTAAATGTTCAAATCCCCACCTATCCCCCAACTCTGCCCGTGTTCATAGTAGTGGGGCAAAACATTGATATGCACATAATTAACACGCATTGCACGAACTATTAGCAGCCTGAACACACACAAACCAGTTTAACAAAGTAACTCACGTGTAGTTCACCATAATTTGGCATGGAAGATGTTCATCACGTATTTTGGCAGGTTTTGCTTGCAGCCCACAATCGATTCTATTGTGAGCCACATGGTGAAATATTTCCGTGATATCTCCAGGACTTGTCCGTTTACATTAACAAATGTAACAGCAACATTACTTTCTCCCACCCATCATCGAAGCATTTAGGTATGTCTATAAAACTAATCCGGTGGTAGAAATCGTATTGGCTGGGGTGATTGATCACTCAGTGCAGCGAGGCTATCAGCCTTCACCGGCGTGGGTGATTAGTCGTACTGGTGCGAGTCCTGCAGGCTATTAGCCTACACTAAGGCACGTGGGCAACTGTGCTTTATTGCCCACAAAGAGTGCTTTATTGCACCGCAAAGAGTGCTTTATTGAACAAATAAAGCACTCTTTGCGGTGCAATAAAGTACTCTTTGTGGTCGATGAAGCAGTTGGCCAGCTGAGAGTGTACTTTATGAAAGTTAAAGTACACTTTTTCCTTTGATCTCGCCCACGTAAAGTTCTATAATGTACAATTAAAGCACTCTTTGCAGTGTAATAAAAGCACTCTTTGTGGGCAATAAAGCACTGTTTACACTAAAGTGTACTTTATGAAGTTTAAAGTACACTCTTCCTTTGATCTTGCCCACGCAAAGTTCTATAATGTTTGAATAAAGGACAAAGGAATTATGAGAAAAATACAAAAGCAATTTGTTTTCCTACAGAGTTTAAACCACTTGAAAGAACAGTGTCTGTACTAGTAACTATCATAGTATAATCCTTTTGTGGTTTGAAAGTAACCTAGGTGATGGTAATGGAGTTACAGCAAAATATCAACCATGCATGTGTACGTAACAGATGCTTGATAGTTTCATGAATAAAAAGCAGTTTGTTGTCACAATTACCAGACAATCATTGAAGGAAATGTAAAATTTAGATTAATTTACTGCTACAACTGGCTCTACAACTGGCTCTACAACTGGCTCTACAACTGGCTCTACAACCATTTCACTGCTACAACTGGCTCTATAAGAGACGCTTCATATAATTCTAATGCACTACCAGTTTTATCATGCAAGATGCACTTACCCTGTAATGGGCATGCCCACAGAGGTCCCTTTCTGGGATAACTGGATCCTTCGCACACTATTGCAGGTTTGTTATGTGATACTGCGAAGTTTTTCTTATCAGAAAAGATGAGTTTTATGAATCCTCAAGTTGATAGTCACATTTCGAAGTCCCCTGGATTGTTATAGATAGGCTAAGACAGCCAAGGATGACGGTGGGCTGTTTTTCAGAAATGAGGCATGATTCACTTGTGTGTGTATATATATGCATGCGTGATACAAGATTTGAGATAAATCTTGAAGAAACCAGCTAAAGAAATGATTTGCTAGTCTCCCAGAAAATTTAACAGTGAAAGGGTTTTAATTGATCACTGTAGATTGTTCAGAAGTTGAGAAGTAATCAGATTAAATACAATTGAGTTATAATACAAAAACCATCTGAGTGTCACCAGTGTACAATTGAGATACTTTAATAGTGTAATCACCCTATTAGAGCATTCAGAGACATTACAATTCACCCAGTAGAGAGTGCAGCTACGCTCAGTAGAGAGTGCAGCTACATCAAGTCGAGAGTTCAGCTACATTACAAGTCACTCAATAGAGCACTTCAGCAACATTAAAAGTCTGGAAATAAGAAATAGTATGTGACATTATTGATTAATTCTAACTAAGGCACCTAGTTTTTAGATGTAGCACAACATCAACTTGTTCTATTTACTGTGTGTATATTATTTCCACTTTTTTAGATTCCAATACAACTTTGATTGTGGTCATATTGGTAGTCGTTGTGACAATACTGATACTGGCATGTGCTACTATTCTGTTAGGTTAGTACATGTATGCTGATAACATCATCCATTGCATTGTAATTTGACTAATCCACAGTATAGCGTTTATCCTAATAATATACTTAGTTGAAGTAATCTAATTTCAGGTAGAATATATGTGGCAGAAAATTGTGGATTTTGTTTAAACGTTTTGCATTGTTTAATCGAATATTATGGTGTAGTGCATACGCGGGTATGAGAGTATTTGAATGTAGATGTTTTTTTTACAAAAAAAACATCATTGCTTCAACCAGCTGCTCACCATGGCCAGAGTGGCTCAGCATGTGACAAACCTTTCTGCATGATATTGGATAGCCTTTAAGTTCATTCATATTTATTTCAGTATAAGTCACATAGACATTGACTTTGACATTGTGTCGGCATTGCATAGACTATGTGTTAGATAAACGTTTTGAGTATGGTAGAACTTAATAGTAGCAAATGTCCCCGAAAATGTAATGGTGTCTCCAAAAATGTTGTATTTATGTATCTTATACCAAACCAAAACATCACAAGCAAAATTTAACAAAGTTGACCGAATATGATTTTTGGTGCGTCTGCCAATTCTAAATGTTAGAAACTAAATGATGCATTGTATGAGTATAATCTTCCTATTATCACTCTGCATACCCATTAAACAGTTGTTGTTATCTGTTTTGATAAATGAGAACAATAAACTCAAATTCTGTTTATTTATATAGCAAATAACTATTTATATGATTGTCACAATAGTCTGTTAAGGATATTTAACAATTAATCTTTAAAATGTATGCTATATTCACACATGTACAAAATTGTAATATTGTGAAGATAATTGTTTCACAGTTTACAGGTTACATTCAAGGAGAATTAAATGTGGTATGTTAATTACAAAAATTTGTTTAGTAACAATTACTTGTTATATATACAGATGAGATTTGCAGTTTTTGTTGTGAAAGTGAGTTACATAAATTATGCAGAACTAGCTAAGCACAAGAAAACATTTGTGTTGCGCTTTTGTTGCTAATGTATACATTCTATTGTGCACTTACTAATTATGTGGTTCAGTGCATGTGAAATTTAAATATTTACAGATACTAAGAATTGGAATCATCAACCTGAATCAGAAGATAGCAATCCAGATCGATCTTCACGTAAGCTGAAGTGGTAAACATTGTTGATTAGATTTTACAATAGTAACCACAATAATGCAAATTTTCTTTAATTAGCAAGCCTCTATAGGAGTGCATACAAAAGAAAATGTCATTCTTACTGTACTTAATATCTTAAACTTATTGTCATATGTGACTGGATCTGCAAAAATCTGGCATAATTGTGAATTCTTGATTATTAAATATTTATAATCAACATAGCCAAATGTATACTCTGGCTAAATTTCAGTCTCGTATGCCATTAAATTTTGGAGTTGTAGCCTACTATGTAGCGACAACAGAAAGATTAATTTATACTGTAATTAGAGGGAAAAGAAATTACAGGCACTTACAAAAATGGTTGTAACTTACAAACACAATGATATACAGAGTTGAAACTTGTACCATAATGTTCGCTGTGAATATGGGAATTCGTTACTGGGTAGTGTTTCCTTCTATATTACCTTTCTTTGGTAAATATAGAAGCAAAATCAGTGAAGAAAGATATTTTGTACAATCATTTAGATGCCCATAACGCACGTATCTGTTGGTCTACTGCAATGAAGCAAAGATTTTTTTGGACAGGTAAATGTGATGATATTTAAGTTTTTACCATTAGACCCTTTCTTCACAGAGAAAAAATATTGTTTTAAAAATTAACAGTTTTTAAAAAAAATACACAAGTATTTATGCGTTGTAATTGATGCTGTAAATTGAGGCTTACGCATTATGCTTGGTTTTTGCAGATCTGGTCACATTTATGTATCACCACACACTCAGTTTGTAGCCAATTAACCAAGACGTCCACAATTAAAAAGGTGTCTGACTGACTGAGGTGCTGTGAAGCTATATATTTGAGTGACTGCTTCACTTTGTATAAGCATCACTTATATGTAGTTGACCTTAGAAAATAGTGCTATATGTTCTTAAGCCTTTACAATAGTGGCTGCTATTAACTTGAATGTGTGGCTGGAGTTATGTAGTTGAACGGACTTATCTGGTAAGTAGTTAAACAGGTGGAAACATAACTTCCGTTATATAGCTTGCAGCTAGAAGCACAGCCCCCTGGTAGAGCAGCATCAGCAATTTCCCCTTGCAAAGAGAATATTTTCTAGTGACTAGGCATTTCTTATATCCATGTCAACATTCAATTTTCTTGTATATCTGTGTGCTTGTTTGTATTGCTCAAGGATTCATAGTTTGTCCACAGTTAACCTCTCAACAGAAATGGAAAGCATATTAGCTATGAGAAATGTTTTTACATAATTGTGTTGTAGAGAAACATAGTGTGAACAATAAGATTATTCTTGTGTCTTTCCATTGACTATAGATTCTCCAGATCCTTCTGTTACTACCACTGAACCAACATCTCAGTCTTTAGGTAAGATCTGGATATTATGTAGGATCACACTGTCCCATAAACATGATCTTATCAGCATGTCCTTATCAACATGTCCGTTTGAGCGGTGGTACATGTTTTACTATACTATGTCATGCACTGTATAATGCCATGTTGGTATATGGTGACTACAACTGATTCTGAAGGTTGTCAGGTTCTTAAGGCTGAAAGGTATCCATTAACTATCTACATATAAATTTTTGAAAATAGTGAACAAGTTGGACTTTGCAAAATTAGAATTTGTAGTTGTTTATTTGAAGTCTAGAGAACAATGCATACACATGTAAGAAGATGCATCTATGTATATACTAATGACAAAAACTTTTTCATATTACAGTACCACCGTTATGTCACAAAAATATACTATAAGGTAAGTATGTGTATATGTTGTCTTGTTGCTAAATATATTTATACATATGCATATAATTTATCATACAGTATGTGGTAGTACAATGTATTAGAGATCATGAGGTTTGTACTTTCACAAAAACTATTGACCAGAAACCCACTTCGCATTACTTTCATGGCACCTTAGTTAGGCCAATAGCTACAAACCGTTTTATTTTCTACTGACTGATTAACTGCCTGTCTGTCTGATGCCTCAGGTAAGGCTATGAGCTTGATGCCGCTTCAGCCACATAGGTACCAGCATATGCATCATTGGCTTACCTTTGCCCTCTTTTGTGTCTCATTTCTCCTTGCTGGCAGCTCAAGGTACCAATTTGCAGTGGTGTGTGATGGCTCTCTATGTTTGAAACGGAATTCTCCATATTTTTTGGAGTAACTGGATTAGGTGCTTCTTATATTGTTCTTTGTTTATAATGCTATGTAACAGGCTGAAATTTCAAGTGTAATGCATATGACTACGTTTTCAGTAATTTATAGTTATGGTGCACATTCAAGCGAAACGTTAAGTCGGATGCCATTTTTTGATGTGGTATGTGCGGTTTACTAGTAAACATCATGTTTCAAAAATGTAAGCAATAAAGTACAAGGAAAATGGGAATGTTAAGGATCATAGAAATAGGAATCACTCTGCTGGTATTTTTGGGCTTGGTTATACCTAACCAGTACTGCCAAGCTTTTCATGGAGGAAAAATATGAAGCAGGTTTTGGGGTGATTATTTTTTTGCCAGAAAAGCCCAAATTAACCTTCTATGCAGTACTACCATACTGTATCGAACAGTGCAGTAGTACTGTAAAATTAGGGATCATGCATGTGCAACATATATCTTACACAACAAGAATCAATTTTATGGAATAATATTAATCCATCTAACATCAAATACAGCAATAATGGTACCACTCAAGTGAGTTTTTTAATCCTTGCACTCTCACGATATAACATTGCTTTTGAGCAGTACCATATATCAAAAACACTCACTACTTGTTTCCATCTAGGACTTGTGTTTACATTGGGAATGGACAAGTCTTGTTACCACTAAGTTAAAGGGACAATGTGCCTAAGAATTTTGAAGAAACTGTTAACAATTTATCTGACAGTCAAATCATGATTAGATCCTTTCCATGTTTAGGACATGCATTAACAATGGTAGGGCTAGCAACATGTCACTACCTGAGAATTAATTTTAAACATGTAACACCAGTCACAGGTGGAGCATTGGGCTTCATTTCTTTTTTACAAGCAGCTGTCAACAGTGTCAAAGTACAGCTACATAGGGTCTAAATAAGCTAGACTAAATATCACATGAGGTCTACTTAATTTAGCAACCCTCAGGCACCTAAGGTGCCTGTAATAGCACCTTAGGTGTCTGTAGTAGCCAGAGGTATAGCTAAGGGGGGGAAAGGCCCCCTCACTAAGTGTTTTTTTAACTTCTATCACAAGCTTACCAGTATTAAACTGATACGCAAATGATAAATTATGTGCACAACTATGTGGTATTGCCAGGGGTTCAGGGGTTGCTAGTGAATGCGCACACAACATTCAACTCGTTCATGAATCCACTGAATGAAAATATTAGAAACACACTTCTATATTTAGCCTAGATTACTCACGTGATAGAGCATTTTTGAACCTAAAGAGTAACCCGCTTGAAGTGACCTCACAGGAGTCGCAACTCACAAGTGACAAAAGAGACCAGATGACGCTATGAACCTACTACCTACAAGGTGATAAAATGTTAAATGTACCTGGCAAGATTATTTTCTCGAATTGATCACACTGGATCTTGTACAGCAGTGTAGTGGCATGCCGGTCTAATTTTTTTACTTTGTCAGTCAGGCGGATCAGTCACAAGGTTACAAGTTCTACTAGCAAGACAGGTGTTGAACTGGGATTTCGTGCAATACATGGAATTTGAATTTTGTCGGTTGAAGTGAGTGAACACGTCATCCTCTCCGCAGTGTGCATGCTAGGACTGCAGCACAGGCTGTGGCTACTTGTATTTACACTAAAAATAACAATATAGCTCTAGCGGATTGTGGATGAATTTGTTGGAGTAAAGTTGTGGCACGTGTGATGATGCTTGACGAATATACCTCCATTGATAAGCGATAAACAATCAATACTGAAATAGTTACGTAGCTAGTTATGTAAGCTGTAATAATACAACACCTTATGTTGACTAGCCCACCATTGGGTCATTGGCCTTTTTTGCAATCATAAATAATTTTGAGTATTTTGTAGGGGCTTGCCTGCATCTTCTGGTTAGCTACGCCCCTGGTAGTAGCACCTCACGTGCCACAACACGGGGCCTAAATCATGTAGACACTCGTAGTATAAAGTCTAACTATTACTTAAAGCATAATATTTCATAAGGAACATGATCCTGATGCCTGTGCTAATAGGTGCATGGGACAGTAATCTTATAAACTAGCCATGATAGTATTCTAATGCTGTAAAAAGAATAAACACACATCTGAGGAACAAATAACATCACACATCAACCTGCGTTTGTCACAACTAAGATGAATGCAGCTGTATCCACAATGGTTATTGTCATAAAATGAAGCACTTTATCTTGAACAGAATTATCATTGATTTATAACAATGTTAGATAGCCCAGGGACCATTCTTTTCTGGTTTACAGTCATCATTCAAGGACAAATAAACAAAAAACACTACTTTCATGGCACAAGTGCTCACCAAAATGATGTGATTTATCGTAAACTTAAACGGCTTTATTATGTGATGCATTGTCCCTTTAAGTGTAATGAATAATGTGTGAATAGTTTGTTAAGTGTTGGTAGAAAGCTATGTGTAAAGAATATGTGTTAGTGTTGTGTAATACTGTGTTGTAGGTGGGAAAATGATGTCCAATCATATACTTGAAGCATAAATCATTTTTATCATTTCATGTAACAATTACTAATAGAGTGATCTGTGTATAGGTATAGTTATCACTCTAGTATATCACTTGTAAAAGTATTAAGTATGTGGAGTAACTGCATATTTTATTTTCCTTATTAAAAGTATAACTAACATATTTAATACATTGACATTTTAGCCTTCTTGTCATTTTTTGATCAATTCTGTTGTTTCACTAGTGTACTGTGGCATATGTACTTTTTGCAATTGATTATCAGTGACTAAGTTAATGGTATAAGCATATATAGTGCTAGGTGGGATTGGTCTGTTACAGGCAAACATCTTCATTTAACTTTTACATTTTCCAATATATAAAATTCTAGTTCTCTATGACTTGGCATATGCACATATGTATTACTCTATAAGGTTTAACATTAGCCAAGCATTCCATTGTGAAGCCACCTAAACCTGATAAACAAGTTCTTGGAAAAGCCATAATCAGATTGTCAACTATAGCTTGGGAAAGTTTTCAACCAAAAGGAAGCCACACACTGGTGTTCATTTTACAAGCAAGACATTTCTGCTAATCACATACATTTCTTTACAATTACATGTTTGCTTACAGGATATGCTGCATACTAATAGTGATGAATTGTCTAAAATTCATCCAGCTGGATCACACTTGAGTTGCAATTGATATTTGGCTATTTATATATTACTAAGTAGTCAGTCCTGCTGGTGAATTTCTATATGTGAATTGCTATTTAACTTGCTACATTGACAACTTGCTTTTTTTTCCTGTTAGTGATAGCAAGAATATAGTGTATAATTATGGGGGAGGGAGAGCATTGAACTACACTATGCTCTGTGAAAAAATGAGCCCGTATAGTCCTATAGCATTGTTCGAATGACTGAAAGAACACTGCACTCAAGAAATGTTTGGCACATCACACAAGAGAACTTGGTACAAAAAGAAAAAAGAAGGACACAGGTAGCTAACCTGGAAAACAAACATCACCAAGAACATTGATGCTGCCTTGGACAAATTCAGTTTCAGTTCCCACATGTGCTGTACTTGCACGTGATGATCTCGCATGTGACGTCTTATTCGAGATTTCATCAAGATCGCCATCCACTACCTTGACAGTTTTGCTAACAAAATTGACATGTCTAGATGGAGTTTCAGCCATTGCAGCTCCATGCGGACCGCCCACCTTGAACTAGTAATGTGTTAAATCTGGGAAATCAACAGCAGTCAGGTTTATAGGAGGAAACAAAGGTATGCGAGTTACTTTACGGGCTCAATTTTTACAGCTTTCAGTGCAATTCAACACTCTCCCTCCCACATTGGTGGTAGCCATATTTTGCATATATCAGCAGATTATATATGAATTTTTAGGGTTTTAGAGGTATGATTGTAACTATAGAACTCCATAGAAACTACGCTCTATAGAGAGGAGCAATTTGAGTCATACTCATGGTGTTCCTAAAGTAAATAGTGTCATTTGTAATGGAAAATTGTACTTAGAATCTGCAGGTAGTGCATTTGTCACTAAGTACCGTTGGAGAAGTACACTGCTTGTGTACATCCCAGCACATGTCCATCATACCTACATACCATCTGTTAATCGTTTCTAGGAATTGGTTTCAAAACCTACAAATGGTATACATTAATGCACTTCTAGGAATGCTTTTATTGATGGTGGTCCAGCAGGGTAATTTTTTTGCTATGCATCACTGATAGTAGTGTTGTCTGGTGTTTGAGTTTTAAGTAAGCTAACTCATCCCTTTATCATCTCTATACATGCTCTGCATTCATTAGCTACAGTATATGATAATGTGTTAGTTCAAGTATGTAAACATTTAATTCATTCATTTGCGCATGCACCGGCCTTGACACACCCAATAGAATGTATATATACGTATATATATTGTAGTTGTAAGCTGAATCTTCTAGCAATTTTGATTCTAGCAATTTTGATTTAATTTTGAATTACAAGGCATAATCATTATGTAACTTCTGGGTACAGTGTCTATACATCCAGGGTTCCATCTGAACTACCAATTTGAATTAGGTTTGGTCATTGAAAAGCCCTACATGTATTGGCTGCATTTGCAAGTCTTGTATGTTGTATATAGCAGGTGAAATTTTTCCTGAATTTGTTGTGCTACATATATACACACTTCCAGAATATCTGCATCTATGTTTTAAGCATACAACTAGGTGTCCATTTACATATACAAAACTGTTACAGTACCGGTAATGGAATATGTTAATTATTGCTTTGTGCGAATCGATTAACCATGCAGGGGTGTCCTTTAATGATTTAAATGAAAGTGGGACCGCCTACAGGGGGAGAAACTACCCTGGGCTACACTTTTGTGTTGTAACATCCATACTTTAGGGCACCCACTTATGTATTTTGTCTCAGGCTTCCTAACATTTCTAGGCAGCCCTGGGTAAAAGATGTGGAGTCAAAACCAAGTGCATGTTTAAGGTACTCTAAAAGGACAATCACTTGAGGAACATTAACAAAGAAAATTCCCATTCCACATATTCAATGCCCAAGGCCATAATTCAATGAGCAACCACTGCCAGCTGTCTTCCTCCTATACTTTCTATGGTATGAATGAAAGTTCTAGACATGCAAGTTATAGAAAAATGATAATATGCGTATTGGATCAGTACCATGAGTTAAACAGTAGCAGATATATGTATCCAATGTTAGTATTGGCAAAATCTTAACACTAATATGAATATGTATATATAATAATTATATATATATATATATTATATATATGTGCATAATCAGCTCAGCAATAAATGTAGACATCCAGTTTATGTAGCTATATCTCCACAAGAAATATTTGTAAACTGGTCACTTGGTCTATATACGAAAAATGGTTTAAATTCTTGCAGTTTGTGCCTGCATTCACAGACCTTAACCTTTCTTGCAGGTCCGGACCAGTGGGATATGCTTCCAATAATAATTTATCACCTTTGTAGTAATGTGCCAGGGGCCATTCTAACTTAGCTCACCTGGTTTACAATCATCATTCAAGGACAAAAGAACAAAACTCACTATTTTCATGGTGCAATTGCTCACAAGAAATGACACAATTTCTTATGATTATGTTATAAATGTAAACAATCCGGACACATTACCCATTTGATAATGTGGGATGGGTTTGTTAAGGGCCATTAGAAAACTACATATGAGCGATCCAGTAACATACATACATATATGTGTGTTAATTACGTTGTGTAATAATGTATTAATTGTAGGTGGGAAAATGGAACCATCTTTTGAACTCAAGGTCCAGTCATTCATTTGCAGCACAATCATTTTTATCATTTCATGTAATTAAAGTATTAAAAGAGATAGAGTGATGATCTGTGTATAGGTATAGTTATCACTCTAGTACATCACTTTAATTATTATGTACACATGTGGTAACTTATTTTTCTTATTGAAAATATTTTTATTCATTTGTGGAGGTTACAATCCAAGTACAATGATCAATCCTTTTGTTTCAGTGTACTGTAGCCTATGTACTTTTGCAATTTTCAGTGACTATTTTAATGGTAGCATTTTTATAGGCATATATTATAGTGCTAGGTGGGATTGGTCTGCTGCAGAGTAATTATAAAATCTTTGTTTAAATTCTCTATTTCTTGATATGAAAAATTGCTAGTTGTTTACAACATGGCATGTGCATATATGTCACTCTTTGTGATAACATTAGCTATGCATTCCATTGTGAAGCCACCTATATGATGTGTTGATAACAAGTTCTTGAAATGGCTATAATCAGATTGTCAAATACATAGCTTGGGAAAGTTATCTAAAGCCAGGCAAGACATTTCTGCCAATCATATGACAGTTGACATAGTTATATACTTTCTTGCAGTGCATGGAAATCTCTTTATTAGCTCATGGTGCAGTGTGCTACATGTTCATTTATTACAGGAGGAGATCTGCTACGCATTCAATTTCAGTAACTTATCATGCTTGAATTGAAAGCAATGTAGTTAGCATTACTGGGAAATAAGCAATGAAATCCCTGATCTTATTATGTATAGTTGTGTACTGGTATAAGCTCTTCAAGCTCTTTACCACACTATGTAGATAAGTTGCAATTTTGGCTTTAGTAGTCAGATACAGTGATATCTTTGTATATATCACAATTTAAATTTATGTATGAATAATGAGACCAACCTATTTTATAAAATTACACTTTCAAATTGGCCTTTTAAGTTTTTATTAGTAACGCTTTACAGTGACCTGCACTGAAGGTCTGACAGCAACATGTGCTGTAGCCTTAGGATTACCTAACCTAAGTTTTGAAGATAACAATGTAACTATATGACTGCTCTATAAAGGAAGGAGCTTTTTGAGTCAGACTCATTGAGTTCCTGCTGTACAATGCCTTTTGTTTGTGGAGAGGACACTTGAAGGAAGGAAACAAGGAAGGGAACACTTGTGCAGGTAGTGCATTTGTTATTAAGTGTCATAGAAATGTTGGAGAAGTATGTTATTTCTTGTGTACATCCCAGTTGCCAGTGTGTCCACCATACCTACATACCATCTGTTAGTTGCATCTATGAAAATGATTTCAAGACCCACAAATCTTATTCATTAAATATGGTACTATTGATGTGGTGTAACAGGGTAAATTTTTGCTATGCATCACTAATATGCCATAGTAGTGTTGTCTGGTGTGTGGTTTGGAATGATTTATTGCAAGCTATGTAAGCTAAACAATAGTTTTGTTGCTTACCTCTTAATTGTCTCTGTACTGTACATTATATGCTCTGCATTCATTAGCTACAGTATTATAATATGACATGTTAGTTCAAGTGTGCATGTATTTACAGTATCCAATACATGCACTAGTGCCATGCACCTGATAGAATGTGTATGTATGTATTTTAGGTGTAAACATTTTTGAGTTGAAAGCTAGGCTGAATATTAACTTTTGGATGTGTATAAACACTGGCTGTACAACCAGGGTTGCATTTGAATCACCAATAAGAATTAGTGTTGCACTGATAGTTGGATGGCTCTATTTTTGTATGCACTGTGTGTTGCATTTTGAGTATATGTGAAATTTCTTTCTGAGTTTGGTTGGGGTACCATCTATGTTTTAAGCATATAGGTCAAAATCGTGCTGTCTGAGTGGGGTTGTTTTCATAACATTCTTTACATGTATGCACATTATGTGGCTAATACTCTAATAAAGCAGTCACGGATTCTAAAAGAGCAGTCACACTACCCTTACCTGTCAGGTATATATGCACTACTAAACCATTGATTATATAACTATTAGCTATTGCAGTATTAATGCTTGTGTTACTGGTAACCAAGGTAACTTCAGTATGCAGCATTAACCACTAGCTTAACAGCATACGGATAGGCCATAGCTATTGGCTTTTCCTAACAGTTTAAATGTGGTCCTTTAATAATTGGTCTATATAGTAACTCTTCTATCTCTCTCAATAATCTATGCTTGTACAGTGAATCTATAAACTTATGACTTTGAATCCTTAATCACTGAACACCGGTATACTTGCTGGAAAGCCAGTAACTTTCAGTGAGCTCAAATGTCAACTTTTTCATGACTAAATAACTATGGTCCTAGATTGGAAAGTGACAACCCTTCGTTAAACATCAGCTTTCCCACATGATTACTGAAACTTTCTCAAAGTTTGCCGAATAGTAGGCTAGTGGGCTAAGACTTCACATTTGAATGAAGAGCTTAAATTATTTTATTTCATTTTGGATCATTTGAACAACATATACTTTCATGACATAATATAATAATAGCTAATGAGACATTTCAAATGGAAAGCAAAAGTGTCAGTGGCGGATCTAGGAATTTATAAAGGGGGTTTCCAGTTTAGAAGGTGGAGATATATATTGACATGAGATACGCAAACGTTTGCACTACATCGTCTGGTTTGGTAAGGTGAGACCAAAAAAAAAAAAAAAAAAAAAAAAAAAAAAAAAAAAAAAAGGTCACAGCCTAGTAATAGTACATAAAATATATTAAAAACTTCCTACACACTACTTTAGTAGCTACTGTGACTGCTCTAATTACAGTATCTCGATCGAGACGCACGCCGCGATAATTAAAACATTTAATTGTTACGCAATCATTTTTCAAAGGGGGTTTCCGTGGAAACCAATGAAACCCCCCTGGATCCGCCACTGAGTGTACATGAGCAGACCTTTAATTTCCTATAGTGCTTAGCTATATGTATATTGTTGTGCTCAATTGTTTTATGCAGTGTAGCTATCCATCAACAATTTTCCTAGTGTATTTTTGTAGAAGCATAATTTCTAATGCTGTAAGAATGTTGGTTAAGCTTGGTTAATTTAAATTGAGCAAATAATACTATCAGTGTTGGGAGTAACACGCTACATATGTAACGCGTTATGTAATATTATTACTTTTGTGATAACTAAGTAATATAACGAAATACGCTTTAAAAACAAGAATATAACTCAAGTTACTTTACAAATGTAATGCATTACCTAAGTAATATAGTTACTGTAACGAATCTAATATTACGTAATATTATTACTACAAGTGACGAAGTTACTAATCTCATTAGTAATCCACTGAGTAACGCCTAGCCACAACGAAGTAATAAAGCCTACTGAATGAAGCTTATTTACCAGCTTCTTACTTATAACCAAGATTTGCACATTGTCCAACAGTGCAATCATATCATGTGATAAGATGGTAGTTTCACACGTGACAGCTTAAGGCTGTGGACACAAAGTAATATAATATGTAATATTATTAGTTACTTTATTTTATGGGTAATATGTAACTGTAATTAAATAGTTCAGTTACAAGTAATATGCAACTAGTTACTTTCTGTAAAAGTATCTTGCCCAACACCGAATACTATACAGTGTGTCATCACAGACACATTACTGGTATAAATGTAAAAGTATTATAGTCTTGAAGTCCTGATCATCCGCCCACCTGCATCCTTTTGTTAAACTAAGGTATGACTTGGAGTAACCTATAAATGAAAACTTGCAATGCAGAAGAGAATATCACTATTGGATCAGTACCATAAGGTAAAACAGTAGCAGATACAGCTTTACAGAAACAAGTAGGTATTTTTACAGCTTTATTAAGTAGTCATACATGAATGTAATATGGAAGAAATCATTTCAAATAAATATGGGATCTCAAGATTTCACCATTATACTTCTCCATTAAAAAAAATTATCAGGGTACATAGTTAAGGATTACAGTTCCAACAATATTACTGCAAGACTGGTTAATATATGTGACACCACCCACTGCCTTAAAATTAATATGAATATGTGTGGTTGTTTTTGTTGCACATATAAATGCAATGGACCACCTAAAATATGTAGCGTCAAATTACTGTTTCTGATCTGTGTTATTCCATGTAAGTATGTTGACTCAGATTACGTATATAGAAGTTTGAAACAAATCCTTGGGAAACAAGTTGAGTTAATCTCACAATATGGGTGTTGCACAGCGTATTGCATGTATACAGTACATAACTTAGTGTACCGAAGTAATTTTTGTCAAAGACTGCGCTCTCTTAGCTGGATGTACCTTGCAATCATAACTGGCTTATGTGCTCACTTGATGACTGGTTTTACATCTGCAGTTTAAAATTACCATATTAATGTCCTCACATTGAACTGTTAATTCCGAAATGTGCATGCAGTACTGAATCTGATGCGTCTAGCATTGGTAGATTGATCATATATTCTTGTTCATAGTAAATACAAATTGTGACTGAATTTGACAAAACAAGGCTTCCACACACATCCAGTTTTCTGACTTTAACCAATTGTAACTCAACTACTCAGTAAGCTATTCATCTAACATTTTCACACAATGATTCCATGGCATTGTAAAATGCCAGGTCAAAATTTGAAACTAATGGCATACTCCTACATTCAGTTAGGATGCTTCAAAGTCATGAAAGTGGATGTGTGTGGAAGCCTTGTTTTGTCAAATTCAGTCACCAATAGATTACGCATACATGTACACACAGAGAAGAGGGTCACAAACCACTAAACAACATAAAGAAAAATAAATATGGCTGAAGCTACATAAATAAAAATAGATCAAGGTATATACATTATTTTATTCACTGCCAAACTAATGTCATTAACTACACAGAACTTTCTTTCTTTTTACCAGTGTCAATTTGGTGATTACTTTTTGTTGAAACATTATACACATTTAATGATTGTGCAGTAGTGATCTGACACAGTTCAAACTGTGCTCCTGTTTTATCACTATTAGTATACGCCCTGTCAACTTTTAATGGGAAGTTCTCAGTGAAGCTCAGTATATCACATGTCAAAGCTGAGGCTTGACTGGTACTATTGAAGTCTGAGGTAAACTCTTGGTGGTGATTCATGGATCGGCAATTGTCTCTTATTCCTCCTCTTCGACTTGTTTGATTTTCTGATTGTGAGTTGCAATTTACTGGGTGATCATTATCTGTTCTTGAAAATTTATTTAAAGCTTCTACAGCCTGTTCCACCTCACTACTAGCCATTGCAGCATTGTTTTGTGGTGGTGAAGCATCACTTCTATGTTGAAGTACTGTATTCTGATGTCGCCTTGAAAAGTTAGCATATGGATTGGGCATGTTATCTGTAGCCGTTTCTTGATGTGGTACATGATTCCTCAGAAATTTTACATATTTACAAATCCTGGTGAGATACAGATACAGCATTAACCACACACCTCTGCATTATTTTAAGCATGTATTTGCTACAATTGTACATGTGGTCATTTACATAAGTAAACTACACATGTATGTATAATGGTAGTGCTAAATTGTTACACCAGTTTGGTAAGGATAGATCATTTTCTGTAAATGCTACATAACTTAATTCATTGGCTGCATAGCTAGTTATAAAAAAATTAAAGCTTTACATTTGAGTTGAGATGATAGAAATAAAAGGATACCATTTACTTACACCAGCTAGTGGACGTTAAATTCCTATAGCTACCTCAGTCATATTCAGTTGTGTGCGGTTTGCTCAGCCATGACTGAAGAAGGGATTAAATGTTTTCTAGATGATATCCCTTGCCTTTTATATTTGTCATCCCTGCTCAAATTTTAAAATTTTATTTTGTCTTACACTTGTTTATTTACCTCTATTACAGTATGATGAACCAACACATACTGCATCAAAGGAAAGAATTGTGCCAGACACATAATAAAAATTAATTGTGCAATTAAGCATGTGCCCTGAGTCGTGTCCCTAGCATTCATTTTCAGCTACATTCCACCTGTTATAAATGGAGAACAATACAAGGAGCATCGCTACAATCAATCTAGTGACCACAGAATTTACAAGTAAACATGAGCACAGATTACCATAATCGCTGAAGAAAGAAGTAGCCATTACAGTTTACTTTCAGCTATGCTCCGCTTGTTATGAATGGTATGAGAAGTGCCTCTGCAGCGGCGGAGCAAGTAGTTGATATGAGGGGGGGCTGGGCTGACCCAGACTTATTTATTTCTATAGTTTGGTAAGGTGAGACCAAAAAAAAAAAAAAAAAAAAAAAAAGGTCGCAACCAACTGACAAGAGCTTTCCACCTCACCAGCTACCATTTCTAGCTGATAAACTACATAAAAATCCTTACATAGCTCGCTACACACTGAATACTTTATTAGAGTGACTGCTCTATTAGAGTATCTCGATCTTTATCACGGTTTTCAGCCCCACTCCAAGAAAGATAATTTCGGTGTGATATCATTCTAAGGGGGGGCTAAGCCCCCCCTCAGCAGATCGTAGGGGGGCTTCAGCCCCCTAGCCCCCCCCCCCCCCCCCCCCTTTCCGCCGCCTATGTGCCTCTGTAATCAAACCAACCAGTGGCAACCACTATGAAAATTATAGACAATTCTTGTGATAGCCAGCAGAAACCATGATTCATTACCACCTATATGGTAGTGGAGGAAATAATGAGACACAAAGAAGGACAAAGGTAAGTTCATGATACATACACTGTAGCTGCTGCGCTGGTGACAAGACACATCTTGGGTCAAACAGTGAAGAAATCAAGCCCATAGCCTTAACCATAGTTGAGTTATGCTTGGCTGAAGGCATCGGTATACACAGTATGCAATTTTTTTCTGGGGCATTCATACATGATTCTGAACTATGAACACAGCTACAATAGCTATATTATATATTTAGTTAGTTAGTTAGTAGAAAACTAGTTTTTAAGGATCACAGAAAACTTGTTGGAAGGGTTTGGGATAATTTTTTGAGTTTGATCACAACTAACCTATATACCATACTTATTATATGATACTACCGCACTGTATGATTAGCATAACACAAGAGCTAAAATATTTATTGAATAGCTAGGAGTAACAAACTACTATAATATATTGTAGGTATATAGCGTACTTGTAAGTTAGAAGTATAACAATGATTGCAAACAGGACTATCAATGCAGACGATGCCATCCATATTGCTATTGTAATACGGTGGTCTACTTCATGACTACCATCAGTTAACTCTTCACATGGAGGGTCGCATATGTATAATGTAACAGTTTCTGAAACAAGTTCTATTCCTAATTGTCCATTTGTTAGAAACTGCTTGACATTTCCTGCCATGAATCCAGTTAGTTTGACATTATAAAGTGCTCTTGCATCACTGATACAATCAAATCTTTCAGTTGAAATGTTTACATTACATCCACAAAGTTCAAATATATGTTCACTTAAAATAGCAGATAGTTCAGAGTCATACTAAGAATTAACAATACATAATTATGCAACAAATCAAACTGAAAGTAATTATGGTAAACAAAATAAGTAACAGTATTTTTACATATTACTCTGCAGATAAAAAGTGTTGCAACATAATTATGCTATATATGTCAATTGTAGCGTATTATCAGGTACAGTACTTATTTCAGTGTCACTACAATGCAAGCAGCAAGATGTGTATGAGTCCAATTTATAAACGTAAGATTCTGAATTTTAGGTTCAGAGTGTAGACATAATGACATGTTATGAACACCATTAGGGAGCAGCTAATTTGTTTGCTCAGGTGTAAACCATTTTAGATACTAAATGCAGCTTCATACGGTACATTATATGGTACAGTCATACTGCTATAGTAGAAACATAATGAATGTTCTGTTAGAGTAGTTTTGACTGTTCTATTAGAATGCTATTAGAAGACAAATTATGATTTCCTAATTATACATGTACTATTATTTCATACATTATATTTATAATGCTTTCTCTGGAAAATTTTTCTTTGCTTATTGCTCCCAAGTTAATTATTCTCAGGAGAATATGTGTACTTTCTGCAGCTAGTAGATTGAGATACTAAAGAACAGCCATATATCACTTGGGTGGTTGTTTTGTTAGTAGTTTAGAGCAGTTACTTACCCTAAGTAACTGCTCTATTAGTGTATCTTAACCTTGTATGATGCCTTCAAGATGGTACTACAAGTAAAACATGTGAATTTTAATTGATTGTTCCTGATGATTATAGATCATATTGCTATCAATTATTTCAGAAGTCATTGCATGCATGCATACAAGAGTTCAAAAATTAGATGTAACTACAGGAACTCGTCTCCCTTCCCACTTATTCCCTGTTTGAAATTATATATGATGCTAAGTTTAAAAGCATATATAATTAGCTAATATTTGTTTTATGTATGTGTAGTATAGGTTTAAGGAGTTAGCAGTGTTTGTTAACAGATAACTACAACAATTTCTAGAGTCAATTTGCATTCATCTGAGCCCCCTGCCAATATCAAAGAGGTGAATATGTGTTTACTCCCAGTAATATAATAATCACACTCCCCATATGTGACTGGGTCTGGCAAAACCGGTCTTATCGCCCATGACAGCAGATTTGATTTTTCACCAAGAACACAAAGCTACATAAATAAACTATCAAATTTCACAATCAAAATCAGTCAGACTTGAGTGGTCTGCTTTTTCTGGCTGCTTTTCCTATGCATAGTGGTGATCTGAGCAAGCGGTCTGGGGCCCCAATGGAGCTCTGGCCAGTCTGGAGATGCATGGGTGTGTGTGGCTGCACGGCTTCATGGAGTTGAATAAAGACACGTGCTGTAAATGTGCTTTCATTTTAGTCAGTTTTGAGACCGTAATGGCTCATAACTTGGCCCAATTCATCCCTACACTTCCTCTTTAATTATTTTAAACAATCCCTAAAATATGGTGGGAAACTTGAGGCCTGGCTACTTCTACTGTGGATGCTTTTGAAGGTAAGAAGTTGTTGTAAATCATGTGAAAACTTGGTACACTCAGTTAGCTTTTACCATTGGTGAGCTATAACACACTGAATACTTAAAACTGGCATTTCTCAATACTTTTAAATAGGCGGTAAGACCGTTTTTGTCTGACTGGGTGACATATGTGATAACCGGAAAATCTTACGATAATACTTACATTAAAGTGACAATCATTATTGTGGATAATAGCCAGGAATCGAAGGTGACTAGTTGTATTATCAGTGTCTGTAAGTAAACAGCATCAAAACTTAAGATACTAGAATGTGTAATGCATAATGACTATTGCCTTACAAGGCATAATCTGTTCTAAACTTGTAATGCTGCTTTAGGCTAATTCATACTAAGTGCCAGAGCTATCAACAGATGTGCATAATAACCACATAAATTCCTTTATGCACTTGTGGCGAGTCACAATAACAAACCCTGCTGTGCATTTAAGGTTTCTATTGTGTACAAACACAATGGTACAATCCCTACAGTACATGTCTATCATTTTAAACTATGTTAAGCTCCATTCCAGTACCTGCAATACTACACCCATTTTCCAACTACTTTTGTACACTAAATACTTGGTCACATACACACATAGCTACAATATCTCACCATAGACAAGCAGGTAATGATTCTCAGTGACAGTCATTGTTGAGATGTTTGCAGAGCACGTGTAATATCCAGTATACCGAATAGTTGCTATAAAAGAAATGTTCTGATTTTCATAAACATCTCCCAGTGGGTTGGAGATATAAGTATCAGGAAGAGGCCGTCCCTCCAATGGGATACAAGTGATGTTTACCAATGTTCCACTATGTGCTATCGTTGGTCCATTCAGTATTATTTTTGGAGGAACTGTATATAAATATTTAAATTGCAGTAATAACCTTTTAGAGGGAATGTTGGTTTGTGGGTGGGAACTACACAATATACAGAGGCATAACTGTATTTACACAAGTTTGTGAGGAAATGCAATTACTGAATAACAATGGTAATAACTAAATTCTTTAACCAAATTAGCCTAAGGCTAAACTATTGGTTATCCAACCAGTTTCAAGTATGTGTTTATCATGGCTATAATTATATTGTGTAAACCTTGTAAATGAAGGTATAATAGTTTTCCCACTGGTGAAAGAGGAGAATCAGCAATGCACGCATAAGCTCCACTGTTATATTGAGTTAAATTAGACAGCATTAAAACAGTATGTGTATCATTTGTAGTGATGAAGTCTTCAGGAATGTATTTGTCTACTCTCATCCAACGAAACTTGGCTGGAGGTATTCCCTTGTTGATTATTGCGCAGATCAAATTCACTTCTGAACCAATAAACGCAGTATAGTCTTCACTGACAACTTCAATGATAGGATGAACTGCAAAGTATCAATAGAATTTAAACTAAATGTAAACCAAATGTTTGCTACAGTAGTCACCATATATACAACAGAAATATACCCTGTATGTCAGTAAAATAGAAGTATATAGGCTTTACCGAACTGCATACATACATGTTTGCACAGACCAACAGAATAATATTATATAAGTAGTCCTCACGACTGTGGGTATTTATTAGTTCCATGGTCTTTGATGCTTTGACACAGATTTTAAAGTGCATAGATTTAAACGGCACATCCACAAGATACCTAGTCAAAATAAATAAATCTTCTCAAAATTTGCATATTCTAATATATATGTACAATGTTATTTACATCCCACACAGTCATCAGTTCTATATAGTTCTAATGAACTTCATAATGATAATTATCCAGCTATGCACAAATGACTCACTATTATTGTTTATGCCATCAGTAAGCTATACACATTCCATCATTACTAGCTAACTCAGTAAGGTCATGTATGAGCATGTGACATATACATAGCAAGGTCATACCACATACACACACTTTGTCAACAACACCTGGAACATGGCTTTGCATGCCACCATGAGCTTATTATACCCAACTTGATAGGTTATTTTTATTTTCAATTGGCACAACTTACTTCATTTATTGCTTCTGTTCTTATATACATGATGATGTACAAAATATGTATTGCTCACATGCAAAAGTAAAACAAGATACATAAATAAAAGTAATATTGTAGAGTAATTACAAGCACTTAATAGCTTACCAAATATATTGACATTTAAAGGTTTACTGCATGGTCCTCCTACAGATGTGCAACAGTAATACTCTCCTTCATCACTACTTAACACTAGTGAGAATACTAAAGTATGTCTAAAAACTCTCACTCTTTCTGATTTTGAGTCATCAAATTGGTGCCAAGGTAATGATCGAAACCAAACTGAATTTTCCACTTCCTGCTTGGTGGAATTGTCTTCAGTGATGGTGTAGCATCCAATAACAGCACTATCATTAATAAATATATACTTGACATCATTTGGTTCTGTTACAACTCTTGCTGCAGCCATTCCTGAAAAACAGAGTGTATGTTAATTGGTCTTACCAGCTATACAGCTAGCTATAGCTACAAATTAGCTACGTAGCTAAATAAAAAAATTGGCTGTGACGTTTTGGACCACGTAGTTTACCGAACTCGAAAAAAGCTTTAAACGAAGCTCAACGGTAGACTAGATGAAGCACTAATAATTGCTGTCAGATCTTCGGTGTTGGTCACTAAATAATAATAACAATAATAATAATAATAATAATAATAATTGTAATCTCGCTTGTGTGTGCATGTTGCAGCTATCATCAAGTGCTGCACCTGTTGTATGTAGGATTGTTGCTGTAAAAATGACGACATGCAAAACTGAGATATCATTGCTGTTGTAGACTCTCATCGTCATCCGCTGCACCTCCCATTAACTAGCTAGCTATAGCTGACGATACCATTGCGCATATACACAGAATCTTAAGCCGGCACAGATCAGTTAGCTTCAAAACGTCTAAAACGCCAGCCTTTATATACTTTGGCGGCTTGCGCGGCCGGTCTAACGATAGCTTCCGGCCCCGCGCTAATAGCAAAGTGTTCTGCGCTAGGTATTAGCGCGGCGAGACTAGTTATCCCTCCTCCCCTTTGGTTCAATACATTCGCCGAGCTGAACTTGTCAAAAAACGTATGTATGATGAGCGAGTTCGTGATCTACTGAGCTACTGTTGTTTACAAACGGCTCGCTACAGTTCCTTCTGAAGACTTACAGTCCGACATTATTCTGGATTAGGTGCAAGCCGTCTTATTCCTTTCTTCGTTCTGCGATAATGTCAGTATTTACGAGGGTCAAGGTCTCACCCGGCCATCATCGACATCCTAGTCGACATCACAAGTTGCATGATCCAGCAATTGACTTCGCCTGCAGCTCTAACAGTTTAGAACCTGAATAGCTAATCATGTAGTGTATTTCTCTTTTTGTGTTGTGATGCATGTAGCAGTGTTTATTCTAGGGCTGTTAGGGGGGGAACCTCCCCCCCTAAAATCTCAGACTCACCCCCTAAAATTGTGAGTGACTACTACACTATACTTATAGGTTAAGCTTGTTTTTAAAATGGCACACCAAACGTGCTCTCAGATTCAATCTCAGAGTGGTTAATATGAAGAATTTTCCCAGGTTAAAAATTGCAAATGCAACCTTAAAATGCTCTCAGATTCAGTATCAGATCAATTAAGTTTTAAAAATCTGCTAGGGTAGCTACACATGCAACTAACTAAATTTTATGCATATAGTGATGGCTATTCAATATCTGAGAGCCCAAGTCTACCCAGTTTTTTCCAACTACCATGCTTAATTCTGAAAATTGTCCTTAAATTCAATCTCAGAAAGTGTAATTTGTAAAAATTTCTACTTTCGCAATGGCATGCACAGTCACCACTAATACTCACCAGATTTAATCTCAGAAAGCCTGATCATACAATCAGGTTTCACCCAATTACAAATATCAAAATTAACACTCATGACACAACGTTAAATGACTAACTAGTGTTTGGCAACTATTTCAAGTGTTTAACATAGTTCTGAACTTGGACGACTATATAGCAGACTTTCACCTGGTCACCCTCCAAATTCCTGATTCCCCCCCCCCCCCCCCCCCCAAAGGAGAAATCCTAGAATAAACACTGGCATGTAGGTTAATATTAAGTACCTATCAATGTCATGCCCCACCCCCGGGTAGGTGGGGGAATACAGGGGACTTGACAAAGTCTACACAGTAACACAAACTAGTGACGTTCACTACTTTTGTAGTGACCTTAACTACTCTTTTGTAGTGTCCCTCACTACGTAGTAATGAATGTCACTACCATGTTCACTACAACCTTAGTAGTGAATGTCACTACATAACAAAAATAATGCATGAGTATTGTGGCAGACATTAGTAGTGACCTTCACTATACATGTAGTAGTGACAAGGGTAGTGACCTTCACTAGTTAGTTTTTGCAGTGTAGTGTCAAATTCGTCAGTACTGGGGCTAAGAAGCTTGTCAAAACCCTGTTATGTCCCCACCTCAATAGAGGGGTTTCTATAGGGGATTTGATTTACCTATTAAAATAATTTTTGGTTCAGCAAACTACCGCTGTCAAATGAGCCAGGGGTGGGGCAAGTGTATAGATGTCAAATCCCCAGTAGGTGCATGAGGACCCCGGGGGTGGGGCTTGATATTGATAGGCGCATTACAATGGCGGATCCAGGATGGGGAATTTGGGGCAAATCCCCCCCCCCCCACTTTGTGGAGGAGCCATGCAGCCATATTTCTGATTAAAACACTAAACTTTGTCAGGCCAAGATCAGTTTATAAAACTCATGAAAATATACACATTTTACTAGCATTTATTACACATTCACCAAACCTAAGCGAACCAAAGTGAAACTAACTGCGAAATTGTCATCCAGCACCTTCGTGCGTACTAAGCGCCTCCAAAAATAATTAACGTGTTGCTAAGCAACTTTTAAGACTTCACAAGCATCTGCAAAGGCCAATTGGCAAAAACCAACAGTGTGACACTGCTAAGAGGTGGTTATTTGCTGCTTCAAAAATGCAGCAACTAACAAGAGAATCTGGTTCTCCCAAACCACCTACAACCACCTACAACTTAACCTGTTTGTGCCCCTCCCCTTTCCAGCTCCTGGATCCGCCCCTGCATTAATATTTTACTCTCGTATCCCTGCATGTGGCTAAAATAAAGGTCTTCTTTGTAAAATACAGATGGTGGGTGGTAAAATACACTCTGTTTTTACATTCATGAGCAGTTTCTGAAATTTCTTCTTACAAAGTCTAACACCTTTTTTGCATGCATAGCTAAGGTCCAGCCTTGAATTGGTTGTCAGTGAAAATGTAAGTAATCAGAAAATTCATTGAGTGTATCCTATCATTCGCATTCAATAATTGAACGTATATATTGTCAAGTACAATACATAATTTTACAATATATGTACTAGCTACTATATATACTACCTATATACTGATTGCTAGCAATAATTTGGTGGGGTAATTTGTTCCAATCTCAGATGGTCTTGAGGGAAAAAGCTCATCTGAAAACATGTTGTGATGACCATGGCATTGCTATGTGGAGAGGAGGGTGTTGTAGCTAAACAGAAGTAAGTGGACTGTACACTGTAAAAAATTAGTAGTGAATTGCTCTGCCACAATACTCACTACTTGGTGGTCAATGTAGTGAGTATTGTAGCAGCCATTAGTAGTGACGTTCACTACATTTAGTAGTGACGTTCACTAGTTTGTTTTTACTGTATATAGTGAGGTGGTACGTTGATAGATGAACTCTATGAATAGAGCAGGCCAATATCATGTTTGAAAAACGCTTCTTGTCAATCGATAGTCTTACATTTCAAGGGTAGTCGTTTCCAATAGTCCTGTAGAACCACCCGGGATTAAAATCAAATCAAGCGATCAAAGGTTAACTGAAGTTGCACTTAACCAAGCGATCAAGATGTCCTAGATCAAGCTAACTCAAAAGCAAAACAAAAATTTACATGTGTTGTTAAATTTAATTGCCAAGCAATCAAGGCCCCCTTTCTATCCCAGAAGAATTTGTGACTGGAATACTTTACCCACACCCGTAATCTTTACTGTACTGATACTTAATCAATTATGTACGTATGTAGTTATTATGATATTGTATCTGTATAAGTATAGCTATGCCGGCATCTTTTGGACTGTGCCTCTGGGTGTCACCAGCACATTGCTGACTACCCAGTATTCAAATCTTGATCCTCGCAAATAAATCAGTTTTGCAGATGGTTTTACAGGGCTATTGCCGTAGTGAGTACCACTTGTATTTCCTAATCAGTTACGACAGTTAGCCGGTCAAATATCCGTTCCTAGCTTGAGGAAAACCGGTGCTGGTGTCACCGGCAGTGATATATGTTTCCCCGGGTAACGTGTTTCCTGCACACATATCCCTAGGGATCCGTGTTTCCCCGCACACATATCACTAGGGATCCGTGTTTCCCACCAAAAGCTGTCAGGATTATGTTTTTGTAGTGTTGATCCCAAGATAGGTCTGATGATATTATAATTCCGAGACTTTTATGTGAACTATTTGTTAAAACCTGTGTGTCAGCTATTTTGTAATTAGTGATGACTTTTGCATTAATATAAGTGGACACTCTTTTTTGGATTAAAGGACATATTAAATCTCGTACTCTACAAAGTTGCTGAGTCTAAATCATTTTGAAACAGTGAAATATCTCCAGGACTACAAACAGTATTATAAATCTTGGTGTCGTCAATGAATAGTAAAGTTTTACTGATGGTAACACAAGATGGTAAATCATTCATGTAAATAATGAAGAGTAGGGGTCCCAAAATACTCCCTTGGGGAACCCCAGATGGAACCGGCAAGGGAGTAGATAATGACTGACTGCATGCCAAAGCTGTAGCTACATTGATTAGTTATACATAGCTGCAATCACATGATTTACTCTATATAGCTAGAGATAGTATTTTATTGTATATACATGTACTTGTAGCTACTGTTTTATTAAACTGATGCTATAGCTACATAGCCAAACCACAGCACAGTTTAACAGTTATAGTTGAATGCCAGTGAATGGCTTGATTTCCTCCATCAACATGTATAATTATAGTATTAGTTCTATAGGTATGGCTAGCTATGATTATATTATTATTAACACTTTACAGTGACCAGCACTGAAGGTCTACAACAACATGTGCCAAAAGCTGTACGTAGTGTTATATGCTATAACACTACGTACGTTGCACATGACTTTATAAAGGGGAAACGTATTACCCGGGGAAACACATATCACTGTGACTTGTAGGTTGCTAGCGAGTTAGTGATATGTGTGCGGGGAAACACGGATCCCTAGGGATATGTGTGCGGGAAACACGTTACCCGGGGAAACATATATCACTGTGACACCGGCTTTATATCCACTTCGTAAAATTGGCCCCTTCTAAAAAAAAGACTTTTGCGTCTCTAGAGGTAAAACAAACTGACTGTCTACGCCAACCCGGCATTACTAGTCTGGCGCCACCACTTGCCACCAGCCCCATCGCTTACAAAGTGGCGGCCGCGGGCGGCGCATTACGTGACAAAATTTATGTTTCGTGTGGGTGGGCGCGCGCGTGGTTCTAACAGTACTACGATTGAACCATAGATAATATATACCTCCGGACACGGGATATGAAACGGCTTCACTTCACACTTACAGTTCGCACCTCGCCTGAGATAAACTTGATGCCACAATCGCTTCTATTGTACACTCCAAGAAGATGGATACTGCTCACGCTGCTGCCGATAGACGAGATACTCCAATTTGTTTGGTGGAGAGCGTCATTTCAGGCGTTTTAACCGATGAGGGATTTACTTTGCCGACAGAAGAATCTAAATTGTATTTGCAAATTGCTACATCTCTCTCTGAAGCATTTAGCCAGCGCTCACGGAGCTGTTTAGACCACTCAAAGTGGTTGGTTGAGCAGTTGAGTAAACTTATTGATAAAGCAAAAAAGCGTGGTTCTCACTCGCTTAATGAAGAAAGACTGTGGAGTACATACCACCAACTGTGTAGTTCAGACACTTTTGAAGAAAAGTGGGAAAGGTTTCTTGTTGGAGAGAAGCTTGCAAAGGAACCTTTATTTTACCAGTACATCACAGACCAGACTTTTGAGCTCCTCATCAAGAATAAGTTACCAACAAATGAACAAGGTGGTACCAGTGTAGATCAAGAGAAATTGACATTTGAAGAGGAAAATGCTGTACGATATGTTGGAGGCTATGTCATTCGACAGCTAATGCACAAGAGTGTAGATAGTGGTGTTAAGCAGGTGCTTAGTGAACTAATAGATACAGGTGCTTGTACAGCAGAAGGACCAGCTCAGGAGTGGGTCAATGCTATTGACAGGGGAGGGTTGACCAGGATCACCACAGAAGCTTATCGACTATTTTATGCAATTGAAATGTGTGCAAGGCGACATCTGATCACTGATAATCCTAAAATACTGGAGAATATCAAGGATACATTGCAGGCCAATATATTACAAGATAGTGATGTTCTATTTTATTGGTGTCTTGCTGGACAGATTGAAGGTAATGAGGTTGCTGACAAAAGCTTGGCAAAGATTGCCGATTTGTGGATAACCATAAGAGCCAATTCCTTTGCTAAAAATATTTTAGAGATGTACAAGCAGAACAATAAGAAAGGAACTGAAAAGGCTAAATCATTGCGCAGTACTTTGTGTACATAATTACATTGTAATTCATTATTGTGTATACAATAATAATGAAATAGGAATAACAAATCAAGCATGGGTAAACAAAATGGTTACAACTGGGAAATGCAAAATGGCTACTTGCATAGATAGTGATATGCATCAACGAACAGCCGAATCAAAATTTAAACTGTCACTTGGATGTGTGCCTCCGCCTTTTTTTGAGTGGCTCATTCAAATCAACTGACTCTAGATCATAGCTTTTTCTTTTGCATCCACGGCAGTTACCAGTTATATCCTTTAGCCAAATTGAATTGATGACACGGATACTCTGAGTATTCTTAAGAAACTGGGCGACAGTCGGATTCTCATTGCTCTTTCCTTGCTGTCTCTGTATCCCAAAAAATTTTTCAAGAGCATCCTGGCTGAGCTTTTCACTAAGGAAACTGCTGACCCCCTCAATACTAAACAAATACGGAATTAGTTCCAGGAAAGAGCAAACTAAAATTATAAAGTAAAATAACACAATGGTAACCATCAAATGCACACCTGTCATTCTAATTCCCTGCTCAGTAATACTGCTGAGTAACATCTGCTTTTTTTCATCACCTTCACAGTCATCTCGGTCATTAACAGTTTTCTTCCAATGATCCAGATAAAGTATCAGCTCCTTCAAAAACTATTCATAGAACAATCAAATAATTAGATTATGTAAGAGGCTTGAAAACCTACTGTTAGTCTGAAGTCTTCAGCACTTCGGTATGGCTGTAGAAATGGCTTTCTACTTCTTTTGCCAGCAGAGTACGATGACACGTTAAAACAGTCGAAAAACTTGTCCATCTTGGCTATGAAATAAGATGTCTCAAAAGCTTCCCCACCACCAGTGAGCAAAATTGCCTTGGATACCGAGTCACTTAGAACCTTTATGCACAACACAAATGTACAATAATATAAATATGAAACATACACAGACACTAACAAACCTGTACTGCCAAATCCACACGCATCTTCGAAAAACTTGTGAGCTTAATGTGCTCATATGTCAACTTTGGTACTAAGCAAATACCAGGTGTTGAAGTATTAGCACCAGCATTCCTGTGATAAAGCTCCACAACTAGTTGCCAATCAACCGCACTACCATTGCACTACAAGAAAGGTACACTATAGCAATGATTTAAAAAAATGCATACTTACCCAAAGCTTTTCTTGAGCAAAACAATTCCTAATAGTTTTAATGAGGTGTGAGGGATCAGAAATAAAAAAAACTGGTGGTTTTCCTTTGCAGAACACATTCATCGTCTTGCATACCAAGCCCTTTCCTCTTCCATGCAAAGAAAACATGCACCGGTTGTCACTGGCTTCGTCACAAGTTACTGACACCACAGTCAATCCAAGGCGAGTCAGACGAAAAATACATTGCCGCAGAAGTGGAAATAACTGAGCACCCTTTGTGCTAGAGGCCGGAAACTGTGCATACGCAAACTTGAGGCTGTTGAAGAGCCCCCTCACCATTATCACAAGCATGCGCTTTGCTAGTGGTCTTTGCAAACCACTGCTGGGGTTCTGAAATTTCTGTTCTGCTTCCATCAGTACATTATTGACTTTTCCCAGATCTTCATAGCCCACTAATGTCCCTGTGGTCTTGTCGTACACCAATCCTTCCTTTATATACATTTCATCTATAACAATGTTCACATATTTTGACAGCTGACGAGGCTTTTGCTGCTTTAGGTGGTCTAGAAGTTGTAAATCCGTCGACACTGAAAAACCAACAACAGAAGGAGTAAAGTGTTTGTAATCTTTCAATGTCCTTTCTGATGGTAGCCTTATAACTCCCGAGTTTCGCAAAGTTGAGTAGCATCCACTAGATCTGTGGTGCAAGTAAAGGCACCATCGAATCACTGCTGGATGCCATCGCATGGAACGACTATCTTTTAACGAAGCTGCCTTGAGTTGCTGCTGCCAAAAAATTTCTTTAAATTTAGTATCATTTGCATCGTCACCTGAAGGACTGTGCTTATTCATAATTGTCAATAAATCACTGTGCATGTTACTGTCCACTTTCACTCCTTCCTCACGAATCATATCTTCTACTTTTTTGTGTAAAGATTGTATTTGTCGCTCCTTCTTTCTAACCTCATCATGCAGATTCCTCATTCTCTGATCCTTTTGTGATGATGTCAAATATCTGTAGTTGGTATGGCTAGAGGCTCCAGTCGATTCTGAGTTCGGTTGCTGTTGCTGCTTAAGCAGTCGATTAAGGCCACTGCGTAAAACATTCCTGTACTGTTTGCAGATCTGGCATCTACTTCCTGAAGTACCTTCCGGTAGTTTCCACAAACACCTGACATGACGGATTGTCAGGTGAAGCTGATCGTAATAAGCAACAACAGATGACCCTAATGGACAAAACTTACAGCACATGCCCATGCATGAATTTAAGATACTGTACCTTTATGATTGGTGAAAATACCCTCGTGCTTAATGATTAACGGATGGAACTTGATATCATTATTCCCTTCACACATCTTCTCTGGCTCAGGCAGATCTTCATCCTCAGCCAGTTCATCAAAAGCTTCAAAATCAGTCTGGCATGAAACATCAGCAGTAGTCACAATGGCTTCGACGGATATATTCCGTGCTGTTGGCGAGGCCACCTGGATGGAGTTGCTGGCAGTTGTGACCTCCTCCATGCCATCACTGCATGTAGGTGCATCTTTACAAGCAGGACTACTTGAAGGAGCAGCGTTCTTTGTTGACTTCCTTGAAGCTCCTTTTGGGACATACAGTCTAGTCTTGCGAGGCATGTCCTTAAAATCTATAAAACAATTACACTTATTGTTGGAGGAAATTTATTCACAGAACTGCACAATGTGATACCTACCTTACTTAAAAACACTGGATATTTCTTCACACCTTGCCCAGTTATCCAAATATGGGTACACAAAGAGTAGCCTCTTTATAACACATATTGCTGCCTGGAACGAAGAAAGAATATTTAATGGAAGTTTCACCGCCACTACCACACACAGTTGGGTACTATTATACTATGAATAAAGTTACAAGTGCGCATCTATCGTTACGAGGGAGTTGTGGGTACACAAATGCTCCCACAGCCACCAAATCTCTCCCAAAAACACAATAACCTTCGTAAAATCCTTACCTGACTTGTTCCCTCAATGGTTGAACGTTGCTGGACGCTGATTCAAAGCGATACACTCACACAAAACGAAAGCACGAGGAAGAAAATTAATTCGCGCAACCGCGCCTCTGGTATATTCACGGATACTGTTTCCGTGTAATGGTTATCGACACCTTCCAAAGGTGTTGATAGCCGAGGTGCGGAGTGTATATCAGAATGTATAGTGAAGTACTGCCGTTTCATATCCCGTGTCCGGAGGTATATATTATCTATGATTGAACCAGCACACACCAGGCAGAGACTGAGTAGGTGTTTTGCTAGCCCTGATGCCTAGGAGTTCTTTACATAGTTTACTAGTGTTCTACTTGCTGCTTTATCACCTCCGCAGTACCACAGTAACTGGCACTCAGGCTGTTACGAGATTTCAGCGATGGATTGTTGGTGACGACGTTTCCGCCAGTGCAGAATCGCAGTGTTCAGGCAGTGTATGTTATTGGTATAGCTACATGACTCGTAGGGATGGAACCATAATCAGTAAAACTTCGATGTTTACTACCAACCAAATTGGTGAATACATCTGGCAAGAACGAGGGCAAGAAGTCAATGGAGCACGAGTTGAAGTTTTATTCATCTACAAAGTGACTAGTAAGAATTGATCGTATAGTATTCGCTGTTAACACACAGCCAAATGTAGCTGTGAGCATGTCTTTTAAGCAGTCATGGCTTCTAGTGAAAGTGAAAGTGAAAGTGAAAACTGAGCTATGAGGACGGCTGTAAGCAATTGTGACGTTATACTTCCGGCCGGAATTCCGGCCGCTTACAGCACAGCGTTGCTATCGTGAGTAGTGTACTGCTACATAGACTACCACTACCGCCAAACGTTGGTACTTTGATTGTCTTAATACAAGAAGTCTTTGAAAATTTGGAGAGATGCACATTGTCCACAAGCTTTGGCTATCATACAGTAGTTAGCTATATGAGTTTTACTCGATCAGTAATAATAAATTCACACAATAAACAATGCCTACTTGTTCTAATTTCCTTCTGCTATACTTCCTTGTTCATTGTGTGACCCTTGACTTAGCAACGAATATTTTTTTATACTTTTTAACTGTGGGTTTCAAATCTTTTGTCTTTGATCGATACCATGAGGTTTCACTTAGGGAATTTAATACATTAAGAACATTAAGAACACTTACATTGGTAAATGCATGTTTTATCATTGCTGTTACTGAAAAATTGTAATATTTTGTAAACTGCTTTTTGTCTGGTATAAAACATGTTGCATAGTTAGTATTCATGTGTTAATTGCTAATATCATGAGTATACCATGATCAAATGCTAAAAAAGCAAAAAAAAAAATCCATGATCAGTTTGAAGATTGTTCCGTTAAATTTGAAAGAGGAAAGTTTTTCTGAGCATGTAAGTAACAGCGAGTCAGGTAGATGCCAGAAGCCATATCATTTAAACTCTTTTGTCAAGTAAGCAATGTTGTCGGTAAAGGCATGTATAATAAGTGTATTCATGTTATAATGTGGTGCCTCCGTGTCTCCGTGTGTCTCCATGCATGTATTATGCCAGATGGTTTGTGTGGGAGCAGCAAATAAACCCGCCCCCGCACAAACCAATAGTAACTACCCCACACAAATTGTCTGGCAAATGAGACTAGTGATCTAGATCATGATCATCTGTGATGTGAAGTCTGTATCTATTTCTATAAAGCACAGTTCCTAGATGCTTTGGTCTATCACTACTACCAAACTAGCTTGGTTGACATGTTCTGTGTACACCCTTGGACACTTGACATGTGGCCAGCATCCACATGGGTGGGTAATGGGTTCTGCATATAGATATGTGCAGTTTATACCATTGTAGTGATTCTGTTTGCTTTGTATAACCCATTTCAGGAAAGCTGTACTATGTGATCATCTCTATGCATCAGTAACATTGGCAAAATAGTAAGGCTCAAACGATTAGCCGAATATTCGAAGTAATATTTGTTTGCTTTGTAGCCAAATAATCAAGACACACGGTAGTGTGTTGTGCGGCCCAAGAAGCCAGCGCGCCACACCATGAGTATATTTGCAGGAAGAAAGAAAATGCGATTTTCACACCTTTGTAGCTCCATGATCCCTTATCCGATTGGAACTAGTTTCACTGCAGAGGTGCCCGCCAGGTAGGCCACGCCACATACCAAATTTGAAGGAAATCTCCCTAGCCGTTTCTGAGATATGTGTGGCCAAAGTTTCGTTTTAATTTCTTCGTTTTTTTTTCTTTGCCATAGGGGGGCTACGGGGGCTTCAATTTCTTTTCGTACCCTTTGCAAATATTGCTAAAGTGTGGCCTTTACAATACATCAAATGAATTTTTACTGGGGCCCCAAACAGGAAAATTTCCCTTCCCTTCTACCCCTAGGTGGTTGGTAACTCTTCCATATGGTGAGTAGCTGTTCAGATCAAATCTGCATATTTTCTGTCCATTTCCCCTGCCAAGAGTATATAATAGAAACCAAGAGTGTCAAACGGTGTATTAGCATTTGCATAAAGTAACACGGATATTTCAGTAATTGTTCGTTTACGCAAAATGGTAATTTGAAATGTGTACATGGCAATGGGTCTTTGTTTGCCAGTTTTCCATGTTATTCAACCAAGTATTCAGTTATTGTACAAGGAAAGTGTAGTAAGGACCCAAGATACTCCAGCTTGCTAACAAAAATGGTTGCACAAATGAGCATGTTGTCACGCCTTCAGGGATCCGCTTGGCAGTTCCAGAACTTTAACATTACCCATATCCCTTTAATGCTATAATGTTTTCACTGGTTTAGTGGTGGCAGAATTGGGATAAATTCAGCAACCCTTAATGGAAATATAAACAAACAATTACTGTAATATCTGTGTTACTTCAAGCAATCATTGATCACAGGGTAATATACCCATTCGATACTCTTGGTTACTATTATATACTCTTGGTCCTACCATTGTGCTCTGGCTCAGATAGACGAAATGATCTGACGAAATGATCTGATGAAATAGTTTACTTCCACCATATCCCACAAACTACACTGGCAAGGCCACCAGGCAGAAAATAAAAAGGGGCCACATACAATATGGAAAAGTATACCAAATGCTGACATTTTACTGAGGCCAAACAAGCCATGGTAGGAAAAGATTGCTCCAGTTACCACACCCCTTTTAAGTGGCCCTGCACACTGGTAGTACACGAATATGGTAAGTAGTTGTTCAGAACAAGTCTGTAAATCAGATGTCCTTTACACAGACTCTAGAGTGCATTTCCGTTTCCAAGGAGACAGGCACATAATCAGTTTAAGACTTTGAAAATCAGATGGTCACTCTATAGACCTTACATGAATATGATTGAGCATAGCTACTTTGTTAGTCAAATTCTTTCATCAAAGGAATGCACTAGTATTCCATCCCATTTCACATTCCATGTTTCACAAAATCCCCCACAGTGTTGCACTCAGATAAGTACTGTGTTTGCTGATGTTGGTGTTGATAAGAGAAACCTTTTAATGTATTAAGGTGGTAGTCAAGCAGATGGCAGGTGTAGAAACCTGATAACCTATGAAGCCAGCTGTTGTGTTATAATTTCTTGCCATGGTACGTAGATGCTGTTGAGCTCATAAGTGCTACAAGGCACAAATGAGTTTAACACTTAGGATATAGCTGCATTTTATTTTATCTTTTGTGAAATGCTTTTATGTCGTTATAGAAACAGCAGTAATTGCCTGGGCTGTGCCTGGTTAAGCTAACAGGTGCTATAAGCATCCATATAATGTTATCACAGCAGTCGTATTTAAAAGAATGGTGATTTCAATAAAGTTGTGTTTCTTGTCCCCTAAAGCAGAGACCTTACAAAATGGTTACCGTGTTCTTGTTACAGTATTGAAGTTTACAAAAAGCACACAAGTACTTTGAGTCCTTATGGCTTCCTTTAAAACAAATATCATAAGCAGGTGATGATGCTATTAAACCATAGGATGGCAGCCCTATATGGACTTCAGGGTTTGTTTTTTACACTCCTTCACACCTTTAGTTCCTATAGGCAATTCCAGAGAATACATTGTAACTAACAACCCCTCAGTGTAAGTTCTTGTAGATAAGAAAGAACACACCATTAAAATCTGTGTTACGTGGTTATAAAACTTCTTTAATCAAGCGTGCATTATACCAGTGTACCTGCTGAGAGTTTTCTTTCCACACCGGCTTGTAACAGGCCAAAATGTGAACACTAGTCATGGGTAGTAGCAAACATAACCATCATCCTGCAGTTAGATGTTTTGTGCATTCTGTAGTGCCAATATTGACGATAATACAGACACTGTTAGGAATAAAATGGGGGATGATCACATTTTCTTCAAGTAATGTTATCTAATAGCACAGCAATGCTATTCATCTCTTGTTTCACTACTTTTTATTGCTTGGATCCCTACTTTATTATATTTTTAATATACTAGTTTGGTTGGTTTTTGTTATAGCATACAGCTATACATGTATGACTGCAGTATCTCGAGTAAGCCTTTCACCTACTACTACCAGGGGGTGTGTTACTCTTTCATTGTGCTAACATTATGAATATAGCTAGGCCAATAGTTAAAATATATTCTTACAACTTGTTTGTCAAACCAAACTTGTTTGTAGCTGAACTCTCTACAGGAAGTACATGGTTTTGAATAACATAACTCTATAGGATTTATTTTGTAGCTGACTGCTCTAATAGGGTGGCTGCACTGTCAGAGTATCTTGATTGCGCACTTGCTACATGTAGTTAGTTTTTGCCTTATAAATGAATGGTTTTAAATCCAATTCTGCGAAACCACAAAGGCCTTTTACTAGTGATTAGTCTACGGTTTTTGATGAGTGGGGTTTGTCTGGGAGTCATAGTATGTAGTTGGTTTTTTTTGTATTAGCATAACTTGATCATGTAATTATTACACATTGTTGCATTTTGCACTGTATCTTCATGGTCTTTTAACTTTAATTTCTTTTAAGCCACAAAAGGTTTGAGGTTTAATAGTTAACCTCCTTCTTGCTATAATCTGTAGACATGGCAAAATATTAGTTTTATATTTCATGGATAATTGTTAATAACTCTGGCAATGTTTGTTCCATCCAAACCAAACTTGGTACCAAGGTTTTCCTTTGAGTCCCCCTTATTTGTGTTGAATTTCAAGACAAATTGGAAGAAATTGAGCCAGTTGTTGAAGGTTTAAATCTTGGGAATGCTTGTGGTGATTATGCTCAAATTTACGTTCTGAAGGACCTATTCTGATTAGTTTGTTCACTTTAAGTAGCACAAATATACCTCATAGCCACTCTAAGTTACTAAACATTAACCAATGTATTTATCTCACCCAGTCTGCCTCTCCTGTTTCAAGGTTTGTTCCCATGTGCTAATTGACAACCCATGCACTTGGGTGATAAGTTATGTAGCTATCACCCATTCTGGTACTGTGATCATTCCATGTACTGAGATCAAGACACACGGTAGTGTGTCGTGCGGCCCAAGGAGCCGGCGCGCCACACCGTGAGTATATTGACAGGAAGAACGAAAACGTCATTTTCACACCTTTGTATCTCAGTGATCACTTATCCGATTGGAACCAAATTTGCTACACAGTTGCCCGCCAGCCAGGGGAGTCTACATTCAAAATTTGAAGGAAATCGCTCCAGCCATTTCCGAGATACGAGCTGCCAAAGTTTCTTTTTTTTTTCTTCGTTTTTTTTTTCTTCTTCGTCTTTTCGCACACTTGCAAAAATTGCTATAACAAGCAAACGCGTACTCCGATCGCCATGAAATTTGGCACACAGAAAGGGAGTCCAAAGGCGAATCCTAGCATCAAATTTAGTACAAATCCGATGAATGGTTCAGGAGTTATGACCGATTATTCGCGTAAAACAAGATCGATTTGTTGTCACGCCTACAGGGTAAACCGCTTCATGGAATGAGTTGAAAATTGCTATGTAGATGGAGTAACCATCGTAGGAGTGCCTTTTGGTGGTTTGAAAGGAATCAAGATAAAGACCATGGAGATATGATACAAAACCCAACCTGTGTCACAATAACGCGATCGATTTTTACGAATAAAAAAGTATTAGTTTTCACGCCTAGAGTAAAGTATCAATTATCGGACAATATGATGTTCGGACAGCTGCCACCCACTTCCTGGAAATCCTGCAGCTTAGGTTATTGTGCCAAATGGTAGGCTACAATAAGCAATAATTATCCTCCAACAATCAGCTTTGTGTGATTAAAAGCTTAAGAGTTACAGCCAATAGTATGCTTAGTCCGATAAAATCTATGCTCGGATAAAACTATCAGTTGTCGGACTTTGATTTTTACTACCAGTAAACAATGTCCAATTTATTTCAAATTTGTATGCAATATACCTGTACTCATTAGCTATTAATGGCCAAAAAATGGTTTCGTTATCTTTAGCATAGAGGGAGTACGAGCCTCCCAATTTTTAGCGGTATTGTCGGACGCCCTCCGCTTTAATTTAGCCATGCCCACCAACAGAGTTTGTATGCTTTTGCAACAAATGCACCAGTGCTAAACCACAGAAAAAGGTAAATAAATATCTCTCAGGAGTAGAGGTGTGCTTTAAAGTTTATATTCAGGATATTTCCATTGGAACGCAGTATTTTTGACTCCTAAATGAAGGAAAGGTGGAAAAATGAAGTTATGCAAAACCACCTTCTGACCACCTACATATGCTAGTCTTGGTGTCCTATCACAAATGCTGTCACGGAAATTGAAAGGCTTTTCTTTCTCTACCTTATATGGGTGAAACAAAAAAGACGAAAATGTTGCTTTGTGCATCCATAGAAGGTAGAAAATGGAACATCTTTTCATTTCTAGGTGGTATTCGCGATCGAGGCACCAAGACTTACAAATGTGGTTGGTCAGAAAGTTGTGCCTCGTAATTTCATTTTTCCACATAACGTGCATCTCCTTCATTTATGAGCCAAAAATACTGCGTTCCAATAGAAATATCCTGAATATCAACTTTAAAACACACTTCTACTCTTGAAAGATATTTATTTACCTTCTTCTGTGGTTTAGCACTGGTGCATTTGTTGCAAAAAGCATGAACTCTGTTGGTGGGCATGGCTAAATTAAAGCGGAGGGCGTCCGACAATACCGCTAAAAATTGGGAGGCTCGTACTCCCTCTATGCTAAAGATAACGAAACCAGTTTTTGGCCATTAATAGCTAATGAGTACAGGTATATTGCATACAAATTTGAAATAAATTGGACATTGTTTACTGGTAGTAAAAATCAAAGTCCGACAACTGATAGTTTTATCCGAGCATAGATTTTATCGGACTAAGCATACTATTGGCTGTAACTCTTAAACTTTTAATCATGCGAAGCTGATTATTGGAGGATAATTATTGCTTATTGTAGCCTACCTTTTGGTACAATAACCAAAGCTGCAGGATTTCCAGAAAGTGAATGGCAGCTGTCCGAACATCATATTGTCCGATAATTGATACTTTACTCTACTAGGCAAACCGCTTAGAGCAATGAGCTGAAAATCGGTGTATAGCTGGAATAATATTCATAGAAAGGCCTTGCAGTAGTACAGAAGAATCGGATTACAAACCACTGAGTTATGATTCTAAAGCCAACTACGTGTAGCAAATGCGAGATCGAGATACTCTAATAGAACAGTCACCCTAATAGAGTATTCGGCTAATTTATTTACTCCATTATAGAATTTTATAACATCACAAATTATTCTGTAGGGAGTTCAGCTGCAAACAGTTAATCTTATAGACAGTGCAGCAAGAAGCAAGTCACCATGTGGAGAGTTAAGCAAATATATCACTATAGAGATTCAGAACATTACAAGTCACACTGAAGAAAGTTCAGCTATAAACAAGTCATGCACCCTGTATAGAATTCAACTACAATTAAGTCACTCTCTAGAGAATTCAGCTACACACAAGTCACTGTGGAGAGAGTTCAGCTACAAACAAATTACCCTGTACAGAGATCAGCTACAAATAAAACACTTTGCAGAGTGTTCAGCTACAACAAATCAACCTTTAGAGCAATCAGCAATGAACAAATCAACACAAATCTACCTGTAGAGAGATAAGCTACAAACAAATCACCCTGTAGAGAGTTCAGCTACAAAAAATTCACCCTGTAGAGACATCAATTAGAAACTAGACACAATGTAAGGAGTTCAGCTACAAGCAATCACCCTGTAGAGAGTTCAGCTAAAACAAATCAACCTGCAGAGAGATCAGCTACAAACAAATCACCTTATAGAGGGTTCAGCTACAAACAAATTACCTTGTAGAGAGATCGGCTACAAACAAATCAACCTGCAGAGAGATCAATCAGCTAAAAACAAATCACCTTATAGAGGGTTCAGCTACAAACAAATTACCTTGTAGAGAGATCGGCTACAAACAAATCAACCTGCAGAGAGATAAGCTACACACAAATCAACTTGTAGAGAGATCAGCTATAAAAAAATCACCCTGTAGAGACATCAGCTAGAAACTAGACACAATGTAAGGAGTTCAGCTACAAGCAGTTGCAAATCACCCTGTAGAGAGTTCAGCTAAAACAAATCAACCTGCAGAGAGATCAGCTACAAACAAATCACCTTATAGAGAGATCAGCTACAAACAAATCACCCTGTAGAGAGATCAGCTAGAAACTAGACACAATGTAAGGAGTTCAGCTACAAACAAACCAACTTGTAGAGAGATCAGCTAAAACAAATCAACCTGCAGAGAGATCAGCTACACACAAATCAACTTGTAGAGAGATCAGCTACAAACAAATCAACTTGTAGAGAGATCAGCTAAAACAAAATCACCCTGTAGAGACATCAGCTAGAAACTAGACACAATGTAAGGAGTTAAGCTACAAGCAATCACCCTGTAGAGAGTTCAGCTAAAACAAATCAACCTGCAGAGAGATCAGCTACAAACAAATCACCTTATAGAGAGTTCAGCTACAAACAAATTACCCTGTAGAGAGATCAGCTAGAAACTAGACACAATGTTAGGAGTTCAGCTACAAGCAAATCACCCTGTAGAGAGTTCAGCTAAAACAAATCAACCTGCAGAGAGATCAGCTACACACAAATCAACTTGTAGAGAGATCAGCTACAAACAAATCACCCTGTAGAGAGATCAGCTAGAAACTAGACACAATGTAAGGAGTTCAGCTACAAACAAACCAACTTGTAGAGCGATCAGCTAGAAACAAATCACCCTGAAGTGAGGTCAGTTACAAAAAAATCACCCTGTAGAGATATCAGCTAGAAACAAATCACTCTGAAGAGAGGTCAGCTACAAAAAATCATCTTGTAGAGAGATCAACTACAAACAAAACACTTTGCAGAGAGTTCAGCTACAAACAAATCAACTTTTAGAGTGATCAGCAACAAACAAATCAACCTGTAGAGAGATCATCTAGAAACAAATCAACCTGCAGAGTGATCAGCTACAAACAAATCAGCTTGTAGAGAGATCAGTTAGTAATACACACAAATCAACCTGTAGAGAGATAAGCTAGAAACAAATCACCATGTATAGAGTTCAGCTAAAACAAATCAATCTGCAGAGAGATCAGCTACAAACAAATCACCTTATAGACAGTTCAGCTACAAACAAATTACACTGTAGAGAGATCGGCTACAAATTAATCAACCTGCAGAGAGATCAGCTACACACAAATCAACTTGTAGAGAGATCAGCTACAAACAAATCACCCTGTAGAGAGATCAGCTAGAAGAGGTCACCTTGTAGAGAGTTCAGCTACAAAGAAATCACCACATAAAGAGTTCAGCTGCAAATAAATCACTTGTAGAGAGTTCAGCTACAAATAAATTCCCCTGTAGAGGGATCAGCTAGAAAAAGTCACCTTGTAGAGAGTTCAGCTACAAAGAAACCATCATGTAGAGAGTTCAGTTACGAACAAATCACCCTGTAGAGAGATCAGCTAGAAGAAGTTACCGTGTAGATAGTTCAGCTACAAACAATTCACCCTGTAGAAAGATCAGCTAGAAGAATTCACCTTGTAGAGTGTTCAGTTACAAAGAAACCATCACGTAGAGAGTTCAGCCTCAAAAAAACCACCTTGTAGAGAATTCAACTACAACAAATCACCCTGTAGAGAAGAAGTTACCTTGTAGAGAGTTCAGCTACAAAGAAACCACCATGTAGAGAGTTTAGCTGCAAAAAATCACCTGTAGAGAGTTCAGCTAGAAACAAATCACCCCGTAGAGAGATCAGCTGGACGAAGTCACCTTGTAGAGGGTTCAGCTACAAAGAAACCATCATGTAGAGAGTTCAGCTGCAAACAAATCACCCTGTAGAGAGTTCAGCTACAAAAAATCACCCTGTAGAGAGTTCAGCTAGACGAAGTCACCTTATAGAGAGTTCAGCTACAAAGAAACCATCATGTAGAGAGAGCTGCAAACAAATCACCCTGTAGATAGACCAGCTAGAAGAGGTCACCTTGTAGAGAGTTCAGCTACAAAGAAACCATCCTGTAGAGAGTTCAGCTGCAAACAAATCACCCTGTAGAGAGTTCAGCTACAAAAAAATCACCCTGTAGAGAGTTCAGCTAGACGAAGTCACCTTATAGAGAGTTCATCTACAAAGAAACCATCATGTAGAGAGTTCAGCTACAAAGAAAGCACCATGTAGAGAGTTTAGCTGCAAACAAATCACCCTGTAGATAGACCAGCTAGAAGAGGTCACCTTGTAGAGAGTTCAGCTACAAAGAAACCATCCTGTATATAGTTCAGCTACATTTCAAGTCACCCAGTAGAGAGATCAGCTGCAAAAAAATATCCTGTGGGGAATAATGGGCATGTAATAAATATATGTATATAATGTGTATAATTACTAATAAAATCAAAAATAATTGAAGTATTACAAATCTTCTTTAAGTTCTTTTCTTCTTCCTGTGGTAAAGAAAAAAACACATGGGTTAAAAAAGTCCCAAAGCCAGCCATAGGCCGGCTTTGCAGTATACAAATACAAAAAGAAGTGATATCTAATCAAAAACAGCCAAGCTGTAAAAAAAGGTGCGGCCCCCAAAAAGGCCATGGTGAAAAAAGATGTGAAATCCAAGGTGGCGGCCAAGAAATGGCTGTGATGGTAGGTTAATGGTAAAAATTTTAATAACGACAATTCAGGTGAATTTGATGCCACTTGGATTTCACATCTTTTTTCACCATGGCCTTTTTGGGGGCCGCACCATTTTTTACAGCTTGGCTGTTTTTGATTAGATATCACTTCTTTTTGTATTTGTATACTGCTAGGCCAACCTATGGCTGGCTTTGGGGCTTTTTTAACCCATGTGTTTTTTTTATTTACCACAGGAAGAAGAAAAGAACTTGTAGAATATTTTTAATACTTCAATTATTTTTTGATTTTATTAGTAATTATACAAATTATATACATATATTTATTACATGCCCATTATTCCCCACAGGATATTTTTTTGCAGCTGATCTCTCTACTGGGTGACTTAAAGTATAGCTGAACTATATACAGGATGGTTTCTTTGTCGCTGAACTCTCTACAAGGTGACCTCTTCTAGCTGATTTCTCTACAGGGTGATTTGTTTCTAGCTGAACTCTCTACAGGTTATTTGTTTGCAGCTAAACTCTCTACATCCATGGTGGTTTCTTTGTAGCTGAACTCTCTACATGATGGTTTCTTTGTAGCTGAACTCTCTACAAGGTGACTTCTTCTAGCTGAACTCTCTACAGGGTGATTTCTTTGTAGCTGAACTCTCCACATGATGGTTTCTTTGTAGCTGAACTCTCTACAAGGTGACCTTGTCTAGCTGATCTCTCTACAGGGTGATTTGTTTCTAGCTGAACTCTCTACAGGTGATTTGTTTGCAGCTAAACTCTCTACATGGTGCTTTCTTTGTAGCTGAACTCTCTACATGATGGTTTCTTTGTAGCTGAACTCTCTACAAGGTAACTTCTTCTAGCTGATCCCTCTACAGGGCGATTTGTTTGTTGTTGAATTCTCTACACAGTAATTTGTTTGAGGCTGAACTCTCTACATGGCGGTTTCTTTGTAGCTGAACTCTCTACAAGGTGACTTTTTCTAGCTGAACTCTATACAGAGTGATTTGTTTGCAGCTGAACTCTCCACATGATGGTTTCTTTGTAGCTGAACTCTCTATAAGGTGGCCTCTTCTAGCTGAACTCTTTACATTGTGTCTAGTTTCTAGCTGATCTCTCTACAGGGTGATTTGTTTGCAGCTTAAATCTCTACAGGATGATTTGCTTGTAGCTGAACTCCTTACATTGTGTCTAGTTTCTAGCTGATCTCCACAGGGTGATTTGTTTGTAGCTGATCTCTCTACAAGTTGATTTGCTTGTAACTGATCTCTCTACAGGGCAATTTGTTTGTAGCTGAACTCTCTATAAGGTGATTTGATCTCTCTGCAGGTTGATTTGTTTGTAGCTGAACTCTCTAAAGGGTGATTTGCTTGTAGCTGAACTCCTTATATTGTGTCTAGTTTCTAGCTGATCTCTCTACAGGGTGATTTGTTTGTAGCTGATCTCTCTGCAGGTTGATTTGTTTGTAGCTGAAGTCTCTATAGGGTGATTTGTTTCTAGCTGATCTCTCTTCAGGGTGATTTGTTTCTAGCTGATCGCTCTACAGGTTGATTTGTTTGTAGCTGAAATCTCAACAGGGTGTATTGCTTGTAGCTGAACTTACATTGTGTCTAGTTTCTAGATGATCTCTCTACAGGGTGATTTGTTTGTAGTTGATCTCTCTGCACATTGATTTGTTTGTAGCTGAACTCTCTACAAGGTGATTTGTTTCTAGCTGATCTCTCTACAAGTTGATTTGTGTGTAGCTGATCTCTCTGCAAGTTGATTTGTTTGTAGTCGATCTCTCTACAGGGTAATTTGTTTGTAGCTGAACTGTCTATAAGGTGATTTGTTTGTAGCTGATCTCTCTGCAGGTTGGTTTGTTTGTCTCTACAGGGTGATTTGTTTCTAGCTGATCTCTCTACAAGTTGATTTGTGTGTAGCTGATCTCTCTGCAAGTTGATTTGTTTGTAGTCGATCTCTCTACAGGGTAATTTGTTTGTAGCTGAACTGTCTATAAGGTGATTTGTTTGTAGCTGATCTCTCTGCAGATTGATTTGTTTTAGCTGAACTCTCTACAGGGTGATTTGTTTCTAGCTTATCTCTCTACAGGTTGATTTGTGTGTAACTGATCTCTCTACAAGCTGATTTGTTTGTAGCTGATCACTCTGCAGGTTGATTTGTGTCTAGCTGATCTCTCTACAAGTTGATTTGTTTGTTGCTGATCACTCTAAAGATTGATTTGTTTGTAGCTGAACTCTCTGCAAAGTGTTTTGTTTGTAGCTGATCTCTCTACAGGGTAATTTGTTTGTAGCTGGACTCTCTGCACAGTGACTTGTGTGTAGCTGAATTCTCTAGAGAGTGATTTAATTGTAGCTGAACTCTCTACAGGGTGCATGACTTGTTTATAGCTAAACTCTCTTCAGTGTGACTTGTAATGTTCTGAATCTCTACAGTGATATAATTGTAGCTTAACTCTCCACAGGGTGACTTGCTTCTTGCTGAACTGTCTATAAGATTAACTGTTTGCAGCTGAAGTCCCTACAGAATAACTTGTAATGTAATAGAATTCTATAATGGAGAAAATAAATTAGCTGAATGCTCTATTAGGGTGACTGTTCTATTAGAGTATCTCGATCTCGCATTTGCTACACGGAGTTGGCTTTCGAATCATAATTCAGTGGTTTGTAATCCAATTCTTCTATACTACTGCAAGGACTTTCTATTAAGATTATTCCAGCTATACACCGATTTTCAGCTCATTGCTCTTAGCGGTTTGCCTAGTAGGCGTGAAAACTAATACTTTTTTATTCATAAAAATCGATCGCGTAATTGTGACACAGGTTGGGTTTTGTGTCATATCTCCGTGGTCTTAATCTCGATTCCTTTCAAACCGGCACTCCTACGATGGTTACTCCATCTGCATAGCAATTTTCAACTCATTCCATGAAGCGGTTTACCCTGTAGGCGTGACAACAAATCAATCTTGTTTTACGCGAATAATCGGTCATAACTCCTGAACTATTCATCAGATTTGCACCAAATTTGATGCTAGGATTCGCCTTTGGACTCCCTTTCTGTGTGCCAAATTTCATGGCGATCGGAGCACGCGGTTGCGTTTTATATCAATTTTTGCAAGTGTGCGAAAAGACAAAGAAGAATAAGAAAAAAAAAACGAAGAAAAAAAACGAAACTTTGGCCGCTCATATCTTTGCAATGGCTTGAGTGATTTCCTTCAAATTTGGAATGTGGACTCCCCTAGCTGGCGGGCAACTCTGCAGCAAATTTGGTTTCAATCGGATAAGCTATCACCGAGATACAAAAGTGTGAAAATGACGTTTTCTTTCTTCCTGTAAATATACTCACGGCTTCTTGGGCCGCACGACACACTACCGTGTGTCTTGATACTGTAACATACCAAAAACAGCCAAGCTGTAAAAAAAAAGTGTGCGGTGCCCAAAAATGCCAGGGTGAAAAAGTTGTGGGATCAAAAGTGGCATCCAAGCAGTTGCTGTGATGGTAGGTTAATGGTAAAAATTTTAATAACAACAATGCAGGTGAATTTGTGTTACCTCCTCCAAGTTTCTCTAGGATTCAACACAAAATTTGCCTGAATTTTCATTATTAAAATTTTTGCTATTAACCTATAGCATCACAGCCATTTCTTGCCCCCCACTTTTGATTTCACAACTTTTCACCGTGGCCATTTTGGGGGCCACACACTTTTTTTACAGCTTGGCTGTTTTGGTTTAGATATCACTTCTTTTTTGCATTGCAAGCTACAAAGTCAGCCATAAGCTGGCTTTGGTTACTTCCTTTTAACTTGTTTTTTTCTTGACTGCAGGAAATATTGAACAAGAGAAGCAATTATAATAATGTGTGTGTTGGTTTTTGTCTGATTAAGTATTTGTATATTTAACACTGGATAAAATGAATGATTGTCATATAAGTAATAAGGGCGACTCGTTACATAACTGAACTGTAGCTGAACTCTCATTGTTTGTAGTTGAACTCTTTACAGGGTGACTTGTGTCTAGCTGAACTCTCTACAGGGTGACTTGAGATGTAGTTGAACTCCTGTTTTTAGCTGATCTCTTGACAGGGTGACTTGTTTCCTGCTGATCTCTCTACAGAGCGACTTGTTTCTAGCAGGTGATCTCTCTACAGGGTAACTTGTTTTTAGTTGAACCCTCTACAGGGTGACTTTAATTTAATGTAGTTGAACTCTCTATAGGGTGACTTGATCAAGCTGATCTCTGTACAGTTCCCAACTGATCTCTGTACAGGGTGATTTGTGTCCAGCTGATCTCTGTACAGAGTGACTTGTTTCTAGCAGGTGATCTCTCTACAGGGTAACTTGTTTCTATAAGCTAGCTGAACTCTCTACAAGGTGACTTTAAATGTAGCTGAACTCTCTACAGGGTGACTTTAATTTAATGTAGTCAAACTCTGACTTGATCAAGCTGATCTCTGTACAGTTTCCAGCTGATCTCTCTACAGGGTGATTTGTTTCCAGCTGATCCCTGTACAGAGCGACTTGTTTCTAGCTGATCTCTCTACAGGGTGATTTGTTCAAACCAATCTCTCTACAGGATGATTTTTTCTCTATTGTTTATACACTGGTAAGTCCATGAAGAATGGATTGTATGTACTGTGGTATGCCAAAAGGCACCTCTCAGGCCGAAGCAAACGTCGAACAGTGAAAAAATCAAGCCCATAGCTTTAGCCATTGTCGAGTTATACTTGTCTGAAGACATCAGTCAGTCAGATACTCAGTCGGTTATTCAGTCAGTAGAAAATTCCGCTAAATATTATTTTTAAAATTCCGTAGTAACTTGTTTAAAACATTTCGGGTTGATCTGAAGGCTTGTTTGGGCTCAGTTTTGCCTAACCAATACATCGTCTGGGAAAAGTGAGGCTGGTTTATAGGTGATGTTTTTTCATTGGCCAAGCCTACTCCTTTGTGGTCCCTACTATACAGTACGATATGTACTGTATGATTACTTATGTTATAATAAAGTAATATAATGCGTTACATGACAAAGTGACGAGTAATATATAATGGATATTACATTTGGATCAAATTGTAATGTGTTACTTCTTTTAATGCGCATTGTATCCAGTACAGGATTGGTTGCAATTTTGGCTCTTTTGTGTCCCATTCATCTTTGCTGACAGCGAAAAGTGTCGATTTGGCAGTATCACGTCATGGCTTCCCTTTTCAACGGAAATTGTCTGTATTTTTCATAGTGGTTACTTTGATTGCAGAAATGCTTTTCAAAAAGTTCTTCATTCGTATTACTGTGTAACTGGGATTGGACATAGCCAACAATGGAGTGTAATGGATGCTTCACTTCTCATACAATAATTGATATAACTGGGGCGCGTGGCACTATTTACTTTGATGAAGTATGTGTGGATTGCAGAGGTGCTTTTCAAACAGTTCTTGATTTGAAATGCTGTGTAACGGCTTGAACATAGCTGACAACAGATACTTCACTTTTCAGACGATAATTGATATAGCTGCGGCGAGGCGCCATTTCAGATGGCGGTATGTGTGGGTTCACCAGCTTAATAATTATTTACAAAAAAAGTTAACAAACAAGTACACGGAAAATTGGAACTTTCAACTAGAGTAGGGACCATAGCACATCAATAAAAGGTACTGAAACAAGCTGAAGTAGTGCGCGATATTAAATCACAGTAAAACAATAAGAAATGTTATATCCCTACTGTGCATTTCTGTTATGGTATCTTGGACAGTAGGGATGTGACAGTTCTTATTGTTTTATATCACACACTACTCCAACTTGTTTCAGTAATTTTTATCAATGTGCTATGGTCCCTACTCTAGTTGAAAATTCCAAAAAAAAAATTTTGTGTACTTGTATTATTACATAATGCGTTACAAAATGTAACTCATAACCCCCAACTCTAGCTACTTTGTGTTATAACTTTGTGGTTTTAAATCTGATTCTTCTCAACTATTGAAGGGTCTTTTTAAAGTGATTAATCCATCTGTATACCGATTTTTGAATCATTCCTCTAAGCAGTTTGTCTGTTAGGCATGGCAAGTATTCATTTCTTTTATTAGCTGATCTTGATCAAGTAATTGTTACACACTGTTGGTTTTTACATTGTAGCTTTGTGGTCTTTAGCTCAATCTCTTTAAAACTACAAAAGGTTTGAAGTTCAATAGTTAAACTATCTACGTACCGATTTTCAGCTTCTTCCCATAAGCAGTTTACCCCGTAGGCGTGACAATATGTGGCCTAATTTTAGAAAACCATCAATCTATGTGCAATAGTACTTTTGTAATAAAATGCACTAGTATATTAAAAATTATAAATTTAAAAATGAAGTAGGGTTTCAAGCTATTAAAAGTAGCCGGTGAAACAAGAAATGAACAATGGTAGATATTACAGCATAGCACAGTGGGAAATCCCTACTTTGGCATTGAACACAAAATAATTGTTATACCATGCCAAAGTAGGGATTTAACACTGAGCTATGCTGTAATAGCTACCATTGTTCATCTCTTGTTTCACTACTTTTTATAGCTTGAAACCCTACTTAATTTTTAATTTATAATTTTTAATATACTAGTAGGCATTCCAGCCCGATTTATAAATTTTGGAAAAATGGACTTTTTATATGCTCAATAGGTAGAGTATTGATTGCCGATCTCAGAAATATATAGTTTGTTGGGTTGGAATTAACTACTTTGGCATGCACAGTGCTTTAAAACTGAAAAAAGGTACATTTTTTCTCCGGGGCTACCCCATTTTAAAGGGAAAAATGGCACAATTGAATCAGGAAGCCATCTAGCAGTCTGGACTGTTTTGAAACTGCAGTTGCTTCTAGCTGCAAGTTTGTACATATAATGAGAGTAACTTCAGATGTTATCGGATCTCAGCGATCTTTGTATGCTTTGTAGTGAGCAAATATGTTTCACCTACTGCACACTTCTCTGCATACCCACAGGCAAGAGGCTATCTCAAGTAAGTAAAAACATCAAGTTAACAACTTATAAAGGTAAACAACTAAAGTGGAGGTGCCACAATGATGCAACAATACCTAAGGTGGAGCTGTGGTTTCAATTATGGCATTGTTATGCTGACTCTTTGAAGTGGTTTGTATTATTGAGCTGATGACAAAGCCATCAGAAAATTGCTCTGGAGCTGAAAATTACTAACCCGAGCAAAGTAACTACGCACTTTAAAGTAAGCACCAGTGACTACCTTCCACCCGACACTACGTTTTTTTAAATTTTAAAGTATTCTACATACGTTACAAGGCTTAAAAAGATTACAAAACAACACAAAACTTACTTATATGTAACGTGTATGACAAAACTAAGATTTTCATGATGATCAGCGTGTGGACAAACCCCATAGCGATTTTCATCGTCATTGGAGCTCGGACTACGGAGCAATCCCAAGTTAAACGCGAGTTGTTGTTTTGTGCCAGGGTTCTATTGGGGAATATACGGAGAAATTTTTTATTAGAAAATCTCGGATACTGGAATGCCTAATACTAGTTTGTTTAGTTTTTTTGTTAAAGCATACAACTAGCTATAAACATGTGACTGTTTCATCAGGGTGACTGCTGTATTAGAGTATCTCTAGTCAGCCTACGAAGATGTGCTTGCCCCAAAACGGGGTGTGGTCATCGTGGTTTCAATCGATTATTAGACTAGAGCATCTCAAATCAGCCTACCAACTTGAGAGTGTGTGGTCACAAATACAGCTAGCGTAAAAGGGGTGTGGTCTCGATCGATAGATGGATAATACGTAGAATTAAGAATGGGCGTGACCTTGTTATATATCGTGGAGTACTGGTACCTCCGTAAAGTCGGGGCCGTACAGTAGCATAGTCTAAGCTCCTCAAATAATTTTGTGGCATCTATTATGCTGCTTAAAGAAAGTGTTGACATGGAAAATTAACGCCTTGGTATGGTTTCGTTGGATGAAGAAGAAGACAAGCAGCCTGATTGAAGATAAAAGAAAAGACAAGATGCACAGGGCGCACACTCGTCGGAACCCCAAAAGCACATCCCACCGGTGAGTTTGTTGTTGTGGCATAAAATGGTGACTGTGCACTGTTTCGTTTGGGCTCTAGGCTTGCGACTGTGATCAGTGAGTGAGTGAGTGAGTAAGTGAGTGAGTGAGTGAGTGAGTGAGTGAGTGAGTGAGTGAGTGAGTGAGTGAGTGAGTGAGTGAGTGAGTGAGTGAGTGAGTGAGTGAGTGAGTGAGTGAGTGAGTGAGTGAGTGAGTGAGTGAGTGAGTGAGTGAGTGAGTGAGTGAGTGAGTGAGTGAGTGAGTGAGTGAGTGAGTGAGACGAAATTTCGAGTTTTGATGATTTTTAAAAAAATTCTGTATCCGGCTGCCAGTAAGTGTTTTCTTGTTTTTAATGCTACATTTGATGTTAGTTGGACTAATATTATTCCGTAAAGGTGATTTTTGTCACGTAAGAAGTTTCTAAACTGGTTTTTAATGGTGGTATTTTTGGCGGCGCGTGTCACTTTTGATGCAAACCCTACTTAAACAGTACTACTGTACTGTTTGATTTAAAAACAATTGGTAAAAAATGCAAGCTCCAGAAAAAAAATTATGCAAGTTTTTATTGCTTTGCTGGTCAGTGAATTGACACTCCAGTGGATCAATCCTGGGAATCACCGTGTTCCTCTATTCATAGAGAATTCAAAAATCCTTGTTTCATCTTCATCACAGGTGGATTTCTGAGTTACAGATGTTTGTTTACATTGCAGTGACAAAAGAATTTACGACAATCTTTCTTCAATGAATTTGCCTTCCTTCCAGATCACAGAAGAATACCTTTGGCAAAAACTATACCTTGGTGGATTCACAAATTCATGGCGAATACAGTGAGCAAAGATTCAACTCCGTATGCCGTTGTATCATTAAGTTATGATGGTTTATGTAAGCACCTGTAGATTACTTTCTCAATGTCTTCTGTACATATTGATTTATTCGCTTGTCCAGCTGTCTACTGCTGTATTTCCCACACTGCTTAACTCATGAAGCTAAAACTTAGCCAGTCCATTCCTCTGTCCCTGTAGACAATAAAGAACCAATAATCGCTAGTCAGTCTGCTTATCGTATTTCAGCCAAACTTGGTACCAAGATGCACCTATATACCTCCCTTCTGTGTGCCAAATTTCAAGGAAATTGGATATTGTGTTTGTGTTTTTGGCATTTATTGTAAGTGTGCAAAAAGACGGAGAAAAAAGCAAAGAAACTATGCCAATTTTTGAAGTTTCATATTCCAGGAATGCTTGAACTGATTTTACAGAATTTAGTTTGTGGAGTACTGATGTTGGCAGATGTGTCCACAGCAAAAATCGCAGTGTTTTGTAAAGGCAGCACGAAGTTATGAAGACGTGAAAATCTTGTTTTCTTCTCATGATAGGACTTGTCCGTTTACATTAACAAACGTAACAGCAACGTTACCTTCTCCCACCCATCATCAAAGCATTTAGGTATGTCTATAAAAGCAATCCAGTGGTAGAATTCGTATTGGCTGGGGTGATTGATCACCCAGCGCGGCAAGGCTATCAGCCTTCACTGGCTTGGGTGATTAGTTATACTGGCATGAACACCGTGGGCTATTAGCCTGCACTAATGCACGTGGTCAACTGTGCTTTATTGCTGCAAAGAGCACTTTATTGCACTCCAAAGAGTGCTTTATTGTACAAATAAAGCACTCTTTGTGGTGCAATAAAGCACTTTTTGTGGTCAGTAAAGCACCGTTTGCCCTAAAGTATACTTTATGAAATTTATATACAAGTACACTTTTTTTCTTTGATCTCGCCCACATAAAGTTCTATAAGAAAATATAATCTAATCAAAAACAGCTAAGCTGTAAAAAAAGGTGCGGCCCCAAAAAGGCCATGGTGAAAAAAGATGTGAAATCCAAGGTGGCGGCCAAGAAATGGCTGTGATGGTAGGTTAATGGTAAAACTTTTAATAACAATTCAGGTGAATTTTGTGCCAATTGACCAAGCGGCACCAAATTCACCTGAATTGTCGTTATTAAAATTTTTACCATTAACCTACCATCACAGCCATTTCTTGGCCGCCACCTTGGATTTCACATCTTTTTTCACCATGGCCTTTTTGGGGCCACACCTTTTTTTTACAGCTTAGCTGTTTTTGATTAGATTTCACTTCTTTTTGTATTTGTATATCCCAAAGCCAGCCTATGGCCGGCTTTCGGACTTTTTTAAACTATCCTTTTTTTCTTTACCACAGGAGGAAGAAAAGACGAAGCAGATGTACTTTAAATATTTTATCAGTAAATGTACAAATTATATATATATAATACATAATTATTACAGAACTCTCCATGGTGGTTTCTTTATAACTGAACACTCTACAAAGTGACTTCTTCTAGCTGATATTTCTACAGGGTGATTTGTTTGTAGCTGAACTCTCTACATGATGGTTTCTTCGCAGCTGAACTATCTACAAGGTAACTTCTTCTAGCTGATGTCTCTACAGTGTCACTTGTTTGTAGTTGAACTCTCTACATTATGGTTTCTTTGTAGCTGAACTCTCTACAAAGTAACTTCTTCTAGTTGAAGTCTCTACAGGGTCAGCTGAACTCTCTACATGGTGGTTTCTTTGCAACTGAACTCTCTACAAGGTGGCTTCTTCTAGCTGATCTTTCTACAGGATTTGTTTGTACTGTAGCTGAACTCTCTACATGATGGTTTTCTTTGCAGCTGAACTCTCTACAAGGTAACTTCTTCTAGCTGATGTCTCTACAGGGTCACTTATTTGTAGTTGAACTCTCTACATGATGGTTTCTTTGTAGCTGAACTCTCTACATGATGGTTTCTTTGTAGCTGAACTCTCTACAAAGTAACTTCTTCTAGCTGATGTCTCTACAGGGTCACTAGTTTGTAGCTGAACTCTCTACATGGTGGTTTCTTTGTAACTGAACTCTCTACAAGGTGACTCCTGTTCACGGAGAACCCAAGTTGCATCTTGGTAGAGGACTGCGCTCATATGTTATGATTGTTTAATGAAGTGCCTGTAGTTTATTTTCCATATTGTCACTGCACAAATCAATTTTTTTTTGTTGTTTCCACTTTTGTAGCGCTGTAACTTCAAAAGTTCTTGGCTTCTAGAACTAAAACTTTGGTTGACCATCCCTCTGGCTATCTAGATAAATAAAATGGAATTCAAAAAATTTGCTAACATATGGGGTTCTTGCAGATCCGGTCACATATACATTTTATATTTGAAAGTTAGTATGTTTGTGCATTATACAAAGGTTCAGATATGAAGTAGTGAACTAGGGTTCAAAACAATAAGCAGTGAGTCTAAATGCCACTGCAACATATACAAAATCACTGAGTGAAGTTCTTCTTTATTCAAAAAAATTAACTCCTTTAGAGGTGACAAAGAATTGATTCTTTCATGCATTTGTTTTTTCCAAGAGCAATTCGATTATGGAATCACCTACCCGATCACCTTGTGGAAATTGATAATGTTGATACTCTATTAGCTACTTAATTTTGTTCACTAATCATGTACATTATTCTCGTGTACATTATATATTGTAGTTAAAGCACTGCCGCGCATGTGTATGGAAAATACAGCACGAGGGGGCATATCGAGAGGCTAGTACAGCACAAGGCGTAGCTGAGTGCTGTATTTGCCTTGAGACACTCCCCGAGTGCTGTATTTTTCATACACACAAGCATAGGTGGTGCCTTAACTGTTATACTGTACTTCCTGGTTGTCTGGCTTGGAGCGATTTTCTATAGTACTTAAACCGCTGCAATTTTCAATGATCAGGATATCAGTAACTGTTTAACTAATCTATTTCTAGTCATAGAACAAACTAATTGGATTGGTTTGGCTGGTTTTAGCGATTTACAATGTCACGCACATGATCAATCGTGCTGTCTTAGTGGAGTTGTGCTTAAAAAAGTAATTGTTTATACAATCTATTCTTAGCTGTAGAACGAACTTGTAGGATTAGTTTGGCTGGTTTTAGCGATTTACGGTGTGTTGTTTACGTAACATTCCTTAAATAAATTCTCCACATAGCTGTACTGTATTTGCCCAAGTGTGCTGTATTTGCTCAATTAGCTGCATAACTGTACTGTATGACTCATACAGTACAGTTATGCAGTTGATTAGTACTGTATGGACAATACGATACGCTGCATCGCTTTGATCCTCCCACACAAAGTACAATATACAGTAATAATAATAATAATAATAAGAACAAATATAATAATAATAAAATATTTTAAGTGTCAAATGCGCCCATATGCATTGGGTGGTTTTCCAAAATTCGGTCACATATATTAAGCATACTACTGTGACACATAATCATACTTTGATTGTTGTTTGTATATCTTTTCTGCATACATTCCAGCTGAACATTAACATTATAGCGACTGCATACGTGGTAGCCAGCTACAAAGTGTTTTTTTCTCCACTGATTATAATACAACCATAGATCCTTTACGCCCCCTATGATACAACTGATTTATTATTCATCAGTTAGAGTGTAAAACCTCAAGGGGGAGTATTTACTGCTTTGTGAAATTCTTACCCATAGATTAGAACTGTTTATAGGGTTTGGTTGAGGTGAAGCTTTTGTACATTATAGGACTGCCAAGGTGTTGAATACCATATTTAAGTACAGGGCTATTATTTCCTTGAAGTAATTTTGGACCCAGCTTTTAACCAAGGCTGGCATCTATATTCAGGCTCAATTGTATATTTCAACACACAATGCGAAGAGTAATTGTGGACAAAGCAACGCTGGGAGTGCTTATACAATCAACTTATAGTTTGGAATGTTCAATTGCAACAATGAAATACTAGGTGAAGTATGTTTATCCTGTATATATAGCCATATGGACTCTTAATTGTGCAGCACATTACTTAATGACTCAAAACTCTCATGTCCATAAATATTAGGCCCATGTCTTTGCATGTAAGGACATTAATTTTGTTCTTAGCACCTTAAGAATTAAATTGAGATCGGTGTACGATAATACAGTACTACTGTGCTGTATTATAAGCAAGGTTTGCTCTACACCCTTGCTTCAGCAGCCTGTAGATGACAATTGACAGCTGTTAGAAGCTTCATTTAAGGGCGAATTTATTCTTAGATGATGAGTGCTTTGGTTGGCTGCTTCAATACATACATTGAATTGTTGGGAACCACGCTATAAGAATTAGTCAGACAGATGGTTTTTCAGCCTTATGCATATAGATGGTAATTGTCGATTATGTACATGCAAGTTTATTATTCTACAATATGGTCTTATGAAAGTGTTTTAGATTGTTCAATGATGTTATTGTGTTCTGCTGCCTTCATCATATAGCTACAAATGTTTCAACCCCCATTGCAACACCACCCACTGGTAATTCAACAAACCAGGGCTCAGGTGGAGATGAAGGTAGGCACCGTCATGCTTTAATGTTGTTTGTTTATGCATATACATATCTCATTATATGTGACTGGATCTGCAAGAATCCCATATGCTTGTGCAAGCCTAATTTTACATTAGAATATAATAAATGCAATGGGTGGAGTATTTTACAAAATCGTAAAATATATTTGTAAATTATTAAGTGCTTCTTTCACAGTGAAGGAAGGTGATAAAAGGTATAAACCTTCATAGCATCATGATCCCCAAAGCAAGAGGAGTTATCTTTGTTTCGTGTCAGTACTCCCAAGGAGATGGAAGGTATGAGCGTTAGTCTGCCTTAATTGCGTTGGACGAATAGTTCACTATCATGTATTCTCACATTTTTGCCTTTGCCCTGGATGTAGGAAAGGCCTAAAAGACAAAATTTACCCAGCAATAAATTCACCTGTTCACGGAGAACCCAAGTTGCATCTTGGTAGAGGACTGCGCTCATATGTTATGATTGTTTAATGAAGTGCCTGTAGTTTATTTTCCATATTGTCACTGCACAAATCAATTTTTTTTTGTTGTTTCCACTTTTGTAGCGCTGTAACTTCAAAAGTTCTTGGCTTCTAGAACTAAAACTTTGGTTGACCATCCCTCTGGCTATCTAGATAAATAAAATGGAATTCAAAAAATGTGCTAACATATGGGGTTCTTGCAGATCCGGTCACATATACATTTTATATTTGAAAGTTAGTATGTTTGTGCATTATACAAAGGTTCAGATATGAAGTAGTGAACTAGGGTTCAAAACAATAAGCGGTGAGTCTAAATGCCACTGCAACATGTACAAAATCACTGAGTGAAGTTCTTCTTTATTCAAAAAAATTAACTCCTTTAGAGGTGACAAAGAATTGATTCTTTCATGCATTTGTTTTTTCCAAGAGCAATTCGATTATGGAATCACCTACCCGATCACCTTGTGGAAATTGATAATGTTGATACTCTACTAGCTACTTAATTTTGTTCACTAATCATGTACATTGTTCTCGTGTACATTATATATTGTAGTTAAAGCACTGCCGCGCATGTGTATGGAAAATACAGCACGAGGGGGCATGTCGAGAGGCTAATACAGCACAAGGCGTAGCCGAGTGCTGTATTTGCCTTGAGACACTCCCCGAGTGCTGTATTTTTCATACACACAAGCATAGGTGGTGCCTTAACTGTTATACTGTACTTCTTGGTCGTCTGGCTCGGAGTGATTTTCTCTAGTACTCAAACCACTGCAATTTTCAATGATCAGGATATCAGTAACTGTTTAACTAATCTATTTTTAGTCGTAGAATAAACTAATTGGATTGGTTTGGCTGGTTTTAGCGATTTACAATGTCACGCACATGATCAATCGTGCTGTCTTAGTGGAGTTGTGCTTAAAAAAAGTAATTGTTTATACAATCTATTCCTAGCTGTAGAACGAACTTGTAGGATTAGTTTGGCTGGTTTTAGCGATTTACGGTGTGTTGTTTACGTAACATTCCTTAAATAAATTCTCCACATAGCTGTACTGTATTTGCCCAAGTGTGCTGTATTTGCCAAATTAAGCGCATAACTGTACTGTATTTGCTCAATTAGCTGCATAACTGTACTGTATGACTCATTCAGTACGGTTATGCAGTTGATTAGTACTGTATGGACAATACGATATGCTGCATCGCTTGATCCTCCCACACAAAGTACAATATACAGTAATAATAATAATAATAATAAGAACAAATATAATAATAATAAAATATTTTAAGTGTCAAATGCGCCCATATGCATTGGGTGGTTTTCCAAAATTCGGTCACATATATTAAGCATACTACTGTGACACATAATCATACTTTGATTGTTGTTTGTATATCTTTTCTGCATACATTCCAGCTGAACATTAACATTATAGCGACTGCATACGTGGTAGCCAGCTACAAAGTGTTTTTTTTCTCCACTGATTATAATACAACCATAGATCCTTTACGCCCCCTATGATACAACTGATTTATTATTCATCAGTTAGAGTGTAAAACTCAAGGGGGAGTATTTACTGCTTTGTGAAATTCTTACCCATAGGTTAGAACTGTTTATAGGGTTTGGTTGAGGTGAAGCTTTTGTACATTATAGGACATGCCAAGGTGTTGAATACCATATTTAAGTACAGGGCTATTATTTCCTTGAAGTAATTTTGGACCCAGCTTTTAACCAAGGCTGGCATCTATATTCAGGCTCAATTGTATATTTCAGTACACAATGCGAAGAGTAATTGTGGACAAAGCAATGCTGGGAGTGCTTATACAATCAACTTATAGTTTGGAATGTTCAATTGCAACAATGAAATACTAGGTGAAGTATGTTTATCCTGTATATATAGCCATATGGACTCTTGTGCAGCACATTACTTAATGACTAAAATTATAGTATAGTTTTTGCGCTCTGGCATTTAAGCACACCAAGATGAGTATTCTATAGTTTGGGATAAGGTACTCAGTGTGTATTTGAGCCCAGACATTTGTGTGAACCCATTTTTAATATGGTACCCTACATTACTCAGTGATTTTGATACAGTTAGAAACTCTTTTCACTAATTTATATTATATGAACTCTTGGTTATACAGTACTGTAGTAAAGCAGAAACAAAATGGTTCCCACTTTCATCAAAAATCAATATCTTACACATTGAAAGGCATTTACACAAGAGTCTATATCTAACATCAATTCAAACATTAAAACCATCCTTACAAAAGTTATAATGGTTTACCTTTTGAAACATAATACCAAAACCTGCCAAAATCTGGACTGCCTGCCTGCATACCTGTCTGCCTGCCTGCCCACCCGCCTGGCGGGCCAGCCAGCCAGCTTTCAAGGCTATGACTACTACTGAAGAAGAGTCATCTACTACCTCCTGTTACCCATTCACAAACTGTAATTGTCATCCAGCCACCGGATTGTTTGAGATTCTAGCCTAGAGAGGAAAAGATATTGTTGTAATTGTGTAACTGTATACGTATTTATAATTCTGTGTGGTGTGCTACTTTTGGAATAAGATCTTTGAGCATGTGTTTTGTCACTGCAGAAATGTGTAAAGTGTTGATAGGAAAAATCGTTGCCTAAATGTTGCATGATGATGACAACCAGCATGATTAACCCTTAAACCTGGAAAGAAATTTTGGTAATGCATTTTTGCACAATATGGCGGACTAGGGCTGGGACAAATATTGAAATTTACCTTCGAACATTTGCTAATAAAATGTTTGAACATACTAAGTTTCGGTGTTAGCTTTCAAGTTACAGGTTTTCTTGTATTTATGCACATCCTTCTTAAGTTTTGTCTTTCTAAACCTATTTAATAAGTTTGTAGGCATTTTGGAAGTGCATGCAGTACTGAATGACGCGATCAATCGATTGCAAATGGGCGTGTCCACTATACTGCAATCATGCATAGGTAAACACCAAGTAATGATGTTTTCTATGCATGTTATAAGGTGTTTTAAGGCTGCAACTATGGTAGCAACCTGAACTGTGATGGTTTAAAAGTGGGTGTGGCATACAAAGATCGATCGCGAAGAGATGAACATTGATCACGCGAGAGGAATAAGTAGCTGCAATAAAGATAACAACGTTTATTTGTAATTTTTTTGTAGGCTATGAGTGCACTACGAAGCTTCAAAGGATACTTTTATAATTCACAGTTTACTTAACCTTCGAATCCATGAAACATTCGAAGCTTCATCCCAGCCCTAATATGGACATGCATGGCAATACTAGGTGGAGTAACTTAATTCTTATAGCCTACAACTATACATTTATTAAAAGTCTGTTCACTGGGATACTTGGAGAAGGTTAAATGATCATTGAAACTACAGTGGCTTACTTGTTATGAAGCTCTGAACAACGGCGAGTTGTGTCTCTATGTTTCAAAATTCTAGCCATATAATGATTGTGGGTTTAATCACTTGAGACTTATATGGCCTGATTGTTGCAAGGTGATAGGAGTAACTACCATCAAGTTATGGATCATTTTATAAAGGTATGTAAAGGGTTTGTGTGTTTCCTTACTGAAAAGTTACTTACATGCCTAGTTCTGGCTTCACCATTTACCATTAAGGTAAAACCATAGGTATCATTTTAATCCTTGTTACATCACGAGTAGAATGATGTAAATTGCGTAGCCATAGGACAGACGTTTTGAAGGTTACAGTGCTTTGTGCAAAGCATTGTATTTGATTTTGCAGGTTTAAAGGTTAAAGATAAATGAAAAGCTAAGGCATAAAAAGCAGACACTCCAAAAGGCACATGCCAGATGTGAGTTTATAGCATTGTAATGTAAATGGAGGCTGTATGATATGTCATTTAACTGCTGTATGATATGTCATGCAACTGTGGTCAGGCTGGCAGGCAGGTAGGTCAGGCTGGCAGGCTGGATAGCTGGCAAACTAAAATTTGGATTTTGGTGATTTTTGGATTAAGTAGTCATTTTTCTGAAAGGTTTTCATGACATATTTTACATTAGAAATGATAAAACTCTTCGATGGTGGTATTTTTCATTGTATTTTTGAATTAAATAATTGTTTTTTTTAAATAAGAATTTTCTCTTTTTAAACAGCACATTTGACATTAAAATGATTAGTGTAGGAAACTTTCTGAACTGTTGCACAAAATAATTTTGTGTGTCACTTTCGAGAACGATGAGTGTTAATGGCATGTTAATGTTAGTGCTAAATCCGTCCAATAATGGAGCAATTGGTGCTAATTGTGAAGAATTTGAGTAGATACAGATAGCTGCTTTTCATCACACAAAATATTTTGTGACTATTTTTGGTGGCAGCATTTTGGAAGGTGCCATTTTGATTTGGATATACAGTACTACCATACTGCATGATTGAGATCATTTACAGGCTTTAATTTGGTCCATTTTGGACCAGTAGAGTACTAACTGAGCATAGCAGTATTATAGGCTGTGTAGTGATAGATGTGCATCGTCTGAGACTTCTCCTGCTGGCATGGTACCTACAGCTTCTGACTTCCAAACCATGTGTACAGGGTAGGATGGCAGTATGATGGTTTGTTGTCTTCATAGGGTGAGACAGGAGGAGTGGGCCAGAGAGTAGGTAGCTAAGGTATAACTGTACAGCAGTTGGTTTTTTATCCTGAACCATGCAATCTTGGACAAACTACCAGTAATAATCTGCCCAATGCAATGAGAACAGAATTCTCATCTGAAGTCACTGGATGGGCAAGTGATAGATTCTTAAGGTATGGTATAAGTCCGTGATGCATGCACTGCAGCTGCTACGACTGGTGAATAGGTACATCTTGGATCAAAGTGACTTCAAACGGTGAAGAAATCAAGGATGTAGCCTTAACCTTGCAGTTATGCTTGGTTCAAGACTTCAGTCATTTCATCAACTAGTCAACCAGCTAGCACAAAATTCAATTAATGTTTTAAAAATTTCACAGAAACTTGTTGTAAAGGTTTGGGATCAGTCTGCAGGCATTTTTGGGCTTTAACCAATACTGCCAAGCTGTCATGAAGGGAAGATGAGGCTGGATTTAGGGTGATAGTTTTGGCCAGAGAGTCTGAACCATCATGATCCCTACTATAAAGTACTACTGTACTGTATGTATGTGTATTCTAATTGCATTATTATTTTTAGGTGGCCTTTATACGGCTTTCATTACAACAGCAGGTTTACTTGTAGTCATTGTTATACTATTTCTGGTACTTGTGGTCCTTTACAAAGGTATGTATGTACATACAGATATGATGACTACATATATTCATTATGTGTATAATGCTGCACATTGTGACAGTTTTTCTCTATGTATAAACTTAAATGGGTATAGACTACTAGTAGTAGAGCACATAGCACCACAAGTGAGCATTTCGTGCATTTTGTGATACAATTATGAAACTTTCCACATGATTGTGCTCCTCCTAACATATGTTTTTTGATATAGAGCCATCATGGATTTAACCTTTGGTCACCTTTACAGTCTATTTTCATTGAAAATTAATCATTTTTGTCCTTTAATCATTTTGTCCTCTTGATCATTTTTGTCCTTATCTCCCTGAGGCATTATATTACACTGTTGAAACATGGTATCAAATTAAAGGTGTTGATCTAAGAACTATATTGACTTTTGTTTGAAGTTAGTATCTCGTTCCACTACGAAGTTATGATTGTTTTTATGTTATAAAATTCTTCGCCCTTGGGGTATAAATTACTAATGGGAAAGTAATTCATAGAATTTCATGGCTAATATCAAGACACACGGTAGTGTGTCGTGCGGCCCAAGAAGCCGGCGCGCAACCCCGTGAGTATATTGACAGGAAGAAAGAAAACGCAATTTTCGCACCTCCGTAGCTCTGTGCTGCCTTGATGAAACAAGACAAATTTTGCTGTGTACATTCCCTCCACCTTCAGTACTCCACATTCCAAATTTGAGCGAAATCGCTTCAGTCATGCCTGAGATATGCGACTTCAAAAATTGGCTTAGTTTCTTCGTTTTTTTTCTTCTTCTTCTTATTTTTCTTCCTCTTTTCGCACACTTACAAAACCTGCTATAAAACGCGAACGCGTTATCCGATTGCCTTGAAATTTGGCACACAGAAGGGGGGTATACAGGCGCATCTCTGTACCAACTTTGGCTGGAATACCATAAACAGGCAAAGAGTTATGAGCGATTATGCACGAAAAATAACACCAATATGTTGTCACGCCTACAGGGTAAACCGCGTATGGGAAGAAGCTGAAAATCGGTGGGTGAATAGGTTAACTATTGAACCTCAAACCTTTTGTGGTTTGAAAGAAATCGAGCTAAAAACCAGGAAGATACAGCGAAATAATCAACAGTGTGTAACAATTACGCAATCGAGATTAGCTAATTTTTATTATTATTATTATTATTATTATGCTTGCCACGCCTACCAGATAAACCACTTGGGGTAATGCTTTGAAAATCGCTGTACAGATGGAGTTATCATCTTAGAAAGGCTCTTCAATGGTGTAGAAGAATCAGACATAAAGCCACGGAGTTATAACACGAAATCCAACTTGGTGTAGCAAGTGCGAGATCGAGATACTCTAATAGAACAGTCATCCTAATAGAGCAGTCACCCTGAACAGAATTCAAGAGATCAGTTAGAAATAAGTAACCTGTATAGAGATCAGCTACAAACAAATCACCCTGTAGAGAGTTCAGCTACAAACAATTCACCCTGTTCAGACATCAGTTAGAAGAAGTTTTCTTGTAGAGAGTTCAGTTACAAACAAATCACCCTGTTGAAAGATCAGCTAGAAGATGTCACCTTACAGATAGTTCAGTTACAAAGAAACCACCATGTAGAGAATTCAGCTACAAACCAGTGACCCTGTAGATACATCAGCTAGAAGAAGTTACCTTGTAGAGAGTTCAGCTACAAAGAAACCATTCTGTAAAGAGCTCAGCTGCAAACAAATCACCTATACAGAATTCAGCTACAAACAAATCACCCTGTAGAGAGATCAGCTAGAAGAAGTTACCTTGTAGATAGTTCAGCTACAAACAAATCACCCTGTAGAGAGATCAGTTAGAAGAAGTTACCTTGTAGATAGTTCAGCTACAAACAATTCACCCTGTACAGAGCTTAGTTAAAAGAGGTTTCCTTGTAGAGAGTTCAGCTACAGACAAATCACCCTGTAGAGAGATCAGTTAGAAGAAGTTACCTTGTAGATCGTTCAGCTACAAACAATTCACCCTGTAAAGAGATCAGCTAGAAGAAGTTACCTTGTAGAGAGTTCAGCTACAAAGAAACCATCATGTAGAGAATTCAGCCGCAAACAAATCATGTATAGAGAGTTCAGCTACAAAAAAATCTCCCTTTAGAGAGATCAGCTAGAAGAAGTTTCCTTGTAGAGAGTTCTGCTACAAACAAATCACCCTGTAGAAAGATCAGCTAGAAGAAATCACCTTGTAGAGAGTTCAACTTCAAAGAAGCAATCATGTGAGAGTTCAGGTACAAACAAATTGTCCTGTAGAGAGATCAGCTAGAAGAAGTTACCTTGTAGAGAGTTCAGCTACAAAGAAACCATCATGTAGATAGTTCAGGTACAAACAAATCACCCTGTAGAAAGATCAGCTATAGAAGAAATCACCTAGTAGAGAGTTCAGCTACAAAGAAACTATCATGTAGAGAGTTCAACTACAAACAAATCACCCTGTAGAAAGATCAGCTATAGAAGAAATCACCTTGTAGAGAGTTCAGCTACAAAGAAACTATCATGTAGAGAGTTCAACTACAAACAAATCACCCTGTAGAAAGATCAGCTATAGAAGAAATCACCTTGTAGAGAGTTCAGCTACAAAGGAACCATCATGTAGAGAGTTCAGCTGCAAACAAATCGGCCTGTAGAGAGATCAGCTAGAAGAAATTACCTTGTAGAGAGTTCAGCTACAAAGAAACCATCATGTAGAGAGTTCATCTGCAAACAAATCACCTGTAGAGAGTTAAGCTACAAACAAATCTCCCTGTAGAGAGATCAGCTAGAAGAAGTCACCTTGCAGGGAGTTCAGTTACAAAGAAATAAACCATGTAGAGAGTTCAGCTGCAAACAAATCACCTGTAGAGAGTTCAGCTAGAAACATGTCACCCTGTAGAGAGATCAGCTAGAAACAAGTCACCTTGTAGAGAGTTCAGCTAGAAGAAGTCACATTGTAGAGCTACAAAGAAACTACCATGTAGAGTTCAGCTGCAAACAAATCACCCTGTAGAGAACTCAGCTACAAACAAATCGCCCTGTAGAAAGATTAGCTAGAAGAAGTTACCTTATAGGGAGTTCAGCTATGAACAGATCACCCTGTAGAGAGTTCAGCTACAAACAAATCACCCTGTAGAGAGTTCAGCTACAAACAAATCACCCTGTAGAGAGTTCAGTTACAAAGAAACCACCATGTAGAGAGTTCAGCTGCAAAAAAATCAATCACTCTGTTGAGAGTTCAGCTAGAAGAAGTCACCTTGTAGAGAGTTAAGCTGCAAATAAATTACCCTGTAGAGAATTCAGCTACAAACAAATCACCCTGTAGAAAGATCAGCTAGAAGAAGTTACCTTGTAGAGAGTTCAGCTACAAAGAAACCACATGTAGAGAGTTCAGCTGCAAACAAATCACCTGTAGAGAGTTCAGCTAGAAACAAGTCACCCTGTAGAGAGATCAGCTAAAAACAAGTCACCCTGTAGAGAGTTCAGCTAGAAGGAGTAACATTGTAGAGAGTTCAGCTACAAAGAAACTACCACGTAGAGAGTTCAGCTGCAAACAAATCATCCTGTAGAGAGTTCAGCTAGAAGAAGTCACCTTTTAGAGAGTTCAGCTACAAAGCAACCACCATGTAAAGAGTTCAGCTGCAAAAAACTCAATCACCTTGTAGAAAGATCGGCTAGAAGAAGTTACCTTGTAGAGAGTTCAGCTACAAAGCAACCACCATGTAAAGAGTTCAGCTGCAAAAAACTCAATCACCTTGTAGAAAGATCGGCTAGAAGAAGTTACCTTGTAGAGAGTTCAGCTACAAAGAAACCACCATGTAGAGAGTTCAGCTGCAAACAAATCACCTATAGAGAGTTCAGCTAGAAACAAGTCACCCTGTAGAGAGTTCAGCTTGAAGAAGTCACATTGTAGAGAGTTCAGCTACAATGAAACTCCCATGTAGAGAGTTCAGCTGCAAACAAATCACCCTGTAGAGAACTCAGCTACAAACAAATATGCAGTGGTAAAAGATCAGCTAGAAGAAGTTACCTTGTAGAGAGTTCAGCTACAACGAAACCACCATGTAGAGAGTTCAGCTACAAACAAATCACCTGTAGAGAGTTCAGCTAGAAACAAGTCACCCTGTAGAGAGATCAGCTAGAAACAAGTCACCTTGTAGAGAGTTCAGCTAGAAGAAGTCACGTTGTAGAGAGTTCAGCTACAAAGAAACCACCATTTAGAGAGTTCAGCTGCAAACAAATCACCCAGTAGAAAGTTCAGCTATGAACAGATCACCCTGTTGAGAGTTCAGTTAGAAACAAGGAATCCTGTAGAGAGATCACCTAGAAGTATCGCCTTGTAGAGGGTTCAGCTACAAACAAATCACCTGTAGAGAGTTCAGCTACAAACAAATCACCCTGTAGAGAGATCAGCTAGAAGAAGTCACCTTGTAGAGAGTTCAGCTATAAAGAAACCACCATGTAGAGAATTCAGCTGCAAACAAACACCCTGTAGAGAACTCAGCTACAAACAAATCGCCCTGTAGAAAGATCAGCTAGAAGAAGTTACCTTGTAGGGATTTCAGCTACAAACAAATCACCCTGTAGAGAGTTCAGCTACAAAGAAACCATTCTGTAAAGAGCTCAGCTGCAAACAAATCGCTTGTACAGAATTCAGTTACAAACAAATCACCCTGTAGAGAGATCAGCTAGAAGAAATTACCTTGTAGATAGTTCAGCTACAAACAAATCACCCTGTAGAAAGATCAGTTAAAAGAAGTTACCTTGGAGAAAGTTCATCTACAAAGAAACCATTTTGTAAAGAGCTCAGCTGCAAACAAATCACCTGTACAGAATTCAACTATGAACAAATCACTCTGTAGAGAGATCAGCTATAAGAAGTTACCTTGTAGATAGTTCAGCTGCTACAAACAAATCTCCCTGTAGAGAGATCAGCTAGAAGAAATTACCTTGAAGAGAGTTCAGCTACAAAGAAACCACCATGTAGAGAGTTCAGCTGCAAAGAAATCACCCTGTAGAAAATTCTGCCAGAAACAAATTGCCCTGTAGAAAGATCAGTTAGAAGAAGTTACCTTTTAGAGAGTTCAGCTACAAAGAAACCATTCTGTAAAGAGCTCAGCTGCAAACAAATCACCTATACAGAATTCAGCTACAAACACATCATCCTGTAGAGAGATCAGCTATAAGAAGTTACCTTGTAGATAGTTCAGCTACAAACAAATCTCCCTGTAGAGAGATCAGCTAGAAGAAATTACCTTGAAGAGAGTTCAGCTACAAAGAAACCACCATGTAGAGAGTTCAGCTGCAAAGAAATCACCCTGTAGAAAATTCTGCCAGAAACAAATTGCCCTGTAGAAAGATCAGTTAGAAGAAGTTACCTTTTAGAGAGTTCAGCTACAAAGAAACCATTCTGTAAAGAGCTCAGCTGCAAACAAATCACCTATACAGAATTCAGCTACAAACACATCATCCTGTAGAGAGATCAGCTATAAGAAGTTACCTTGTAGATAGTTCAGCTACAAACAAATCTCCCTGTAGAGAGATCAGCTAGAAGAAATTACCTTGAAGAGAGTTCAGCTACAAAGAAACCACCATGTAGAGAGTTCAGCTGCAAAGAAATCACCCTGTAGAAAATTCTGCCAGAAACAAATTGCCCTGTAGAAAGATCAATTAGAAGAAGTTACCTTTTAGAGAGTTCAGCTACAAAGAAACCATTCTGTAAAGAGCTCAGCTGCAAACAAATCACCTGTACAGAATTCAGCTACAAACACATCACCCTGTAGAGAGATCAGCTAGAAGTTACCTTGTAGATCGTTCAGCTACAAACAATTCACCCTGTAGAGAGAGCAATTAGAAGAAGTCACCTTGTAGAGTGTTCAGTTACAAAGAAACCACCATGGAGATTTCTGTAATCAATATAATATTATGTGACCGGATTTGCAAAAGGGGGTCTTCCACACACATCCAATTCCGTAACCGTTGGAGACCATAACTCAGTGTTCAAGTAACATATTAACCTGAAAATGTCACCACGTATTCAGCTATAGTGGTGCTCACCACTGTCCAAAATTCAAGACAATAGCTCTTTCCAATCTGAAGTTATCAATTGTCAAAGTTGGCAAATTGGATGTGTGTGGAAGACCCCTTTTCGCAAATCCGGTCACATATGTATTATACAGTATATATAATTTGTACATTTACTGATAAAATATTTAAAGTACATCTACTTCATCTTTTCTTCTTCCTGTAGTAAAGAAAAAAACATAGGTTAAAAAAGTCCCAAAGCTGGCCATAGGCCGGCTTTGGGGTATACAAATACAAAAAGAAATGAAATCTAATCCAAAACAGCCAAGCTGTAAAAAAAGTGTGCGGCCCTCAGAAAGGCTATGGTGAAAAAAGATGTGAAATCCAAGGTGGCGGCCAAGAAATGGCTGTGATGGTAAGTTAATGGTAAAAATTTTAATAATGACAATTTAGGTAAATTTTGTGAAGCGGCACAAAAATTCACCTGAATTGTCATTATTAAAATTTTTACCATTAACCTACCATCACAGCCATTTCTTGGCCGCCACCTTGGATTTCACATCTTTTTTCACCATAGCCTTTCTGAGGGCCGCACACTTTTTTTACAGCTTGGCTGTTTTGGATTAGATTATTATTAACACTTTGCAGTGACCAGCACTGAAGGTCTGACAGCAACATGTGCTGTAGCCTTAACCTAATTTCAAGGACTTAGACTTAGTGAGTGATAAAGTGTGACAGAACAGGGGCCAAAGTAAGGAAAAAAAGAAACTTTGGAATGCAATCACCTATTGACTTCAAATAAAAGCTGAGTAGTTTGTTTTAGCAGCACCTTTAATTTGAAACTACGCAAAATGATGCCTCAGAGAGATAAAGGCAAAAAATTATGACGAATTTTCAATATAAAATGGCTGTAAAGGTCACTAAAGGTCATATATGCGATGGCACTATATCAAAAATATATGTCACAAGGAGTATAACTTATATGGAAAGTTTGATAATTGTATGAAAAAGTGCACAACTATTGCACTATGCTGCTCTACTATAGAAACTTTTTGCTAGTTAAATGTTTTGTATACTGATGTTTTTATGTAGTTTATCGCAGAAAGGATGACAGCAAGGGTATGTGCATGCTTGTAGTAGTGTCATGTGATGATGTATTTCTATACAGAGGCATTTACCCCATCAACTTCTGATCAAGATTCTATGAGATATCCAAGTATGTGTAAAGTGGACCATTTTTTGTGTGCATAGTGTAATTGACAAACAGCTCAATAATATACTAAATAGAATGATACTTTGTGAGAATTATATATCAAGGCACACAGTAGTGTGTCATGAAGCTAAGGAAGCTGGCATACCACACAAGCGTGTTGTTGATCAGCTAAAACATTTTCATGTATGTATATATACATAATTATAGTGACCGTGATACTTTCTCTGAATAGGACAATTTTACAGTGGAGTTGCCACCAGGTAGGAAATTTCACTTACCAAGTTATAGCAAAATCACCTCAGCTATTCCTGATACTTTATCTTTTGTTTCACAAGTTAGACTTGTCATGGTGAACCACTGGAAGTAAATAATGAGCTGAAATTTGGTTGTAACCATTGTTAGAATGACTAACCCTTAAACCCACAAAGAACTTTGGGAAAATGCGTGTTTACACAATATGGGAATGCATGGCAACACTAGCAGTGGTGGATTTAAGGGGGTTTCAAGGTTTCCACGGAAACCTCCTTTGAAAAATGATTATGCAACAGTTGAGTAGTTTAATTAATTATTGCAGCGTGCACTTGTAATAAGCGATGTGCGTGCTCAACACTCTGTAACTAGACTTCGTAAATATTTATTTTTCACACTAAAATTGTTGCAAAATGCAGTCTCAGAGCATCTAAATTTCAAAAATGTCATGGAGGACATGCCCCCAAGACCCCCCTAGCACATGCACATGGTGAGTGTGCTTCTTCGCACACTCAGTACATAGGCGGCAGAAGAGGGGGTGCTGGGGGTGCTCCAGTACCCCCAACTCAAACCTGTATTGTGCAATAGTAGTCACGTGAACTTCCAGAAATTTGTCAATCACGACTAAAATACTCTAATAGAGCTGTCACCCTAATACAACAGTCAAGCGTGTATTAAAATAGAATTATTAATAGTACTAGTATTTGATTAACAGCTAAAACCACTGAAAATGCCTCCAAATTCAATCTCCTGACACCTAATTTTCAAAAATTTCCTGGGGGCATGCCCCCAGACCCCCCTAGAATTAGTGTGCAAAGCATGCTTGGCCAAGGTGTGCTTCACACACCTACTACTACCACCATAAATTTTGGGTATCCTCAACTGTAGCATCCTTCCGTCTCCTATGCAGTGGATATGTCCACCTTCTAAACTGGAAATCCCCTTTATAAATTCCTAGATCCACCACTGACTAGGTGGGGTAACTTAATTCTTATAGCCTACAGCTACACATTGATTTAAAAAGTCTGTTCACTGGGCTATTTGGAGAAGGTTACATGAACACTGTAACTACAGTGGCTTACTTGTTATGAAGCAATGAACAACAGCAAGTTGCGTCTCTGTGTTTCAAAATTCTAGCCATGTGTTTAATTTCAATTGTGGGTTTACTCATATGAGTCGTATATGGCCTGATGGTAAAGTTAATGATGAATCGAACGGAACTTGTTGCAAGGTGATAAGAGCAACCACCATTGAGATATGGATTATTTTGTAAAGGTATGTAAAGGGTTTGTGTGTTTCCTTACCAAGAAGTCCCTTACACAACTAGTTTTGGCCTACTGCTTACATAAGGGTAAAACCCTAGGTACTATTCTAATCCTTGTTACATCACAAGTAGAATGACGTAAATTGTGTAGCCGTACTTCAATAGTTACAGCGCTTTGTTCAAGGCATGTATAATTTATTAAGTTTAAATTCAGTTTTCTGGATTATGTGGGTTTAAGGGTTATGTAGGAGCAAACAAACATGTGTAGCTAACAACAAGTGATCAAGATGCAAATTTATAGTCATTTGAATACAATTTGGAGCTAAAGTTTTATTATATCGACTATTAGAGTATCTTGATAGCATGCTTATTATTTGTAAATATAACTACTAATTGTTTCTATAGTACCTTACATAATTTGTATATTTCCTAGTAACTGTGGCCGATGCAGATACAGAAGAACATTCATGTCCCACAAGTGAGTCTAATTAAGCCACAATGTATATATATACTTTGCTGAGCAGGTTCTTTGCCAGGGATATTCCATTGCATGAATAGTTATCATGACACTCAACTATAATACTAACACAACACATCAAAGTAACCGACTGAGTGAAAACCTGTCATTTTTACAAAATTCTATTGTTTTTGATACATTGAAATAGACTGCATGGGTATAAAATGCATGCACCTTTAAAAACTTTACACATGTTTAATCACTTTGGTATTATGCAGTGAAACAAAACTTGAAATATAACCTATACAACATTGAATTTGCCTGTTCATGAAGAGTAAGGAAACTTTTGTTTCATGTTTGTATAGTTAAAGGCATGTGATTATGGGTGCTTATATGTGGTAGACAAAGTTTGCCATCATCACAGCTTTGTTAGCAGTAGGAGGAAGATGGATTGTCCAATATAAGGTGAACAGATTGTCCAAAGTCCCATCTTTTTAGCTTGATTCAGTTGTGAGTTACGATAAGCACCTGTAATTGATTTTCCTCAGTAGCAATTGAGTGGACAAAGTTTCATAGTCTTGGAGTTGTAGCACTAAACAGTTGAAACAGCAATAATTCGATTTGTACAGCAACCATATGGGAAACAATAAAATGGAATTTGAGGAATGTACAAAAGACAACAGGTTTTTGTTAAGCCAGTCACAAATGATTAATGTTCTAACAATGAATTCTGTTTTATATATAGTTTCCATGATTATTGCATGATAATAGTATCACTAGTAGCAGTTGTGCAGAAGTTGAAGCTGTATTCTTGTGTCATCAATGTATCATACATGCATATTAGGCCTGAGCCTATTATGCTCAAAATTTTACCTATTATTCTTTCCAGAATTTCCCAAAAAATTCTCCTATTATTCTTTTTATTATTCTTGTATCCAGCCTATTATTCCATAATTATTCTCATTCAGTATATATCTGTGTCTAGTCGCTTAGTATTCAAGATGCTGCTATAGGTAGTTTTTTCCAAATTATTAATAGCCATATATGAAGCATTCCACCTTACACATCATTTTTCTATCAATAATAGTTACATCAGACTTAGAATAGCTATCTACAGTAATAATTCAAGTGTATTTAACAATTATTAGTGTATAATAATAATAATAATATACTGTAACTACTGCATAGCTACTAAGTTAGGTAGAAAATAATGCTCAAAGACATGAAGAGTATAAGATGTACAAGTTTCAGAATTGCAGATAATCATGCAATTAAATCCCTGATGCTGGCTGCAGATTAACGATCTGACTGCTCTATTAGAGTATTTGAGCGTTCTATTAGAGTATATCGATCTTTTAGAGGCGTTTTAGCTCCTTTCAGCCAGCACTCCTGTCAGCTTTATATCATTTGTAGTAGCTTAACTCTTTCTTCTAGGTAATCAAGAAGAGACACGCCTCCTAATTCCACCGATTATTCCCGTGGTCGTCCGATTATTCTAAAATTATGCCTGTAACTAACCTATTATTCCGGAATTATTCTCACGAAATTGGTGACCTATTATTCTCAAGATTATGCCGGCATAATAGGCGCAGGCCTAATGCATACAAGCAGTTTGTGATGAACTTTACAAGTATGCTGTACATCAGGAACATTTGGCTGTCGAACTTTTGCGGATGACTGTATTGATGGAATTTTAAAACATTTGATAATCAGTAATTCACTTCATTAATAGCACCACCCACAAGGAAATTTTGTTGGTGCATGGCACTGGGTTGTGGCTATATAATTCCAGGTATTTTGTACTGTAATGAACATCCAAGCTTATGTATTGCCAACATAGGCTTGGTTAGCAAGGTATTTCTTTACACTGATCCATTGAATTCAAGTCTTGGATGCAAGGATTCTGGTTAGCTAGCAAATGCAGATACAGTAGCTATCTTGTTTTAAGCATGCAGCTTTCTGTTGACATCTTTCGCTTCTTCTATCTATATTATTGTAATATTATTAATCCTAATGATGTGTATCATGTTTAGTTCATTCTTTTAACTTTTAAAAGCGTGAAACATGTATATCAATTCAGAAATACCTGTAGTTTTGACACCTTATTATTTTGTCATTGCAGTGGATGCTGATCAGACAATGCATAGTGAGCCAGCCGGTATTTTCTACCCCAGGAGCAGCACAGGAAATGGACATGAGCATAGTAAGCGTACATTTCTACATGTAAAAATGCACTTTGTTGGAAATGTGATGCACACATCATGGACTTACCTTTGTCCTCCTTTAATTGTGTTCCATGTTTTTTTTTGCTGACAGCCCAAGGTGTCAATTTGTGGTAGTTCAATAGCTTCCCTATGTTTGTAAATGGGAATTGTCCGTATTATCCGTGATGTCTGGATTGATTGTAGAGGCACTTCTCCTACTGTTCTTTGTTTGTGATGCTGTGTAACGGGCTGAACATAGCTGAAAGCGAAATGTAATGGCCACTTCACTTTCGAGTCAGTTGGGATGCGATTCAGACAAAACATTAACTCTGGTACCATTCTTTATTTTGATGGGATATGCACAGATTCACCAGTCATAATAATGTTGCAAAAAAAGTAAACAAACAGGTTTGAAAGAAAAAGTAGGGAAACACAAGGGAAGTCACTTACACCTGCAGATATACTAGTAGACAGTTAATCCCATGGGTATAGACTGAAGTAGGGATTGTAGTAGAGTGGCATAGTGCGCATTTCATGCACTTTGTGATACAATTATGAAACTTTCCACATAAATAGTAATCCTTGTGACATTTATTTTTGATATAGTGCCACTGCATATTTGGCCTTAGGCAACCTTTATAGCCATTTTTGCATTGAATATTTATCATTTTTGTCTTTATCTCCCTGAAGCATTACTTTACACTGTTAAAACATGGTTTCAAATTAAAGGTGTTGTTCTAAGAAACAATACAACTTTTGTTTGAAGTGGATAGCTTATTCCACCACAAAGTTATGATTGCTTTAAGTAGTCATAAAAATTGTTGCCCTTAGGGTGTAAATTATCAATGGTCAGTAAACTTCATAGCATTTCATGGCTAATATAAATTATCATAACTTTGGGATGAAATCACCTATTGACATCAAGTAGTTTCTGTCAGCAAGATCTTTAATTTGTAACCATGTTTTAACAGTGTAAAATAATGTCTCAGGGAGATAAAGACAAAAATGACGAATTCTCAATGAAAAAATGGCTTTAAAGGTCAGATCTGTGATGGCTCTATATCAAAAAATAATTATCACAAGGAGTATTGTTTGTGTGGAAAGATTCATAATTGTATCACAAAGTGTATGAAACACCAATTTTTTTTTGTACTATGCCACTCCACTATGGGTAGTATCATTGTTATTATCATCTTCGAAACAGCTGAAATTCTTTCCAAGGCAGATTCACCTTATATGATGCTCGATTGCGTTACAATGTTTGGAGAAAATGACCATTAACCATGGAGTAATGTGGTCCAAACTGTTTACATTCCATTTACGAGATGTATGCCTTTGAACTCATGCATGTTGTGAAAGCCACTAGAGTGTATGGAATTTACGTTTAACAAAACGCCTTTTAAAATAAACTTCAGGGCCCAATGGTTAAGCAGGGGGCTAAAATTTAATACACATTTTACCATTGTTAGCAATAAACCAAACTGTACTTGCATAGAACTGGCACACACGAGTCACTGCCCGTAGAGTCATGCATCAAATGAGTCACTGCCCGAGAGTCAATCTATCCTGAAATAATTTAAGTACTGCCTACCTTGCTTAACTCCATGTGTTATCTATCACCAAATGGATTTCGAGACAAGTTTGACATTTTATCTGCTAATTTAGTTTCAATCACTTTGCACAGCACGACTCTAATAAATTCGGGCAGTGACTTGTGTGTGCCAGTTCTATGCAAATACATACAGCAGGAGAACACGTAGCTTTGTAGCAATCATGTAGTAAAGCACATTAGAGAGTGTTTTGGTTTAGTTAGTTGTTCCATAGATATTCAAGAGAAGGGATAGGCAACCGAGCGCGCGCCGTGTATATCTACCATTGATTGTGGTTGAAGCACTCCTCGGTATTGATTAAATCCATGCGGACAGGATGGTAGTTTGTGGTTTAGTCGTCTTACAGTTGATTTCAACCACCTTGTGGTATTGTAGTTGATATACAAGACTTTTAATGCTTCTGGCTTCTGTTGTGTAATCATCTTGGGTGGTTTTCATCGCCATTTACGATTTTGATCATCATGGGTACCTCCATTTTTTGTCTACCTGTTACGAAGAACAGAAGTCTAGTTCCACTGGGGAAATAGTGCTGAAGTCTTCGCAATACTATGAAGTTTTGCACAGTACCACTGAAAGATGTTTCTCGCATAACAGCGCTTGTGCTGAAGTTGATAAATCATGGAGTAGTACTTTAAAGAACCGAGATGAGACTGCCAAAGGGAATTAATCAAGCGGAATAATAAAATGAAGTACACCATGCAAAACTATGTTACTTTAGGGTTACTGTGGCATTGTTTGCCAGTCGAAAGTGAACTTACCATGAACACAACAGGTACACAAAAAAATCGTGTCAACTGAGATTAAAATGATTGATGGCGGCAAAAACTCACAACAAGACTTACAATATGAGTTTGCCTAGTACTTGTAAAACATAAAGAGATTGTCATGAAATACTCCATGCCCGTAGAAAGTAGTCCAGAGCAGAAGACACCATTTTGGCCTCATGAATTCACCAAAGGCGGAGTGTTTCAGGGTGCGCGCTCGTTTCTAATCCCTGTACTCTAATATCTATGGTTGTTCTACAGTGGATACTTTGTGTTGCTCAACCATCACGATCGCGTGCTTGGCACTGAGAGTTGCTGCAAGGTGAGTTATAAGCGCTATAGAGGATGTAAATAGCAGTAAATATTTATAACATGGCTAATCTTGCTTACCTGGAGAATTGACTTTTGGTCTGGTCCGGGTTTTCATAGCCCCCCATTATTGGTGTGATATTTATGTACCACAAATCAACATTTTGCACTGTCAGCAAAAGCAATTGAGACACTAAGGAGGACAAAGGTAATTAATTTCATGATCGTGTGTGAGCAATTATCAGTATTGTAGCTAGCTAATTAGTTATTGCATGCAAGCACATGAGCTTGATTACTATTCAACTTGTGTTGAATTTGGGTACAAACACATGTGAAGCAATCCAGATGTTTATGTGTAACATGTAAAATTAAGTTAGCTCAACTACTCATTACATCACCTGTGTATATATTTCCCAGGCCATTTTCCACCTATGACTGGGTTATCATACCATGGTGATGAATCTGATGATGAGTGTTAAAGGTATGTATGGGTATTCTTGTAATGTGCCAACGTTGGGTATAAACTGACATGATTAAATCTGTTATTGGTATTGATAACTACAGTAGTAGACGTACTGTTTTGTCATTGTTGCATGTTTCAATTGTGGTGAACCATTTTGTATATATGCTGTACCAATGCAGGTGCTGGCCTCTATAGATCATTGCTGAACTGTTTTGACAAACACTATGCCACTTGTAGTATGTACTAATGTAGCATTACTAACAGTAAGTATCTTATAAATATTGTACTAAGATTGTAAATTGAATTTTAAAGTTATATTTTAAATACGTGTAAAACTGAAGGTATGCATTGTGCAGATGTAATGTTACACAACAGATGTACTTTTGCATCTCTGTAGCATTATCATCCTTAGACAATTAATTTGGGTTCCATAGCTAATACTTTCACCTTAATTTCTTCTTTGTATATGTGTAATCTCAAACTTGGGGGAAATAAAAGTATATAGGAGCAAAGGAGCATTTAACTGACACTTATAAATATATAAGGTGTTCCAATGCAACGATTGTCAAATGTGTATGCAGAAGACAATTGCCCAGAATGTGTGTAACAGCAGGCAAGCCAATATTACAGGTAGTACACATTTGGTCATTTCCTTTACTTCACATGACCACTCAATTATCAACGTTACACTAGAGTATATAACAGTGGGTTATATAGTTATATATGTGTGTGAATTTTAAAAACAAGGCAAGTTTGATTTCTGGAGTGTTATGTATGCAGTATAAATTAATTGATAGTCAGGGTGTATGTTTAGACATACAATTAATTTCATAATATGTCTGCTGCCGCTTTTTCCAGTATACTTTACACAACTTTTACCATAACCAACAGAAAAACAACCACTTTTACCAGTCATATGCTTTTACAAAAATGTCAACACACACTTATAAGAACAATTAGGAAACTTAAACTTGAGTGTAGGGATCATAGAAATAAAGTGTGATGAAATAAGCTGCAGATATGCTACCATGTCTTGACTGAAGTAGGGATGAAATGTCCACTACCATAGCAACAGATGTTCCTTGTTTCATTTCTTTTTACTTTTATGATTCCTACTCAAACGTAAATTTCCTAATTCTTGTTACACAAATCATATAGCACAATAAGTATACAAGAGCAGTAAATAATGTATTTAATGTTCTATGCAATAATACTACAAATATGACGGAATAGGAATAAAATAAATTACAAACTTGATTACTACAAGATAAATCAAAGGTTTCAAAAGTAGCATAGCACCAGTGTATATATATATATATACAGGAGATAGCCACCAAATACATTAAATAAACATAAGGAAGCACAATAAGTGACACCATTACACATAACATGTGCATCAGCAAAACACATCCTCACACCTGCCAACTGAAATAACACAATTCACAATGTTGTTTCATGATGTTGCTTCCCACTTGTAGTGGTACCAACTTCAGCTGTTGTGTTTACTTCCCTTGAATTGGCATCATCATTATCAATATTAGATTTGCACTGTGTGTGCTCACTTCTATTGTCACTAACATCTGATAAATATGTGAACGCAGATGGCATTTGCTGCTTTGCCAACACTTCCTCAGGGGAACCATATGGAGCTGTGACATTTCTGTTCATATCACTATGCTGAATATAATCTCGTCTTGATACAGATTGTTCTTCAATTGCTTCAAGTGTTGTCTGATATTTCATTGGTTGGATGGACTCTTCTGGATAGCTCTTAATGGTATCCATAACACTTTGTGTAGCTGGTGCTGTCTCGTTAGGAATACTTGCATTCATCAGCTTGGATTTGTGTTCAACTATACTACCCGGGAATATTTGTGAATCTGTTTTTGTTGGTATTGACTTTTCTTGGATATAAGAACAGACCACACAATATGTAGTCATCTTGTCCGTTTGTTTTATCCTAGATCAAGAATATAACATAATCAATTGCAGTTACTACATGTTGTATGTATAAGTTTAGCCATTAGTGCTATATATACAGAGCATGACATGTGAGGTGCAGCCAAAATTATTAATATATGCACCTTGTGTTATATTAACTATGAGACGTTGCACTGATGAATGCTTTCTTTTTCGTATGCTACGAGCAAGACGATGCTTTAAACTTTTATGGCAGGTAATACTGGTTACACACTTGCATAACAACAGTGTTAGTCTATGCATGTTGGCCACACCCACTTGTCCTGAGGGTTGTTGACAGCAAACCCCTGGTGCTTGTATTATAATTACAGTGTTTTTGAAGCTTCATTATAAAGTACATGGGCAATAAAGCACACCTCAGCTATACTTTATGGAAAATAAAGTACACTTTCGTACACAAACTTTTTATGAGATTAAACTTTTTGTGTCGTATCATCATACTTTCAACTGCAAAATTGATTATCATGCACTAAAATTAAAGAGAATTTATGCACAATTGCAAATATTTTCAATTCCCTATGTTATAAATCTCAGCTTTTGAGTAGATTGCACAACGTACGCACTGAACCTAAAAACTGATCAAAACATACCTACCTGTATACCAAGGTTCCAAGTATTAGACACAAGAAGACCATTGCACAAGACGCAATTGATATAGCCAAAATTGAAGTAATATTGTTGTTGTGTGTGTTGTTTGATGTTGTACTCTCATCATTATCATCACCATCACCATCATGGCTGACATTGTGAGTAGTATTTGTGTTGGTGACCAGTCCATTACAAGATTGGTTACATACATATACTGTTGCAATTTGGAGATCAAGTTCAGGTGCTAGGTGACTATGTTCAATAAAATCTTTTATGTTTCCAGCCATGACTCCTGTTATTGTAACATTATATAATGCTCTTGAATATCCAATACATTGATATCCACTTGAAGTGACAGTTACATTACATCGGCAAATTCTTAAAATTTCATCTTCCAACAGCACTCTCAGCTTCCTTTCAAACAGTTTAGGCTAAATATAAATAATATAATTATGTACATAGTGAAGGTGGTTTACCATTACTTTATTTATACCTCATGTCTGCAGTAGTCATTATGAATTTCAACAGCAAATGGGATTAAGCTCGTGGTATTATCAATATCTGAAGAGAAATAAAACAGTTATAATACCACGAAATGCAAGTGTTCCTATATAATCAAGGTAACATATTCAGTGACAATGATACTTAAGCAAGTAGTACAAATAAATGCTTCCTGCTACAGATTAGAACCATTTACATTGTATTGGTAGATAGCCACATTGTACACAATATGTACAGCTCTTCAACCTTGGTATGTGCTTATGAGGACTAACAGTCATAATTGTCATGTCATGCAATGAATACTTAAACAGGTCAATGGGTATTGTTCCAAAGAGCAGGTGTCAGCAGTGAGCACATGAATCTAATCTGTTGGTCTACTGTTACTAACCCAGGATTTGTTTACAAGGTAAAAATCCCATATATCCCATTAGGAAACCTTATAATGTTGCTATGTGACAAAGGTATATCACATTACAGTGTTATGATTTTATGACTTGTACAGCTTCACATGACAGCTAGCTAGCTAGCTACCACTGTTCAGAATATTATGCAACAAATATATATTCATCAGAAAGTGTTTTGTGAAATACCATAATGTTTTGATGAGTGATCCTAGAGACTCCAGTTAACCATTTGAATAGTTAGTCTGATTCTGTGTAGCAGTTATACCCAGCTTGTTGTTTGAAATTTGAATGCTTAATTATGTCATTAAAAGTGTCTACTGAGATGGAGCTATCTGTATTGTTTTGTTTATTGAGCCTGACAGTTATGTGACAAACAGATTTGCAAGTTCAATTTTTATATTGTAGATATCTATAGTTTCTCAAGAGCTCTGCTTAATTTTTTGCAGTACCACAACTAAGTGATAACAAAAGCTTGGCTAATTAGCCCTATGACTCCGATGATTGTATGTTCATCATGAAATATGTTAATGCAGGAAAGCAAATGTTAATATACACAAGAAGTTTATACACAGACAACACACAGCTTGGCAAACACTGACAACTGTACATACCATATACATGTAGGTAATGACTTGCTGTTACATTAATTGATGAAACACTGGCAACACATAAATAGTTCCCAGTGTCATTAGGTGTGGCAGTGAAGGTGATCATGGAGTGCTGTATCACTGTATTTGAAGGAGTTACTAAACTAATATTTGCTGGTTTTCCTTCTAGTTGGGAACACGTCAACTGAACTTTTGTTCCAGTCTGTACCATACTACCTGGTCCATATATCATCACCTTTGGAGGAGCTGTATGCAAAATAGAAATAATTTATGCACAACACTGATAGTTCCAGAGCTACAGTCTTATAGAGGGATACATATAGCAGTTCCAAATGCACAAAAATAATATTACTGACACATTTTCAAATACGGCAAAATTTCACCTTGTAGTCTAATATACACCGAGTACCTCTCCAGTGATAATGGTCCATCAGCTACACACTGATATTCTCCACTGTCACCTCTAGTAAGATTGGTCAGCGCTAATAAAGTGTGAGTATCATTGGTAGTGATGTCTCTGTTGGTGACTTTCTGGTTGTGTCTTTCCCAATAAAAACTCGCAGGAGGCATACCGATGTAGATGATCTTGCATGCTAACACCACACTGTGTCCCTCGAAACCAACGTAGTTAGTTGCAACTACTTCAGCAATGGGATCAACTATAGAATAAGTAGACATTATAGATAGACTGTGAAGCACTAGGTTCTTACCGACGAGGGTGATACTGGCAGGTCCACTACAACCTTCTTGTGGTACACAGCACTCATATTGTCCTTGATCAAACTCACTCATAAATGAATCAAAGAACAAAATATGGCTACTAGCATACACACGATCTGAGGTTCCAATGTTGTGATGAACTCCATCCACCAGTCGATACCATTTAACATTTTTAGCAAAATTGTAAAACTCGTTACTCTGGCTAACATTGTGACATTCAAGTCTGGTGTCCTCATTTTCATGAGCATATCTGATGAGTGGAGATGGTACAATCTTAGCCAAGATCAACCCTACACAATGCACAACAATTGTTAGTGTACATGAATAATAGCGCCTAAATAATGTAGTATGTACATACATAACAAAATTTCTTAACAAAGCAATAATTTTACAGGAATATCCTGGTTTCTCGAGCAACCATTGTATTTGCCTTTACTAACTAGCCTTCCAATTTGCACTTTTAAAGTGATAATCATTTCACCACCAAAGCAACCCTGTAATATGACAATAATTTGTTGTTTTTTTGCATAACGTGGTTACAATACAGCAAGCTTTGACGCTTGGATGCTTTACTGCAACTTTGAAATGTCAACTAGTTGCCTGTATTTACTAGTACATATGCACAGCAGTAATTGGACATGCCAGGAGTTATTCTAGAATTTCATATTTAGAGTCTTCAAGGGGATGACAGCTGAATTGGTGAATGAAATACGCAATGTGATAGCACAGGGGTTACTTATCTCCAGCTATTGTATAAGGAAATTTGATACTTCTCTGCAAAATAGTACACAAATACATGTACCCTCAACTCAGCTGCTGTGTAATGAAAATCTACAAAACAAGTTGGTATCAGCAGTTAGCAACAACAGCAACTAGCAAGTACCTAAACTCTGTCACGGAAGCACTTAATTGCATGAAATAAGTTTCAAGTCAGCTTGTGATATTGCATTTGGCTGTGTGTTCTGTAGTTATCCAGTATAATACGTAAGATGCAAAATTGAACTGAACACAGCTATGCAAATTGTGTACATGACCTTTGTATGGAGTAGTAGGAATGTAGGATCAGATCAAGATTAGTAAAAGCTACACGCTTGCTTTACCCTGCATATAGCTGCTGCTGCATGCAGCTGCTCAGTATAGTTAACTACTGGGAACCGGCACTATCAGTAGCTACGTCACTATAGGTCCTCGAGCTAGGTCTTCAGGCCTCGTGTTATTTTTGCAAAGCAATGTAGCTAGTCAGTATAGTTAGCTGTACGTAGCTACCTAAAGTAGTTGTATAGTCTGTGTGACCAACGCTACATGTAGCTAGCTAATCGCTCAGCCGGCCGCTACGCCATAGCTATCAGTAGCTCAATCTGATGCACGATCACACCTTGCAATAAATCACTATACGTGTGCACTTGGACTTGAATTTTATAAAGTAGCAAGTTAGCAGACCTGTGTTTAGCTCCATTAGCATAAACATGACTCCAATGAGGTGGAGAAAACTGGTCAAGTCACATACTGATCTCTCCATGGTGGACGAAACCTGTCGTTAACTCGGCACAGATACGTATATGATGCTCTATCCAGACACGGGGTCAACTTCTGCCGGAGTAGTAGAAATGATACAGTGGAACAGCTGAAACTGTTTTTGATGGCAGATAACGATCGAAACAGCTAGATTTCCTCTCGGCTAGATTCCAATGACATATAATATGCGGAGAGTAATTATGACCTCCGTAAACCTATACTTTGTAATCACGTTTAAATTGTGTACAGAAAAAAATCCGGGCTGTAGTATATATGTACACGTTGAGCTGGATTCTCAAAACATTTAATAACTCATGAATGCAATTACACATGATCTTGAAATTGGCTCATTTGTAGTACTGCTTGACCTGCTAAAAAGCCTGACACAGTACAATCAAAATTTTCACCATACATTTGCTACGAGGAAGCCATAAAGTGCATTATTTGTTACAGTCCTTCTCCAAACTTGTAATGGAGCCAAACCACACATGTCTGTTGTTGACACCTTTGTTATCACCACTAATCATCTGGTTGGCTGAAATGTTAATTCTCTTGAGAAAAATCTACAATTTTACTGAGCTGGATTTTTAGGCCGGATCCAGCTCAACTTGTGCATACTATAGATGTGTTGCTTTTGCCAACCAGCAACCACCCACACAAGAAAGCACGCGCTGGACAACTAAAACACAGTGAAAAGACAAGGCCAAAAACAGATGGGACTCCACTTTCACTAGGAGTGGATTGATGGCGATATCATATCTGTCAATAGGATCCCGCTCTAAGATGATTTATTAATGTCATTTAGCTATTATTGTATTTATCAACTACAAACCTATAACTATAGCTATAGAGAGGATTCAGCCAATGACACAAAATTGACACAACACTGAACCAACTCACAAAGACTGGTAGAGTATCAGCAGCTGTTATCATAATTGGACCACTTGAAGGTTTGCTACTACCATGAATTCAAAACTCTGGAAGTTAGTTGCATGTTTTGGACCACTATCACCATTCCTATGTTAACAACTTATGGAACCTGTTATATTCTATATACCAGTGTCAAAACCAGCACTTTGGAAAATTTTGGATGATACTTCACAGCAGTGTATTAGTTTCCCAAAGAATATCTATGACTTGTTCCCCTTCCTAGACTGACTTTCTATGTAGGTTAATGTACATGTATAAAAACACACATACTTATTATTGTATGCTCTTCAACACTTCCTTGCCATGCCCTAATTCACCAACCCTGTTTTTGGTGGTTGCATGTGAACGAGGACTCATTTATGTAGTTTTTATGTGTCTTATTATTCAATAATAATGGCTCATCTCTATCTTGGTATAGATAGCTACTGTTTGATGAATATCTTAAAATTTATGGCTACTCAACTGAATTCACAGCAAACAAAAGTCAATCAGGTACCATGATTAACTTATCATCTTGTAACAAAGTTATTAACATTAGTTAGACCCACACTAGAATACAGAATTGCCATTAATTTAGGGGACCCCATTTTGTGCTTGACCAAGAAAACATTGAAAAGTTCAACATAGAGCCACTTGACTATATATTATCATCACTCTGGATAAATCATATGTGAATATGCCAAGAGATTGTCTACATTGGCATTGCCTTTACTAGGGCGACCAATCTAAATTGTTTAAAAATCATTCCAAACTACTGTGTAGATCAAACTATTTATAGTTAACAGAGTAGCTAATTTTAATGACTGGAATTAATTGCCTGCAGTTATTGTAATTTTATTAAATTAGCAAGATTTATTTTTTGCAATTATGTTTTGATCAGGTATACAGGTTACCCATCACCAGACACCATTGCAATAGTTTTTGTAGAACATGAAACTAACACTTTACTAATCTGGCATGTATTAAGAAGACATGCACACAGTGATCACAGCATATAACAATATAACTTCTTGTATGATTATTATGTTATTATGTTGTATTGTCCTGTTTGTAATTGTTGAACTTGCTACTGTAGCTAACTGTATGGTTTGTTTTTGTACGTATGTATTGTAATGTCTCCTGCAAGGAAGAATGGCTATAGCCAATTGTGTGGAGTTAAAAATCTATCTATCTATCTATCATACTGAATCATAACCAGAGAGCCTGTATAGTAATACTAGCTAGTGCATATGAACAGATGCCCATCAATTGTGTTGAATAAAAGCCGAACTAAAAACTGTATTTATTTAATGGTGTGACCCTAGGTGTAGAAATGGTTAGCTAGCTAAAAATATGCGGAGTGAGATATATTTTGATTTCTTGTTAGCTAAAGCTTCATTCCAGATCAGGTTGCATATTACCAACACAATTGCTGTCAATGTAGTGGTTGATTATTGTTATTGTTATACTGTCCAGCACTGAAGGTCTATACAGCAACTCGTAGTTCATTGTACCTTGATCATCACATAGCACACACAATTATAAGTGGAGCGGCCAGAAATAAATTACGTCAACACACCAGCACAATAGTTGGATGGATAACAAAACAAGAAACAAAGAACATGTGCTGGAAAAGTGCATAATGTATAAAGGAAGCATAAAAATTTCAGCTCATAAAAATGTTCTTGAACCACTCATATACATATACAGTGTATAGTATGTTCTAAGAGTAATGTTGATCATTCATAGGCGGATATAGAAGACAATGCTATAACTTTGGTTGGTATAGCTTGATAATTGAAGAACAGAATACATTCTGAATAGCTGCCATATGGTGGTGCTGTCCATCCTTATAACTGTGGTGAAACTGGTCAAGTGTTAAATCTTTAGTGGCTAGATCTCTGGACCAGTCTCTGGTAAGATACACTATTTTGGTTTTGACTAATTGTAACATGGTCACTCCTTCATACCAAAAAAAAGTGTATTCGTTTCAGTTGCCCTGCATCGTTTGCACAATTGGTGGATTGATCACTGCAGATCCTTTCCATTGTGGCATCTAACCACTCTGAGAGTTTAGTAATGCTCTCTTGAGGTGTGTCACCTGAAAATAACAATGTACAGTCACTAGCTATTTAAAAACTTAAAATTTCAAAAGGAAGTAGGGGTTGATATAATATACAGATTATACACATGCTACAAAAAGTAAGGAAACAAGCTCAAAATTTTACAACTGAAATGAGAAACGATCCAGCAGTAAAAAGTAAGGAAACAAGATTAGACGACTACTTGCTAAAATGAGACACACTTTAATGCCTACTATTGGCTAGCATCTTGAAAGGAGACCATCAAATTAGCCAAAAGTAGGGATTAAAGTGTGTCTCATTTTAGCAAGTAGTCGTCTAATCTTGTTTCCTTACTTTTTAATACACACGGAGGTGCTGGATAACAATTTCACAGCTATCTGGTAGTTTGACTTATCTTGGCCTGACATAAAGTTTAGTATTTTAGCTAATCAGAAGTATGTATGCATGGCTGGCTCCTCCACAAGGTAATGCACTTGTCAATTTCATGCCCCACCCCCCATCCAGGGGTGGCGGGGGAATACAGTAGATTTCAGGGCCGTAGCCAGACTTTTATCTGGGTAGGTTCTTTTAGAAGAAAAGTGGCCTTTTTTGAGGCCCTTTTATATGGATTACATTATGGTGTGCAAAAGCATGCTGAAACTAGGGGGTCTGGGGGCATACTCTTCCAGGAAATTTTTTGAAAATAGACACTAAAAGGTTGAATTTAGTGGCATTTCAGTCAATAAAAATAACAATTTTTAGGTAGGCTCAAGATGTGGGGGACTGTTGATTAGTATAGCTCGGCTCGTTCACTGTTCACCACAGATACATACGCAACACAACACTGTCACTACTATTGATTACATGTGCTACAAATTTCAAAGTACAAAGTGATGTCATATTCCTAACCTATTACACGTGATCATAAACTACGTAATGTTAATGTATAATGTTATAACTAATCATCGACATCCTCCAGGGGGCCATGCAAGACACTGCTCCATTCGGCTACTCTTGTGCGGGCCTTCATAGCTGTTTGTCTTGTGGGGCGGATGTCCTGTGGCTGTGGTGTATTCCGCTGATTGCTCTCAGAATCTAACTTGTCCTGGCTGTTGGTAAAATCTGAGTTAACAGGATCAACATCGGTCTTACTTGTTATCTCAAGTTGGTAAAGTCTACTTATAGGTCTATTTGTCCTGCCACTGCTTGTGCGAATGTTAACAGCTCTGATGAGTTCATCATGTCCAGTAATGACATCCTCGATTACTGTGAGTTTCCAACTGGCTATGGGTGTGTCATCATGGACTAAAACAATTTCACCCTTCTTGACTGTCTGGGAGTTATTTTCTGTTGCACGATGGAATTCCCTAAGGGATGTGAGGTACTCTGTTCTCCATCTTCTCCAGAAGTTGTTCAATAACACTGTTATGGTTCTTGCTCTCCCTTTCACCTCTGAGTTGGAGCCATAATCGGGGTCACTAATCTCATCTCCTTCGGTTATTGGATGCGGGAGAGGGTTAGGGTTAGGCAGAGTAGCCAAATGGAGCAGTGCCGAGGCAGCCGTACACAATAATTCATCTCTAAGTGATGTTCAGAAGTTAAACTATCTGCGTGCACAACTACAACATGATGCTGCAAGAGTTGTGACTGGTTTCCCACTAACAGGAGTCAATTATGAGCATTCAGTCACTTTACTGCGACAAAGATATGGCTAACTACATAAGCTAGTAAACGCTCACATGAATGCCCTACTTGAGATGCACAATCCAACGAACTCATCATCAGCTCTACAACTATTCTATGATGCTGTTGAAAGTCACGCATGAAGCCTCTCTTCACTTGGCAAGTCCCGGGAGACATATGGTTCACTGTTAGTCCCCATCATACTGAACAAGCTTCCAGCAGATGTCAGAGTCAACTTGGCAAGACAGCACGGCAGTGATGAGTGGACCATTGATGAACTACAAGGTGCTTTACTTAGAGAGATCAGAATTTTAGAAATGGGTTCTCACCACCCCCAATCTAACTCAACTCAGTTTACAGCTTCATTTCATGCAAGTTCTGTTCGTAAACCTTCACGAACGGCAAGTGATCTCCCAACTCCGAAGAAGCCAACATGTGTGTACTGCAAGGGACCTCATGCTCCTGGTACCTGTGAAGCCATCAAGGATCACCAGAAACGTTTGGATATAATTAAGCGAGAGAAATTGTGCTTCAATTGCTTGGGCCATCATAGAGTGTCTAGTTGCAACTCCAAGTATCGGTGTCGTAAATGTGGCCGTAAGCACCACACAAGTATCTGTAGTGAAATAACTAGAAATGGAACTCAAGTACAGCCATCTTCTCAACCAGCAACCTCTGAAACACAGGCCACAGGGAACACTGTCAATACAAACTCAACAGCTTCACTCACTGCTCTGGTCCATCCTCTATCACACAGCATGCTTGTCAAAGACAACACTTGCCTGTTGAAAACTGCTGTAGCAACAATTACTTCCTTCTCACATGCAGAAACTAAGGCCAACATACTACTTGACGAAGGGTCTCAACGTTCCTTCCTGACCCACGAATTGGCTGATTTTTTGTCACTGAAGCCTTACAAGAGGAAAACATTTCTCTTGCTGCATTTGGTGCGAATCAATCACACCACAAGAGTATGGCAGTTGCAACTGTGTATGTCAAGACGCAATCCAAGGAACACTTTCCTTTATCAATCTTTATTGTCCCTACCATTGCTGTCCCACTGAAGATAAGTGCTACCTCCAGAGTCAGAGCACTACCATATCTGCATGGATTACAGTTAGCCCACCCTGTCAACACAGATGGAGACTTCAACATCTCCCTCCTCGTAGGGGCTGACCACTACTGGGACATTGTGGAAGACCACATCATTAGAGGGGATGGTCCAACTGCTACTAGTTCCAAGATTGGCTACCTGCTTTCAGGACCAGTTTCACATACACACTCTCTCAATATAGTAACAAGTGCCCTTCACATATCCACCCAGCACAATGAAGATCACAACATCCAAAAGTTTTACGACCTTGAGACAACTGGAATAGCAGTAGAGAACAATTCAGACAAACAGTTTTTACTAGGATACTCGCGGACATGTATTACTCGTCTTCCTGATGGTTCATACTGCACCAAATTCCCGTGGAAAGAGAGCCACCCACCACTGCCAACTAACTCCAATGTATGCAGGAAGAGAACCCGTTCATTGGCTCACCGTCTTTCACTAACACCAGGTCTCCTACAAACATACAACAACATTATCTGTGATCAACTCAACAGGGGTTTTATTGAAAGAGTGTACACACCTGAAATACCTGGCCTGACCAATTTTATTCCTCACCACTGCGTCAAAAAGAACTCAATCACAACACCAATCCGCATAGTGTACGATTTCAGCTGCTGTCAGTCAAAGGATCATCCCTCCTTGAATGATTGTTTACCCACCGGTCCTCACTTTCTAAATGATCTATGCTCAATCCATATTTCATGCATTCAACTAGTAATAAACCTGCCCTGTAGCTAGTAAAATAATAGCAAGTGCGATTTTATTGTTTAGAAATGCAACTACCGAAAATCGGTCAGTGAATTGGACCAACTGTCAATTGCCCCAGGGGTGGGGACAAGAAGCAATGTCAAATCCTCACCTGGGGTGTAGGGACTCCTGGGGGTTGGGGGTGGGGCATGAAATTGACAAGTGCATGGGGGGGGGGGGGGGGGGGGGGGAGCGGGGCTGGATCCGCCATTGAAACTGGTAATTAAGATTATACAAAATGACTACCCATGCCAGCATTAACAAATGCTAGAGACAACTCCTTGGGTACTACACCCGTTCACTCTCATCTTAATACGCACACGTATTCACACTTCGTTAAAACCACGTGTTTTGGGGTTGTGGCGAACACCGCAACTATTAAGCGCCGCAACTAATAATTATCCTTCGAGAAGAACAAAGGAGCGGATGAATGATGAAAGCAAACAGCACGGTGCAGTGGACAGAACATAATTGGAACAACAGATTCATGAATCCGCCGTCATTACCTTGACTGTCTGAAATTTCTGGAGCTGTAGCTACACTTAGTCCTAGCGGGTCTTACAGCAGGCAGGCTGGCAGATGAAATGTAGGTGAATTTCAAAGTTTTTAAACTCACTGTACATCGAAACATTCGACTTTTCGCTTCGTTTACCCAAGGTACAGCATCATTATAACAGTACCAATGCATTCCAGGTGGTTTTTTCAGGTAAAACTTATTGCAAGACCGTTTTTAAGGTGCGAAAATCCACGAAACCATATGATTTCTTACCAACCCCTACTATACAGTACTACCGTACTGTATGATACAATGGAACCTTGATTGAATATGCTATTACTCCATATCTCCATGCAAGCCATACAAGTACTAATTGTAATGCAGATTGGCAATCTCTGTTTAACATTTTCAGCTTCTCTGCAGCTGTTTTATCCCACTTACGTGAGCTAGTTGCCTCATCAATTTCATCAACACATTTGAGCTTGCATATTTTGCTGTCTAAAGTACTCAGCATGTCAGCATTGAAATCACTACAAGCCTTTCTTGTTGGAAACAAGCACACAGGAGAATGACTTTTCTCACACAGTTCTTTGGACAGACACACATGCTTGCAGACACACAGTGGACACGTGTCCAGTTTAAAAGTCAACATAATGCAAAATTGCAGAGTACCATGTCAAGTAGAAGGTGTACTTCATGACTTCAGTCACCTCATTAATAATAATCCAGTAATATTGTTCTCTAGACAACAAGTCATAATAAAAGTAATTTGATGGCTTCACATAGTTAGCCAACTAGACTGTTAGTCAAACATAGCTATTAGTCATTAAATTAGTATAGAGTCAAGTTTTCAGCAATTAAACTTAATGTATGGCTGAATTGCCACCATATCTCTATTACTAAACATGGTAATTATTATGTTTTGCTGTGGGATTGTAATTAATTTAATGTAGTGGTAGTAAGTAAGTGAGTAAGTAAGTATAATAGGTGCTGGTACAAGTTACCAGTTATCTTTAGTGCAACTCCAATCTGTTCCTACACATTCAACTTGTAATTTTACAGAATAATGTTTGTTGCACTATAAAGAATAAAAATAGTAATGACAGTGGGTTCCAGCCATACCTCCTTGTAGAGAGTTCAGCTGCAAATAAATCACCCTGTAGAGAATTCAGCTACAAACAAATCACCCTGTAGAAAGATCAGCTAGAAGAAGTTACCTTGTAGAGAGTTCAGCTACAACAAAACCATCATGTAGAGAGTTCAGCTACAAACAAATCACTTGTAGAGAGTTCAGCTAGAAACAAGTCATCCTGTAGAGAGATCAGCTAGAAAACAAGTCACCTTGTAGAGAGTTCAGCTAGAAGAAGTCACATTGTAGAGAATTCAGCTACAAAGAAACTACCATGTAGAGAGTTCAGCTGCAAACAAATCACCCTGTAAAAAGTTCAGCTATGAACAGATCACCCTGCAGAGAGATCAGCTAGAAACAAGTCACCCTGTAGAGAGTTCAGCTAGAAGAAATTACCTTGTAGAGAGTTCAGCTACAAAGAAACCACCATGTAGGGAGTTCAGCTGCAAACAAATCACCCAGTAGAAAGTTCAGCTATGAACAGATCACCCTGTTGAGAGTTCAGTTAGAAACAAGTCATCCTGTAGAGAGATCACCTAGAATTATCACCTTGTAGAGAGTTCAGCTACAAACAAATCACCTGTAGAGAGTTCAGCTACAAACAAATCACCCTGTAGAGAGATCAGCTAGAAGAAGTCACCTTGTAGAGAGTTCAGCTATAAAGAAACTACCACGTAGAGAATTCAGCTGCAAACAAACACCCTGTAGAGAACTCAGCTACAAACAAATCACCCTGTAGAAAGATCAGCTAGAAGAAGTTACCTTGTAGGGATTTCAGCTACAAACAAATCACCCTGTAGAGAGTTCAGCTACAAAGAAATCATCATTTAGAGAGTTCAGCTGCAAACAAATCATCCTGTAGAGAGTTCAGCTAGAAGAAGTCACTTTTTAGAGAGTTCAGCTACAAAGCAACCACCTTGTAGAGAGTTCAGCTGCAAACACATCACCCTGTAGAGAATTCAGCTACAAACAAATCGCCCTGTAGAGAGACCAGCTAGAAACAAGTCACCCTGTAGACAAATCAGCTACAAGAAGTTATCTTGTAGAGAGTTCATCAGCTGCAAACAAATCACCCTGTAGAGAATTCAACTACAAACAGATAACCCTGCAGAAAGTTCAGCTAGAGTCAAGTCACCCTGTAGAGAGAATCCTGTAAAGAGTTCATCTACATACAAGCAGATCACCCTGTAGAGAGTTCAGCTACATTTCAAGTCACCCAGTAGAGAGATCAGCTGCAAATTATCCTGTGGGGATTAATTGACATGTAATAAATATATGCTCTCTTTTTATATTATGAACTCTTGATATATGCATTATATATATATATAATTTGTACATTTACTGATAAAATCAGAATGAGTTAAAATATTTATAAAATCTGCTTCATCTTTTTGTTTTTCCTGTGGTAAAGAAAAAAAATATATATATAGGTTAAAAAGGCCCAAAGCTGGCCATAGGCCGGCTTTGGGGTATACAAATACAAAAAGAAGTGAAATCTAATCAAAAACAGCCAAGCTGTAAAAAAAGGATTGTGGCCTTGAAAAGGCTATGGTGAAAAAAGATGTGAAATCCAAGGTGGCGGCCAAGAAATGGCTGTGATGGTAGGTTAATGGTCAAATTTTTAATAACGACAATTCAGGTGAATTTTGTTCCAATTGACCAAGCGGCACCAAATTCACCTGAATTGTCGTTATTAAAATTTTTACCATTAACCTACCATCACAGCCATTTCTTGGCTGCCACCTTGGATTTCTTTTTTCACCATAGCCTTTTCAAGGGCCGCACTCCTTTTTTTACAGCTTGGCTGTTTTTGATTAGATAAGTATTATATTCACTTTACTCATAAATGTATAAATAATAGACTATATGCGTGGTCTAATTATTCAATGAAAAATGACCAATTAGCATTGATTAGTGGCATGCCGAGAATTTTTGACAGTGAACAACTATCGCAAACCCATACAAAAGTACAGGTAGCAAGTGCGGCTCGGGTTATAACTCACCACTAACACTACGGACTCGGCTCTTCTTTCCAGCTACTATTCTAAACAGGTAGAGGAATCTATTGATCTGGAAGTACTGGTAAGTGGTCTATTTTCTGAGATTCGCATTTTTCTACATACATACATACATACATACATACATACATACATACATACATACATACATACATACATACATACATACATACATACATACATACATACATACATACATACATACATACATACATACATACATACATACATACATACATCGCAGTTGTTCACCATTGTGACATAGTAAAAAGTAACAAAACGTGTTAAAATATCATGTGTTTTAGTATGTTTTTGGCAGTGTATATAGTCTATTGCAACAGCTGTTAGTAATGGTGCATGACATTGAGAGGTTTCTGGTTGATATTCTATGGATTGGTTTTTATGTTTGTACTGACATGGTGTTATATTTCAAAAAATTATGTACGTATGTACTATGTTGTGTACACTGTAGAAATCTAATACCACTCAAGTGGGTCAAATGATATCCATTAGACTATGGTACGCATAGTATGCTTTGAAGTTTGGTCATTAATGAGGTATTTAAAATCCAATAGATACCCACGGTAGGTATCTAAACTGGTTAGATACCTGTGACAAAATTTTTTGTCTGCGTCACGTGTTATGCTGGATTCCAGTCACAACACCCATCAGAAATCATGCTAGAGTGCGAAGAAAACATTGTTGGATAATAGAGATGATTGTGTTCATCTAGGAAGCCTACCAGTGAGTTGTTCTAAAACTAATTCGATCAGGAAGCCGCCATTATCATATCAAAACATGCTATTGGGATTTGTAAAGTCAAAATGGCAAAAATGGCAAAATCAAATTTACAGACAGTAATCATTTTATCAGCAATATTGTACATTACCAGTGTCCTTTGTTTGTTTTTTGCCCTTAGATCATGAAATGGACTGATTAAACTCTGATTCTTTGAAATTCTCAGGATGGATGGATCACTTTTTCAATTTCTCCAATACAAACTCCATGTATTTTACATCGTTTTGGATTTTCAATAATTGCAAGCACTAGACATGATCAAATACCATAAAACTTGATATCATTCAACTCCTTATGAATTTCTCTATCTGATTCTACCTGAACAAAATCCGTAATCTCCATGGTAACGACGTGATGCCACTATTTAAATAGAACGTGAAATTCATGAATGGATTTTGTATTGCGTAAGTTGCTGCTTACCATCGTTTGCTGTAAATTTGCAACCTATAAACACTTTAGCTTCGATTAAATTTTGTTATCATCGGATAGAAGAGTGTTATGCGTGTGTAATGGCGGCCGAACAATTTTGATACTGCCTTCAGAACCAGAGTTATGATGAATAATGTAACTTAAAACTAACTTACCTCCATAGGCTGCTGTACATTGATTTTTCACTCATAAAATTTTACAGAAAATTGTAATGTATGGTTTAACTTGACATGAGTTTTGATATGTTGGCAGTGACCAGAGCCGCACAAGCCATAGTCTAAATTGTTTATTGCCCAAATCCACGGTATCTTCGCTATATTAGAGACCTGAGGAATGGCACAATAATCACCAAGGGCGAAGCCTGAGGTGATTATGTACCATTCCAAAGCCTGAGGTGATTTTTGTACCATTCCTCAGGTCTCTAAAATAGCGAAGATACCGTGGATTTGGGAAATAACCAATTTAGACTATGACTCGTGCGGCTCTGGTCACTGCCAACATATCAAAACTCATGTCAAATTAACCCATACATTACAATTTTCCGTAAAATATTATTATGCGTAAAATCAATGTACAGCAGCCTATGGAGGTAAGTTAGTTTTAAGTTATTCATGATAATGATGGTTTTCTCTCATAGTTACCGACAATGAATTGAAGTAGTTTGGCTTTAGTTTCTGTATATAGTCACATGTGACCAAGGACTACATACATCTGTGTTGGTAGTTATTACAAAAGTTTGCGATGCCTTGCAAGCCTGCTGTTATAGTTATCTATCAAAAGCCACACAGTGAAGGAAGGAGGGTGCTAGCTATCTCAGTAAGTGTAGGTTATTGCACAAATCCAGGTATCTTCGCTGTTTTAGAGACCTAAGGAATGGCACAATAATCACCAAGGACGAAGCAGGGCTTTGGAATGGTACATAATCACCTTGGGCTTCATTAAAATTACACCACCTCATAAACAAACCACTATAACTTCCACATAATATTATTTCAGTTTACGGAAACACAGTTTGGTTTATCGGATTTGTTGATGCCAGGCAAGTCCCGTGGTATATTAGAGTTTGCTCTGAGATGAATGGAAAGGACAGAAAGAACCTTGTTCTGGTATCATCAATTACATATATAAATGCTGGAAAAACAAGGTTTTTTGCATACTTCTCTGTAAAATTACGAGATAAATACTCAGTACGGGTGAATTCTTAATCAGTACACTTCAACACATAAAATGATACTAAGTTTAGGGGCTTTGGTTGAGGATAACAGGTTGTACTTTTGAGATTGTCCACCCACGCAATCAATTTCTCCTTTTGTATGGGGTGCACATTATGCCTTAATCAACAATGAATAAGTGACACTGTGGTAACATTACAACCACAGTACGGGCGGCATTGTATGGGGCTTTCTTTCATTGCATAATGTGCTGTAGAAATTATGGGTGCTAATGCCTGTACTTGTGTGTTTTCAGAATATAATGCAAAACGCATGTAATTTGTTTTGGACAAGGGAACTACAAGGAATGACAGGGTTTTTTGAATCAGCTTGTGACTAACCTGAGGTAGCGTAAAGCAAATATTACATCATTTTAATGATTAATTCTTTAGAATTAAATTGGTAGAATAGCTGTAATTTGCAGAGTAGTTTTGATATGAAAAAATTTAACTACACTCAGTAAATCAGAATTAAAGCAGCTGACGTTTCAGATACCCTCAACCATTCTGGGCAATCTCTTGCCATGAAAATTCTTCTTGACAAAGAAATGGAAACACCAGCAGCTAAGTAAAAAATCTGTCTGCAGGTTGATTTAGTGACCCGGCTTAGCTGTACTTGGCAGCTAGCTACAGTAGTTAGTAGTACATCAAGAACTTTGCTGCGTGACTTTCATGCGATTCAGTCAACGACCGCTACACCCACCTAGGCACAATGTAACTAACTACATAACCTGAAACTGAAATCATAAACTCTATTATAGCTAACATGTTGAGCGTTATTAGTGAATAGGTGGTGGTTTGATGGCTTTTGTCAGTATATTAAAATGCAGCGCAGGCCATGTTTAGTAAAACGACTGAGTCGACAAATCTTTATAACTAAATGTACCAATTCAGGAAGCTAAACTAGTGACACACAGTAGATAGTTTGAGTGGCTAGTCTAGCTACACACGGACGATCAAGACACACGATAGTGTGTCGTGCGGCCCAAGAAGCCGGCGCGCCACACCGTGAGTATATTAACAGGAAGAAAGAAAACGCAATTTTCACACCTATGTAACTCTGATCCCTTATCTGATTGGAACCAAATTTGCTAGAGACGTGCCGCCCAGTTAGGGGAGTCTACATAACAAATTTGAAGAAAATCGCTCCAGCCATTTCCGAGATACGAGCGAACAAAATTTCGTTTTAATTTCTTCGTTTTTTTCTTCTTCATCTTCTTCATTTCGTACACTTCGCAAAATTCGCCATAAAACACGAATGCGTGCTAGGATTGGGCTGAAATTTGGCACACTTAAAGGGCTCATTAAGGCGGATTTCCGCACCAACTTTGGTAGGAATCCGATGAACATTCACGGAGTTATTACCGATTATTTTCGTAAAATAAGGTCGAAGGTCTGTCACGCCTACAGGGTAAACCCCTTGGAGGAATCAGTTGAAAATTGGTATGTAGATGGAGCAACCATCGTAGGAGTGCTTTTTTGTGGTTTGAAAGGAATCGGGATAAAGACCATGGAAATATGACACAAAACCCAACCTGTGTCAAAATTACGCGATCAATAAAAAAAAACTAGTAGTTTTCGTGTCCACCAGGCAAAACCGCTTAGAGCAACGAGCTGAAAATCAGTATGTAGCTGGAATAATCATCATAGAAAGTTCTTGCAGTAGTACAGAAGAATCGGATTACAAATCACTGAGTTATGATTCGAAAGGCAACTACGTGCAGCAAATGCGAGATCGAGATACTCTAATAGAACAGTCACCCTAATAAAGCATTCAGATGCATGTATAATTTACACAGTTATATTACATTGCAAGTTATTCTGTAGGGAATTCAGCTACAAACAAGTCACCCTGTAGTCAGATCAGCTAGAAGAAGGTACCTAATAGAGAGTTCAGCTACAAAGAAGCCATCATGTAGAGAGTTCAGCCCAAATAAATCACCCTGTAGAGAATTCAGCTACAAACAAATTGCCATGTAGAGAGATCAGCTAGAAGAAGTTACCTTGTAGAGAATTCAGCTACAAACAATCACCCTGTAGAGAGTTCAGCTAGAAACAAGTTACACTGTAGAGAGATCAGCTAGAAACAAGTCACCCTGTAGAGAGTTCAGCTAGAAGAAGTCACACTGTAGAGAGTTCAGCTACAAAGAAACTACCATGTAGAGAGTTCAGCTGCAAAAAAAATTGCCCTGTAGAGAATTCAGCTATGAACAAATCACCCTGTAGAAAGATCAGCTAGAAGAAGTTACCTTGTAGAGAGTTCAGCTACAAACAAATCACCCTGTAGAGAGATCAGCTAGAAACAAGCCACCTGTAGAGAGTTCAGCTAGAAGAAGTTACATTGTAGAGAGTTCAGCAGTTTAGCTGCAAACAAATCGCCCTGTAGAGAATTCAGATACGAACAAATCACCCTGTAGAAAGATCAGCTAGAAGAAGTTACCTTGTAGAGAGTTCAGCTACAAATAAATCACCCTGTAGAGAGTTCAGCTACAAACAAGTCATCCGGTAGAGAGATCAGCTAGAAGGATCACCTTGCAGAGAGGTCAGCTACAAAGAAATCACCCTGCTTCATCTTTTCTTCTTCCTGTAGTAAAGAAAAAATGACAGGTTAAAAAGCCCTAAAGCCAGCCTGTGGCCGGCTTTGGGGTATACAAATACAAAAAGAAGTGAAATCTAATCCAAAACAGCCAAGCTGTAAAAAAAGTGTGCGGCCCTGAGAAAGGCTATGGTGAAAAAAGATGTGAAATCCAAGGTGGCGGCCAAGAAATGGCTGTGATGGTAGGTTAATGGTAAAAATTTTAATAACAACAATTCAGGTGAATTTGGTGCCGCTTGGTCTTGGCACAAAAGTCACCTGAATTGTCGTTATTAAAATTTTTACCATTAACCTACCATCACAGCCATTTCTTGGCCGCCACCTTGGATTTCACATCTTTTTTCACCATAGCCTTTCTCAGGGCCGCACTCTTTTTTTACAGCTTGGCTGTTTTGGATTAGATAAAGACTTACCTCAAGGCCAGCCGATCAGTTCACTCGATCATATGACTCCGACGATAGTCAGCAGGATTTTTTTTACTCTTTTCACCACCTTTCATAACCCTTACGTAATATTAAGCTCAAAAGCATCCAGACTTCCTACTGTAGTTGTTGCTCTCTCTCTCTCTTCGACTTTAGGGCACGCATCTAGTAGTTGCCGCGAGTAGTCGACTTTAGGTAGGGTCCGCAATCCGAAAATTCAACTTTTACAAATCGATCCCCCTACCATTGTGGGATGTTCATTGTGGTATCCCATTGCTAGACACACCATGAAACCGGAGGCAAGATTGTTGTCTTCACAGAAATATCGATTTTAATATTTCGTGAGAAGCAAAAATTATTTTTTAAATTTCGTGCTCCACACAAAGAACAGGATAGAACTTGCTGCTTAGCTAGATATTATCTAGAGTTGATGTAGTTAAAAAGTACGCACAGTAAGGCCAATGAAACTTGATTACCAGTTTCTCGCTCAGATTTTTGAAATTTTGATGAGGGCGGGTGGTTATTATTCATTATTTTCCAAAAGCACAACACACATCCCAAACATGAAGATTTCTGCCTAAAAAAGTGAGATCTACATTGATTACTCCTGCATTAAATAGCTAAAGTACATTACTAATCCATATAACAAATGATTTTTCCATTAGAGTATAGCTGATTGCTCCATTAGAGTAAAAGTGACTGCTCTATTAGAGTATTTCAATCTGCAATTCCAATAATGAAATTCCATGCGGGTGTATCAAAAGCATGCGGGCGATGACGCGAAACTGCTAATCAAGTTTTATTGGCCTAATAAGCAAATAACTCACTGGGTTCTAGGCACAGGGTTGCTTTCTCTCAAAAAGCAGAAAACGAAACACAAATTTTCGAATTCAAACTGCCCTACCAGCCAAGACAAGAAAAGCCAACTCTTCCTCATAGTGATGTGATAAGGTTGGATGCATAGTCTGTCTATGCTGTTAGTCTGGAAAGGATCTGAGACTTCTCACCATCTGGGTGAAGAACGTCAAAAATTTCGTGCGTCATTTCAAGGGATTCTCTCAATGGTACCAAAGTGCTTTCCAGTACTTCTGATGCCACACTGGTCACTTAATTTTGTTTAGAATGATGATAAATGATGGATCAAAACGTTTGGTAGTAGTAGTAGTAGTTGGTGTTTCTGTGATTTCATGTGGTGCAGTATACCAGCAGCTCACCAGGAGCTCCACCCAGCTCGAATCAAAAATGAAAGATTTTGTGCTTTTTTCGGTTTGGTTTTGGATGTTTTGCAGCATAATGGTGATGTAGAATAATCTAGTAAAGATTTGAAGCTGCTGTGGAGTGTGAGAGGTGAAGTCAAATTTGGACGATTTTGCTGCCTCCTTGATGCATACCTTAGTTCGAAGCGTGGAAGCCGTGGATGAAATAATAATTGACAACTGCTGCTACCAAACGTTCAGGGACATCTTTTACCATAGTTTTAGTTTATAATTGATGGTTGCTGTGGCTGCAGAGGCGCTGGAAATGGCTAGAAAGCGCGGCATAATTCTTTGATGCTGCAGAAAATTTTGACGCTCGTCACCCAGATGGTGAGAAGTCTCAGATCTTTTCCAAACTAACAGCATAGACAGACTATGCACCCAACTGTATCAAAACACTATGAGGAAGAGTTGGCTTCTCTCGCCCTGGGTGGTAGGGCAGTTTGAATTCGAAACTTCGTATCTCTTTGTCTGTTTTTCAAAGAAAGCAACCCTGTACTGGGCACCCAGCAAATCATTTACTTATTTCTGTGCGTACTTTTCAACTACATCATCTCTGGATACGATTTGGCTAAGTAGCAAGTTTCATCCGATCCTTTGTGTGGAGCACGAAATTTTAAAAATAAATTTTGCATCTTGCGAGATACTGAAAACAATCTTTCTGTGAAGACAACAATCGTGCCTCCGGTTTCATGGTGGATCAAGCAATGGGATACTACAATTAACATCCCACAATGGTAGGGGGATTGATTTGTAGAAGTTGATTTTTCGGATTGCGGACCCTACTTTAGGGGATGCGTCCAGTAGTTGCCACGAGTAGTAGACTTTAGGGGAAGCGTCTAGTAGTGTTAGCGTTAGGGTTAGAGTTCAGCTTTGGTTTCTTCTTCACCTTTAGGGTTAGGTTCTTCTTACTATATACAGCTTATTTCGTTAGTCACATTTATAAAAGAAGGGAATCAAGGGAGCTAGCACTGGTAGCATAATCGGTAAAACACTGGACCATCACACTGGGATCCTGGGTTCGATCCCCCTTCAATATTGCACTTTTTTTTTCGCCTTTTTGGTTCACCGTTTTTTGTCTAAGTTCTGTAGGGTTATGAAATAGGGTGAAAAGAGTGATACCCTGGTCAGCAGTTTACGAGTCCGTGACAGCTGTTTCAGTTAATGTGTGAGGAATATACCCAGCGTCTAATTTGTGTAACTGCGGATGATCGATCATGAATTTTAGTCCTCGTTTCTTGTCTCGCGTGATCACGTCAGCGTTTACGAAATATAATATTAACTTCAGGCGCTTAGTTTTGTTGTCATAGCATTGTACAATCAACCATAGCAACTTTTATATAACCGTGCTGATATCTGTATGGGAATAATAGCTAAATGCATAGCTACATTTTTAATTTGCAAAACAGGGGCGTAGCCAGGATTTTTTGAAGGGGGGTTCCATACAGTGACCAGCATTGAGTTACTAGAAGCAGGGGTGTGGGGGCGCAGCCCCCAGCCGCTGAGAGACTTTCAGTATTTTAATAAATCAAAACTCAGCAAATTTCTATATTTTATGCAAAAAGTACATTAATTATGATGCATTAAGCACCCCTGAGATGAAGGTAGTACTAGATAAAGTCACCTAGTGGAAACAGACAGCATAACACATAGAGACACATATAGTAATCTGTAAGTGATGGTTATATCTCACTGTGGTATAGGAGCCATGAATCCACTGATACAAATGACAATCAAAACAATATAACTATACAAATATGCATAGCATGAATTCATTTTGCATAACACAAGTGATAAATTACTGGAGCTCTATATCTTTAAACACTGCACACCAAAGCTATAGCAGTGTAAGGTCATGCTAAGTTTTGCATTTAATGTTGGAATGTCTGAAAAACTTCATATGGACATGGATATTTACATGCATGTTCTATTAGAGTATACTTGATTGCTCTATTAGAGTATATACCTGACTGCTCTATTAGAGTATATCGATCTTTTTAACAAGTTTTGAAGAGGGCTCATGTTACCTCTGTAAATCCTTCCCTGAGAGATGAATGTAAGTTTTATCAATTGTTGTGCTGTGCCATTACACTATATTGCTCACTCATTTTGTCCTGCCACACTAAATGGTGTGTTAGGATCCTGCTTGCAGAAGTCTAAATTTTACAGGGGGGGGGGGGGGGGGGGGGTTCCTGAACCCCCCGGAACCCCCCTCCCTACGCCCCTGCAAAAGATATCATGACACATCAATTATTGCTAACAGTCAATGATTTTGCTGGGAGAATTTAAATAAAAATGAGCAGATACTTTCTCTAAGGCATTTGACAAAGTATCCCACCAGCATTATGGTATCTGAGCAAAACTCAGAGGGGTAGGGAGGGGGAGTTTCAAGGGGTTCAGGAACCCCCTGTAAAATTTTGACTTCTCAGTGCCAGCAGGCAGGACCCTAACACACCATTTAGTGTGGCAGGACAACATGAGTGAGTAATATAGTGTAATGGCACAGCACAACAATTGATAAAGCTTGCATTCATTTCTCAGGGAAGGATTTATGGAGGTAACATGAGCCCTCTTCAAAACTTAGATCGATATACTCTAATAGAGCACTACTGAGTCAGGTATGTATTCTAATAGAGCAGTCACTGTCAGGTATACAGTAATAGAACATGCATGTAAATATCCATATCCATAATATTATGAAGCTTTTCAGACATTCTAACATTAAACACAAAACTGAGCACGACCTTATACTGCTGTATCATTGGCGTGTAGTGTTTAAAAATATAGAACTGTAGTAATTTATCACTTGTGTTATGCAAAATTAATTCATGCTATGCATATTTGTATAGTTATAATGTTTAATTGTAAGCCATGACATTTGTATCAGTTCCTATACCAGTGAGATAACTATCACTTACAGATTACTATGTGTCTCTATGTGTTATATGCTGTCTTTTTCCACTAGGTAACTTTATCTAGTACTACCTAGGGACGTTTATATGCATTATAATGTACTTTTTGCATAAAATATAGCAATTTACCGAGTTTTGATTCATTAAAATAGTGAAAGTGTCTCAGCGGGTGGGGGCTGCACCCCCAGAGTGAGACTCCTGCTTCTGGTAACTCAATACTGCTGTTGGAACCCCCCTTCAAAAAATCCTGGCTATGCCCCTGAAACTGCTAAACTGGATAAAACATTTTGTTCTGCAAAGATCCCAGTGTGTAATAGTTGAGGGTCAACAGAATGATTTCTCTACGCTGTATATAATTTCCGGTGTGCCCCAGGGCACTGCCCCCACTCCAATTACTCTTCCTGTGCTTTATTAATGATTTGATATATTAAACTATATGCTGATGACATGTTACTTTATGGTACTATAATTCATACAGAGCAGGATTGCCAACAGTTTCAGAGTGATCTGGATTCTCTCAGAAAATGAGCTAACCCAGGGAGAAATCAGTTGCAAGATTCTTGCAAGACTACAAGTGACTTGAAACTTGCAAGAAAGGGACATTCTTGCAAGAATCATGCACAACTTGCAAAAGAATCTTGTTTGAAGTCTTGCAAGTTTTGCACATGATTTCTCCCTGGGTTAGCTTATGTCACCACACACACAAAGGATATCAATATGATATAAAAAGTCAGAGACAATTGTAAGCAGCAAGATTTGTGATGAATAACTTCTCCTCTTATGCCAGTGTTGCACAAATGGTAACAGACCTTAACTGACCAACCTTGCTGAATGTAGAGAAGAACAGAAAGCTGTTATGATGTTTAAGATTACTAATCACCTTGTTGACATCTCAGCAAACTCTTACTAGGCTAACACCTGTACCCATGTTACATGTTACATGTTACATGTTACATGATACAAAAGGCCATAGCAAGAGGTCTATACAACCAATGGCAAGAATTGATCTCTATTTATAATATTATTACTTCCTTCTCTCTGCTATCAAACTCTGGAATTCTCTACCCCAGCACATGATTGACTCTAAGGACATTGATCAATTTAAGTAAAGACTATAGCTAGTCTAACAACAATTATTAATCGATTAAGTATATATATATATATATATATAGCTAATTGTAATTTTTTGCTTCATCATACTCTTTTCAGAGGTCTGCATAGTATAATATAATAATATAATAACCATTACATCACATGCATGCTGCCACTAGGGACCTGCTGAAGGCTGAAAGCCAGTACAACAGAGAGCGAGGCAGAAAGTCAAAAGTCTAACTTCAGGTAGCAACTTGATCCAGTGCCTAAGGAGCCACACAATCCAACATCTCACTGGAATCAGTTTCTCTGCATTAAACTTGCTATGTATATATAGCTACAGAAATACTTTATCATTAGAAAGTTTTCAAGATGGCCGGTGCTCTTTTCATCTTTCCATTCCACACCTTTATGTTTAGAATGATAGGTTTCAGCATACTCTCAGCCCCAGATCTGCTCGTGTGTTAAAACCACCCAGTATGAGCATAGTGGTCAAATTTAGTACAGGTCAGTAGAGATTTATGAACAATGGAGGCTACTAAATCAAAATACTCTAATAGAACAGTCAACTATTCTGTTGAGGACCTTTCCTTTCCTTTCCTTTTTTGTTTTCAAGTGTACATGTTATGTAGAACATGCATTAGTTTACAGACTTCCAAAAACAGACCAATGTGTAACCTGAAATTTAACCATTACCAATAAATGCACCAAACATGCCCACGCACCAAAGTTAAAATCTATACCATTTCATGAACTGATCTCATATTGATGTTTTCAACAAAGCATTCAAATATACAGTTCCTTGTAGCCACATAAGTATGTTTTCAGTTTATCTACTAACATGGCATATTTGGATTAAAGTGCTTCTATGTAATTTTAGAATATGAGAAAGTTTAAGCATACACAGTAAAACCAACCTAGTGGCTGTCACTACTAAATAATATAGTGATGGTCACTTCTAATTTTGTTGTGACCATCATATATGTACCATTTAGTGATGCCCACTACGTACTATGCTGTATGTATATGTGTATATGTATTGAGGGTCACTACAAGTGAGTACAGTGAATGCCACTATTTAAGTACTGTAGCGGCAGAAATTAGCACTATTAATTTTTTACAGTGAATTGAAGTTTGCAAGTCTACAGTGTTACCCCTCCTACTTCCAGAGATTCCAAGCTCTGCTAACATTAAAGGATTTCTTCTGATAACAATTAAGGTAATTGAAAGGTATAAAACTAAAACTGTTCTGTATCTACTATTGCATACATATGCTACTACAATAATTTAGTACCTCTTTAATGTAGATCTAACCCCAATGTATATCTAGACTTGTGACTTAGTGTAAAATACAATGCCGTCAAGTTCCATTAATAATTAACTTTCTACATTGCAAATAAAGTGATAATTAACTTTCTACATTGCAAATAAAGTGATATTTCTAAGCATTTGTAATTGTATCACAAAAGTTTCCTTCAGCAGTATATCACCGTTTAACTGTATAAAGTAAGTATTGAATAGTGAATGATTGCTTGTAGTATAATTTATGCTGAATGTATACAACGAATATGTACTTGGCAACACCTCCAACATCTGTGTAAAACAAAGCACAATCTGTAAGCCACTAACTAGCCATGCATGCACATTGCTTCTTGCTTTCTAATCTTGAACATTCATTCAGAATGCCTTCAATGGTTAGTACTACTATACACTATCCTTAACTCTACATCGCTATCTTCAGTATCAGAACTGTAATTCATATTCTTCTCATGAAGGCATAGGAAATATAGATGTACAATAAAAATGAAATAAAAACATGATATTCAGTTTTATGACATTCAGTCAGTGGTGAAACTATGTTGAAGGTCAAGATGGAGTTGATGATCAGCAGCAAGTGGAGCTCCTAACATCATTGAAGTTTGATTTGCTCCATTAGAAGTGGTCACTTCAGAGGTAGCCAGCAGTGTTCCATCAGGTTTCTGTAGTGTCTTCAATATCATTCCAGGAAGTGGACATTGTTTTGGGTCTGGATGTCTATTACATAATATGTCTAAATTATCAGATATCTGTTTTGTGTTGTAATAAAAATAATAGTTTCACACAATTATTATTGCAATATTAACTACTGCAAAGTATACAGTCTGAATTAAGTAGCAAATTAGAATTGCACACTTAATAGCCTCACCAACAATGCACCATCGGCTCATATACAGCTCTAGGACAACCAGGTGGTGGTGGCAGTCTGTGCCCAGTCGTAATTTTTTCTACATACTAAAAAAGTATATTGTATGTGGAAGAAATTTAGCATAATATTATAATACCGTTACCTCGATTCCAGTGAGTTCTTCAAATGGTTTGTGACCCAGGCTCCACACTTCATACACGACACATCCAAAACTCCAAACATCACTTCGTGTTGAGTACCTCTTGTAGAGAATTGCCTAATTATTATTGTAATGTAATGAATACTGACTATAACTGAACATCAGAACCTCAAGAGCAGTCCATTTAGCTGGTATCTTTCCACCAGTAGTGACATAGTAGATGTCATCAGCCACATCTCATGCCATACCAAAATCAACTATCTAAAAGAACACAAGTACATAATCACTCAAGTAACATGACTGGGTACATCTACTGATCTATAGTTGTATGTAGGTTCTGTATAATATAATCTCTCCTTCACAACACACCTTACAGATGCTATCATTTGATACTAGTACATTCCTAGCATCAAGGTCTCTGTGTAGAAAGTATTTGCTGGAAGGCAGCTGATATGTGTCTGCAGAAGCTTAGTAAATCATGTTTCAGTTTGCTACAAGCATTTGGTGGTGTTCTGCATTGAAATACCCAATAGATAGCTAGTGGATGCAATACTGTTTAAAACTCACTTCTGTTTCATATCTAACAGAAACTCTCGGAGGTCTCCCTTAAGCATATACTCCAATACAATCATCATGTTCTCCTCTTCAGTCAGTAACTGTACTACATTGTTGTGTTGAAACTGACCCATAATGGCTGCCTCCCTCAGAAACTTCACTCTATCTGACTCTAAACAGTTTGAGTTGAGTGTCTTCACTGCAACTTGTTTAGGATCAGCAGAACCATATGCCCACAATCCCAAATTGACTACGCCAAATTCACCAGATCCAAGTTTGTGTGATATTCTATGTAACAATTGGGATGACAGCTTTACTCTGTGTATTTTATAATGTATGTACAAACCTAATTTCATCCTTTTTTAACTTGGGAAACTTTTTCTTCAAACCATGCATAAATATATTCTGCTATGTGTCCTGGGTCTTCATAAATCTGTTCTCTATCAGATAAAGGTTCACTGTACATATCTCCCACTGAATCATCATAAGTAATAGTTGATATGGAAACTTCATACTCATTCGGTACACCCGGTGCCTCATATATTGAGATCTGATACATTTCATTAAGGAGAAGCTCCTCATAATCATCTCTGATCACATTGGGATGATCTTTGACGTAATGCTCCTTGTCAAGGTCCAGATTAGGTAATGCTTCACTGTTCTTAGTAACACCATTATTGATATAATCCACACTGGAGTAGCAGCTTTAAATTTCAGGAGTTTTACACTCAGTTGGCTAAATTACCACATGTACATTCCATATTAATTATAAACATACCAAATGTACTGGTATTATAGAACTATATGGAAACTGCATACTCAATAATTACATATTGTACCTTTACAGTTTCAGGTGTACTAGAATACCGATGAGCACTGAATGTTTTAGTACTTTCAACTTTATCGGATGAAGGTGGAGAACGATAGTGAACTGCAAAACACATTGAGTAAGTGTGTACATATCATGCAGTATAGTAGTGCTGTATAGTAGGGATCACGAAGGTTCCACACTTTCCTGTCATAAAATATCACCTGAAAACCAGTCTCATTTTTTCTCTCATGATGATTTGGCAGTATTGACTAGAAGTTTGAATAATGTGCATTCATAGCGAACTAAAGTGCTTCTGATGAGCTTAACATGAAATAGATTTTTATTTAACTGATTTTCTACTACCTATCTAACCACTGATGCTTTCAGCTCTCATACTATTTTGAACTCATTTACGTGTGTATATATATATGTAGTTGTTGTAGTATACTCACCTTGTGTGACATAGTTCTTTCTCCTCTTCCAATACCACAATATGAATATTATCACTGATATGATTGCAACACAGACCAGAATACCCACAACACAACCAGCAATGACTCCAGCTACACTAGATGAGGAGTCACCATCACCAGTTCCAGCATCAATAGGTACACTCATAATTGTGGTGACTGCTTCGATGACAAAAGGACTGAGTGTTGTACTTGAGCTGCTGTTTTCCCCATTTACTACTCCAGTAGTTGTAGCAGTTGCTGTTGTCATAGTTATAGATGAAGGGGTTACAACACTGGTACCTGCATGTGTTGATAGAACATCTCACATACAGTGTACATCACATGGATATTTTGAAACCATCAACATTGTTGAAGCAATAATGACAAGTCCTCAGTCACATGTGACTATACATAAGGCAAAAGCCAAAGTAGGCATGGCAAGAAAAAATGTAAAAAACACAATTACGTACAGTAAATAGTAATTAGTCTAATTATGAACATAAAATATTTTCTGAGAAGAGCTGATGGCAATGGCTGCTGTTTTATCCTATTCCAGTAATATGCATAGGCCCACCATGCCTAGTACCAAAGGAAATCTAATGGGGCCTTGAGGCCCATAGATATAGTAAGCCCATGCACTGCAACCCAATAATTACTGATAAAGCATATGCTTCTATCAAGCCACACTACTTCTGATGCAATATGACATCTATAGCTAACAAAGAAGCCACCTATATGAAGGATAGATAATGATATTATATTGCCACTCACAAACATCAACATTTTTGACTACTTTTTCTCTGCTTATTAGCTACAAGTTTTATAGCAGTTGATCCAGAACCTGGCAAGGAGCTGAAGTCACAATAAGAAAACTTGTTACATGAAGCAAGGTTCAGGCGTTGCAACCTAAGAAGTTAATACCTTTTCTCAAAATTTACCCAGATATATCCTAAAATTCAGTTACTAAATATCTTTTCTGTTAGAGTCAAGGGTGCATTCGTGGGGGGGGGGCATGGGGTGCGCACCCCTCTCCTGTGCTAGCTAGAGAGTTACATTATTGGTGAAATTACATCTAAAGCATGCATAGAGCAAGAAGTGAAGAACTAATCTTCTCTAAGAAGTAGCAAGAGGGGGTCAAAATTATATTTCAGCATTAAAACTGCTATAAAGTTGTCATGAAATACTCTAATAGAGCAGTCAACTACTCTAATAAAGCATCCATCATTATAAATCTCTTCTAAATATCAAACATAACACCCTGACATACCAATTGCTAAAATATATATAAATCTATACCTTTATGCACAATTCTATTGAAAGTCAAAAAAATTATTTTGGTGTAATGTGTAGTGGCCTAGTGAGTATTTAGCTACAAACTTGATGTCTGGGTTGAAATGCTTCCTATTGCAACTAAATTCTAAAATTTAACAGGTTTAGAGCTTCTGGGGGATGCAGCCTCAAAGTTACTTTATCTCTAAGCCCCACACATTTTCTAATTTTTAAAATAGCTTTAGGCATCCCTTCTACCATGATTTATGTTAATTGCATTTGAACATCAAATTCTTTATCATTTTACTGTAAATGTTGAAAGTACTCTAGTACGGCATCACCTTAAATCCCAACTTTCTAAGACAATAATCACAGTACGAATCAGGAATTCCAGTATTTGCCCTTATCTGGTGAAAATAAATTGAAAACTCTTTGCAAAGTTTTGCATCCCCAAACCTTCTAGATATAGAGCATGCTCTACATGCTCTTCACACTCTGTCACTATAGTTGTATCTACCAGTTGCCACTGTTTCTTAGCCCCCATGCAAATAGATGCCCCCATAGCTTAAGCTAGCACCCTCCTTGGGAAATCTTAGATCCACCCCTAGAGTATTTTGATTTTGAGAAGCAATACTATCACTAGTGTTTTATAGACCAGCTCCTACACTTACACCACTGAAGTGATGTGTAACTAGAACAAGAATACTGTAGAAGTATGTAACGACATCTTAAAATGTAAGCAACACAGAAGCAAATTAGTATACTCACCTATGTGCACCCTGATAGCAATGTTGTAGTTGGCATCATTAAACACATTACCTATATCATCATCTAAATTACCACTGCCTTGATATGTATTTATGTGAAAAGGAAAAGCATCAGTTGCAAGCAAAGCTACATGAGCTCTTCCTGTGTTAGAGTACAATCCCACAACAAAATCTTTTGGTGTATCAATCTGTTCCAATACTGACAGGTTAAGTATCTGACATGAAGACATAGGTGTGAATGTGACATTGTTTGATTGGATGAGAGAATAATGATGATTACCAAATGATTTCCCAGTGAAGCTCTAAAGACCAGGATAAAATGTCACTGATGATTCACTTTGTGCTTGATAACAAAATTCCCAAGCATTTATAACCCCATCACATGGTATTGTGTAACCAGCCAGTATGTATGTTCTGTCTTCATCAATAACATTATCATCATGATCTTTTGACCCAGCAGTGACTGGACCTGAACATTCTTCACCAATGGTAACTATGGTAATTATACAAATGTAAGTGAAAAATCAGGAATTTAAGTTCAGATCATGGAAATAAAAGGTTGTGAAACAAGGAGGGTCATCTATATCTGAAGATATTATACTAGTGGACATTAAATCTCTACTTCAGTCTACATACCCATGACTGAGTTAGGGATTAAATGTCCACTAGTATACCATCAGGTGTAGGCAATCACTATACTTTTTATGATTCCTCATCAAATTTAAAATTCTTAATCAAGTTTTCCTTGTACTCACTTGTTTACATAATTATGATTGGTGCTACTGGGGTTGGGTAATATTTTATTAAATCATCATGCAATATTGCCTAATCAAGTGCCCACAATACAGTTATCGCATGTATTTTTAGCTTTTGAAATATTATTACACAGGCACTATTGCAAAATTATCGTACTTATTGTCTAATTTTGTCTATTCTGAGCTTCATATTTGATACAGTTCATGCATACTATAACTTATTAGCACAAAGGTTGTTTGCACTGAAAACAGTTCTCAGTGAAAACAAGCACTTGTATTGACATTACAGACTTTCAAACTATGTGGTTGTGTTTCAGTTTTTTACATTTAATAGTGCAATAATAGCTCATGCAATAATCACATGTCACAAATTAAATATTGCCAAACCATAGCTACTACCACCAGCTACTCAATTAGTGTATTTAGACATTTTTATTTATGCTCAGTACAATCATCATGCCTGCAGCCAGTGAATGGCAGGGTTTAATAGATGAATAAATTAGAATAATAACACACTTAGGTCTATGGCAACAGCATAAATTGTTTGTAAGGGACTGTCTCTCCGTCACCTGTAAATATCTCTTTGCCAGCTGGTGTACTCCATTACATAGGCCATCTGGTGCAACATCCTGCAATCCTAATGCTGACTAAGATACTACTCGCAGGGGCGGATCTAGGATTTATAAAAGGGGGGGCTACCTCAAGGTCTAATCTCTTGGGTAGAGGTGTGCAAAGCACACTTCCCAGCATGCAAAGCATGCTGGAACTAGGGGGGTCTGGGGGCATGCCCCCCCAGGAAATTTTGAAAAATAGTTGCTAAAATACTGCAATTTGGAGACATTTCCACATAAAATTCATAATATTTTCTGCCTTTAGATATTTTATATACTGCCTTTAGATTATAGGTATGGCTCTCTGAAGCATTTTGCTCATGGAAAAGTTTGGGTAGGTACAGACAACCAAGTACATGATGTACCCCTCTCACAATTGCACAACACTGAATAGATGCATGCTAGAATAATAATGTTGAAAGTGGAAAATTTTGAAATTTGAACAATACAAGATTGAATCTGAGAGCATTTTCAATGGAAATGGTGTACCTGAATTAAGTATTGTCATACATATTAACTACACAAGTAGATGAATGAAGCCCTTTAAACAGACCAATGCACTTCATTGTATGTATAGGTGCAGGCAGATTTGGAAAAATTCCATAACAGAACCAACTACATGTTTCCAGTGAATGTTCTATTAGAGTAGTTAATCTCGATCTTGTACACCTCCAATGCTGATCCGGGTCCTTATTGCATAAACTTTAGCATAAATCCACTGATAATATCTTGGAAAGATGTTTATAAGGTGGTTTTATGAGTATTTATATTATTAGTGATCATATAATTATGCTAAGACAAAATTTCATTATAATACTCAGCATATTGATCAAGTAAAGCCTAAATATGAAGGGGGGGGGGGGGGGGCTTCAGCCCCCAAAGCCCCCCCCCCCCCCCCCCCCTGGATCCTCCCCTGACTCGAGTCATTTACATACCAAATCTACCGATGTATATAGCTAATCTGTATACACTCAGTTTGAAAACTTGGGAGCTTGAATTTCTTTTATGTAACTTACAAAGGCAGCATAGTAGCCATCCTATATAGGTAGCACTCACTAAAAATAAATGAGCTATACAAAATGGTATCTGGTTAGTGAATTTATGGTTGCTGCATTCAAAGGCAGTTCACCACATATTATTAGGGCTGCAACAAATATTTGATTTATTCAGATATTTATTCATTAAGATTTTATCTGGATACCAAGTTTACTATTCGGATATTCGTTTACTATTAAATTACAAGAGTTTAGAGTTGAAATGGTGTTGGTTACCAGCTATGTTTCTACAAGATGGACTATTCTACCATGTAAATGGACTATTCTACCATGTAAAATTGATTATAAAGACAATTTTGCATATATTTCAGAGAGAACGTGGCCATATTTGTGGCGATATGTAGCACTTTTGCATTTTTAAATCAAAATGTTGCCAAATAGTGTGGTATTAGTTTGCTAAGACATCCAAATATCCAGATACTAAATTTGGCATTTGTTGCATCTCTACATTTTACGCACGTTTTAAGCTGAAAAAAAATATAAGGCTGCATGAAGCATAAGTGACTGAGAAGAAATGTGCCAATTTTTTCATAGATTATTGCTCTCATCCCATATACTTGTTCATAAAAAACAGCTTTTACTGTAGAATGGGACTGTATATCATGGTGGTGCATGAGTAATTCTTCCACTCGTAAAACCATGCACTTGTAGTGTGCCACCTAGTTCAAACTACACATTATAGCTTATTGCATAATCAGATTTATTGAATTAATAATGTTGCACCCAGGGGGGCAGTTGTAAAAAACTGTTGACTGGTTTTCAACTCCAAATATGAAGACCGTCTGCTTTAGATCATAGCCATGATCCGCCTTTTCTGACACAGTAGCAGATACAGATAATTGAAAAGAGAGTTCCACTTATGCAAATGCAAATATTTGTGCTACATGGCAGTAATCTGGCAGTGTACTTACATAATCATATGTAACCATTCTGGCAACTGTCTAGACTATATGCAGCCTAAAAAATTACTCACAATGTTGATCTTACCATTCCAGGTAAGGTTTGAAACCTACTTATTATTATAGAGGTGCTAATATGCATGTTGGAGAAGAAATTTTGGGTGATGTCATTACAAAGAAAAGTAATTTGGTTTAGTCACTGGTTACATATCACAGTGAGTTATTTATTTAATTAGTTGTTTTGACTTCAGATTACTCTGACTGTTCTATTAGAGTATACCCAGATGTTTCCCTTGTTGAAAGCTAACTGATTTCTAAACCTCCTAGAATGATGCCCAAAAATGGTTTTTGCAGATTCAGATATGGTAGGTAGCAGAATCACTTTTTATTAAGGCTTTACAACACAAGTGCTGAGGGTCTGTGGGGCACCTGGTCCTACAGCCTGTTTATAGTTGTTACATAAACTATGTTTGAAAAGGTGGAGAAAGGAGACAAAATCCATACAAACCTGCAGCCGTCCAATTAATGCTCAAACACTTACAGGAGTCTGCCGGGTGGTCAGGATGTTTTCTCCTTGTCAATTTCATGTATATGTGTCCATAGGAACTTTTCAATCTTAGAACATTTGTTATACGTTGCAATCTATTTGCACCTAAGAGTAATTACCATTTCAGTCAGGCAAAATGATCAGACACCATTAGTTGGAATCACAAATCAAATACTTCAAAGTACTACTCCATATCTATCACGGTACATTAGTAATGAATCAACACTCTACAAGTTCAACATTCTAACATAAATGTCCAACACATACTTCAGTTTACCTGATACCATGTTCAGTAGCCTGGCCATGATGGAGATTGTGGTGATGATGACATTCATTTCTATAACAATGATAATAGTTCAAAACTTCATGCTGTAGCTAACCCAAGCCGTACCAAAGTCAGTATTATAAAAGTTGTGAACATGTTTGCACTGTAGTGCATGGGATAGTTTAAAAGCCCAGCACCACTATATAACAAGAGCAAGGGCTTAGGATAGCACTATACACAGTAAAAACAAACTAGTGAAGGTCACTACAAATGTCTGCCACAATACTCAATATTTTTATGTAGTGACGTTTGCTAATGTAGTGACCATCACTACCATGTAGTGATGTTCACTCCTATGTAGTGAGAGGGTCACTACTAAAGAGTAGTGAAGATTACAGAAGTAGTGAACGTCACTACACAAAAATAGAGAGTATTGTGGCAGAGATTAGTAGTGAAATTCACTACTATTTTTACAGTGTATGGTTGAACATATACCAGGGTCTGTTTATGGTGATGGTACAAGATTTGCAAATTACAACTATATAGTCATGGCAACAATCAAATATGCATGGCATTTCAAAACTAACAGAGCTTCTTGCATATTGCAATTTCAGTAGACTATGCATGGCTTTGTGTGAATACAAATGTCATGAGATCTGCATGGATTTGCTAGAGTAGTTGACAAAACAACTTCAGCTTCTGCTGTAGTTTAAAAATCACAGTAATGAAAAAAGTTCTTGTGCTGCAGGAAAGGCAACTGTTTTATTGGAAAGTAAATGCAAATTAAAATAACTAAGCTGAGGAATAGAGTGCAGCCTTTTTTGCTAGTGCTGTGATCATCAATGTAGCTACAAGTTAGTTGATGCATTTTACTGCCATATTTAATATCAGGCTTTTACATCTCAATTGTTTAAGTTGATTGTAAAACTAAATTTTATCAATCTCTTTCATATGTAAATATAATTATGACTGTGCAGTGTGTGTATGTGCCAGTATTGCTCTTAACTATGATGTATATGTAGGATATGTACATGTACTTGATCACACAACTGTATATACGTACATAATTATACAGTTGATAGTAGTTAGGTGCATGTATCTGTTGAGATTCCAGTTATGTACACTACATTACTTTAGCTACTTATTTACTTATCGTTATAGCTATACACATACATAAATTAATTCAGAGTGGATATGGCTATATACTCACCTCAAGCAAGCTGTTTCCTGCACAATCGATGGATAGACAGCAATGAGGATATCAAAGACTAAACAACTGTGATTGCACTCAATCTCATTTCAATGTTGCAGATACAAGCTCACGTGAAACTAAAATGCTGCCGTAGTGAGTTAGCGTGATCTCAAAGAAAGTCTAATTTTTCACGCCAGTGATTACCAGCAAAGGAGCACCCCTTGCCACCACCCCTAGCTAGTACTGGATGTAAAAAGTCTCAAATGGTATTCTTGAGTGTGGAATGTTAAAATCAGTAATGAAACTCGTCATATCAATAATTACACTTTTGCCAGTTTGGCAATTTTTCAGTCTGGGGCTGGTCACCCCAAACAATGCAACTCCAGCACAGTAGTCAGTATTCATGCAGAAATTCTGATAAAACATTATATAACTTCCATAAAGGCACTATGATCTGATGACCACAAGCAAAGATTAACTATAGTCTGAGACCAAGTGTGTCAAGACTAGCTAGTACTGTTATTTACTGTGGTTGGTACAATGAGTGCATCTGTTAGAGTAACTCAATAATTTTGGTTAAGAATCCTTTAAATGTTGCCATTAAGTATTGGGATATGAATAACTAAATTGTATTCTTTTTGCATTCATCCTTGCCATGCCTAGCTACTGTGACTTTTGTCTCTGCAGTTGCAAGTGACCAACAATTTGTATTTTAACACTGCTTATACTGACAGCTTCACAGGTGATGTAAAATCTAATGAATTTGATTTTAAACAGATTTTAGTCTGCATAGCTGTTAAGACAACAATCAAAGAAGAGTCAAAGTGACTGATCATAAGCTGTGGCAAATACAATTATTCAAACACAAGAAAGTCTTAACTGCAGTGCATTCTAATCCACTGACACTATACACATATACATTCATATATGCATGTACACACACTGCATGCACACAAATACACAAAAAGCAAAGTCTTCAATTACTACGCTAGTACAGTTTATATAGTCTGGTACCGCTGACCCTATTTTAGGTGCCTATAAGCGTCCCAAAATAAGTGCCTAAAATAGGGTTGATGGTGCCAGACTATAGTATGTACGCGTTGAGCTGGATCCTCAAAAACATTTAATAACTCATGTATGCAATTACACACAATCTTGAAATTTGGCTCATTTGTAGCATTGCTTGACCCAATAAAATGTCTCAAAAATTTTTCACCCAAATGGCTGAGACAATATTTAAGGCCTATGGGAAAGCCATAAAAGTACAGTGTCCATTACAGTCCTTTCCCAAATTTGTGATGGAGTCAAACCACACATGTCTGTTGATGACACCTTTGCTGTCACTACTGATCATTGGTTGGCTGAAATGCTAACTCCCTTGGAAAAAAAATCCACTTTTAAATTTTAGCTGTTTTTCAGGATCCAGCTCAACTTGTATGTACTACCATGGTCATGCCTACCCAGTAAACCCACACTGGGATACCCTGTACACTTATCAAGTACTATGAGTAAGTGCATGCAGGAAAATCCTCCTGGGGTATCCCTCAAGAGGCTGTATAGAGATGAAGCGTGGGGCTTTATTATCTACACACACTATACTACACTACACTATACTACATTACACTATACTACACTACACTATACTACATTACACTATACTACACTACACTATACTACATTACACTATACTACACTACACTACACTAGTACTATGCGCGTGTGCACACACACACACACACAGTTTTGGTATTGTTATCAACCAGAGGGACCAGAGACCTGTAGACGCTAAATACATATGATCAGAATATTGACACCACAACACTGTTGAAAAATGCTAGACCAGTGGTGATTTCGTTCTCTCTAACAACATGCAGTGTAGTCAAGTGTGAAAGAAGCCACAACAGCTGCAATGTCTCTATTAACCTATATTGACTGTTTATTAAAATAAAGTTGAAAAACACTATCCCACTAGGGACTTATGATATTTAAAGTTTAAAGCCAGGAAGTAAGTAGGACTGTCTATTAAAAAATTGGTCATTGATTCTGATACTCAACATCAGCAGGTGTAGTTACTTGCAAGCCAATAAGATTGTGGGTTATAATTATTACGTCCACTGTAAACAGTGAAATAGTCAAATCAGGGTTATGGTGAGGGCTAGAACCCTGTAAATCACATTCTAATTCCTGACTACTGAAGTTCAACTTGTCAGTTACTGGAAGCCCTAGTGGCTGGCTATCCCATTGACTGTAAAGCCACCTAAGTGTTCAGTAAACAAGTTCCTGGAAAAGCCACCATCAGCTTATCACTTACAGTCTGGGAAGATAAAATGATTTTCCAAGAAATACCACCAAGAAGCCAAATATCTAATTTAGTTAAAATACCTAATTTAGTTAAATGCAAACTATACAGCACAACAATCATACATACATAAATCTGTAGATGGTTGCACACCATTCACACATCAACACTATACCTAGGAATAATGTTGTTCTATAAGAGTGGGTGACACATTGATAGTGCAGCATACACACATGATAAAAGACTGATGTATGTAGTCCACTCCATTATTTGATATGAGACTTGTAAGAACAGATATGTTGCATTACATAGACTATGAAGTGAACAAAACTGACACTGAATTGAAATGGAGTTACATATGTAGACTAACTGTAGCTATTTGGCCTGTATATCTCTATAGTTACATAATAAAACTTGCAGTACATGCTGTGTGAGCATGCTCAATCATGCTCTTCATAATATGTTTAGCTTACTGCTAGGTTATCAAAAGTACAGCAACTAACATTTGTGGCATTTTGCATTACTGCATGTTTGTAGTTTGGGATGAAGTACAAACACAGTGCTATAGTGGACTGTACCATGTCACTTTATATATAACTACTCTGATGAATTTTCATAAATTTCTCTGTATCAACACTGTTTATAGACTGCATTTCTCACACATTTTGTGAATTTGACTGAATGTGGCAAGAGCACATCTACATATATACATGTGCTAAAAACCAAATGCACACTTCTGTTGATATAAATAGCTTATAGTTTTAGCTAGACTGAATGATTACTCCAACCTAATCATCTGCAATTTAATTTTGCATGAGTGTATGTATATTAGTGTAACACACACACACTACACACACACACACACACACCACACACACCACACACACACACACACACACACACACACACACACACACACACACACCACACACACCACACACACACACACACACACACACACACCACACACGCACACGCACACACCCACACACACCACACACACCACACACACACACACACACACACACACACACACATACACGCACACTACACACACACCACACACCATTGTATACGCTACCCTTCCACACATCCTCAATTGGATAATTCATGACATACCATCTCTTATATCATTTCTAGGAATTGCTTTTACAAAACCACAAATTGTAAACATGGTACTTCTAGGAATACAAGGTACATTTCTTTTATAATAATGTAATATATATATAATATAATATATATGGACTAGTAAGGGTAATTTTTGGTATAATCATACAGTCTGGTTACTCTGGTATGTTGTTTAGAAAGAAACATGTTTTAGACTTATTCATTGCAAACTCGTTCATTGCATGTGGGACAATTTTGGACTTGTTTATAGTGTATACCTTGATTTAGTCTCAAACATTGCTAAAGGGTCTCTCACAACCAAAAACTTTTTCTAAAAGTGCTGTATATAAATTTTGGTTTCATAACTAAACTTTGGACTGACATCTTTAGCTGTGTATGTAGCTCTGCATTCTTTTTATCAGTGCAATAAAATTAGCACTTTATGTAGTGTAGCATATTTGGCACATTCTTAAGTAATGAACCATATGGTGAAATACCTATGCTTGTGGGGAATAACTGGGGGAAGTACAATGGTGAAGTCTTAGAATTTTGTGGTATTTACATAATTTGCAAAAAAAACAGTTACTACTAATGAGATGTAAAAGTCACCTTGGAGTAGGCAGAATAACTTCATGACTGGCCTCACATTCAAAAACATTCCCCCATTGTACTCACAATAGCTACTACACTATTCAGCCTACCTTCTAAAGTAGCCAATGAAGTATATATGGTATGAGTGAAATCCTAAAGATGTGTGCATGTACTCGGCTAGTATTGAATGCTCATCTTATTATATATACTACACATTGCTGGATGTGTTGCATCATAGACAGGGCCGGCAATGGAATTATTGTAATGTAGTAGTATACACACACACGCACACACACACAAAGCCTTCACCTGTCACATTAGTATGGTCACACCTACCCAGTGAACCAGCACTGGGACACCTGTGCACTACTCAGGTGCTAGGAGTCAGCACAGATGAATCTTCCTGGGGCAGGACTAGTAACTCACAAGAGGCTGTACCATGTCTCACAAGTGCATGAACTTGTGTGTAGGCACCTAAAGTCCCACCTGGAGGTTGTACGAGACATAGACAGTTGGTATTTGTTACCCCTGTTAATACCAGATACTCATCAATGTTACAGCTGGGTGGGCTGCTTTCTCAGTTTACACCACCCCATTTAAACAGCTGGGTAGACTGGAGCAATGTGAGTGAAGTTCTTGCTCAAGGAAACAACAATAACAACACCGGGCCAATTTGGTATAATCGAGCATTTCACTGGGAACTTTTCAATTATCAGAACAATGCTCTAACCATTTGGCTATGCTGCCTCACACACATGCACGCACGCATGCACGCACGCACAGAGGTAAGAACACTTGCAGTGAAAATTCAAATTCAACACAGTTTATTTTTTGCTAGCTATCATGGTGGATTTGCTCTGTTGCTATTGTTTGAGGCCCAGTACTGGTTTGCTTTTCCAGTAAGTGCCTACAGAGCTCTGAATAATGTTCCAAGTTCAGCCTGCTGTGAGGGATAGTTAGCTTCAAGGGCCACTTGGCTACATTTGTAATGTTGCAACAATGTATATATGGACATGCAAAAGTATGCAATGTGCTAACATGTATTTTGTAGGCTAATTTCCTTATAGGTACATGCATATATAGAGAGATTGCTACTACAGTGTGCTATGCTATCTATACCATGACTACTGAATTCAGAACAGTGAAGTAAAATCAATGATTAGAGGAGAATCCAAGAGGTGTATAGGGAACAAAAAAAATGCAACTTCTTCACTCTACTTATGTCACATTTACAATAATTAATTTCAACAATTATCAACCAGAATACAGGCAAAATATTTTGTTTATCTCTGAAGGAATAGTCATATACTCTAATAGAACAGTGACCAAACAATATAAATTGAAGTGCTCTGCTTTACATACCCACTGCCATGGAGTGTATTAGCTTAGCAAACTTTCAATCCATTGATCAATCCATTGACCCCCTGTAATACTTGTGTTGTAAAACATATTTTTATGTGACTTCAAGATATGGCTCATTAGTATACTGGATCTCTGTCAGACTATATATTCATGCACCATTTAAGTTGTTAACTTGATACTTGAGGTATCAGTGGAGGTATAGTTAAGTTAGTTGTGTAAGTTTGCACGTGGATGATTGCTTATGACAAGTACTGCATGTGGATGTTTATTACATTTAGGTCTGGTTTGTTTCATCAAGGTTCTTCTTTTTCAATTCAGTCAAAAAGTGGTAAAATTGTTGCCCCACTTGTAACACCTGCTTATTCTGACACTCCTGTGTGCATTAAAAAATTTCTACAGTGTCAATGCTGCTTGATTCAAACTAAAAATTATCCTGAAAACATTGAATAAAATGTGTTTCGTTTATATATTGGTGATAGGGAACCAGTTGGTGGATCCAGAGGAGGCATAGGGAGCATGTTCCCGCTCCCAAAAGATAATTTTATACACAAGATCAAAATACTCTAATAAAACAGTCAGTCAAATACTCTAATAGAACAGTCACCATATGTAACGCTATTAAGAATCATCTACTGAGAATGAAAACTTGTATCTGTATCTGCAGCACCAACCCATGGGCACACTTTACTATGTAGCCTGCTAGGAACTAAATTAAATTCACTTGGTTCTTTGTATATATTATGTCATTCTTATATGATTGAACTTATGCCCGTCACTGACCCTGCATGCAGCTCTTGATCAATGCATTTATAAAACGTGATTTATTACTATGAATGCATAAAACTACTCCACACCAAAAATTTCAGCCCTGAAACATGTAAATATTTATAGCTTCTACTCCTGCTTTATATAGCTACCTAGTACCTACTACCTTGGTAATGGTGTAGCCTAATTGTCAAACACTGGATCCGCCCCTGATCACTACATAATGACCTGTTACTGCATGATCATCAAGATATTTATAACATTCAGGGAGTTATACAGTAAATTATAAAGTTGACATCACTGTAAAGAATGCAGCTACATAGCTAACTGATTTCATGAACATAAACAAAGCTAAAACAGATCATGATTGGCTAGTCAGTCATGTTGTACACTCAGGTTGCATGTCCAGTGGCTGCTATACCTGTAGAATTCTTCTAAATGAGCATTTATACTAACACTCTACATTTTACATGCAACAAATACAGTTGGACATCGTGAGTTGTTGAGTTATTTAAATTTTAAACAAATTAACTAACTGCCATGCAAACTTTGATGAGATTTCATCCTCCAAGCATTCCTTTACACTACAAAGTATTCCTGTACCATAAATATTAAAGCAAGCCACAAAAGCAGTCTTGTCACTAGAAGAGATACCATCTAGCATAGAGAATGTAAGCAGCAATACTTGTGTTTTTCAGTGTGCCTGTGTAGTCAAGTATTGTACAATTAGTCTAAGAGTCTTTGTAGAGCATAGCTATAGCTAGATAATAAGCCTATGAATAAGATTGCATGGGATAATGCACTCTTTACAGTGTCATGAAAATGCTATGAAATTCTGATGTGTATAGACATTTCATGGCCTGTGAAACAATCCATGATATCCCATGAAATTTCATGGTACATTAATTCCATGGGGGTAATTTAACATTTCATAGCAAAGTCATAGGCACTTCATAGTACTTTGTGAGATTTGTTTAATCACATGCATGTAGTCACCCAAATTTGTTACAAATGTTGTGCTTATTTAGTCATTAATGGCCACTGTTATGGTCTAATTATAAGCTGTGGATATCAAAGATTACTGTACACAGTTTATAGAATTTAAATAACACTACATGAACACTGGTTTAAGAGTGATGTAACTGGAATGATCATGACTCCACATAGATTTTTGAACTTCAGTTGCTACATACACAGCAACAAATGGAACAATTAACATGTATTATTTATACATAGATGACCATTTCTTTTAATATGCAGAGGCTGTCGGGGAATATTAAATCATTTTCCCTTCCAAATATATAGTCATGAAATGTACATACTTCATGCCAGCTATTAAAGCCCATTATGACATTGAGTTCTTGTGGGGCATGTGATCAGTAGGAGATGATAGTTCACATTGAAAGATTTAATGAAGTAGCTTAAACATTTTCTCCTACACATCATGTATAATACAGGAATGTCATGTATATGCAATACCACTAATATCACTAATTTTTGGACTTTTGGACACTAGTCATATATAACACAGAACAGAAATTTTGTATATCATTGATGCCACTGTAACAAATGAAAGAATAATGAAAGAATAATTCCACAAGAGAATACCAACATAATTAAACTGATTACCATAACTTTACACAGGTACAAATGATATTTTACATTGTCACAATATTGCAGTGGGTAGCTAGGTTGTTCCATTCATTAATTGTTTTTGAGTAGAAGCTCTGTTGTTACGTTACAGTAGATGACTTTGGAACAATGAAGTGTTGGGGGTGATACTGTCTGGTGTGTCTGGTTGGGTGGAGATAGTGATGTGGGATTTTGAGAGCATAGTCATTGTGTAAAAATTTAAGCAGTGTCTGTAGCTAGTCTTGAAATCATGCGCCTTTTTTAAGAGTGTCCCATCCTTAATGTTCCAACATAAATAATTATTATATCGTCCATAATCATTGAGTTCCCATCTTGCAGCTCTGCGTTATACCCCTCGGTTGTACCTTTTCCAAATGTTGGATATCCCCAGTATGGTGGGGATCCTAGACTGCTGCTGCAACATATTCCATTGAGGGATGGACTATTGATTCCCAATAATACTTTTTTTCCTTGTCTTAAAGCTTCTCTCTTGTTCCTCGTACGTATCCACAAGGCGGAGTAATTTTCACCAATCAGTCATAGGGTTTTCACTCAAAAAAAATAGGAAGGTGCTTCATTTTGTTGTTTCTGGAGATTTTCACACAGATGTATTTTCAAGTTAAAGCAAACAAGTGCTAATTTGTTATTGGAATGTTTGCAGCAGTCACTATCAGCACAATTTTAGCTAGAGGTGTGCGATGACTAATTTAGACATATCTTGATATTTCCTTTGAACTTATCTCGATTATCTAACATATCTCGATAACTGAAACAATTATTTATTTTAGTAAACTGCTAATATTGTAACCAGTAAAGTGAGCAAATTGTAGTTTGAAGACTACAAAAAGGTGAAAAATGTTAGTCTTAACACTGTTCCCAAGTGGTAGGAGAGTTGGAGCCCATACTACACCATACATATACAAATAATGTATGGGAGTTTAGATTAATAAACCTATCATCCTTATCTTGATAAGTCTTATGATATCTCGATAATCAAATATATGCACACCCCTGTAAATATCAGAAAAGTAGTCACGTGACCAAAAATCCCTTCATATAGGATTTCCACTGCAAAATAAGATGATGCCTCAGCCTTTTTCATTGTTTCTGATGATTTTTACACAGGCTGACCTTAAGATAAAACAAATAAGTGCTAATATATTAAACTGTCTATTACTTTCAATGTCAGTGCAGTTTTAACTGTAAATACCCAAAAAGTGGTCGCGTGGTCAACAATCCCATTCAGCTATAAAGGATGTGCTATAACACTACAAGATGTAGAAGTCTTAAGGAAAAAAAAAACACTAATTGTGACTTCGGTCACCCTACAATACAGTGATTTTCTATAAGCTCCCCAATTTAACTATTATGATGATATTTTTGGTCACGTGACCACTTTTTGCATGTTTTCGTGTATTAAACTTATGATGCTGATACTCAATGCCATAAGCAATCCAATAATAAATTAGCACTTGTTTGCTTTATCTTAAGTTAAAGGTCAGTCTGCAGGGGTGGATCTAGGATTTATAAAAGGGGGGGCTAACTCAAGGTACTAATCTCTTGGGTAGAGGTGTGCAAAGCACACTTCCCAGCATGCAAAGTATGCTGGAACTAGGGGGGTCTGGGGGCATGCCCCCCCCAGGAAATTTTGAAAAATAGATGCTAAAATACTGCAATTTGGAGACATTCCCACATAAAATTCATAATATTTTCTGCCTGTAGATTATATATACTGCCTTTAGATTATAGGTATGGCTCTCTGAAGCATTTTGCTCATGGAAAAGTTTGGGTAGGTACAGACAACCAAATACATGATGCTCCCCTCTCACAATTGCACAACACTGAATAGGTGCATGTTAGAATAATAATGTTGAAAGTGGAAAATTTTGAAATTTGAACAATACAAGATTGAATCTGAGAGCATTTTCAATGGAAATTGTGTACCTGAATTAAGTATTGCCATACATATTAACTACACAAGTGGATGAATGAAGCCCTTTAAACAGACCAATGCACTTCATTGTATGTATAGGTGCAGGCAGATTTGGAAAAATTTCATAACAGAACCAACTACATGTTTCCAGTGAATGTTCTATTAGAGTAGTTAGCTGACTGCTCTATTAGAGTATCTCAATCTTGTACATCTCCAATGCTGATCCAGGTCCTTGTTGCATAAACTTTAGCATAAATCCCGGACTGATAATACCTTGGAAAGATGTTTATAAGGTGGTTTTATGAGTATTTGTATTATTAGTGATCATATAATTATGCTAAGACAAAATTTCATTATAATACTCAGCATATTGATCAAGTAAAGCCAAAATATGAAGGTGGGGGGCTTCAGCCCCCAAAGCCCCCCCTGATCTGTGTGAAAATCACCAAAAGGAAGCACCTTCCTATTTTGAGTTGGAAACCTTATTAGTCAACTGCGGTGTTAGCTATTCTAAATGAAGCATACTCCCAGGTTCAACTTTATTATGTTTGTCGGTTATCTTTACCAGTTAGGCACTGGAGGGCTGTCCGGCGAAGCACTCCATTGAGATCAGTTCACACTGGCAGTCATCGATCAGTGGTCCGGCACTAGCATGCGGAGTGGGTCAAAATTTTACTGCAAGTGTATAGCTATAGCTAGCTACTGTAGCTAGATACGTTCCGCTAGCTTCCACATCTTTTGGTTGGCCTCACCCGAGCGTCTTGGGACTCTCGTGGATACACTATCTGAGTAATCCAATTATAAATACATTAAATATTTATTGAAATAATACAGAAATACTTAAACTTTGGGACTCTCTTAACACAATAATTTTAGAAGTTTGCGTGGGCGTTGGAGACCCTTAGCTCGTCGGGGCCGCGCCAGCGTTGATGGTCTGCTGTACTGGGCTGTAATTCAGCAAAGTATTGCTATAATGATTGCTTTCTGCGTGACGTTGTATTTAGCTCAGTATTACTTTTGTAGCTGAAATATCTGTATAGCTAATCAGTATTTCAGTACAGCTACTGTTCATCAATACAACGTCAGTATACCGCGGTACATGAAGTCTGTGATCACACTATTCTGTAGTCTAGCTAGCTAATAGGTTGTTGACTAAATGAAATCAGTTGCTAGCTAATTTCCTCTTTACCGTGTGTGCACAGCAGTCAGCTATGAGAAGCGGTCAATCAGCAATCTAGCTACGTCACTATCTTTAGCCTATATATGCGTACACCTGTGTTGTAGCTAGCTACTCTTTGATGATTGAACCTTACAGTTTCTAGAGTATAGCTACTGATAAATGAATGCTGGTGGCTATATACAAAGTTTGTTGGATGCAGCATGCATATGTTGAATGGACAATCAACCCGAACTGTTTTTAATTTTAGTTTTATAATTAGCATGTTTATTTTCCTTGCCATGCCCACAGCTGACCCAAGTTGGTCAGATATGTGGTCGCATGTTGACTGAGGGCCCATTATACATGTGCACTTTGTTCATTGTAACCATGATCATAAAATATTTAGCTAGCTACCGTCTTGTGAACAGTGTGTTAATATATATCTATATATAATAGCTACATTTGTCTGTTTGGTGCAAATTCACTGAAAGATGTCACATGCGCTATTAATGCACCAAATCTGTATTGGACAATAAGATGTACACACTGTATGTTGTGGGTATGAGAACTGCTATTAGCTATATAATACTGATATAGTAACTATAATCTTCTGACAGCTGTACATGTAACATTAGCTTCATATAGGTCTAAGTCCTTGTAGGTTAGGTAATCCTAAGGCTGCAGCACATGTTGCTGTCAGACCTTCAGTGCTGGTCACTGTAAAGTACTAATAATAATAAAATATATGGTTAAGCAGCCATATACAGTTAAGCACCATATGTGTTCTTCGTAATTCCTGGAAATGTGAATATAAATTAATTTGTATAGGGACTTTTAAGGACTTGAACTGAATTTCCAAGAAACATCTCAAGAAGCCAGATGCACCCTTATGTGTGTAAACAACAAGCAAAATTTATTTTATTATATTTCTATTAAGGCTTTACAACAGAAGTGCTGATGAAGGTCTGTAGGACACCTGGTCCTACAGCCTGTTCGAAGTTGTTACATACATTTATGTCACAATGAATGTACAGGTCAAAACAGTTATGAGTCTCAGCATGTTACCATAATACCACTGCTATAACATTCAATTGCCATTGTCATTCAGATGAGATGCTCCTACTGGTAAATATAAAGAGTATGCAGTACATCGCATGCCTATGCAATACTATGCAAGTAATTGCAAATTGTATTAGCTACTATATGTAGGGATAATGCATGCATGGCTGTCTTAATTTTCATTGAATCCAATCACCCTACATTCAATTCTTTCATGTTCTTCACACACTTGTAGTTATGATGTTTATCATTGCAATCACTCTAGTTTGTGTGTGCGTGTGCGTGCGTGTGTGTGTGCACAGATGCATGCATGCCATGTGGCCCAAAGGAAGGCTGGTGCACAGACACTAAAACTTTGCAGAAAAATATCCTAGAACACATCATGACTTGATCCACAGATAGTTTGCAGTCTAAGCAAGTGGACACAGTCTACATGGGATCCAGGATTTCATCTGTATTTCAACCAGTACATTGACTTCTTACACTACCAGATACAGTACATGAAATTGCCATGAAAATAACCATGAAATACCCATGAAAATACCTATGGTTTATCCCATCAATTTTAACATTTCATGGGTACTGCACCCATGAAATCTCTGCAACGCCATGAAAGTACCATGATAATCTGATCTGGAAACACATTTCATGGCCCATGAAACAACCCATTGTATACCATGAATTGACTTTCACGGTACATTTCATAGGGGAGATTTAACATTTCATGAAAAAACCATAGATGTTTCTTGGCATACTTCTCTGGTAGTGAATTAAGCATACAATAATATTGAGACATGTCTACAACATCTACAATATCCCTGTACATGTATGTAGTAATTTTGGTTATGTATATATTACATGTACATGGCCAAGTAGTAAAGTGATACAAATCTTGTTGCTCACTTACTAAGTCCAGCCAACCAAACCACAAAGCAGCATGACTGAAAAATACCCTATTAATCTTCCATAAAAAAATCTCCACAAAAATAACCTAAATCTGTTATATATGCCACTAATCTGTACTATTGTGGCTTCTAATTTTGATGGTTGTGAGCAAGGTATGCAAGAACAAGTTACATCACTGTAAAGTGCTAATAACAATAACATGCATGCATGTACCTGTGCATATACACAAACAAGAATGAGCTCCACAAGCACATACTTCCTCTCTAATGTATGTATAATGATATACTCTATGCTGTGCTCTGTATTATGCAAATATATATGCAAGCATGTCCTGCAACTTACAGCTGCCCTACTACAATTATAGCACTATCCTTTGGATAGACTTAATGATAAAATTAACCAGCTTGTAGTAACAGAAATGTCAGGAAAGTTTCCCATCCTGAATAGAGTTAAAATTGAGAGTAATACCATGAATGATGAAGCCAATGCAAAGTTAGGCACAAAAAGTCAGTCGATTTTGGTAATACAGCTAAATTTGAACTGCAATAATAGTACATATTGTAGTAAATCATTGCATGTTTAGGAAAAGTTTCTTCAACACTATATAAAGATTGTCGAACTAATCAGTCTATTACTATACACAGTATATGCATTTCAGATAGTGGATAACAAACTTACTCTATACCCATATAACAAAATTTGTACCAATAGATAGATTGAAAACACACAATAGCTACAACCTTGAGTTGTGAAAACCATGCAGGAGCACAGTTATACCAAATTGTTTTGTGACATACGTATAATTTGTGCACTGAGTGCTACACCACTTTAAATGTTTAGTGTAATTATATGCTCTGTGTTGCAATAGCATATATGCATGCAATGTATACTTCCTTTTAACACATATTTCATTTCAACACATTTCAGCTTTTGCTAATTACCCGGGATACTAAATACATATACAGTACAGTACATATATCAATGGTTATCATGAGGAATCCATTGGAACAAGTTATAATTTTACTGATCAATCATGCAATAATTCTAGGGTAATTTTGTTTCTCCAACCTTAAATTATGCTAATAATGTGGTAGACATATTGCTTTGGCAACTAGCCATATATGGTATCCAACATTTGAATGACTGTTCCAAGAAGTATTTCCCCCCTTATTGTGTCATGGTACAAAAGAATATCATAGTTTTCCCCTAAGTCAATCATGTTAATTAACTTTGTGTGAAAAGGGGTCTTATAGCTTTAACAATTGCATTTACTTGATAATCCATAACCTGACTTGTGAGTATGGTACCAGCCTGAAATGTTGTCACTTTACACTCCTAACATAGCACTATTCCCTGGATATAATTTTAAGACAATAGATTAAACACATAATAAGTTGTGACTCATCAAACTTGGAAAGGCTATATGACACCTTTTCGCAGATCCGGTCACATACATTCATCTAAAGTGAAGTCTGTTGTTGTTTGGAGTTATTTCTAATTCCCCGCTTAGTATAATGTGTCATTGGGGCTCTTATTCGAGTTCTGCAACCCTTACTATTGACTTTGATATATCCAAAGGATAATTGTTTTATTCTTCAGTAATCCATACGGACACCACTGGTTCTTGCTTTGTACTGTTGGTGTATTTTTGTCAGCCTGTGTATACACCTGAAGGTGGAATGAATGAAACTGTATTTCTTATGCAGCAATGCAGTCACACACACATACAACACACCAACAAATGCTTCTATCAGGGGCGGTTTTAGGGGGATTCCCCTCTGAAATAGTGTGCACCCTTATATTATTCGTCTGGGCGATAAAAAAATTACTGAGAGTTATACATACTGTATTATATTATGGCTTTTCTATTGGCAAAACTTCATACTTTTGCCTTTGAAATCACCTTCACAGCATTCAAAACAACGTAGTGATCTTTTTTTTTAGGTCTTCAACTTACAACTAGGCAATCAACTTACAGTTGCAATTCCAGAGAATCTAAAACCCCTCTGAAAATTTCTAGATCTGCCCCTGTCTATAATGGTATGTATTTTATACAAAATTATACACATATATAAGTTCAAATACAAATGGATGCAGTGGTAGTGTGAGAATTCCACCATTAAGTGTCTGAAAACCAACAGAATTTCTTGGTGGCGCGTGGAAAGATGGCAAGTTTGTGACTTAACAAAGCAAGTGTGATAACTATATGTTGTGGTCCTTATAAGTGGATCAAGTAACTTTATTGTGAAAGTAGCAATTCATGGAGCACACAGCCAAAGGTATCACATTCATTATTAAACTTTTGGTCATTGATTGTAAGCCTATAGTGTTTGTTGCTGTTGACAGTTCATGGGTAGAATGGACATACTAACTTTCTGATAATACATGTGATTAAGACACACTACCAGTGCTTTCTTAGCTAAGGTGTCAGTCTCTGTATCTCCCATTCCAATAAAAAGATGTAGGTGAAGATTCTGCAGCTTAGCACCATTTCCCACACTAGATAGCACACTGATTTTCAAAAAAACCTTTTTGTTATGTCATTCATCAGCAGCATATTTAGAGTTACAAACTAACATGTTGTATAAAACACATACACACACAATGTTACATGGTATAAATAGCTAATTGATAGAAATGCAATGATATGTATGTTACATAAAATTATAATATAGCTATACAAAAAAATATCTACATAGATGTATCCACAGATATATACACATGATATTCACTGAATATAATGCCAAACAGTGTCGTTAGCTACACGTCAGTTCCTGTTGATGCAAAATTAGTTGGAAATTTTTGTACCATGTTTTCGTATTTTGATCTTTCCAATCCATTACCTCGATCGGTTTGTACAAAATATCTCTGCAGATGTTGCCTTGATTGTATTGGTGTAGTGGTGATGTCACCATTAGGCTGGATGCTTGATGATGTATTACCATTACTGCTTGCTACCATTTCATTATTGTTGGCTGGTACTGCTTCATTATCTTCAAGTACAGTTTCTGTTGTTAAATGTGACAGTTCAAATGTACTTTGAGGTACCCTAGCAAGTGGGTTGGGTGTAGTATCAGTTGATGTTTCCTCTCGTGCCACACACTTATTCATAATCACATGGTTCAGAAATTTGTGAAGTCTATATAGTTAAGTGCACAAACACAGATAGTAAAACACATTTTAGAGATTCATTGGCAACTTTACCCATTAACAGCAAAATTCTCAGCAATTACTAACTGAATCACATCATACTAACCAGTCAATACAAAGAATTACTTAGTAACTACCCCTCTCTATCAATGTACCACACTTCTTTAAAAAACAATTTGAAGAACAGTTAAACTCATTTATTACACTTACTGTAATGATACATAACAAACGCATACTAGCTAGTCTGGGAATGATCTGGTTATCCCAGAAATTTGACCCCCATGGGTGTCTATTTCAGTACTAGCACATCGTAATGTTAAATACATGCATGAAACAGTTTATAGTACTGAAGCAGAGTAAGGGTCGTTACTCTAAATATAACTCATTACATATCACTCAATACTTCTGCACAATGTAATGTAAACGTGTTACAAGTTCTGGATGCAATATCTATTATATATTACTCATTACTTTGTCATGTAGCATGTTATATTACGCATTACTGCAATATTAATATTATTATAAGTTTAAGGAAAAACTAGAAATTTTAAGTTCAATTAGGGATCATAGAAAAAAAGTTGGGAAAAAAGGGAGGTTGTCTACACCTGCAGATATACTAGTGACTGTTTAATCCCTACTTCAGTCTATACCCAAGGCCAAGACTGAAGTAGGGTTTAAATGTTCACTAGTATATCTGCAGGTGTAGGCGACCTCCCTTGTTTCCATACTTTTTTTCTATGATCTCTAATCGAACTTAAAATTTCTAATTTTTGTAACATTATTATGACTGGTGAACCCATGCATACCACATCAAAAGAAAGGATGGCACCTGAATTAATGTTTTTTCATCTGAATGTGTACCTCAGCTATCAAAAACTGCTTCAAATGTGCAGTAGCTATTACGCTTTGTTTTCAGCTATGTCCAGCCCGTTACACAGCACTACAGACAAAAAACAGTAAAAGAAGTGCCTCTGCAACAATCCAGTCACCATGAAAATACGACGATTCGCGCACCCCCAACTATCAATTACTGTCTCGAAAGTGCAGTTGCCATTACGCTTCAATTTCAGCCCGTAACACAGCATTACAAACGAAGCACAGTTTTAGAATCATCTCTACAATCAATCCAGTCACCACGGAAAATACGGATGATTTCTGTTTACAAATTTACTGTAGGGAAGCCATGCATCTTGCTACCGTGAATCGACACCTTGTGCTGTCAGCAAAAAAGAAATGGGACACAAAGGAGGACAAAGGTAAGTCCATGATACGTGCATTGTACATACTGCGGTATGCCAAAAGGCACGTCTCAGGACGAAGCGACATTGAACAGTGAAAAAATCAAGCCCATAGCCTTAGCCATTATCAAGTTATGCTTGCCTAAAGGCATCAGGCAGGCAGGCAGGCAGTTAGTCAGTAGAAAATACCATTGAATAAATTAAAAAAAAAATTTTGTAACTATATATGTGACCAGATTTAGCAAAATCAACCATATGGGCGCAAAGGCAAAAGTGAGATAACTCTAGCATGAAGTTGCTGCACTATCAGGCTAACAATTTCCATATCAAATTTGCTTTCAACTTGTCGGGTCTGCTTTTGGTGGACCATTCTCTGGTGACCTGTATAACCACCCCAGACGTCTGTACAGGTCTGTGAACAACAGGGAAGTGCTTTGGGGGTTCATGCACTCTGGACAGATGAGCAGGGAGCTGAATGTGTGACATATGTCTGTTTTGTGAGATTTCAGTCTATTCCCTGCCTCTGACAGGCTGTTCTGTGGTCTGGTGCCTTCATTTACCATTCTTGTCCATTTTGTAGTCTATCTCTTGCCCATCCCGCTATCCCCCACCCTCCACCCCTTTTTGAGGACTCGTGATACAGCAACACTGGTGAAAAAACCTATCTAAAATGGTGGGAAACTCTACAGGGATTACCTTGGCCACTAGCTGCTCTTAAAGGTTGTGAATTGCTCCATCTTTGCTGAAAAATCCAAACGTGTAGCTGCCAAGGCTGGTGAGTAATAAAGCTTTAAATTATTAAAATACGTTTTTCTCTGAATCAACAATGCACCCATAAGGGTGATTTTCCAAATCCAGTCACATATATATTTTTAAATTTTGTAACTATAGTTACAAAAAAAAATTCAATGGAATATATTTATTGGAAGCGTTTAGGATCATACTGAATGCACTTTTGGGCTTGGTTATACCTACCAAGGTGCCAGGATGGAGTTGTGAAGCTGGTTTTTGGGTGAATATTTTGGCTAGGAAAACCCAAATATCCATGATCCCTAATGTACAGTACTACCATACTGTATGATTTAATGTACTACCCCCACTCTGACTGAAGGCAAAATTATAATTTAAGGGAGAGTTATGATGCCATGGTGGTTATGGCTATTGATGAGCTTATATGCATGATCACAGCCATCATGTACCTGCAGTAAACAACTACAGATATAGCTTGTACTTCCACACATACATGACAGCAATGGATGTTTATTGACATACTTGTATATCACAAAAATGAAAATAATTGTTGACAGAATTACCACTGAAGATGAAGCCATCCATATAGCTATTGTATTATTGTGATTAACTTGATCAGTGCTGTCTTTGCATTGTGAGGTGCATACATGAAATGATGCAAAAGTAGAATCCAGTTCAATTCCTAATTTGTCATTTTGTAAAAACTGTTTGATATTTCCAGCCATATATCCAGTCAGTTTTACATAATAGAGTGCTGTTCCATCACTGATACAGTCAAATCTCTCAATTGAAACACTGACATTACATTTACAAAGTTCAAAGATGTGTTCTTTCAAAATAATTGAAAGGATTGTCTCATACTAAAAATAAAAAAAGATTGCAGCTATCAATTTATAATCAATTTATAAACTTTTCAGTGTACACACTATGCAGATATTACGTGAGATGCAATAGTAACATATAGTAGGAAGTTTGGGTTGGTATAAATGAGGGACCCTGCAACCAAGGAAGCATGGACCCAAATTTTGTGGATTTATTTCAATGGTAAGATATCTGGATGCATGGTCTCTCGTGGCCAGATCACTTTTCTCTGTGATGGTGCCTTACAACATGCCATATCAATTTCAAAATTACATGCACCACTGAAGAAGGGTTTGGACTGGCAGCTGACTGGTTAGCAAAGGCCACAGCTGGTCACTCGTTGCATATAAGATGAGCACACTAATCTATTATTTTGCCTAAATTTAGACACTTTGTGCAAACATTTATTATTATTATTATTATTATTATTATTACTAGGACCGCGTCACATACAACCAAGTACATACACCAACGTGACAGCCCCCTGGTGAGGCTATTAGGTGGTGAAGGCACGATCCCCAAATCAACTCAATATGTCACAGTAATGACAGACATAACACAATAGTGGTATCGTAACCAGTAGCTAAGTGCCAGTACGTCATTGGTGTGGTAATGGCACAGTGATGTGTAACACAGTATATGTATACAAAACATACAGGAGAGAACTATACATTATTGCAGTATTGTATGCAGCAATACATTATAGGCAACATCACCAGATAAAAATTATTAGCCAATATACAGTACAGTATCAACATCAACTAGAGCTAAATAAGGTTCATCAGTGGTGTAGTAATGGCACAGTGTTGGGTGACACACTATAATTATGCATACACAACTTGCAGGAGATAGCTACACAATACTGTAGGAGTATGCAAGCCAGATGAACCAGATAAAGGAAGGCAGCCAAGCCAGCCAGAGCCTAGTAGTAGCTAAGCCAGGTGAAGGCAATAAAGATTAAGCACATATTGAATTTCCTGACACCAACACAAAGGAAGTTTGCCTTGCCAGCTGCACAAGACAAGATTGTTTACTTGTATTTATATGTAACTGTATTGTAAAGAGTGGGGCATATGTTTTAATGTTTTCTTGTATTGTTTAATTACATATTCATGTGAATGAATCCACTGGCAGCTGGCATGGAGACTCGAGATGTTACAAACATAAAAACTTACTTGTAATCTTCTTGTTTATGTGTAAAGTGGCCTCTGGCTCTCTTGCTGTCACTACACAGACTAAGCAAGGGTGTGGTACTGGGTGTTATATAGAAGTACACGTATGGTCAAGTCATCAGCACGAACAGGCGAAACGATTATACGTTTGTGCCTTCGTTGACAGGCGAATCTATCCCCGGTTAGTTCATGTCTCTAGACCTCGTAGTTTTTGAGAACATTACTTATTATTATTTATTTATTTATGACATAATTTTAACCGCATTTCGCATTATCTTTAGTACTTGGTTGTATAATTAGAGCTTTGCAGTGGCCAGCACTGAAGGTCTGACAGCAACATGTGCTGCAGCCGTTGGATTACTAAACCTAACAATAGAGACTTAAATAATAATTATACTTAACCTACAATAAGGTGAAACAGAAAATCGGACAAAGAAAGGAAAAAATCCCTCCTACCCCAGAATTTGAGCTGCTGGCCACCCAATATCTAGTCAGGCACCACACTCAGCCTCCTACAGGAAGGATGGATTTTCTTACTTTAAACCTAAGCATGTATTTTATTATAGCTATTTCAGGGAGGTAGCCTCAATGAAACAATAACTGCAGACTGCACAAGCAGCTCAACAAATCACCTTCATGCCTCAAATTGTGCATGAAGGTTACATGTATACCCCTGTGTAGCTGGAAGTGCAAATAGAAAGAATGAGTGGCCTATGCTAAGTAGCCCAAACCCTTTCTCAGAGTAGGTAAGTGATGGTGCATGTGCCCCCCAAATTGTGGACAGATACCTCCGCCACTGAGAGTAGGTGCATATAATTTCTAATTGATATATATAGGCATGGTGTGATGCACCATCACAGCAGTCTGGCTATGTGAGACTATAGACACTGCAACTTGCAGAGGAATGTAGTGCAAATATAGAACATTGTAAAGTACATGAAAAGTTAGATTTCGCCAAGGTCCTTGTTCCCTGAGTCCACTGTTTATACCAACCCCAGGAAGTTTAGTTAATAAACAACTACAACACCAAATGCTAAGAAATTATGCAGCGATTTTACTAATCTGTGAGTTTTTATTGTATTTTTGTAGGGTTAGGAAAATGTCTGCTAAACTGAGACATCACAGACTGCCAGGTTGCATAACGCAGCTACTGCAGGTATAAGTTCTACTATTATACGTATTAAGATAGAATTCTTTAATAAGATCTTTGGATTAGTGCTGAAATGAATAGCAATTTTACTATTCGAATACTTGTGAACAAAACAACAGGTTATTCGATTATTCTTTAAGCATGAATAAGCACTGAAATCTTTGTTTGGTAGTAAGGTAAAGCCTGAAAGTTATTTCTATCTCTTCTAAAATGGGTTTTTTTTCAGTGTAGATATGTCACTGTGTTCACAATCTCAAGCTTCTAGGTTGGCTATCACAGCTCACTACAATGCTAACGAATATTTGAATAGCACATTAATTAATCGAATTACGTCTGAATAGTCGAATATCCGAATAATTGTTTCAACACTACTCTGGACTAGTTTTGGGGAGGGATTATGGTTTACGCTTTGCTACACAATAAGGCAGATGGAGTCTGTATCAAAAATATAATGTGTAGTAGCATGCATTCAGTACTCCAACCTTAGCCTTAATTACACTGTCAGTATTCATTATAGCTTATTAAAATTGCTTAAGAATGGGCTACAAAATTTTTAAAAATATGTCACGATACGTATATGAATATATCATAATAGTCAGAATGCTCTATAGGAAACATAATAGACCTGATATTGTGGAAATGACAGGTGGACTTTGTGTACTGCACTTCAATTGAGTTTTCCAATAATAAATCTTTCTTATGGTAGCTACCTGTAAATTTGTTGTGTGGACATTGAGTGAGTGAGTATAAAGTGGCAATGCAATTACAATAGGATGCAACTGGGACAAATCAACTATAGAGTACAATATAATACTTAAAGCACCATCTATGCTTGTGTGTATGAAAAATACAACACTTGGAGTTGTCTCAAGGCTCGTTGTGCTGTATAAGCCTCTTGATTTCCCTCTCATGCTGTATTTTCCATACATATGCGTGGTGGTGCTTTAACTATTACATATTATGTTATATACTGGTACACATCAATATGATTCATTTATTACCTTAAAGTGACAATCATGGCTGTGAATTAGAACCAGGAAATGAAGGTAGCTAGTTGTATTGTCAATGTCTGTATAAGTACATACATATAAACAATAGATGACATCAGTATAACTATCCCATAGCACACATGTGACCTGTATGCACGTATTAACATGCTTGTGACATGCTTAGAACTGCCTACAAGAAGTGTTATTGCTATAAGTCAATTCATTATCTTGACAGCTGCTATTGTCACCTGACAGATGTGTCAAAACAAATCAAATTCCTCAATTATGGTGACAACCACAGATGATGATTCATTTGTTTATGGGCAAATATGTGGTGAAAACCCTACATATATATGGCCTCAAGAAAACTATTTCAGCAATCATATAGACACAATATCCCATGTACACAAAGTCATACATAAAGTTAGTATCCCAGATATGCAGCACATATGATGAACACCTTACCATACACAAACAGGAAACGTTTCTCAGTAACAATCAATTTTGAGGTGTTGGCAGTACAAACAAAGTCCCCAGTATGTTGAAGAGTAGCAGAAAATGTTATATTGTTGTTTTTTGTAATGTCTCCTGTTGGAGTGGAAATGTTAATATCGGGAGCAGGTCTTCCTTTCAATATGGTACATGTAATGTTAACCATCTCTCCGATATGTGCTATCATTGGTCCGCCCATTATTATTTGCGGTGGCACTGTATTGAAATAGATTACATTACATATGAATTCTTTGCCTACTATGATATTAGTCAATACTATGCATATTGTACATATAATGAAGCATAAAATGTGTCCTTACTGCTGATGCATTATGTACATTGGGCAAGGCAAGACTAAGATAAGCATCATGTCTAGCTTATGTAAACTTCTACCATAATAGTACATACCTTGTATATGAAGGTACAACTCCCCAACATCGCCTGATAATATGGAATCAGCATCACACACATATTTTCCACCATGCACTGTAGTAACATTAGGCAGTATTAAACTAGTATGAGTTTCATTTGTTGTAATAGGATCATTTGAAAAGTACTGTTCTTCTGGTTTCTTCCAACTAATTGTTGCTTTAGGGTTTCCCCAATTATTAATCTCACAGGTGAGTGTAACATGTGATCCAATGAACGCAATGTAATTTAATCTGGTAGCATCGATGATAGGAGCAACTAATTATAATATAGAACACAAAACACGCATAAATATGTGCAACCTAAAATACTTTGGTTCAATACAATATACTGCATGTTTAATGATCACAATTTGAGGTTATCTGTTTGTAAGACTTAACAAATTACTGTCTTAATTTTGGTTTGTAAACTTAATTGGTTTGTAGACTTAATTGTAACAAATATAATAATCATTGGTAATGCTAGGGTATAGCTACAACACTGCACCAAAAAAATGTTTACTTATAGTCCAAATATTTATTTCTGTTTTTCCCCCATGACTTTCTACCTGTTATATTACTACAAGAATCCCCATGAACATTGTCAAATCCCATGCTGGAGTCAAATTTAATTAGGTAATTACATTTGTTGATCACAAGACGTGTATATATATATATATATATATACATACATACATACACAGTATGAAGGTCACATGGTAGCCATGTGCACAAGGTCATTCATTACACATGACCTTGCATAATAGTGAAGCTGGCAGTTGCTTATCTGTCAAATTGGGTTTACAGGCTCACATATACCTATATTTTTTTGTAAATGTATCTGACAGTTTCATAACAGTGTGAAAGTTGACATCAAACAACTTGTCCTAAACTTTCAAGTTATGTTTTGTTTTCCCTGCTTTTCTGCTATCTTAACCATTCATTTCAAAAAATAGCTACAGCATACAGAGAAGTTAAAGAGTATCTATAGAATGAAAGGGAGTTATGGGGCTTAGGTAGGCATGATAAATAATGTATGTTCATCCAGACATTATTTTGCACACTGTTTTGTATGAAAAACGTTTTACTTTGTTAACAGTAATGTGTACTTGAAAGCACAATTTCCATTTGATCAAATGATTATAGAAAGTTCTGTGCATATGTAGCTAGCTATATGATGTGTAGTTTGTGGTAGCTAGTTAGCTAGCTATATGATGTGTAGTTTGTGGTAGCTAGCTAGCTATATGATGTGTAGGTTGTGGTAGTTAGCTAGCTATGTGATGTGTAGTTTGTGGTAGTTAGTTAGTTAGCTATACGAGCAAAGATTTAATATGTACAAGGTCATGTGCACAAATATGTTATTACAATGAACTGACTGCATCACAATAGAAAGCAGTTAGCTACATGTATATAACACTACTGTAGCTAATATTATTAGCTCTACATAAACTACATAAGTATAGTATTACCATCCCTGTATGTAAAATAGCTATTTCTTACCATACAGTTTAACATAGGTAAAGTTGCTGCATACTGCAGTTGACACACAACAGCGATACCATCCTTGATCACTTCTTATAACTTTTGGCCAAAACACAAGAGTGTTTTCATGTACTCTCACTCTTTCTGGGTCTGAATCAGTGAACTGGTGTATAGTTCCATTTGAGAAATTTCTATACCATGAAGAACCAGTAGTATTAGTGTCACCTTCTCCAATGATGTAACACTTCAGTCTAGCATGCCTCTCTTCAACAAAATACTCGGCGAGGGTGGGTGAGTTTGCAACGAAGTTACTGCTGACGCCAACTTTTACAGAACGAACTCCTGGAAAATATAAAACCAGTGCCATACTAAACAGCTCGCATTCTGTGAATGCCGGGACCTGTGAGAAGGCTAAAGCCTGTGATGATGTACCTACGTTTTATCTATCCTGTACTGTGTAGCACCATGCGGAACAAATAGCTATGGTATAGTTACGTATTGCTAACGTCTAAAATCTCATGTCCACACCTGACTGACAAAGTGGTGTACGTAGCTAGCTGTAGAGGCTGGCTGCATGCGTGCGCAGCTAAATAAATCAGTTTGCTCAACTGTACCTGTTATATGAAGAGCTGATATGAAAAATACAAAGGTAAATGACATCATTGTAGCTAAGTGGCTTGCTTCGGGTAGCGAGCTACCTCGAAATAGCTAGCTACATGTAGCTACTAGCTAATTCGATACGAGTGGCTAGCTAGTTTTAACTAGCAGACTAGTTGCTATCTCATTAGTAATTCACTTCGTCTAAAGCTCATGTAACTGATTTCAGTATTTATAGCACAGCTCTATCCCGGTAAGTAATTAAATTAGCTCATTGATCACGTGTTGTCGAAATGAACACGTTATATTATTGTGTCGGTTTCTTTCTTGCTCTCATTGTTAAGAGAGTGAAGCTGAATAGCGTTCCTGTTGATCATCGTCTTGTGAAAGAAGGAGAAGTGGCAAACATACGCAGTGATGTTGACTGCCCAACCGATTCGAACTGTTCATGGAGGTATCGTCGCCCTATACTGGATCCAAACAGCCAACTGATCACTTCAGAGCAAGAATTATCGTTAAATGGCAGCTCCGCCAATGGTGTATATTATTACTGGGATGAAACTCGTCAAGAAGAACTCTACCGGATATTTAAGTCCAGTGGTGAGTGACTGCACGCCAATTATATTATGCTATGACACGTGCACGTGTGATTTATTATTCCGTAATGACGTCACTAAAATATTGGTGATCTCTATTTGGGGTACACTAACTGGTGATACTGGACAATAAATGAAGGCTGTGTTTGATTTCATATTGAGCTAAAACTAACACAGCATAATTAAATTGTATAATGAGACAATCGTATAATGGACGAGCGTTTTTGTGGAGGTGATAGAAATGGTACAACGATTCTATTTAACGCTGATCAAAACAGTTAGCATGTGATGCCACTACAAAGCAGGTGGATTCAAATACCTATTTAGATGAGCAAACTACTGTTCCTTTGTTTTAGAAAGTGTTGCCAGCTGGCACACTAAGTATCAAGTCACCATGCCAGCTGCCAGTGGATGTCCTCTGTGAAGCAGGTAGCTAATTAAGGCGCCACACCTGACACCAACACAAGGAAGTTTGCCATACCAGCTGCATAATAACAGGGTTAATAGCAGTATGTTTGTATGTATTGTTTACTTGTATTTTATATTTTTTCTGGCTTGCTGGGCTCTGATTGGCTTGGCTGTTTGTTTGTGCTAATGTATTGTAAAGAGTGTGGTATGTTTTCTTGTATTGTTTACTTGTACAGTATTGTACATTTTGCCTTTACCTGGCTTGCTAGACTCTGGCTGGCTTGGCTGCCTTCCTTTATCTGCTTCACCTAGCTTGCATACTCCTATGGTATATGTATTGTGTATCTCCTGCATGTTGTGTATGCATATAGTGTGTACCCAACTCTCAGAAGGCACGAATACAGTGATCAAGGCACACAGTTTGAACAATGGCATGATTACTAGCTGTATTAATCGTACATGTTCTCAGTGAAATATACTGTAAGCCTTTTCCACGTAATAAAAATCAATGTGTTAAAAATAAATTTAGAAAAAAATATTGTGTCTAGTAAAACCCCCAAATGAAGAAGAATTGACCTATCACGTGGTGAGGTATAAAGCACAACATCATCAGCAAATTTAGACTTTGTTATACAAGATGGTACCAAACGAGATTTAGCCATACATTCTCCAACCAACTCACCTCTGTGGAATTTTAATCAGAAACCAGTGCCTCACAATACACTCCATGGTGACTTGGCAGTATTGTTGACATATAAAGTGCCTTCAGTATGACCCGAAACATTCCAATAGGTTATTTTCAGCTATGTTCAGCCCATAGCACAGCATTACATTGGAGAACAGTACGAGAAGCACCTCTGCAATCACTACAGAAAAATACAGATGATTCCTGGCCGTTACTAATGTAGGGAAACAATCTCATGTGACTACGAATTGACATCTTGCACTGTCAGCAAAGATAAGTGGATGACAAAGGTAAGTCCATAATGCACCAAAAGGCACCTGTCAACATCCAGCAGCGCAAAAATCAAGCTCATAACCTTAGCCATTATTGAGGTACACTTGTTTGAAGGCTTCAGGCAGACAAGCAGTTAGTTAGTCAGTCAAAAATTCCAGTAATAACAAATTAAAATTTTGTAACAGAAAGCATTATGGCCACATCACTTTTCTGTAATTTATAGTTGGGGCATGCATTTTAGTATGTGCAGGTTCACCAGTTGTAACTATGTTACAAACAAGCAAGTATAAGGAAATGTAATAGTTAGAGACCTACCATGAGGATATTCATGATTTTATAACCCAAAGCGAAGCCATGGGTTTTAAAACCACAAAAAATCTAAGTAGGTGGTCTCAAACTGACTTAGAAAATGGTGGTTGTATTTATCATTCAGTACAATAGTATTGTATAATAGGGACCACAAAGGAGTAGGCGTGGCTCACGAAATAACATCACCCAAAAAAACAGCCTCAATTTTCTCTTGACGACGATGAGGCAGTATTGGTTAGGTAAAACTAAGCCCAAACAAGCTTTCAGATCAACCCAAAATGCTTTCAACAAGTTGCTACGGAATTTCTAAACAAAATTATTTAACGGAATTTTCTAGTGACTGACTGACTGATACCTTCAGACAAGCGTAACTCGATAACAGCTAAGGTCATGGGCTTGATGTTCCTGTGATGTAATATCATGCACTACTCCAGCTTGTTTCAGTACTATTTATCAATGTGCTATGGTCCCTACTCCAGTTGAAAATAGGGCTGGGCGATAGTGAATTTTGCAATGTTTGAACGATAGTAAGACACTGTTCACGATAGACGATAGTATAACAATAGTGAATACCTACTTATTAGCTTCACAAAGATATGCAAAGAGGGGTGTACTTATGGATATGTTTTTGACTAAAAGACTAAACAGCCTTTTTAGACTGATTTTTGTTCCCAAATATTATTAGAATTGTTGCGTTTGCACAAGAATTCATCTGTAGCAAGATTGGCAGCTGCAGTAAACAAGAAAACAAGATGTACGTAGCAGCTGCTCCATGATCTACAACTGTTGTAAACAACTCTTTATAAGACGATAATTCTTCTGCTATAGCTTCTTCAGCAACATTCGCAATTGTGCTTCGCCATTGGTGATGGGTGTGGTCATTCACGAACAAGCTAATTAACTTGACAGATAGCTAATGGCTTTGTGTATAACCAGCTTCAATTATTCTCTAGTATCTCAAGTGGTATTCTCCGTTGGAAAATGATTACCTTGTGATGAACGGCTGGTTTCTTGCAGTCAGTGTAATTATGACGAATTCTTGTGAAAACGCGACGAATTCTAATGCAAAAGCTCCTAAATCAATGGCAAAACTGACTAAATCAATTGCAAAACTGACAAATTCAATTGCAAACGGGACGAATTCTGCTGCAAAGGCAACGAACTCTACTGCAAACGGGACAAAGTGAATTGCAAAGACGACGAATTCAATCGCAAAAACCTGTAATAAGACCACCTCATTATAGCACCCACTTCTAGTATATAGGTCCCAAACTTAGTTACTTCATTATCTAGGGTAAACTTCGTGATCCTGTATTAACAAGGTTTCACTGTTTCATTACATGAAGGTATTTTCCCTATTGTTATGTGTTATGTTTTTTTATTCTGTAGAAGCAAATGATATTTGCAGCTATTGCATTTTGCTAGAATTTTGTAACCAAGAAGGAAGACTTGTTATACATCGAAAAACAGTTGTGGATCATGATTTCATTCGACCAAATAGCTGTAAGCTATATAGAAGGGGAGGAAGAATCTGCAGAGATATTTCTTTTGATGACACCGATTGTCAAGATGAAAACTTTAGTCCTGGTAGCGAGTACCACATGGAATGTGAGCTGAATACTGAAAAATCAACTACCATTACTATTTATACACCAATTCTGACTGTTGGCTCTATGACAACATCTTGTTTTAGTAAGTAAACTGGTTTTGTATAACAGTACTAGATTAGGTCTACACATGTGTGTAGAAGAACTTGTTTAATCTAAACTAAAGACCTTTTATAAAAGGAAGTGAGAATAAAATATAAGTATCATTCACCCATTGTATTAACATCATTATAATGCTACTTTAGATTTTACATCCTAAATGTTGTTATTTTTTGATAGCCAGAGCACAGTTGCTTTTTTGATCTAAATGGTATGGTCTATCCTCTTCAAGGTGCATGCATATGAAACATGCCTATTATAATTTACCATTGTGGTCTGTATTCATCATGACTAAAAGCTTGCATTATTTACTTATAGTGTTACAGAGATAGCCAAATTAACCTGTGTTTGAATAATTGAGGTTCCACTGTATTGACAAAACTGTGATAAACAGTTTTTTTTAAAATGTTAAGTACCAATTATTGCCTACCATAGAGGCATAGACTGGTGTAATCGTGTGTGTTAAAAGAAATTTGGCACAGTCATTTAAATGGCAGCCATATGTCACTATCTAGTTGTTCATATCCATTTTGTGTTATTATGATATCAGGTGTAGACTCAAATTCCTTTTTTGTGTTATAATTTGTTTTGAATTTTTCATAATGTATGGCATTTTATTAGGTATTTCGTCCTACATTATGGTGACTCCAACTGGTACACAACAGAGTTATCAGAGTAAGGGTGTTTTAATTTTGTAGAATAAATATTAACGTTGTCAAATACTTGTACCTGTAGATACTAGTACTCCTTTCAGTTATCTTGATAGTGTGATGAGAGAAACATTAGGTTAGTTTGTACATATCATTAAGCAGGGGCGGATCCAGATTTTTGGAAAGTGGGGTCAAAATGAAATGACACTACAGGGAAAGCACACCTTAGTGTGCAAAGCACACTAGCATGTGAAACATGCCAACTTAGTGGGGTCTGGAGGCATCCTCCCCCCCCCCCCCCCAAAAAAAAAAGTTTTGAAAACTAGACACTCTGAGATGGAATCTGAGAGTGATTTCAGCATTGGTTCATTGCAAGTCTTATTCGACTGTTGTATTAGAGTTGACTGCTCTATTAAAGTATCTTGATTTTGATAACTTGGCTCTGTACAGTACACACTCAAATACATTGGTGTAGTCACTAGACAGAATCTTAAATGCATTCAATACAGCTCCCTTGAAAATGCTGAATTAGTAAGGACCACAAAGGAGTAGGCATGGCCCATGAAATAGCATCACCCAAAAACCAGCCTCAATTTCCCCTGACAACGATGAGGAAGTATTGGTGAGGTAAAACTAAGCCCAAACAAGTTTTTAGATCGACCCGAAACAGTTTCAGCAAGTTGCTACAGTATTTAAAAATATATATTTATTGAACAGAATTTTCTACTGACTGAGTAACCTTCAGACAAGCGTAACTTTATAAAGGCTAAGGCTACTGGCTTGATTTTTTCATTGTTTGACATTGCTTCGGCCTGACAGGTACCTCTTGGCCTTTTGGCATACCGCAGTACGTACAATGCATTCTTCATGGACTTACCAGTGTCCTCCTTTGTGTCCCATTCATCTTTGCTGACAGTGAAAAGTGTCAATTTAGCGGTAGCATGTGATGACTTTTGTTCATAATAGAAATTGTCTGTTTTTCATAGTGGCTGTTTTGATTGCAGAGGTGCTTTTCAAGCAGTTCTTGATTCATACTGCTGTGTAACAGGGTGAACATAGTTGACAACGAAGCGTAATGGATACTTCACTTTTCAGACGATAAATGATATAGCTGGGGTGTGCGGCACCATTTCTTTTGGTATATGTGGATTGCAGGGGTGCTTTTTGAACAGTTCTTGATTCGAAATTCTGTGTAACAGGTTGAACATAGCGGACAATGAAGCGTAATGGATACTTCACTTTTCAGATGATAAATGATATAGCTGGGGTGTGCAGTGCCATTTCAGATGCGGTATATGCATGGAGTCATAATCAAGACACGCGGTAGTGTGTCATGCGGCCCAAGAAGCCGGCGCGCCACCTGTGAGTATATTAACAGGAAGAAAGAAAATGTAATTTTCACACCTATGTAGCTCTGTGATCCCTTATCCGATTGGAACCAAATTTGCTAGAGTAGTGCCAGCCAACTAGGGGAGTCTACACACCAAATTTGAAAAAAATCGCTCTAGCCATTTCCGAGATACGAGTGAATAAAATTTCGTTTTAATTTCTTCGTTTTTTTCTTCTTCATTTCACACACTTCGCAAAATCCGCCATAAAACACGAATGCGTGCTCGGATTGGGCTGAAATTTAGCACACTTAACGAACTCATTAAGGCGGATCTCCGTACCAACTTTGGTAGGAATCCGATTAACATTCACAGAGTTATGACCGATTATTTGTGTAAAATAAGGTCGAAGGTCTGTCACGCCTACAGGGTAAACCCCTTGGAGGAATCAGTTGAAAATTGATATGTAGATGGAGCAACCATCGTAGGAGTGACGTTTGTGGTTTGAAAGGAATCAGGATAAAGACCATGGAGATATGACACAAAACCCAATCTGTGTCAAAATTACGTGATCGATTTTTTATGAATAAAAAATCTATACGTTTTCGTGTCTACCAGGCAAACCGCTTAGAGCAACGAGCTGAAAATCAGTATGTAGCTGGAATAATCATCATAGAAAGTCCTTGCAGTAGTACAGAAGAATCGGATTACAAACCACTGGGTTATGATTCGAAAGGCAACTACGTGTAGCAAATGCAAGATCGAGATACTCTAATAGAACAGACACCCTAATAAAGCATTCAGCTGCGTTATAATTTACTCAGTTATATTACATTGCAAGTTATTCTGTAGGGAATTCAGCTACAAACAAGTCACCCTGTAGTCAGATCAGCTAGAATAAGGTACCTAATAGAGAGTTCAGCTACAAAGAAACCATCATGTAGAGAGTTCGGCTCAAACAAATCACCCTGTAGAGAATTCAGCTACAAACAAATTGCCCTGTAGAGAGATCAGCTAGAAGAAGTAGAGAGTTCAGCTACAAAGAAACAATCATGCAAAGAGTTCAGCTGCAAACAAATCACCCAGTAGAAAGTTCCACTATGAACAGATCACACTGTAGAGAGTTCAGTTAGAAACAGGTCATCCTGTAGAGAGATCAGCTAGAAGAAGTCACCTTGTAGAGAGTTCAGCTACAAAGAAACCACCATGTAAGAGAGTTCAGCTGCAAACAAATCACCTGTAGAGAGTTCGGCTAGGAACAAGTCACCCTGTAGAGAGATCAGCTAGAAACAAGTCACCCTGTAGAGAGTTCAGCTAGAAGAAGTTACATTGTAGAGAGTTCAGCTAAAAAGAAACATACCATGTAGAGAGTTCAGCTGCTAACAAATCGCCCTGTAGAGAATTCAGCTACAAATAAATCACCCTGTAGAAAGATCAGCTAGAAGAAGTTACCTTGTAGAGAGTTCAACTACAAACAAATCACCCTGTAGAGAGTTCAACTACAAACAAGTCATCTGGTAGAGAGATCAGCTAGAAGGATCACCTTGTAGAGAGGTCAGCTGCAAAGAAATCACCCTGCTTCATCTTTTCTTCTTCCTGTGGTAAAGAAAAAAATGATAGGTTAAAAAACCCTAAAGCCGGCCATAGGCCGGCTTTGGGGTATACAAATACAAAAAGAAGCGAAATCTAATCCAAAACAGCCAAGCTGTAAAAAAAGAGTGCAGCCCTCAGAAAGGCTATGGTGAAAAAAGATGTAAAATCCAAGGTGGCGGCCAAGAAATGGCTGTGATGGTAGGTTAATGGTAAAAATTTTAATAACGACAGTTCAGGTGAATTTTGTGCCAAGACCAAGCGGCATCAAATTCACCTGAATTGTTGTTATTAAAATTTTTACCATTAACCTAACATCACAGCCATTTCTTGGCCGCCACCTTGGATTTTGCATCTTTTTTCACCATAGCCTTTCTGAGGGCCGCACTCTTTTTTTACAGCTTGGCTGTTTTGGATTAGATAATTATTTACAAAAAAGTTAACAAACAAGTACACAAAAAGTTTGCAATTTTCAACTAGAGTATGGACTATGGCACATTGATAAAAAGTACTGAAACAAGCTGGAGTAGTGCTCGATATTAAATCACAGTAAAACAATAAGAAGTGTTATATCCCTACTGTGCATTTCCATTATGGTATCTTGAGTACAGTAGGGATATAACACTTCTTATTGTTTTACTGTGATTTAATGTTTCACTGTGATTTAATATTGTGCACTACTCCAGCTTGTTTCAGTACTTTTTATCTTTGTACTATGGTACCTACTCTAGTTGAAAATTCTGAAATTTTTTTTGTGTATATTGAAAGGTTAATACATTTAACAGATTTTGGTGTGTGCAGCTGTATAGCTATTTAGACAACAATCAAAGGGAATGTGTTAAAGAAATTTTGTTTGATGATACAGTGCCACTCATATACATACAGGAAACTGACAACACTCAAGTGTATTTAATTGTGGGTTTTAGTTAGCATGTAGACTGGCTATAGGGAGGCTTAAGAATACAGCATTATGATAGAGACTGGTGGTAGCTATTTACAGTTATAAGTCACAAACAGAAAGATAAAACATCACTGGATGAGATTTTCATGACATATGAGCACAATTGACATGTATATATACTAAAATATTTTGGAGGTGATGGTCAAAAGCCCCCCTTGACCAACCCCTAAATCCGCCACTGTCATCATATACTACTGTAGTACTGTACATTGGGGAATATGGAACATGAATGTTTGGGTTATTCTGGCCAAAAATTTCACCTTAAAACCAGCACAATTCCTTTGTGCCATTTTGGGAGTATTGGTTAGGTATAACCAAGCCCAAATGTGCCTTGAGTATGGAAGGAAACACTTCCTAAAAGTTACAAGGAATTTAAAGAAAATTATTTAGAGGAATTTTCTATTGACTGCCTGACTGACTGATTGACTGACTGATACCTTCAGACGAGCTTAACTCAATAATGGCTAAAGCTGCAGGCTTTCGCTGTTCGACATCACTTCAGGTGCCTTTTGGCATACCACAGTATGCATGTACAATGTATACTTCATGGACTTACCTATGTCTTCCTTTGTGTCCTATTTATCTTTGCTGACAGCGCAAGGTGTCAATTTGGCAGTGCTGTGTGATGGCTTCTCTATGTTTGATGGGAATTGTTTGAGTTTCCATTGTGACTGATTGATTGCAAATGTACTTCTCTTAGTGTTTCTTAGTTTGTAATACTGTGTAATGGGATGAACATAGCTGATAATGAAGCATAATGGTCATTTCACTTTCAAGTCAATAATCATTGGTTGGGGTGTTCTAGCTAGTTGTCTGCTTTTTTCATGGTGACTGGATTGATTACAGAAGTGTTTCTCCTACTTTTCCTTGCTTGTAGTGCTGCTGGTCACTTTACTTTCTAGTCATTATTGATAGTTGGGGCATGTATTCAGTCGAAAATAAGCCTCAGTGATAGTATTGATAGTATTCGTAATCGCGATACCGATGCCTCAAGACAAGTGTAACTCGATAATGGCTAAGGCTATGGGCTTGATTTTTTCACTGTTCGATGTCGCTACGGCCCGAAATCTACCTTTTGGCATACCACAGTACGTACAGTGAATTCTTCATGGACTTACCAGTGTCCTCCTTTGTGTCCCATTCATCTTTGCTGACAGCGAAAAAGTATCGATTTGGCGATAGCACGTGATGGCTTCCCTTCGTAATGGAAATTGTCCGTATTTGTCATAGTGGCTATTTTGATAGCAGAAGTGCTTTTCAAACAGCTCTTGATTTGTACTGATGTGTAACGGGTTGAAAATAGCCGACAACGAAGCATAATGGATACTTCACTTTTAGATGATAATTTACGTAACTGGGACGCGTGGCATCATTTCTTCTTTTGATATGGATGGATTTCAGAGGCACTTGTTGAACAGTTCTTGATTAGAAATGCTGTGTAATGGGTTGAACATAGCTGACAACGAAGCGTAATGGATGCTTCAGATGATAATTGGGGTGCATGGTGCCATTTCAGATGTGGTGTGCATAGGTTCACCAGTCATAATAATTTATTTACAAAAAAGTCAAAAAACAAGCATATAGAAAAATTTGGAATTTTCAGCTAGAGTAGGGACAACACATCGATAAAAAGTACTGAAACAAGCTGGAGCAGTGGACGATATTAATTCACGGTAAAACAATAAGAAGTGTTATATCCCTACTGTGCATGGAATGTACTTCAAAGAATTTCACTCAGATTTGCACTTTAATGTCTCAACTATCAAACAAGTTCAACATACCTAACCTTACATATCACATAGACAATACTATTATCCAACAAGTAGAACATGCTAAGTATCTTGGAGTCACAAAAACTGAACTGGCATGAACAGCCAGCTATATTAGGCTTATCGTGTACAGTATGGTATATCACATTTAGTGTTGCACCGATAATCGGTTGAATTATCAGTAACAACCGACATTAGTTAATTTTACAAGTATCGGTATCGGCTATGAAGCGGAAATAATTTGCCGATTAACCGAAACTCACAATCAATCGTTAAATTGACGGCAATGAACAGGTGAAAGTAAAGAAGGTGGTGAATGTAGCAGTAAGTGGTTTGCTGTAACTGTTTTTTAACTGTTTTGGCTTGTTTGTTGCAAAAGTATGGGTGCAAGGCTATAGCAGGCTGTGTATACTTATCAGCCGCCCACACAATTAGTTGATCACTCTTCACAGAGGGTCTGTAGTCCCATTGAAAGCACTGTTTGATAAGCTGGCTTAGCTGTTTTATAACTGCTTAGCTTCCTTTTCCATGAAAGGAGATAGTAGCAAAACTGTAGAAAACATTGTATAAGTCGGCTGCCTACGCAATTGATTACATTGATTACATTATCATTACAAATGCAATTTATACACATAAACTTTAGGTGATTTTCTGCTCCTCCTCTTCTGTTCTGAAGAATTGAAGAATATCGGTAAATATCAGCATTCGGTTACAGGAATAGGCAAATAATCGGTATCGGCAAATGTGAAAAAATGCATATCGGTGCAACACTAATCACATTGTACAGATCTCTTTTAAAATTGTATTTTACATTGTATTGTATCTGTGATAGGTATCACTCACACTAGTTCCATGTCACCAACCTCTGATTTAAGTACAAGTATGTATTTATGTGTGTATTGTTGTTAAAAGTGTCAGTTGTTGTATACATTTAGTCATTATTAATCCACACTAAAAAACCAAGCTGTGAAAAATGGTGCGGCCTATATAAGCTTGGGTGAAAAAAGTTGTGAAATCAGGAGTGTTGGCCAAGTAATAGTTGCAGTGATGTTAATTATACAGTATGGTAGTACTGTATATTAGGAATCATGGAGATTGGGATTTTTCTGTCCAAAAAAAATCATCCAAAAACCAGCTTCACAAGATTATCTTGATGCCTTGGTAGTATTGGTTATGCAAAACCAAACCCATTCAGTAGGACCCTAAATGCTTCAAATAGGTTGCTAAAATTTTAATAAAATTTTTTTATTCAATGGAAGTTTCTACTGACTGACTAACTGCCTGATGTCTTCAGGTAAGCGTAACTGAATAGCAGCTAAGACTACGGTTCATGCACTGTTCAACACTGTGTCAGCCCGACAGGTGCTTTTTGGCATACTGCAGTATGTACAATGCACGCATCATGGACTTACCTTTGCCCTCCTTTGTGTCCCATTTCTTTTTGCTGACAGCCCATGGTGTTAAGTTGCAGTAGCACAATGGCTTTCCAGCTATGTTTGGTAACAGGAATCATCTGTATTTTTCGTGGAGACTGGATTTATTGCAGAGGCACTTTTTTTTACTGTTGTTTGCTTGTAACAGCGTGTAATGGGCTGCACATAGCTGAAAGCAAAGCGTAATGTGCACTTCACTTTCAAGTCAGTAATTGATAATTGGAGTGCACACATTGTCCGTGTTTTTTAGTGGTGACTGGATTGATTGGAGAGGCGCTTCTCTCACTGTTCTTCATTTGTAGCACTGTGTAACGGACTGAGCATACTGTAGGTGAAAGTGAAGTGTAATGGCTACTTTACTTTCCAGTCAGTAATTGATAGTTGGGGCACGTGTTCAGACAAGAACATAAACTCAGGCACCATTCTTTCTTATGATACGGTATGTGCAGATTCACCATAATGTTACAAAAAAGTGAACAAATAAGTATAAGGAAATATTAGAAATTTTAAGTTTGATTAGGGATCATAGAAAAAGTAGGAAACAAGAGTGGTCGCTTACACCTGCAGATATACTAGTGGACATTTAATTAAGGATTAAATGTCCTCTAATATATCTGCAGGTGTAGGCGACCCTTGTTTCCCTAATCGAACCTATTTTTCCTTACACCCATGGATATTATTTACATCAATGCAGCCATTTCTTGGCCGCCATTGTTGATTTCACAACTTTTTCACCCAAGCTTATAAAGGCTGCACCATTTTTTCACAGCTTGGCTGTTTTGTGTGGATTTTTGTACCTTATTTGGTTTTACTCATACAAGTAGAAGGGTCCAACTAGATCATTAATGGGTATGGTCATTGTGCCTTGTGTTTAGTTGTGAACCTGTTGAACAGTGACAGGTACTACTGGGTGTCTTCACCTTTTACAGTAGCAGAAGTGCTTCAAATATCCTAATAGACTACTTAAGAAAGGTAATACAGAAAATCAATGCCTCAATTATTCTGAATCAGATGTTGACATGTGTGTTGTCCTGTATTACAGTAGTTTTAGTGTGTGTACTATATATGTGTAGGTAGCTATGATCTTGTGCATGAAGCTACTACATCATCAATGCCAGTTTCAGTCATACCATCACCTACTCCTACAGGTAAAGTATATAGTAATGACTGGATGATATTATTATAACATGTGATATTGTAATATGTCACGGTGGTAAACAGTATACATAGAAAATTGTAAATTGCAGTCAGCAGACCAGTTACAAGAACTCCAGAATGATAAAATCAAGACACATGGTAGTGTGTCATGTGGCCAAGAAGCCGGCATGCAATACCGTGATTATATTGACAGGAAGAAAAAAATGTGATTTTCGCACCTTCATAGCTCTGTGCTTCCTTTATAAAACAAGGTGATTTTTGCTGTGGACACGTCCGCCAATGTCAGTACTCCACATACCAAATTTGGGCGAAATCACTTCAAGCATATATATTATGTGATTTCAAAAATTGGCTTAGATTCTTTGTTTTAAAAAAAATCTGATTTTACCCTTTTTTCACAAACTTACAAAAACTGCCATAAAATGCAAACGCCATATCCGATTGCCTTGAAATTGGCATGCAAAAGGGATATAAAAATTCATCTTGGTACCAAGTTTGGCGGGAATACGATGAACAGTCAAGGAGTTATTAGCGATTATTCAAGAAAATAATGCCAGTACGTTGTCATTCCTATAGGGTAAACTGTTTATGGAAAAAAGCCGAAAATCAGTATGTGAATAGATATCTCAAACCTATGGTGGTTTGAAAGTAATCAAGTTAAAAATCACTAAGATAAAACAAAAAACAACCAACAGTGTGTAACAATTACGTGATTGAGAACAAAAAAAACAACTAAAAAAAACAATCACTTGCCATGCTTACTAGAAAAACCATTCAGGGGAACCATTTGAAAATTGGTGTACAGGTGGAATAATCATATTAGAAAGGCCCTTCTATGGTGTAGAAGAATCAGACTTAAAGCAACAGAGTTATAACACAATATCCAACTTGGTGTGGCAAGTGTGAGATTGAGATACTCTAATGGAGCAGTCATCCTAATAAAGAGAAGTAAATTAAGTGTTCAACTATGTCCTGTAGAGAATTTAACTCAGTTATAAGCCACTCTATATAGAACTCAACTACAATAAAGTCACACTGTAGAGAGATCAGCTAGAAACAAGTCACTCTGCAAAGTGTTAAACTACTGATACATTGAGTCATTCTGTAGAGAAATTGGCTAGAAACAAGTCATCCTCCAAAGAGGTCAGCTAGAAACCAGTCACCCTAAAGAGAATTCAACTATGTACAATTCAATTCACCCTGTAGAGAGTTCAGCTGGAAACAAGTTACCTTGTACAGGGATCAGCTAGAAACAAATCATCCAGTAGAGCGATCAGCTATGTAATCATCCTGCAGAGAGAATAGCTAGACACAAATCACCTTGTAGAGCTAGAAACAAGTCACCCTGTAGAAAAATCAGCTAGACACAAAGAGAGATTAGTTAGAAACAAATCACCCTATAGAAAGATCAGCTAGAAACAAGTCACCCTGCAGAGAGTTCAGTAGAAACAAGCTGCTCTATAGAAAGATCAACTGCAATGCCTACAAATAAGTTACACAGTAGAGATATCAGCTAGAAACAAATCACCATGTAGAGAGTTCAATAGAAACACGCTGCCCTGCAGAGAGATCAGCTAGAAACAAGTCACTGTGTATAGAGAGTTCATGCAGCTATAAGCAAGTTGCCATGAAGATAGGTCAGCTAGAAACAATACAGCCAAAAATAAATCACCCTGTAGAGAGATCAGCTTGATCAATCCACCCTGTAGAGAGTTCAGCTAGAAACAAGTCACAGACCAGGCCACTCTGTAAAGAGTTCAGCTGGAAACAAGTTACATTGTAGAGATATTAGCTAGAAACAATTCACTCAGTAGGGAAATCAGCTACGTAATCATCCTGTAGAGAGATCAACTGAATACAAATCACCTTGTAGAGAGATCAGCTAGAAGCAAGTCATCCTGAGAGAGATCAGCTGGAAACAAAGAGAAACTGATATAGCTAGAAACAAATCACCCTGCAGAGAGCTCAGTAGAAACATGTTTCCCTGTAATAACAATTGCGTGTTCCAGTTCTATTTAACTGGGGTTCACTACCAACTATACCTGAGGCTTCCTTGTCTGTTAACCTATTTACAGTGGTAAATTGTGTCTTTCTGTTTACTTGAAGGAGGTATGGCTGGTCACTGAAATTATGTGAAACAGTTCAGTAGAGATTAGCCTCTACACGCTGTAACAAGCGTATAATGACTGAACAACAGCATGACAGGCCTTGTAAGGCACCAGGAATGATGTATCTTTTTGAGTTGAAAGGGGGCATGTATGCAAATGAAAATTAAGAGCAGCCATGAGGCATTGTGTAGAGAATTTACATATGAAAATGCAATAGATGAACTATAAAACAGTGTAGAAGGTACTTCTGTGCGGTTTTAAGTGGTTTGCTTGAGTTATAATTCCTTAGCAATGCATGGCAATGTATTTGATGAATTACAAAATAATTATGAAATACATTTAATTATAATGTACTGCAAGACAAGGCAAGAAACAAGTTTACAAGCATGCTGTGTGTTAATTTATTAAGAGTTGATTAATTCAAGGAATAGTATTTACAGGGCACCTGGTTTTAGAGGTAGCACAGCATGTTTCACTAGTTTTTTATTACTAGGGTCCCTACTTCAATTTTACAGGTTTTGGCAATTGAATTCATCACTTTGGCAATTGAATTCATCCTGTTGGCAATTGAATTTGTCGCTTTGGCATTAGAATTCGTCGTTTTGGCATTAGAATTCGTCTATTACAAGATTGGCAGCTGGAGAAAGCAAGATGTAGCAACTGCTACAAGACCTTGTTCAGGTACAACTGTAGTAAACAACTGCTTATAAGGTAGTAATTCTTCTGCCACAACTTCTTCAGCAACGTTCACAACTGTACTACACCATTAGCAATTGGCGTGGTCACTTGTGAACAAACTCACTTCGTGATGAGCGGTTGCTTTCTTGAAGAAAATTTAATTATGAAAAATTCTTGTGCCAGCACAACGAATTCAGTTGCCAAAACCTATAATTAACAATATATTTTTTGTTATATTTTTAGTCCAAGGTATCAATTCACGGTAGTGCAATGCGCAGCTTCCTGTTTGTAAACAGGAATCGTCCATATTTTCCATGGTGACTAGATTGATTGCAAAGTGTCCTTGTTTGTAATGCTGTGTAACGGACTGAAAATAGGTGAAAGCGAAGCGTAGTGGCCTCTTCACTTTCATGTCAGTAATTGGTAGTTGGGACATGCAAATCATTGATATTTTTTTGTGGTGGCTAGATTGATTACAGAGGCATTTCTCCTGCTGTTCTTCATTTGTAATGCTGTGTAGTGGGCTGAACATAGCTGATAGCGAAGCATAATAGCCATTTCACTTTTGAGTCAATAGCTGGGACACGCATTCAAATGAAGCATTAACTCTGGTGCCATCCTTTCTTTTGATGCGGTATATGAGATTCATCATTCACAATAATGTTACAAAAAAGTAAACAAACAAGTACAAGGTAAAATTAGGAATTCTAAGTTCGATTAGGGATCATAGAAAAAGTAGGGAAACAAGGGAGGTTGTCCACACCTGCAGATATACTAGTGGACATTTAATTTCTTTGGGTTTAGACTGAAGTAGAGATTAAATGTGTACTGCAGGTGTAGGCAACCAGTCATAATAATGTAACAAAAAAAGTAATCAAGTTCGATTAGGGATTATAGAAAATAGTAGGGAAACAAGGGAGGTCGCCTACACCTGCAGATATACTAGTGATCATTTAATCCCTTCAATTGCCTTATATTTGTAGCTGAAGAAACAATAAATCAATAAAGAACACTATCATCAGGAACATACTCAAAGCATCTTTGAAATCCCAAAGACGTCTTCCTTGGCTTAATATTACTATTTGGTCAAGTTGTGGTCAGTGTTATATAAATATGGGTCAGAGGACAAAAACTCAGTTTGAAATTGTAACGTGCAGACGTCAACCTGTTACTTAGCCCTGTTTAACCTGTGTTTAAACTTGTAATATACTGCCAGTGTCAATGTGTACAAGAGAATAGCCACTCTGCTGTCAGAAAAAAATGGACAGTCTTACAGCATGACCCTGTACTGGTTAAGATGTAAACTGAGTTTTTCACTACTTCGTGCCGCCATCACTTGTTTGAGAGGTTCTAGATCTTCCTACCATCGCTTTAGCTTTAAAGAGTCTGCAGCTATTGACCTTGTTTGTGCAGAGGGTAGGATTAACTCATTTGACTGACTTTATCTTTTGTTAAGTAATAGTTATAACTTTTCAATGTAAATTTTATGTTATAGCAGCTTTTGGCCCCTTTCAAAATTTGTGAAATCTGCTAGCATTGTTTCTACTTAAGAAAGGGTTGAATGATGCTTATTGTGCCCTGCATATACTATTGGGGAATAGATTCATGGTAGAGTTTACCTTTGATACACCAAAAGGTTTGTATAATGTGATACCAAAGAAATCTTTGTATGCTTGTATACTCTCAACAATTCACTGCTGTACAAAATAGCATAGAAATAGACCAGCTCATTGAAGGCAATAATTGCTCTGGTATTTGCTACTGTACAATACTGGATGCTATTGAAAATGCACAGGAACCATTGGGAAACAGACAACCACAGACAAAAAAAAAACTTTGTTGCACAGAAATTAAGAAAATATCCAGGTTTTGAAAACAGTGTGGAAAACTACATTTGATTTCTACACTTGTTGGTAGTTGTCTGCGGTTTTAGGTGTAGTGATTGAAAAGTTATAAACCCTTGAAGTTGAAAACACCTGGCAAAACGTTGTCTAGTGATGAAGCATGCAATCAGGTCTTGTTTCTGTATTTATATGAAATAACAACACTTAAACAAGCATTGGATGAGTTTGCTGACTCGCTAAACATTGTTGGCCTGTCAGGTCAATTGTAGTATTTATCTTTAATGCAATCCATGGAATACTCTGCTACTAAGCTTTGCCAATCAGTTCTGAGTGGCTTTCAAGGAGAAACTCACTATTATCAGCCATGGAAAACATTTTTCAGCAAAATCTTAAATTTTACAGTTCTATAACATGCTCATCCTTTACCATATTCACAGCGAACAGCCATGAAAAGAAAGCAATTAATGTAGCTTCATTGTGCAGAAAATTGGAGATTTAACCATTTTATTATCATTGTTTCCCAATGACTTCAGTACATTTTTTATGGGCATCCACAGCATCCAGTTTTTACCTCATATGCAATTGCAATTAACACTAATTGCATTGTTAAGGTCTATAAATGAACTGGTCTATTGATGTATTGCCTTGTTTTGGCATACTTGGCTAGATGATCTTGCAGCAGAGTTATAAAAGGATGCGCTTTAGACCGGAATATAAGTGACCACCACCTTGACTGTTTTGTAGCTTGTGTATGTGTTTTCTTACAAAAATTCTCGTGACGAAAACTTGAGCCTGCTCTTTAGTTTTTCACTCATACCATAGGAACATATCCCCAAAGGGATATTTGCTCCATTAGGTTCCTTTAATAGTAGATAGATATACGTAGCTATATACACAGTAAATTCCTGCTTGGCAATGCCTATAGCTATTGAATTTTAATATTCTGTATAGCTATATAGCTAGCCGTGTATATAGAGAGAGACTAGCAATGCATTTTATTACTTCTACTAGATCCAGAGATCATCATGTATGGACCATCTCAAGCTGTTATTGGAACTAATATCTCCATCAACTGCTCCATAGCTGTAGAGGGGGATCTCAATCCTGATATTCATATAACCACTCCATTAGGAGAAACTATCAACGCTAGTGAAATTGTTTTCACTGCAATGCCAAATAACACTGGGAATTATTCTTGTAATGCCTTTATCTCAAAAACCATGCTAAAAGCAAGGCATCACTTACTGGTAATAAATGGTGAGTATCTACGTATATGTACATATGTGTATTTAATGGAATTGCTTTAAGGATGTCAACCTAATAGGCAGCTCCATTGCTTCCTTTAAGCAAAGGACTACAAATTACGAATGCACAAAACGTGTTTCATTGTTCTTTCTGTAAATAATGCACTAGCTGTTGAATGATAGCATGCAAATGCTGTACCAGATACTTTGTATTACATGTATGGTGCGTGGGCAGATCAAAGGCTGCCACCAGTGTTACAAATCAGTTGTAAACCAGTTTACAAATAATTATAGCATGGATAAGTACCTCCTTTTGCTACACAGTCTGGCCACTAATTAGTTCATAGACTTCAAACGAAACCAAACACCAAACCAACACAGGAAGTCACAATGCAAGGCTAATAATGCCCAGGACTGACAAGGAGGTAAATCGCTCTGGAACAAATGATTACACAATGCTGCACTCATCTGAATGAATGGGAAGCAGTACAACCACTGGGCTGAACCCGGTAATCTACCACACGCTCCTTCGCCAATAAACAAGACTATTACAGCGCTGTACCACTCAACAATGAATATCAGACACTTCAGTTACACCCATGTAAATGATTCGGAAGCTGTACAATGGCTGGAGTGATTGGCATCGATGATGGAACCTCATGCTCGTATAACTAGCTAACAATGAATTAACTAACCATCAAGACAGTAATTAATGAGTAAAATCATTCCTTGTACACAGCGCTCAGCGGTAGCCAATATTAGCCTTGCATTCATGCTCCTTCCGTGTTACAAATGGGCGCCTTTGATCTGCGCACACCCCATACCACAAATCAGATAGAACACACCCATTCGGTTTGTATCTGATTTGTAAACACTCCATTACTAATCAGATACAAATCTCATGGGTGTGTTACAACTATTACTTAACATGTGTTTTGAAATGACGTGATCTTGAATCATGCAAATGTTTGCATTACATCTTTAATGATACACTAGTACTATTTATTTGAGCAAGTGAATAACACATTACACTATGGACAAATATATAGATGGGTTGCCTTTTTAAGGTGTGGCCGTTTTACCGTAAATTTTCCACATACTTTCCAAGTTCACTAAGTCAAAAATGTATTACGACTAATGGAGAAAATGAATGTTTCAGTTAACTTTAGCAAGCAGGAGTTAGCCAGCCTTCAGAACAGAAAGTATGTTATGGAGAAAGGTTCGAGCTATAACATATCCAGCGTGTAAGGTGAAGACTGAACGAGAAGATGATTTCTCTCAATCTCGGGTTTTTGGAAAGCGTTAAAACTCGCTGAAAACATTCTTTGTAAGACTTTGCTACTACTTAGAATGATAGACTGGATGATTTTAACTCACCTTGTACCTTTGAAGAATCAAAAACGTTTGTCAAACTATTTAAAAAAATAGATTTTTTGTTGACTTCTTGACCAACATTGTAATCATGCGTAAAACGGAAAGTCACGTTTGCTCGCATTACACAAGGGACACGCCCTAGATAGGCAACCCGCCTATAGTGTTTTTACATTAATGTTCTTTAATTATTTATTATTATCTAGTGCTTACATCGCCAAACGTTAGCAGTGATGTTATTTTTAATGACAAAAAAAGTTCTCCTGAAGGTATAACAGGGCCTAAAACAGGTACGTGATGGTGTCATGTGTGAACATTGTGGTTTGTAGTGTGCATGAATAAAGTAAACAGTTTTTGGAGTGAAGTGCCTGTATACTACTTGGGCACTTAAGTTTGTACCAGCAATTCCTTTTTAAAATTGCAAAAGTACGTACGTGTACTTCGTAATAAAGACATTTTAATGCAATGGGTAAAAAATGCAAATTCCAGAAAAAAATGCTATTGCGTCTATGATGGGTGAATTAACACTCCAATGGAATAATCCTGGGCTGTTCAAAAATCCTTGTTCCATGCCCATACACAGGTGGGCTTCTGAGTTACAGAAATTTGTTTATGTTGTGGGGATGAAATAATTTACTAACAACCTTTCTTCAGTCAATTTGCCTTCCTTCTCAAACACAGTAGCATACTTTGAGCTAAACCTCTACCTTAGTGGATTCACAAATTCATGGCGAACACAATGAGCCAAGATTATTGCCATATACCATTGTATCAGTAAGTTATGATGGTTTCTGTAAGCACCTGACGCAACATTGTCTTGTGACAATTAAAAAAAACTTGCTAATGAAAGAGTACCATGCCGTTTATTAGTGAGTTTTTGAATACCGTAGAGTCGGGTTGTTAAGCGCATGTATCTATTAAGCGCATGTTATTTGTTAAGTGCATACACATTTCTTGTAATTAACCATGGATGATAAGCGTACACGGCAAAAATGCAATGAAATGTTTTTATTTTATTAAGACTTTACAAGGTCTGTAGGACACCTGGTCCTACAGCCTGTTCAAAGTTGTTACATAAAGTGTGTTTGAAAAGGTGGAGAAAGGTAGAAAAAATCCATGACTGGACCTGGGCAGCCTCGAACCCGCAGCCATCCGATTAACGCTCAAATGCTTACAGGAGTCTGCCAGGCGGTCAGGATGTTTTCTCCTTGTCAATTTTAAGTATATATATCCATAGGAAAGTTAATGTTTCCTCAAGCGCTTACGTCTCCCTTGAGTGATAATCTCATTCATCATGAAGGATTTCACCCAGAAATGGAGTCATATATCAGATTAACTACTCTAGAGATTTTATGTTACACTCACCATAATTATTTATTAGGCGAATGTGCCTAACAGATAGCATGATTTATACAAATAGTTTTCTACGAAATTTATAAGCGAATGCATTTAATAACCCGACTTTACAGTAGTTGTGAGCAAAATGGATACCACGCCCTTTAATTAACAAGTTTTTTAATTGCTTGCACTCTCGTGACATGATGCTGCATTTGAGCAGTACCATACTTTAGTGCATAGATTGACGGTTTTCCCAAAATATCTACTTTTTAAGTGAACTACACTGATCAAGAGTTATATAGGGATAAGTGATAGTGATGAGTAGTTCAGCTAGCTATAGGAATATATTGTTATGGGCCTAAAGAATGGCACCCATGTGCATTTCATTAGCAAAATGTTTTTGTATGTGGTGACAGTTCTTATTGGTCAGGTATAATCAAGCCCAAACATGTCTTCAAAACGACCCAAAGCATTTTTGACCAGGTGCTACGAAAATTTCAAAAAAAAATTTTTTTTGCAAATTTTCTACTGCCTCACTCACTGCCTGCCTGCCTGATGCATTCAGTCAAGCGTAGCAGAAAAATTGGCTACAGCTACAGCCTTACTTCTTTCACGAAAATGCTTAGAATTTCATGGAGATGAAACCTTTAGTATTTTAAATATCCTACAATGTATGCACTATTGTCTTACTGATTTTCCTTTGATCCTTCTTTATTGTGGCCATCGCTCACCAGTAGGGCTTCCATACCGTTACATTACGTAGTAATATATTGGAATACATGTGTTATCGCACTAAACTTTAAGAATATGTTTGTGATTTTGACATTAATTTTGGTTTATACAGGACCTATCGTACGTCATTGACAAAATACACGTGTAAGACATCTTGTTTAGTATTAGTGTGTTTGGTGTTAGCAAAGTTAAGCAGATAGGTTTAACTGCTTGTGTTTCTAAATGCATTTCTTTGCGACTAATACATTCTTCGCTATTACAGTATTAGTCTTGCTAAACCTGTTGTTACATAATTGTGTGTGAAAAAATACAATTGAAGGGTTTTATAGTCATTATTGCTTTGTATGTTTTTTGTGAGGTAATACTCAGAGCGATAATGCCTTCAAAGGAAGTGGCACAGAGAAATAGAAGGAAAAGTAAAAATAAGGCCTGTTATGAAGTTCACAAAGATGACATACTCTTAAATAAAAGGAAAACTATAGCATTGAAGACAGATCACAGTGCCATCTTGATGAATATTACAAACATGTGACAGGTTCACATATGAAATCCGTTGAAAGCACCAAAGCATCATATGACAAAGATGTGGAGAAATCTCGTAAAAATACAGTTGACCATCTAGAGCATGCTACTATAAACATTTGGAAAAATCCCGGGAAGACACAGCTGACCTCTCTAAAATGTGGCTGCTTCTTTTGTGAGCCACACCCACTTACATAAATTACTCTCTGTAGACATGTGGTAGCCACGCCCATTCATCAGTCTGTAGGTATGCATGGATCCACGTACATTGTTGTCTGTAGGCTTTTGTAAATATTGCAATTGGTTTTGTGAAAAGCAAGTGATTTAGTAGTCATGAGCTTTCAAAAATACTTCACAAACAAGTATAATGCACAGTAGGAATATTCACTTCTTATTGTTTTACAGTATTTGGACATTACGTACTACTCTGATCCAGCTTGTTTCAGTACTTTTCATTGCAGCACTATACACTATCCCTACTCTAATTTAAAATTCCTAATTTTTTCTTATACTTGTTTGTATATTCAACACTAATGTGCTTACTGTATGCCTGTGTTGTTACTTGAACCTCAATTAAAGCCTTGTTAACCACAATTGAAATTCACATATCCTATTACATTTGTGATGCATGTGTGTGTGTAGTGTGTGTAGTGTGTGTAGTGTGTGTGTGTGTGTGTGTGTGTGTGTGTGTGTGTGTGTGTGTGTGTGTGCAGTGTGCAGTGTGTGTGTGCAGTGTGTGTGTGCAGTGTGTGTGTGTGTGTGTGTTTTGATAAATTTGTTGTCATTAGAGGACAAACTGGTATTATTATATTATGTTGTGATCAACCTGTCTTTGTGTAGCTTCCAACACTACAATATTACCTACTACAACTGGGGTGTCTGGTAGTAAAGGTATGTGTATATTAGTGGATTGCTATGTGTATACAGGAGCTCATCATTGCTATGAACAAAAGTTAACTCAGTAAAGGACTGAAATTCAAACATAGCTGCCATTTTTAAAATCCTTATGAATTTATGTAGATGCACACTTGAGTACACCATGTTATATGTGACTGGATCTGCGAAAACAATCGCATTTTTTCGAATTCCTGTTTATTAAATATTTATAATCTACTTAGCCAAGTGTACCCTCTGGCAAGGTTTCAGCTTCATATGCCAATAGCTTTGGGAGCTACAGCCCTACAAAGTAGCAACAACAGAAAAATCGATTTGTACAGCAAGTATAGGGAAAATAAATTACAGGTGCTTACAAAAATGGTTGTAACTTACCAACGGATTGAGGTATGGAGCTAAACTTTTCACCATCGTGTTCGCCATGAACAGGGGGATCAATTACTGAGTAAGTTTTTCCTTTACTCGCCCTTCTTCACTGCATACAAAGGCGCAATCCGTGAAGAAAAATCGATCGCGTACGATCGCTTCGACATGACGTAAACAAACACTGATAACTTACATGTCCTTGGGTTTACTGCAACAAAACAAAGATTTTCCAACTCCTCTTGAGCAGGCGAATAAGTTGATATCCAGGTTTTGATTGTTAGTCCCTTCCTTCACTAAAAAAGAGGAGTTAAAAAAAATTTACGGAATTTTTCAATAATACGCAATTATTTCACCCAATGTATTCAATACTTTATACTGTAAATTTAGGCTGTGCGATTATGTCCCTTTTTCGCAGATCTGGTCACATATTACTAAGAGCAAAGCTATGAAATTTTGAATGACACTAGTGTAAGGAGAAATTTTACATCATAGCAATCGTATAAAAGCAATAGAAGTGTGCCGATATGAACTGATATCCAATATTGATATCACAAAAAGAAGCCGATATCTGATCTGATATCTGCATTACTATACCTGTATTAGTTGTGGTTTGGCAATTAGATGGCCACAAACATTTTTAATGTGCACTCCCATGAAGCTTAACATAAATTACAATGGCTTGTTAAGAAGGCTGGTACAGCAACTTTTCTTTGAAGGTACTATAACTGGGCCACGATAAAGTTGTGTGTATTTGTATGGCTTCTTGTGGCGTAGCACTTGCTATAGAGAGAACAATAAATCCATCATTGTTTAATTCCTTGTTTCCTATCATACACTTGACTCTTGTTATTTCAGTCTCTAACCGCACTATTAGAGTATCTTGATCTTGAAGGCTGCCAGGACTGTATACCCATGCACCTAGTTAAACAAGATTGGAGGGACTTCCTCCCTTCTGCTATGTTTATATGTACAGCTAATGCATTTACTTGGTATTTACCTCAAAACTTAGTCACTCTGTGCCTCCTTCTATCATGAATTCATGTGATCTATAATCAAATGATTTGGTGTGGCTAACTAAACATTGATGCAATCACCTCCCACTACATCAGTTTTTGTTCCATTGGATGATGGGAACCAAGCAATATGTGACCGAATTTTGGAAAACTGTTGATATACGCACAACAGTACTTTTGTAATAAAACACATTTAAAAACTATGGGTAAAAGACGCAAGCTCCAGAAAAAAAATTATGCAAGTTTTTATCACCTCACTTGTGGGCGAATTCAGCTGCCAATGGATACATCCTGGGCATCATCATGTTCGCCTGTCCATAGGGAGTACAAAAATCTTTGTTTCATCTCCATACACGAAAAGATTGCAAAGTTACAGACGTTTGCTTACGTCGCGGTGACGAAAGAATTTACCGACGATCGTTTTTCAGTGAATGTGCCTTCCTTTTCGAACAAAGAAGCATGCCTGGGGGAAAACTATATCTTGGTGGATGCAAAAATTCATGGCGAACACAATTAGCCAAGATTCAATTCCGTACGTCATTGTATCAGTAAGTTATGATGGTTTATGTAAGCGCCTGTAGATTCTTTTCTCGATAGCTTCTGTACATATCAAACTATTTGCTCGTCCGGCTGAGAAGTGTCTAGTGCTGTATTTCCAACGATGCTTAACTTAGGAAGCTGAAACTTGGCTAGTCCACTCCTCTGTCCCTGTAGAAAACAAAGAACAAATAAAATGCATATTGAAAATTGTGCGGATATCGACGGTTTTCTAAAATTAGGTCACATATAATAATGATGGCCCAAGCCACTGGTATTAAATGGTCTCACAGATAAAGTAGAACACGGAACAAACTATAGTTACTGGATAAACATCAGTTAAGCCGCAGGTGAGACATTTCAACTGGATAAATTTCTTAACTGAAACAGTTTACTTGCTTACATAGTTGAATCCTCATCTGTAAATGTTTTTGAAAGCCATCTGTTAATTTTTTTATAAACTTACTTGACTCTTATTGGAATGCTAAATTTTATTTACACTGTATAATATTACACCTATGTTTATAGGATTGTACAGCCTCCAATCCTCAATCATAACACTAACATTAATACTAAAAATTATGCAAGGGTTTTATTAGAATGTACCAGTACACACACACACATACACACACACACACACACACACACACACACACACACACACACACACACACACACACACACACACTCGCACGCTCATACTCACTCACTTTTACAAAAATCTATTTCAGTAAACCAGGCATGTGTCCACAGCTGGCCTTCTTGTGGACATTAGTGGTGTGCGATATCAGGATTTTTATTTCGATATTATATCAATACGATATTGGGGTAAATATCGAAATTTTGATACGATTTTCGATAATTTTTAATTGTGTGGGTGATGTAATTGCGTGGGCGGCCGATATTTATAAATATGCTTGAAATACAATTTGCACACAAACCATTGCATAAAACTAATAATAAGCCTAGAAAACTGGCAGACAAGTTTTTAAAGTGGCTAGATAGTACAGAACCAACCTTCATTTCTAGCGTGATTGCGCAATCACACACTAAATGCTGTAGATTTATCAAAATAGTCTTCGATATTTCGATAATTATCGCAAATTATTACCTTTTCGATAAATATCGAAATCTGCTAAAGCAGTATCAAAAATCGATACGATAACGATATCGACAAAATTATCGCAAAATCGATATTTTTTCGATATATCGCACATCACTAGTGGACATACATCTGGTTTAAGCATAATATTGAGCATAATAGGCTTAATTTTTGAGTGCTGCTCAAAAGTATAATAGACAAAAATTCAAGCATGGCCTAATGAGATTGTTACTGGCAAGTAGGAGATTTGCTTAAACATAAAAAGTTCAATACTTATTCACAAGTGTTTTGGATATGTAGCATATACATATATGGGGCTTGGTCATACGCAACCAATACTGCCATGGCCAGTCATACTGTGTTGTATAAATGTGAATTTTTGGTTGACAGTTTAGTGAAAAACCATTATGATTCCCCACCATGTATTAACTACACAGTGTACATTCTACTGCTCATATGTAGATCTCCTCATGTTCAACCTGTACATTTTGTGCTGCTTTGTTATTTTCAGACAACACTACACAACGGCTAGTGATAGGTACCATTGTTGGTTTAATTTGTGTCATGATTGTACTTGGTCTCATCTTATGGATGATAATAAAAGGTATGTAACTATGTATTTGCAAGTGCAAGTAAAAAATTTAACCTCGATCAGGAATCACAGGAATAATGTAATGAAACAAGGAAGGTTGCCTACACCTGCAGATGTACAAGTGGATATTTAATTCCTACTTCAGTTTACACTCCGCGTGACTGAATTAGGGATTAAATATCCACTCTTGTATATCTGCAGGTATAGGTGACCTCCCTTGTTTCATTACTTTTTCCCTTGTGAACCTGATCAAGGCTTTCTACTACTTCCTTGTATTACTTTTTTTGCAACATACTTAAACTGGTGAACCTGCACATACCATATCAATAGAAAGAATTTGTCTGGATGCGCATCCTACCTATCAATTACTTTAAAAAGTGAAGTAGTCTCTGTTTTCCTTTTGTGAATGTCTTCTTTACTATTACACATTAAATGACTATGAATTTCTTCTTGCAACAAAGCCACATGCTTTAACACCAGCATGACCATCTTATTATTATGTAAGTGTGATAAAACAAATTTTTGTGGTAATATTATGGCTTTGCTTCATAATGCTTCCTATTAGATGGGTTTCCAGTATACTGCCACCTTTCCACACAGTATAATTTTAAACCAGGCACATGCCCACAACCAGCTAAAGGCCAGCTGTGGTTGCACACCTGGTTTACTGAAATTGGTTTGACCAAAATGCGTGTCTGCATTGAGGTATGTCTGTCCAACACCCACATGAGCAAACGGGCTTTGAGCTACAGAAAATTTAATGAATAAAGGCTGTTTACATACTGTATTAAAGCTCCACTTTCTGTTTTCGTTATGTTTACTTGAAGGGTGTGTGGCTGGTGACTGAAACCAGGTGAACTAGTTCAGTAGGGGCTGGCCTATGTGCTGTAACAGGGGTATAATGACTGAAAAACAGAGTAACAAGCCTTGTATACTACCAGGAAGCATATCTACTCGAGTTGAAGGAGGCATATCCCCTTTGTATGTAAACGAAAATTAAGAGCAGCCATGAGGCTTTGTGTAGAAAATTTGTGTGTGAAAACACGACACACAAACTATAAAACAGTTAAGAAGATACTTCTGTGCGTAATCTGTGGTTAACAGCACAATTGATGAATTACAAAATAATTGGTAAATTACAAAATACATGTAAGTTTAATGTACTACAGAAAATATGGACGTTTCCCATTTACAAACGTACGGAAGACATTGCACTACCATAAATCAACACCTTTAGCTGTCAGCAAAAAGAAAGAAAGACAAGGTAAGTTCATGATGCATGCATTGTATGTACTGCGGTATGCCAAAAGGCATGTCTTGGGATGAAGCAATGTCGAATAGTGAAATATCAAGCCCGTAGCCTTATCTGCTAATGCGTTTTGCTTGCCTGATGGTATCAGGTAGTTAGTTAGTAGAAAATGTCATTGAATAGTGTTTACAAAATTCATAGCAATTTATTTCATAACAATTTATTGGAAGCATGTAGGGTTGTACTGAAGGTACTTTTGGTTATACCTAACCAAGGCGCCAGATGGTATTGTGAAACTGGTTTTTGGGTGATATTTTTGGCCAGAAAATCCCAAACCTCCATGTTCCCTGATATACAGTACTTCCATACTGTATGGTAATTGTGCACTGGTCTAGGAGGATCTGGCTATCCCAGAAACAGGAGTCCTATGGGTGTCTCCATTTTAGCACTAGTGCATCTTGCTATGAAATGCACAAAACGGTTTGTATATAGCAAAGAGTTTTATTGTTTGCATGATTTACAATGCCTTACCGCCATGTACCATTAATGGGTTACTGTATGGTAAAAACTTTGGTGGTAAAAAAGTTTGGCAAAAACCCACTATTGCAAAATCGACAAAAAAGAACTTTGGCGAATGGAGATTCACCTGAAATTTTTAGCTATCACATATACTGTACTGCTCGAATGCAACATCACTACACGTGAGTGCGAGTAAGTACTAACAACTCGCCAATTAAGGGATGTGGCATGCAGCCGTTTCGATCACAACTCTTTATCCCTCTCATTGAGGGATGACGGCTCACAATGGAAATGGCTGCCACACCCCTTAATTAGTAAGTCTTTTAATCACTTGCATGCACTTATGAGTAGCGACATTGCATTCGAGTGTAGCTACTATACAAGTGTAGCTAAGCTAGTCTTGCGTGGCCGGACTCACTCTTCATGTGGCGCTTATCGATCGATAATTATAAACACCTAGCTGCGATTGATATTTATAAGCGCCGCACAAAGAGTAGATCTGGCCACGTGAGACTATAGCTAAGCACCGTTTACTGGTTCTTGTAATGTCAAGAGCAATGTTTGCATGATTTTCGTGAACTTTTGTGGGGCATTGAACCTCACGACAATTGAAGGGAACACTTGGAAATTCCCACATGATACTTCGATACCCATCCTGTTTCAACATGGCTAATCTGCTCATGTGATTGTTAAAAATAATTGGTGGATAAAACTTTGTCGATTGTAATGTTGTTTGCCAAATTCACTAAAAATTTTTACTGCCTAAGTTTTTTACTATATGGAAACAATTTTTCAGTGCTGTGACATTTACTTTATAAAGGTAACTCTATACATATTACTATTACTTGCAACTATAACTATTTAGTTACGGTTACATATATTACCCATAAAATAAAGTAACTATAATAATGTTACATATTATATTACTTTGTGTCCACAGCCTTATGCTGTCATGTGTACAACTCCCACCTTATCACGTGGCATGATTGCATTGTTGCCTTGTTGAAATCTTGGTTATAATTGTATTTAAGGGAAAGAAACTGGTCAATAAGCTTCATTCATTAATTCGAGTTGGGGTTCATTACTTCAGTGTGGCTAGGTGTTACTCAGTGAATTAGTAACGAGATTAGTAACTTGGTTACTTTTAGTAATAAAATTACGTATAGGTTAGGAGCTGAGGGCATGGTTCCTAACCAACTTAGAAAATGCAGGTGTTGTATATATATCGCTATGTAGGTGGAACCATTGTGGGATTGAGTTATATGTCGTTTCGAAATCGTCTCAGTGTTATAACAAGTTGTGCAATCAGTAGAGAAAATTAAACGTGTTTTCAAATTAAAGCTTGTAGTTAGCTACATTATCGCTGCTTCTCTTAGCTAGCAAGTGGATCAAAAACAGAGTGATAGCTACTGTGACAATAAAGTTAAAGCCAGTACTACCAAGGGTTTAAAGTAAGTGGTAACAGTGAGTAGATTGTTGTCAATGCTTAATAATACTTGGCACTAGCCTTCTGTGACAAAGCCAGTGTATACACTATTTCAAATCTACATAACTTTTTTACAAGAAACAAATGAACATACTACAAGAAAGCTTACTTATTTAGTTCTTTTAGCAGGGAGTCTGTTTAAAGTACAGCAAAGAGGCCTGAAACACTGACAGGCATTAAATAGAACTCAATTATATTTCTAGAATTCTCCGTTTTTGGTAGCAAATGTACCTACAATGTTACAGTCTAGCTCTTATAATCGAATTGGCATTGGTGTGCTTATAAAAGGAATGGAGTAGGTCAAGCTCTTTTGGTCTATGGGCTATTAGCCTGTATATTCTTTGCAGAGCATGCATAGCAAATCAATGATCGAAAGTGAGATTTGCAATGCTTGAGGTCTGTCTGCTAGCTAAGTCAGTTAGAAACCTGGCAGGTTTCTAACCATTCTAGATTCTACTAGCAGGTTTCTTCATGGTTTTTAAAGACCTCATTATCTGCCAAAGATCAAAGCATACTATGCATAGCATTTTCTAAGTAATATTAGATTTGTTACAGTAACTCCATTACTTAGGTAACACCTTACATTTGTAAGTAAAAGTAACTCATGTTATATTACTTGTTTTTATAGCGTATTTTGTTATATTACTTTGTTACCACAAAATGTAATAATATTATGTAACTCGTTACACAAGTAACGCGTTACCCCCAACACTGCTGTTTTTACATGTTGGACTAACTCTTACTTGAATACAGATGCAAATTCTATTATTGTCTTCGCTGCGTCATTTAGAGAGAATTTTGGGTTACAGAAAGAGTGTTGCCTATGAAGGCAAAATGATTGATAGTCAAAACTTCCTTATACCACAGCAGTAGTTGTCTATCAACAAAGAATTACTACTAGCAGTGTATCAAGTATGATTCATCAACTTGGGTGGCAACAACTAGAAACTCGTAGACATAACTTCGGTTTGTGCTTTTTTTTTAAGATCATTCATGACTTGACATGTGTCCCACTCAGTGACATCATTTCATCTAATACCACAACAACAGCAGAATCCACCATCACAAGAAGATCTCACGTGAATAATATTTTAGTTCCATTTGCAAGAATAGACGCTTATCAACACTCATTCGAACCTAATGCTTGTAATATCTGGAATAACTTACCTAAGCATCAAAGAAATTACCTCTATTGAACTATTTAAGAATCAAATTAATCAATTGTAATTGCATAAATGTTCCCCCGTGTAAAGTCTTTGCTTGCGAAGTTGACAAAGTAGTAATAAATAAATAAATCACATACAAGTAGGGTTGTAGTATGGTGCGTGGGCAGATCAAAGGCTGCCGCCAGTGTTCAAATCACCTGGTTTACAAATAATTGTAACATGGCTATGTACCTTCTTTTGACCACACAGTCTGGCCACTAATTAGTTAAAAGACATCAAGCTAAACCAAACACCAGACCAACACAGGAAGTCGCAATACAAGGAAATTAATTTGGCTAATACAGCAAGGAGATAAAATCACTCTGGAATGAATAAACACACAGCACTGCACTCTCTGAATGAATGGGAAGCAGTACAACTGCTGGGCTGAGTGACTATCTATATATATACCACCTGCTCGTTTTCCAATAAATTAAACTATATCAGACACTTCAGCTACACACAACAATGTAAAGTAGTACAATGGCTAGAGTAATTGGCACTTGCTCTCATGCATGGGAAATGTGCTACCAATGAATAAACTAGCTACGTAACAATGAATGAACTAACCATCAAGATGTTGTTGATGAGTAAAATCGTTCATTGTACACAGCGCTCAGCAGTATCCAGTATTGGCCTCGCTTATTGTTCTTTCCGTGTTACAAATGGACGTCTTTGATCTGCACACGCCCATACCACAAATCAGTCAGAACACACCCATTTGGTCTGTATCTGATTTGTAAACAACTCCACCATTGGGTCTGCTGCCCTTAGGTGTCATGTTTACAAATCAGATACAAACCTCATGTGTGTGTTGTATATAACTATAACTTCTGTGATACAATACATTTTGTGTATCACATATCACCATCAATAAACTGTTCGGTACGATACTGTATTGTGCTATAATGGAGGATCATAGCTAGCTATGACTAATGCTGCTAGCATAACCAATCATTTCAGCTAAAGTTGTAACAATATCCAATTTATCTGTACCTTAAAGAGCTGATACCAATTCTACATTCACTGTGCATACAAATTTGTATATTTGTATATATACCACTTCAGTGTGGGCGTTCAAAGGTTCCACTCGGTGTTTAACTCGCATATTGCCCAGGAAATATCAAGGGAAAGTGGTTTGCCAATGACTTTGATACCCAGCCAGTTCAAAGAATCGATGCGCTTTGACTCGTTATATTGAGCAACGTAGAGCTTTGTATTGTGAGGCTCATTTTTGTAGTAGTTGCTAAGCTTAGTACATAGGCTAAGATAGACTAGTTGGTTATTACTAAAGGATAATGAAGGCATAAAATAATCGTTTAGGTGATTATGGATGCGTATTTCTACCCATTGCATATCAGCCTTTGAACAGACCACGGAACAGCAAAGTTACTACTGCTACGTTGGAGTAGGTTAGTAACTTACAGTCCTAAGTACTTAACTTAATATAATAACTTACTTACTGTCCCAATAGCGAAGTTAGTTGGCTTAACTTAGTACAAAAATGATAACAATATAAACTCCATCCCACAATCACAAGTTTTCTAACATTGTGTGTTGAAGCATAGTAACGTATTAATGATGTTTTAACGTATGGACAACGATATGATTGCTATTAGCCCACGTTATTAAAACCATGATTGATCTTCAGATGCTACTGTATAAAACAAACGGGATGAGTTCTTGTTAGTTCTTTCACCTATTAGGCGAGTGCACCCCAAGTGATGTATATATCACTTATACCACAACTGCTTGGGATGTTGCTGACATATATACCCGCAGCCCTCAGGCTTTAGGTGTATAGATCAGCAAAATCACTTGCAGCCATGATATAACTATTACATAGGTGATGTAATAATTAGCTAGTGTGTTCTGATGTTTCAGTGCTTATAGTATAAATGTATGTGTACCAGTAATTTATTATAGTTGGATCACTTCATTTACATGTTTATAATGTTTTCATTTTGTAGTGTACTGCCGTCTCAAAGCAATCAGCAGAAGAAAAGGTGTGCATCCAATGTAGTTAATAAACTTGTTTTTAATGCTTTTCTTAACAGAATTTGTTGATACTTTTTCTACAGTTACTGAACAAGAATCAGTTGAACAACCAGGTGCTTATATAAATAAAGAGACAAGGACTTTGAATAATGCACTACATTTAACCCTTAAACCCGCAGCTATTTTATAAAATGCAAGCATTGAAAATGCATAATCCAGTAAACTGGATCATATGCATGCCTTGTAATACTAAACTCTATAACACAAAAACTTTTTAAAGCTATCTAAAAATGATAAACACTATCTTACTCACCATTAAATTTTGGTTTAAATCGTCCCATATTTCGTTACGTTCATCCAACCCAGAGATACTTGCTTCACTTTGAAAGAGTACAAGAACCATCCCTCTCTGAAACTACATAACAGGCTTCATACTTGCCCATAGGCTACCACAGGGCAGACAGGTATACTGAAAAACAAACTGTTATGAGTATTACCACATACTTTCAGGATTCAGAGTGTAGGAGCAATTTTTGGTATGCTTAGTTTAAATCAAGATTTGTAAATTTCATCTCTCCTTGAAGGGTAGCAAATAAATCATTTATCCTCGGGATTGGCTGTCTATGATGCCTTGCCAACCGCATTAACTGTCATGCAAAAATCACCACATAATCTAACACTTTTCAGGTCACTTTTAAGCACAGCTACTATGAACAGATTCTACTGGTTCTACAATACTTTCTGCAAGCAGTCTATCAATCTCTTCCTCAACTGTGTCCCTCATAACATAGTGTAATGTGTGGGTCTTACAAAAACATGGGGTGGCTTCAGGCTCAATTTCAATTTTGGCTTGTCGCACTCAGACTCTGAAACTACCTAGTTTCTCATTGAACACCTCCTTGTACTTTACACCAATCTAGTCTAATTAATCCCAGTCAGTTTCTACCAAGCAAAGTAAGCCCAATCCCTTTTACCACAACTAACGTATAGGTAAGCTAGCTGTTTGGCCCTCATACAACACTTGCACATTTCTTGTACCCACTACTGATAAGGATTCTTTAGAGTATATTTGTAATTTAATCTAATCAAAAACAGCTAAGCTGTAAAAAAAGGTGCGGCCCCAAAAAGGCCATGGTGAAAAAAGATGTGAAATCCAAGGTGGCGGCCAAGAAATGGCTGTGATGGTAGGTTAATGGTAAAAATTTTAATAACGACAATTCAGGTGAATTTGGTGCCGCTTGGTCTTGGCACAAAATTCACCTGACTTGTCGTTATTAAAATTTTTACCATTAACCTACCATCACAGCCATTTCTTGGCCGCCACCTTGGATTTCACATCTTTTTTCACCATAGCCTTTTTGGGGCCGCACCTTTTTTTACAGCTTAGTTGTTTTTGATTAGATTTCACTTCTTTTTGTGTTTTCTTTTCTTTACCACAGGAAGAAGAAAAGATGAAGCAGATGTTAAATACTTTAAATATTTCTGATTTTATCAGTAAATGTACATATTATATATATTACATATATTTATTACAGAACACTCTACATGGTGGTTTCTTTATAACTGAACACTCTACAAAGTGACTTCTTCTAGCTGATATTTCTACAGAATGATTTGTTTGTAGCTGAACTCTCTACATGATGGTTTCTTCGCAGCTGAACTCTCTACAAGATAACTTCTTCTAGCTGATGTCTCTACAGGGTCACTTGTTTGTAGTTGAACTCTCTACATGATGGTTTCTTTGTAGCTGAACTCTCTACAAAGTAACTTCTTCTAGTTGATGTCTCTACAGGGTCAGCTGAACTCTCTACATGGTGGTTTCTTTGCAACTGAACTCTCTACAAGGTGGCTTCTTCTAGCTGATATTTCTACAGGATTTGTTTGTAGTGTAACTGAACTCTCTACATGACGGTTTCTTTGCAGCTGAACTCTCTACAAGGTAACTTCTTCTAGCTGATGTCTCTACAGGGTCACTAGTTTGTAGCTGAACTCTCTACATGGTGGTTTCTTTGTAACTGAACTCTCTACAAGGTGACTTTTTCTAGCTGATTTCTCTACAGGGTGATTTGTTTGCAGCTGAACTCTCAACATGGTGCATAGTTTCTTTGTAACTGAACTCTCTACAAGGTGACTTCTTCTAGCTGATCTCTCTACAGGGTGATTTGTTTCTAGGTGAACTCTCTACAGGGTGACTTGCCTGTAGCTGAATTGTCTATCAGATTAACTGGTTGTAGCTGAATTCCGTACAGAATAACTTGCAATGTAATATAATTCTTTAATGAAGTAAGTTATAAAGGTAGCCGAATGCTCTATTAGGGTGACTGTTCTATTAGAGTATCTCGATCTCGCATTTGCAACACGTAGTTGGCTTTCGAATCATGACTCAGTGGTTTGTAATCCGATTCTTCTGTACTACTGCAAGGACTTTCTATGATGATTATTCCAGCTACACACCGATTTTCAGCTCATTGCTCTAAGTGGTTTGCCTGGTAGGCGTGAAAACTAATAGCTTTTTTATTCATAAATATCGATTGCGTAATTGTGACACAGGTTGGGTTTTGTGTCATATCTCCATGGTCTTTATCTCGATTCTTTTCAAACCACAAAAAGGCACTCCTACGATTGTTACTCCATCTACATAGCAATTTTCAACTCATTCCTTCAAGGGGTTTACCCTGTGGGCGTGACAGACCTTCGACCTTATTTTACGCGAATAATCGATCATAACTCCGTGAATGTCCATCGGATTCCTACCAAAATTGGTACTGAGATCCGCCTTAATGAGCATAAAGTTTTTTTGAAAAAGTGGATAAAAGGAGAGAAAAAAAATCCATAACTGGACCTAGGCAGCCTCGAACCTGCAGCCATCCGATTAATGCTATTTATCCACATACCTTCAATGAGGTACCCCTTGCCTCCTATCTGTTTAACTGCATCAATTGAGGCCAGAGAATTATTTGAATCTTTGCAGATCCTTGGCTAAATGACCCTTATTTGCACTTTTGTGGCCATTTGATTGTATAGCTCAAGTCCACAACAATAACAACAATAATTCAACATCTTAAGTGTCCTTGCATTCAAGACCTTGTGAACCGTATATCTTGCTTTGTTCCAGCATCCCCATGTGAACTAACTGTGTTGCGCTCATGTTGTATGCCCTCATTTGTCTTCTGCTTCTTCGCAGCCTTGAGCTATTTTTAATGCTCACTTGTATGTTAGTGTAAGCTCTTTTAGTAACTTTTCTGGATGCCATCATTGTTTATTCCATGAGCTAATTGATCCCACAACATTTTCTCAAGTGTATCTCCAAAATTACAATACTTTGCTATTGTCTCAGTTAAGTAGCCACCAATTCTCCACGCTTGCAGGTTTGCAAATTGAGCCGAAAACACTGCATCGCTTCCATTGGTGGGGGTTATACTTTCAAAATACATCCACTAGCATATAGGTGACCGAATATTGGAAAACCCACCTTTTGGGCACATGCTAGATTTTTGGGAAAACTCAAATGAAAATTCTAACAATGTAATTTTTTTTTTTTTTTTACAATTGGATAAAGCAACTATTAAACCTTGTTTCACACCCAAAGTTTCTGTATCTTAGGAGATATGGATAATTATATCAGACAATGTAGTAATTTCACATGTGTGGGACACCAATTAACTTACAAATTGGGTGATTTGTTTAGATGCTGGAATGGCTAAAACTGAGTCTTAGATACATGCCATTTTATTGCAGAAAGTACCAATAACACTTCATTGAACTATCAGAAATCTTTTAAAAAGTGTTTTAAATAGTAGGAATGGAATTATTCGTAAACAATGTGATTTGTCACCATTTGTCACTGGTAATCACTTACAGAACACAGTGCATTAATATGAAAGTTAGTTTGTAATGCACAGGATGATAAATCGGTCATATCTCAGGAAAGCTTAAAGGTATTAAGCTAAATTTTTAGCACAAGATAGATGAAAACCCAGTACCTCATTTAAGCAATAAAACAGAAAATTGACCAATGTGCCAAAAAGGTAGGTTTTCCCAACACATTATTACTCACTTGGTTTCACAGGAACCAGTATACTCCTAATGGTTTGTAAGAGCCAGGACGCACCACGGACAAGAAAGTCAATCGCCTCTTAGCTTTGCTTTCGTCTCTGATGATTCCATGCACCCCACAGAACTGCTCTAAGCATTTGAATTATTTGCTTCATCCTTCTAACCCTGGACCTGACCAAAAAAAAAACAGAAACCGTATTGGGAAAGTCATATAAGTTCGCAGTAGTAAATATTCTGGAACTTTACATCTGTTTAGACAAGTAAGGGATGGTCATATCTGAAAGCTGATTAGGGTGGTGTCTATCCAGGTCATTAGCTTGTAATGTTAAGAAGCTTGGAGAGTCAAGGTGTACAAAGTCATATATGTGCAATATAATATTATTTTGGTTGGATTGAGCCTGTACTTTTACACTGAAATATTGGCTCCATTAGAAGTGATAGAAACAGTTTATTTTACTACATTTTGAAAGATTTTCTGATTGCATCTGTAAATTTGAAATACATTCTTGGTATTTAAACAAGAACAAAGGTTTTGAATGCAGTTGTGTGGTTTCCTTACCAGCCAGAAATGGGCTAGTTTAAAAGTTTCCAAACATGCCCTAAGGCAATAATTTTTATGTGGCATCATATTTAGTATACTGTATTTAGTATACTATACTGTATATAGTATTTTTATCACAAAGTGAACAATTTCATCAAAATCTGTTGCTTAGCTACTCTACCAGTACAATAGTAATGTATAGTAGCAGGAGTACATTGAATCCTATGGACAAGGGAACATATAATTCTGTGAACAGCGAAATTCAAACATGGCTACCATGTACTATAATAAGTAAATTTTAAAATTTGCTAATTAGGATATTATGCTGAGGTGCATGCTCGAGTACATCACATTTCTGCTACAACAAAGCAAAACTATGAAAACGAAGTTCAATGGCACGATGGAAGAATAGTAGCATGGACATAGCAGGATGGTCTTTCTACAGTAACTAATCACGCTAAATTACTCCGCTTGACTATTCCAAGCTTTATCTTCGATTCGACGATCTGCAGCTTTGCTACCTTCACACAAGACGGTAGAGTAGCAGCCCATTCAGTGTATCCCTGTTTCGCTTAAGAATGATGTAACCAATTATATACATAGTAACACTGGACGCCATGTTTGAATTTCGCCCATAGTATTGGTAGTGTACGGAGTTACATACTCCCTTGTCCATAAGAATTCAATGAGCTTCTGATAGTAGAAACCACGAAAGTTTGGGCATGGCCCATGAAAAGCATCACCCAAAAAACCACCTCACTTTTCCCTGATGACAATGAAGCAGTATTAGTTAGGTTCTTCAGATCAACCTGAAATGCTTTCAACAAGTTGCTATTAAAAATATTAAGCAGAATTTTCTAGTGACTGACTGACTGACTGACTGACTGACTGACTGACTGACTGACTGACTGACTGACTGACTGACTGACTGACTGACTGACTGACTGACTGACTGACTGACTGACTGACTGACTGACTGACTGACTGACTGACTGACTGACTGACTGACTGACTGACTGACTGACTGACTGACTGACTGACTGACTGACTGACTGACTGACTGACTGACTGACTGACTGACTGACTTAGGCAAGCATAACGCAATAACGGCTTAGGCTATGGGCTTGATTTTTTCAATGTTTAATGTTGTTTCAGCCGGACACATGCCTTTTGGCATACTGCAGTGCATACAATGAATTCTCATGGACTTACCAGTGTCCTCCTTTGTGTTCCATTCATCTTTGCTGACAGCAAAAAGTGTTGATTTGGTGGTAGCGTGTGATGGCTTCCCTTTGTAACAGAAATCGTCTGTATTTTCATAGTGGCTACTTTGAGTGTGAGGTACTTTTCAAATGGTTCTTGATTCGTAATGCCATGTAACAATAAAGCGTAATGGATACTTCACTTTTCAGATGATAATTGATAGCTAGGGCGTGCGGTACCATTTCTTTCTTTTGATGCAGTATGCATAAGTTCACCAGTCATTATCATTTTACAAAAAACTTAACAAACAAGTACACAAAAATGGAATTTTCAACTAGAGTATAGGGACCATAACACATTGATAAAAAGTACCAAAACATGTAGTGCACGATATTAAATCACAGTAAAACAATAAGAAGTGTTATATCCCTACTGTGTTTTGTGTTAAGGGTTAATCATGCATTTCCTCTGTTATCCTTGGGCTACAATGCACTTTATTAGCTATTATTGACTGTGTGTCAATGATATAAGTACATAGGTAGTTTTCTACACTATGTCTATGTTATATCCATAGGACATATATCTGAGAACAGTGTGACCTTGGATGAATTATCGCAAACCACCGGTAAGGTTTAATGTATTGATCAAGTCACAGTACAGCTCCTTTGTAGTGGATTTACATATACATGCTTATAATCCATGATTTTCCTTCCAAAATGCTTGCAAATTGTTATCAAATGACCTTAAATGCTAAAATCAATACTTTGCTATTTAAAAAACCACCATGTAGTCCTTAAATCAGCATTAATTATATATTTGCAGTAATTTACCAGAAAGACTTTATTGATGAACTTACAAGTTAGCCGTCCTTCTCTCTAATTATCCATTGACATTATATCATACAGTACGATAGTAACTGTATAGTAGGGACCACAAAGGAGTAGGTGTGGCCCACGAAATAATATCACCCAAAAATCAGCCTCAGTTTTCCATTACGACAATGAGGTAGTATTGGTGAGGTAAAACTAAACCCAAACAAGCTTTTAGATTTACCCGAAACGCTTTCAACAAATTGCTACGGAATTTGATTTTTTTTTTATTCAATGGAATTTTCTACTAACTGACTGAATAACTGACTGACTAATGCCTTCAGACAAGCGTAACTTGATAACGGCTAAGGCTACGTGCTTAATGTTTTCACTATTCGACTTCGCTTCAGCCCAACAGGTGCCTTTTGGCATACCACAGTACGTACAATGCATTCTTCATGGACTTACCAGTGTCCTTGTTTGTGTCCCATTCATCTTTGCTGACAGGGAAAGGTGTCGATTTGGCGTGAGCACGTGATGGCTTCCATTCAAAACGGAAATCGTCCGTATATTTCATTGTGGCTATTTTGACATTCAGAGGTGCTTTTCAAACAGTTCTTGATTCGTACTGCTGTGTAACGGGTTGAACATAGCCTACAGTGAAGCATAATGGATACTTCACTTTTCAGACGATAATTAATATGATTGGGGTGCGTGGCACGATTTCTTTCTTTTGATATGCGTGGATTGTAGAGGTGCTTGATTCAAAATGCTGTCTAACTGGTTCAACATAGCTGACAACGAAGCGTAATGGATACTACACTTTTCACACGATAATTGATATAGCTGGGGTGAGCGGTGCCTTTTCAGATGCAGTATGCGTGGGTTCACCAGTCATAATAAAATTATTTTCAAAAAAAGTTAACAAACAAGTAAATGAAAAAATTTGGAATTTTTAACTAGAGTAGGGACCATAGCACATTGATAAAAAGTACTGAAACAAGTTGGAGAAGTCCATGATATTAAATCACTGTAAAACAATAAGAAGTGTTATATCCTTACTGTGCATTTCCGTTATGGTATTTTGAGCACAGTAGGGATATAACACTTCTTATTGTTTTACAGTGATGGACTACTCCAACTTTTTTCAGTACTTTTTATCGATGTGCTAAGGTCCCTACTCTAGTTGAAAATTCCAAATTTTTTTGTGTACTTGTTAGTACATAAGGGGTTGCATGTAACAGGTGTGAATGCCATGTTTTAATGATTTTAGCCATTTTAGGGGATTGTGTGATGGACACTCGTGGTATCATAGATAACAGCACCTCTACAAGAAATCATGAAAATTTCAGTAAGTGTGTATTTGAACTTTTATGTGGTTAGCTAAATATTCAAATGATTGTTAGCATCACATCAAATTATCAATATTTTGTGCTATTTGTAAATAAATTTTGTATGCACTGGACTTTCAATACATTGCACTCTTTTGACATTTACTTTTTAATATACCAATTTGTCCTTTAGGTGTGTAGGTATAGAACCTTTAATAATCACTAGCACAAAGTACATAGTTCTGGTATCCATTTTGTCCATTTTGATCTGTGACAAAGTTACGAATAATTGCAAGAGACAGACAGACACATTGCTTTTATTCATGATTGTCTTTTTTTATCAGCAACCAATACATTCAGTAAGCATGTGGAAGTAGTGCATCATCTTGATCAGTTCTATTTACTTTGAGAAAAAAAACTTTCTGATTTAGTCAAGTGTTGCTCTAGTTCAAAGTACTTTTATTGCAGCGATTTATTTTTATTTCTAGTATACCAAAACTAAATCAAAATTATGAGGTGTTTTGGTACTAAAAATTAAAGACCATTAAACTTAAGGTACTAGAACTACAACGTCGATAAATTGGAGGTACAAGAACTATTACTAACGAAAACAGCTTTTTAAAACTGAGTACTGAAACTATCATTTTGCAGTACTAGAACAACACTTAGTTTATGCTCCTAGCTGCTTACAATCAACTCCTCCTCATTGTTTCATCTTCCCTTTCTATTTCTTGACAGTCTATGAGAACATGCTCAATGCTTCTAACCTAAACCACAATTAAACTACAAAATAGCTTCCGGGAGTAATACCAACAGAGGTGGCTCTCAAGCCTGGCTTGAAAGCCCGTTGCTGTATATTTCATCTAAGTGTATAAGCTATAAGCAAAAGCAGTACCTCCGCGAAACTTGTAGCTATAGGCATGCAATTAGGGCCATTGAATTTGCCATAATAGGCAAATCTTTTGATATACAGCTTTAAAAAAATCTTTACATCTATGCCTGTTTGAAAAGCCCATTGAATAATTACATACTAATAGCCCATTGAATATTTACATACTAATAGCTTCGAACGTTCTTGGCTTCTAGAGCTGAAACTTTAGTTGACCATCCCTTTGGCTATCTAGATAAAGAAAATGGAATTTGAAAAATGCACTAACCTATGGGGTCCTTGCAGATCTGGTCACATATGTTTGTTTATAAAGGGTATAAATTTTTGTGATGTTTGTTTAGAAAGTCAGTACCGTTAGTCTGGAAACATTATGTGTATAATGTGTATTAGCTCAACGTAGTCATCTCACCACATTTTGTTTTTCCAGGACTCCAACTTCCAACACAGCCTGGACAATCAAACCTTAGTGAAATAGAATTACTTAACATTGTTGAAGGTGTGCTTTAACATACTGTCATTGCTTTGTATATATTTCAGGATTGGGTTGGGGCATTTCCCCCACCCCTTGGAAACTACTTCTATCCCTTTCAGTTTATAGTTTGACGTGTTATTAAAGTGTTTCCTTTGGCCCATATTCTGTTTCACCTTATTGGCTAGATCAAGTAATCTGTTCCCTGTCCAAGCTTCAGTATTAGGTTAGGTAATCCGAAGGCTGCAGCACAAGTTGCTGTCAGACCTTCAGTGCTGAGCTCTAATTATACAACCAAGTACTAAGAATAATAGGAAATGTGGTTAAAATTACGTCATAAATAAATAATTAATAATTAATGTTCTCAAAAACTACGAGGCCTAGTCACATGAACTAACCAGGGATAGATTCGCCTGTGAACAAAGGCACAACCGTATAATTGTTGCGCCTGTTCATGCTGATGACTTAAACGTATGTGTAATTCTATATAACGCACAGCACCGCACCCATGCTTAAATTTCAGATTGTGCAAAGGAGAAGATTAGCAAACAGGCACAAGTGATTGCAGGAGAGCCAGAGGCCACTTTACACGTAAACAACAAGATTACAAAATGTTTCTAAGCTGTTTTCAGGTGGTTCCAAGTCCCCATGCCAGTGGACACGCTCTGCGTGATGAACAAGATTAAGAGTATGTTTTTATGTTAGCATGATTGTTTGTTGTGTATTTGTATTATTTTGTATGAATTAGTTATTCATTAACTTTTGCTTAACACCGCTAGATTTTCCAAGAGACCATACAATTCACACTAAATTGCGCTATACAAGCTTCACTGTACACTAAACTACCTAGTTACCATACCTCTAAATAATTGCTATGAACTAAAGGCATCGACTAGGTTGTTTTTGTTTACATAAATAAAACCACTAAGTAATTACCACACAGCAAAACCGAAAAATAATGTAAAAACAGCTTAAATAAGTGGTCAGTTACAAAGAAACTTGTTACAGGTAAGTATAGCAATCCATAAAACTATTCTATACAGTTTCCTTACTGAATGATTGTTTCTCAGCTGGTTTCTTCAAGATTTATCCCAAATCTTGTATCACGCATGCGTATATGCACACGGGTGAATCATGCCACATCTCTGAAAAATGGCTGACTGTCATCCTTGGCTGTCTATTACAATCCAGTGGACTTTAAAACGTCACTATCAACTCGAGGATTCAATGAACTCATCCTTTCTGAGAAGAAAACTTTGTGGTACTACGTAATAAGCTCGTAATATTGTGCGAAGGAACCAGTTATCCTAGAAACGGAACCTCTGTGGGCATACCCATTTTAGGGTAAGTGCATTGTACTATAAAGTGCATAATAGAAGTGGTAACGCAATAGAATTGTACTCAAAGCACCTTTTATAGCATGAAACTGGATAAATCTGGTTGTGGCAGTGAAAGGGTTATTTAATTGTGCTACAAGAACCCTACATTTTCGCGCATTTTTTTCCTTTATCTAGATAGGAAAAGTCAACCCAAGTTTTAATACTAGAAGCCGAGAATTTTCAAGGCTACAACATTACAAAGTGGTAACAACAGAAAGATCAATTTGTACAGTAACAATATGGGAAATAAACTACAGGCATGATTATAACTTATGAATACAGTTCTCTCTGGAGATGCAACTTTTGCCATCACATTCTCCATGAACAAGTGAATCCATTGCTGGGTAGATGTCTCCAGACATACAACCAGGGCAAAGGCAAAAGCGTGAAGAAAAAAAACTGAATGGCTTTGCAGACTGACGCTAATACCTTACATCTCCTTGGGAGCACTGACACAAAACAAAGATTTTTAATCTAGTTGATAATGGTTAAGGGTAGAAGTTTCAGCCCAACAGGTGTCTTCCGCATATCGCAGTACGTACAATACACGCTTCCTGGACTTACCTTTGTCCTCCTTTGTGTTCCATTTCTTTTTGCTGACAGCCTAATGTGTTGATTCATGGTAGCGCAATGGCTTACCTATGCTTGTAAATGGAAATTGTCCATACTTTCTGTGGTGACTGGATTAAAGTCGCTTCTCTTGCTGCTCTTCGTTTGTAATGCTGTGAAACAAGCTAAACATAGGACATTTAATGCGTACTTCAGTCATGGCTATATTATTGCCAAGTTGTAGTTGCAGATATCTAAACCAAAACAGCCAAGCTGTAAAAAAAGAGTGCAGCCCCCAAGGTGAAAAAAGATGTGAAATCCAAGGTGGTGGCCAAGAAATGGCTGTGAAGGTAGGTTAATGGCAAAAATTTTAATTACGACAATTCAGGTGAATTTGGTGCCGAATCCTAGTGGAGGAGGCAACACAAATTCACCCGAATTGTCATAATTAAAATTTTTGCCATTAACCTACCATCACAGCCATTTCTTGGCCACCACCTTGGATTTCACATCTTTTTTCACCTTGGGGGCCGCACTCTTTTTTTACAGCTTGGCTGTTTTGGTTAAGATATCACTTCTTTTTGCATTGCAAGCCACAAAGCTGGCCATATGGCTTTGATGCTTCTTTTTAACTTGTAAGGAATTGTGAAAGAAAGGAAGTAATTGTGTGTATAGCTTTTGTCTGATGAAATATTTGTATATTTAACATTGAATGATGATAATCACATACTGTAGTCAATAAGGTGACTTCTTACATAATTGAACTGTAGCTGAAACTCTCATTGTTTGTAGCTGAACTCTTTTCAGGGTGATTTGTTTCTAGCTGAACTCTCTACAGGATGATTTGTTTCTAGCTGAACTCTCTACAGGGTGATTTGTTTGCAGCTGAACTCTCTACATTGTGATTTCTTTGTAGCTGAACTCTCTACAAGACGACTTGTTCAAGCTGAACTCTCTACAGGGAGGCTGAATTCTCTACAGGGTGATTTGTTTGCAACTGAACTCTCTACAAGATGATTTGTTTCTAACTGATCTCTCTATAGTTAACTTGATTGTAGCTGAACTCTCTACAGGATGGTTTCTTTGTAGCTGATCTCTCTACAGGGTGACTTGTTTCTAGCTGATCTCTGGATGACTTGTTTCTAGCTGATCTCTCTACACGGTGACTTGTTTCTAGTTGAACTCTCTATAGGGTTATCTGTTTGTAATTTGAACTCTCTACAGGATGGTTTCTTTGTAGCTGATCTCTCTACAGGGTGACTTGTTTCCAGCTGATCTCTCTACAGGGTGACTTGTTTCTAGCTGATCTCTCTACACGGTGACTTGTTTCTAGCTGAACTCTCTATAGGATTTTCCGTTTGCAATTGAACTACAGGATGGTTTCTTTGTAGCTGATCTCTCTACAGGGTGACTTGTTTCTAGCTGATCTCTGGATGACTTGTTTCTAGCTGATCTCTGGATGACTTGTTTCTAGCTGATCTCTCTACACGGTGACTTGTTTCTAGCTGAACTCTCTATAGGGTTATCTGTTTGTAATTGAACTCTCTACAGGATGGTTTCTTTGTAGCTGCTCTCTCTACGGGGTGACTTGTTTCTAGCTGATCTCTCTACAGGGTGAACTTGTTTCTGGCTGAACTCTATACAGATGATTTGTTTGCAGCTGAGCTCTCTACATGGTGGTTTCTTTGTAGCTGAACTCTCTACAAGGTGATTTCTTCTAGCTGATCTCTCTACAGGGTGATCTGTTCATAGCTGAACTATCTGCAGGGTGATTTGTTTGTAGCTGAACTCTTTATATGATGGTTTCTTTGTAGCTGAGCTCTGTACAAGGTAACTTCTTCTAGCTGATCTCTCTATAGGGTGACTTGTTTGTAGCTGAACTATCTGCAGGGTGATTTGTTTGTAGTTGAACTCTCTACAAGGTGATCCTTCTAGCTGATCTCTCTCTACAGGATGACTTTTTCTAGCTGAACTCTCTACAGGGTGATCTGTTCATAGCTGCACTCTCTACAGGGTGATATGTTTGAAGCTGAACTCTCTACATGGTGGTTTCTTTGTAACTAAACTTTCTATAAGGTGATGTCTTGTAGCTGATCTCTCTACTGGATGACTAATTGTTTCTAGCTGATCTCTCTATAGAGTTATAACTTTCTCTATAGAGTTATAACATGTTTGTATAGCTGAACTCTTTATGGTTGGTGAACTCTCCAGCTACACGGAGACTTGTTTGTACTACAGAGTGACTTGTTTGTAGTTGAACTCTCTACAGAGTGACTTACTTGTAGCTGAACATTGCATAAAGTAACTTGTTTGTAGCTGATCTAGATGAACTCTGTACTGGGTAGCTTTTATTGTAGCTGAACCCTTTATGCAGTGACTTGTTTGTAGCTCTCTACAGAGTGACTTGTTGTAGCTGAACTCTCTACAAGGTGACTTGTTTATTGCTGAATTCTCTTCAGTGTGACTTATAATGTTCTGAATCTCTACAGCAACATTTGTAGCTGGACTCTCTACAGGATGACTTGCTTGTAGCTGAATAGTCTATAAGATTAACTGTTTGTAGCTGAACTCCCTACAGAATAACTTGCAATGTCATATAATTCTATAATGGAGTAAGTTATAAATGTAGCTGAATGCTCTATTAGGTTGACTGTTCTATTAGAGTATCTCGATCTCGCATATGCTACATGTAGTTGGCTTTGGAATCATAACTCAATGGTTTGTAATCTGATTCTTCTGTGCTACTGCAAGGACTTGCTATAATAATTATTCCAGCTACACACAGATTTTCAGCTCACTGCTCTAAGCGGTTTGCTTAGTAGGCGTGAAAACTAATAGTTTTTTTATTCATAAAAATCGATCGTGTAGTTGTGACATAAGTTGGGTTTTGTGTCATATCTCGATGGCCTTTAACTGGATTCCTTTCAAACCACAAAAAGGCACTCTTACAATGGTTACTCCATCTACACAGCAATTTTCAGCTCATTCTTTCAAGCGGTTTACCCTGTGGGTGTGACAGACCTTTGACCTTATTTTACGCAAATAATCGGTCATAACTCCGTGAATGTTCATCATATTCCTACCAAACGTGGTACTGCGATTCGCCGTAATGAGCCCGTTAATTGTGCCAAATTTCAGCCCGAATGGAGCACGAATTCATGTTTTATGGCGGATTGTGCAAATGTGCGAAAATAAGTAGAAGAAAAAAAACGAAGAAAAAACCCAAACTTTGGCCGCTCGTATCTCGGAAATGGCTGGAGCGATTTTCTTCAAATTTGGAATGTGGACTCCCCTACCTAGCCGGCACCTCTGTAGCAACTTTGGTTTCAATCGGATAAGGAATCATGGAGCTACAAAGGTGTGAAAATCGCATTTACTTTCTTCCTGTAAATATACTCATGGTATGGCGCGCCGGCTTCTTGGGCCGCACGACACACTACCGTGTGTCTTGATTCCTTGTTTCATGGTTTTTATTTATCATCCTTACTCAAATGTAAAACTTTTCATTTTACTTATGCTTTTAACTAAATTTAACAAAGGTTGGTATAACTAGGTGGCTGTGGTAGTTTAGCATCAGCTTATTCTTAAACTAACTTCAAGAGACCACAACCAACACATGCACTTGGTTTAATCAGTAATTTTACAAGCTAGTCGGGATCATTGCAAATAGAAAGAGATTATTAATAAACCTGAAGTGCAAATATAACGCATTTTGATGTATCACTAATTTTATGTGCTAAAGTAGCAAATATAGCACATCAGGAGATAATTTAACTTGTTTAACCACTATATTTGTGACCAGATTTTACAGAACCGATCCAAATCGCACATCAGGCAAAATCAAACTAACACCACCAGTGGATAGCTACACTATCATACTACAAGTTTTGACCCTCAGCACTACTCAAACTACATGGTTTTAACAGACGCCTTTTCTGGGTGGTGTGGAGTGCTTAAATGGCGGTTTCAGGCCTTGTGAAGGACCTGGCTTGGCAAGAATCAGTGGTAACAGCCTTATAATGTTGGCCAGGCGTGTTCTCTGTTGATTTTGGTACATATCAGCCACTAAGGAGCCAGCACAGCCCTGTAATCTCGTGTCTGGACTCCAATTGTGGTCTGCCTCCATTTTGAGGTCTATCTCTTGCCCTCCCTGCCACCCCCAAGCCTCCACCCCTTTGTGAGCACTCGTGATACTACTTCGCTCGTTCAACTGCTCAGATTTTCTATCTTATTTGGTGGGAAACTGTACAAGCAGCTACAAGTACTGGAAGTGGCTTGAAAGGTAACAGATTGATGCATCTTTTGTGTAAATTTCATACGCGTGCTTGCTATCCTTGGAGAGTTATGCTGGCTTCAATTCTTTAAAACCGTTTATCTTGAAACTTCTAATGTGCGATTTGGATAGTTTTCCAAAATCCAGTCACATTTATTGTAATGAACCCTACTAGCTTGCAGAATGAATTTGCATTTGTTGTTGATTTTTTTTGATAATTCATAATTAGTGAATACCTTATTAACAGAAGAACATGCCAAACAATTGAGGTTATAATTGTACAACAAAATTTGTATCTTCTACTATACCTGGGTGGAAAGTTAGCAGCAATCATTGCAGCACTATTATTTTGGTTATGTTTGAATGGTTTTGTGTTGTACCAATGTAGGTAATGATGATTAGTTTACTGTTGGAAGATTTTATTGAAAGCATTACTTGTAATTTACCATCTGTAGTAACCTGAACATTTATTTTCTTTTAAATTTTATTATTCAATGTAAAATGTCAAAGTAGCTAGAAATACTATTAACTGCATTACTGTTTTGCTGTCTGTACTGTATTTAAATTGTTCTATATGTATTTTATGTGAGCAAATCTACAACACAATAAGAAAATTTGTTGTTAAGTTTTATATTACATTTTAGTACGTATTTTGTGACAAAGTAAAGAAATAGAAAAATACTTGCTCAGCAATGCATGTTCATGACTCAAACAATATTACACTTTCAAGTTCGTACATCATTGTATTCGGAAATTTTTACTGTTATATTTAATGCCTGTAGTTTTTTCTTTAATCGGTGTACTAATATATCTTTGTGTTACTAATTTGTAGGACTGTAACTCCAGTATATGTGTGAAGATTGGTTATTGATTGTGATGATAAGACACATGGTAGTGTGTCATGTGGCCCAAAAAGCCAGTGCACTACAACAGTGTGTTACTGACAAGAAGAACAATAACGCAATATTCACTCACACATAGCTCTGTGATGCCTTTACAAAATAGGATGATTTTGCTCTGGAAATGCCTTCCATCTCCAGTAGTCCCCATACCTAATTTTAACATAATCACTCCAAGCTTTCTCGATATGTAAACATTTTTTCCCCTTCTTTTTGCACACTTGCAAAATTTGGTATTAAATACAAATGCGTTATCCGATTGCCTTGAAATTTGGCACACATAAAAGTTAAAGGCGAATGTCGGTACCAATTACGATAAATGGTCACAGAGTTATTAATGATTATTCATGAAAAATAACACCAATACTATGATATTGTCATGCCTACAGGGTAAATCGTTTATGGAAAGAAGATGAAAATCAGTACGTGGATAGGTTAAGTGTTAAACCTCAACTGTTTTGTAGTTTGGAAGAAATAGATACAGTGCAAAAGCCAATTGTGTATAGCTAATAATTATGCAATCAAGTTTTGGTAATAAAAAATGATTGCTTGGCACACCTACCAGGCAGATGCTTAAACAGATGAGCCATAAACCAGTCTTTTGATGCATTAATCATCGTAGAAAGGATTGTTTAGCAGTTTGCACAAATCAGATTTTAAACCATTGGGTAATATTGCAAATCCAATTAGTCTGTATATTTTCTTTTGAAAGTTTTGATCTCACGTTTTGTTGGGAACTTCACAATATTAAAATTTGCAACATATTTCATCATGTCACAAGGCTTTTAGTACCTGTAAAACTGGTGTGTTGGAACATTTTGACAACAAACCAGCTGCTTGTGTATGTACAAACCAGCTTGCTGATTATTTATAATGGCTTGTTCCCCTACACAACACATGTTTCTTTACCAAACATCACTGGATAGCTGCCTTGTTACACTGTTTCCTGACAAACTTCAGGTGCCTGCATAAATTCATCATGGATACAAAGAAACACAGCTAACATGCTTATTGTTCACTCTATTTGTCACCTCTCACAAGATTAAGTGTTGCATGATTTTATTTTTGCAAGTAAATTTGTCCGCAAGAAAACCCACTATGTGGTAGTGTCGATTGACATATGCAGTCACCCTATCAGAGCAGTCAGTTACTTAATAAGCTGATCTTTTAGAGCATTTTACTAAAGGTCACCATTTAGAAAGTTCAGGTATGTTACAATCACCCTGTAGAGAGTTCAGCAAAGTTCACCCTGTACAGAATTTTATTAGCTACATTACAAGTTATCCTGTAGAAGTTCACTTACAAACAAATTACCCTGTACAGAGTTTAGCAGCATTGCAAGTCACCCTATCGACAAAATCTTTGCATAAATGTTAATTCCACACCCACTACAAGACATAGTCTAGTCTTGCATTAGAACAGATTTTTGTAAGCCACGCCCACTTTAACATCAACAATATGTCATACTGTTTGTAATTACGGTGTGTAAGGCATGCACAAAGCCACACCCACTTGCAGGAAATGTATCTTGCTATCTTCAAACTTATGGGGAAACACGCCCACTGACTAATATTGTTATTTACCTACTTAGTTTTTATATAGCTACCCTTGTACATATATGTATAGGGACCCGCCGATTATGCTGGCATAACTATGAGCATAATAGGTATACCTGAAAGCATTGAGCATAATGCTAGCATAATAGGCAGAATATTTTGTAACAGTACGAATTCAGTACTCTAATAGAACAGTCAGTAACTCTAATAGAACATCACATAGCTGACTGTTCTATTAGAGTATATCGATCTTTTCTGTGATATGCTTTTGACAAGTAAGTTTGTGCTTCAGCCACTTATTATTATCCATAAACTGGAAATTATTAGCAGAGCATGAGAACTGAGGCATAAGTAATTGGGCATAATTTGAGCATAATAGGTAAGTATTGAGCATAAATTTTAGCATAATAGGTCAATTTTTGAGCAGTGCAGCATAGCATAATAGGTAAAATTATGAGCATAATCGGCGGGTCCCTATATATGTATAATATGAGACATTGTTAGATCAAGGTTCTTGTCTTACATAGTAATACTGTGTGTTGTTTTGTTGTGATGCTTTTCTTTAGTTTTTAAAATGTATATATATATATATATATATATATATCTACTCAAAAACAGCCAAGCTGTAAAAAAAGGTGCGGCCCCCAAAAAGGCCATGATGAAAAAAGATGTGAAATCCAAGGTGGCGGCCAAGAAATGGCTGTGATGGTAGGTTAATGGTTAAATTTTAATAACAACAATTCAGGTGAATTTTCTTGTTATTAAAATTTAACCATTAACCTACCATCACAGTCATTTCTTGGCCGCCACCTTGGATTTCACATCTTTTTTCACCATGGCCTTTTTGGGGGCCACACCTTTTTTTACAGCTTGGCTGTTTTTGATTAGATATCACTTCTTTTTGTATTTGTATACTGCAAAGCCGGCCTATGGCTGGCTTTGGGGCTTTTTTAACCCATGTGTTTTTTTCTTTACCACAGGAAGAAGAAAAGAACTTAAAGAAGATTTTTAATACTTCAATTATTTTTGATTTTATTAGTAATTATACAAATTATATATATATATATATATATATATTTATTACATGCCCATTATTCCCCACAGGATATTTTTTGCAGCTGATCTCTCTACTGGGTGACTTGAAATGTAGCTGAACTATATACATGATGGTTTCTTTGTAGCTGAACTCTTTACAAGGTGACTTCTTCTAGCTGAACTCTCTACGAGGTAATTTCTTTGTAGCTGAACTTTCTATATGATGGTTTCTTTGTAACTGAACTCTCTACAAGGTAACTTCTTCTAGCTGATCTTTCTACTGGGTGATTTGTTTGCAGCTGAACTCTCTACATGGTGGTTTCTTTGTTGCTGAACTCTCTACAAGGTGAATTCTTCTACCTGATCTCTCTACAGGGTAATTTGTTAGTAACTGAACTCTGTACAAGTGCGTTTTTGTGGGTGATCTCACTGCAGGTTGATTTGTTTGTACCTGAACTCACTAAAGGGTGATTTGCTTGTAGCTGAACTCCTTGCATTGTGTCTAGTTTCTAGCTGATCTCTCTACAGGGTGATTTGTTTGTAGCTGATCTCTCTACAAGTTGGCTTGTGTGTAGCTGATCTCTCTGCAGGTTGATTAATTTGTAGCCGATCTCTCTACAAGGTAATTTGTTTGTAGTTGAACTGTCTATAAGGTGATTTGTTTGTAGCTGATCTCTCTGCAGGTTGATTTGTTTTAGCTGAACTCTCTACAGGGTGATTGCTTGTAGCTGAACTCCTTACATTGTGTCTAGTTTCTAGCTGATCTCTCTACAGGGTGATTTGTTTGTAGCTGATCTCTCTACAAGTTGATTTGTGTGTAGCTGATCTCTCTGCAGGTTGATTTGTAGCCGATCTCTCTACAGGGTAATTTGTTTGTAGCTGAACTGTCTATAAGGTGATTTGTTTGTAGCTGATCTCTCTGCAGGTTGATTTGTTTTAGCTGAACTCTCTACAGGGTGATTGCTTGTAGCTGAACTCCTTACATTGTGTCTAGTTTCTAGCTGATGTCTCTACAGGGTGATTTTTTGTAGCTGAACTCTCTACAGGGTGATTTGTTTCTAGCTTATCTCTCTACAGGTAGATTTGTGTTGATTTGTTCATTGCTGATCGCTCTAAAGGTTGATTTGTTGTAGCTGAACACTGCAAAGTGTTTTGTTTGTAGCTGATCTCTCTAAAGGGTAATTGTTTGTAGCTGAACTCTTCTCTCTAAAGGGTAATTTGTTTGTAGCTGAACTCTCTCCACAGTGACTTGTGTGTAGCTGAATTCTGTGTAGCTGAATTCTCTAGAGAGTGACTTAATTGTAGCTGAATTCTCTACAGGGTGCATGACTTGTTTATAGCTGAACTTTCTTCAGTGTGACTTGTAATGTTCTGAATCTCTATAGTGATATATTTGCTTAACTCTCCACATGGTGACTTGCTTCTTGCTGCATAAGATTGACTGTTTGCAGCTGAACTCCCTACAGAATAACTTGTGATGTAATAAAATTCTATAATGGAGTAAATAAATTAGCCGAATGCTCTATTAGGGTGACTGTTCTATTAGAGTATCTCGATCTCGCATTTGCTACACGGAGTTGGCTTTCGAATCATAACTCAGTGGTTTGTAATCCGATTCTTCTGTACTACTGCAAGGACTTTCTATGAAGATTATTCCAGCTATACACCGATTTTCAGCTCATTACTCTAAGCGGTTTGCCTAGTGGGCGTGAAAATTAATACTTTTTTATTCATAAAAATCGATCGCGTAATTGTGACACAGTTTGGGTTTTGTGTCATATCTCGATGGTCTTTATCTCGATTCCTTTCAAACCACCAAAAGGCACTCCTACGATGGTTACTCCATTTACATAGCAATTTTCAACTCATTCCATGACGCGGTTTACCCTGTAGGCGTGACAACAAATCGATCTTGTTTTACGCGAATAATCGGTCATAACTCCTGAACCATTCATCGGATTTGTACCAAATGTGATGCTAGGATTCGCCTTTGGACTCCCTTTCTGTGTGCCAAATTTCAAGGCGATCGGAGCACGCGTTTGCCTGTTATAGCAATTTTTGCAAGTGTGCGAAAAGACGAAGAAGAAAAAAAAACGAAGAAAAAAAAAAGAAACTTTGGCAGCTCGTATCTCGGAAATGGCTGGAGCGATTTCCTTCCAATTTGGAATGTAGACTCCCCTGGCTGGTGGGCAACTGTGTAGCAAATTTGGTTCCAATCGGAAAAGTGATCACCGAGATACAAAGGTGTGAAAATGACGTTTTCGTTCTTCCTGTCAATATACTCACGGATGTGGCGCGCCGGCTTCTTGGGCCGCACGACAAACTACCGTGTGTCTTGATACATTATACAACAAAGATAAACAAAATATGCATTACATAACTATATAGTAACTATCAGGGCCACCCAGAGAATTTAAGGGGTGCAGGGCAAAGAGTTAAAGTGGGGCCCCTGTATATATCATGATTCGTCATGCCAAAGTCTATAAACATTCTATACACACACTCAGCATGCTCTATCTAGGAGGGTCTGAGGGCATGCTCCTTCCCCAGAAAAAAAGCAGTACAATGAGATTGAATTTTAGGATTCAATTTGTTTATATTCAAGAAGATTCATAAAATGTTAGTAGCTAATTATACTGCAGCTATACAGCTATGTTTGTAACTAGGATGTTACTATAAACTGCAAGATTTATGTGGTGTATTTGCCATGTCAGCACCTGCACAAAATTAAATCGTTATCATGCAGCTATACTAGCTACTCTCCTAGTACATTTTGTATATATACAGGGGCATAGCCAGGATTTTTATGAAAGGGGTTTCTAACAGCAGTATTGAGTTGCCAGAAGCTGGGGGTGCAGTCCCCTGCAGCTGAGAGACTTGATATTTTAATGAATCAAAACTCAGCAAATTGTTATATTTTATGCAAAAAAAGTACATTAATTATAATTGAATAATATAAGTGCCCCTGAGATGAAGCTAGTAAAGCTACCTAATGGAAACAGACAGCATAAGACAAATATAGCCATCTGTAAATGATATAGTTATCTCACTGGTATAGGAACCATGAATCCACTGATACAAATGGAATGACTTACAATCAAAACATAACTACATCTATGCATAACATAGATTAATTTTGCATGCCCACTGGCCCACTGCAAGTGATTAATACTGGAGTTCTATATTTTAAATGCTGCACGCCAAAGCTATAGCAGTTTAAGGTCATGTAGTTTTGCATATGATGTTAGAATATCTAAAAAATACTCCACTAATGATGTTCCTTAACATTATGGATATTTGCATGCATGTTCTATTAGAGTACACCTGACTGCTCTATTAGAGTATATACCTGACTGCACGTTCTAGTAGAGTATATCAATCTTTTTAAACAAGTTTTCGAGATAAGGCCATCATTATTTTATTCCTTGTTTCCCATGACCACCCATATCAATTTTTAGGTAGCCGCACCAAATTTTAATTATTTGATTATTGATCACGTGAATGCACTATTTAGGGAGGCACAAAATGACTCAACTGTTAAGGTAAACACATATAAACATAGCAGTATGGTAACTAAGGGGTTGGAGTCCCTCCACTATTGTTGAACAGGCTGCACCTTTGAAGATTGAGATACTCTAATAGAGCAGTCATGTAGCAGTCTACTGTATAACTAATAATCAATAATCACCTCCCGCCAGCATCAGTTTTTGCTGCACTAGGTGACGGGAAGCAAGCAATATAATAATGATAGCCAAACATTTGAAGTATATATTCAGCTGATTCATAATAAATTCAGTTTCGAACCTGCATAGCCAGGGGCCCTAGATGGGGCCCCTTTCAGGCTTGACCCCAGGGAAAAATTCCCCAGTTGCCCCCCTCTGGGCGGCCCTGGTAACTACTAAATATACATGATGGAATATAAATTATAAACTAGCTTACAACGAAAAAGTAGTACAACTATACAGGAGTTAGCCAACGTATTGAATGTACATAAGTAGTGACACGATATACAATAAGGAAACACAGTAAGTAAGGGTGTTCGCACTGTTGCTATAAACCGCTTTCAAACTGGTTACAAACCAGTATAATTTGTTCACACTTAAAGTGCTTTATTATATATAAACTAGTTATTTTCAACTCACCTTCTGATGTGATTTGAACTACCTCAAACCGCTTTGAAATAATCCACTTTACTCAGCTATAAACTAAACGTCTATCTAAGTATTATCCCACTAGGGACTTGGTCGTGGTGTGTCCTGTACCTCGCTCGCCTTTGTCTCAGGTAGTGCGAAACACACTTCTTCCTTGCTAGTTCCTTTTGTTTTAAACTTCTAGACTCTTCGCTACTTTCCAATACATTCTTAACCAGAAAAATATTGCCAAAATTAACAACTCCATTCTGCTAAAGTCGCTTAACTATTAGAACAAATAATTAAATATAGTTCATCTTTTTGCTGATGTGAACGCGTGAAGAATGTGAAGCGGTTTGAAAACAGTTTGGATCAAACCAATTTGATGAAAGCGGTTCAAGTGCGAACACCACTAGTGACACCACTACAAATACTTGTAATATATTATACACCAGCAAAATACACCCTCACACCTGTGCGGCCACACAAGCAATGTTAACACAATTCACAATGCTGTTTCATTTCGCTGCTCCGGATTTGTAGTGATACCAGCTGTAGCTGTAGTGTTTACTCCCCTTAAATTGATATCTCTACTAAGGGTAGATTTGCATTGCATGCTGTACTCTAGATCTGCTGTTGCACAAATTATATATGCTTCTACTTTTGTTCCTATCTGATAAATATGTAAATGCATATGAAATTTACCGCTTTTCCAACAGTTCCTCAGGGGAACCATATGGGGCTCTAACATTTCTATTTATATCAGTATGCTGAACATGACCTTGTCTTGAAACAGATTGTTCTTCAATTACCACAAGTGTTGTCTGGAATTTATAGATTGGATCAATTCTTCAGGAAGTGTGTACATTCCTATAGTGTCTTATAGTGTTTTCAAATTTGTTCAGTGCAGTTTTGGATTCATATATAAACAAGCTGTAATTAATGTAGCATGCAATAATCATGGTTCCCTTCACCATTTATATTGGAGTCAAGTAGTTACAAACTGTTGATTAAAATGTACGTAATGTCATAGCTACTAGATTATTATGCTAACCAAACCACTGCACCCTTGCGAGTTGTAATCAACATGTAGTAATTACTACTGCATTCAATCTTCAAAGGCAATATTCATTTTCCTCAGTGACATAACGTACTAATCATGGACTAGATTAAGACTAATCAGTTGTCAGGTTGCCATGCTAAGCCTTTTAATAGACTAACACTTCAATTTTTATATTCCAATGAATAGTTAGCTCTGCCAGTGTGTATGCTTGTTGACATGTAGCTTATTAAGGGTAGTAAGTACCGTAATTTGCATTTTTTTATTGTAAAATAATTTTCGTATGCAAAATTTGTTCGAAATTTTTTGCACAACAATTTTTATCTAAGACCGAACTACTCTAATAGAGCAGTCATTTACGTAAATCATACGAAAATATTCTACACAAAAAGTTTTTGCACGAAAATAAAGCAAATTACGGTATGTTGACAATTCTGCTAACAGTATTTCCATCTTTAATTGGCTTCTCCTCTATTATTTTTAGTTATGTTACCAGCCTGGTACAATTTAATCATATACTGACATAATGATTGCAAGCCTATCAGACATTACATTCAGAACTATATAGCTATTTTAGTTTATCACCATGTTATCCCACTAGCTGTAGAGACCACTAAGCTTGTAAATGCAGGAAGAAGTCAAAATCTGTTTTGCCATGAAAATAGCAACAGCACAATATAAGCTAAATTCTGGGGATGTTGTCTTAGCTACTACCTATGATATATCCAGTAGGTACATGGAAGATTGAACTCTATCTTTACAAAGCTTTAGACTGTTGTAATAATTATTTTCCCCGTAAAGTTTTCAAATCTATTATTGCATGTACACAGTGCATGCTTATTGACAGATTAAATCCAGTGAAAGATCAATATAATAACTATTACTCAATATATACGTGTGACAGAAATGGGGATAAAAATTACAAAGCTGATATATAACTACAGATGGTAAAATTAAAGACAAACTAGTACAACTACAGGAGATAGCCAAACACATCAAATATACATTAGAATGCGACATGATATTATAGTAGGAAACACTATAAGTGACACCACTCCAATAATATATACACTGGCAAGCACAACCTCACACTCCAGCCCACACAAATAACACAGTTCACAATGTTGTTTCATAGCGCTGTTCCCCACTTGTAGTGGTTCCAGCTTCAGCTGTAATGTTTACTTCCCTTGAGATGATACCACTTCTATTTATAGTAGGTTTGCACTGCATGTGCTCAGCTGTTGCATAATTTAGGCTCTTATCGTTGTTAGCATCTGATAAATATGTGAATGAAGATGGCAGTTGCTGCTTTGCCAGTACTTCTTCAGGAGAATCATATGGAGCTGTGACATTTCTATTCATATCAGCATGCTGAATATAATTTCGTCTTGAAACAGATTGTTCTTCAGTTGCCTCAAGTGTTGTTTGAAATTTTATTGGTTGGACAGATTCTTCAGGGTAATTCTTAATAGTATCCATAACACTTTGTATAGCTGGTGCTGTCTCGTTAGGAATACTTGCATTCATCAGTTTGGATTTATGTTCAACTATACTACCCGGGCATATTTGAGAATCTGTTTTTGTTGGTACTGACTTTTCTTGTGATAAATAAGAACACACCAAACAATATGTAGTCATCTTGTCTGTTTGCTTTATCCTAATTAAAATATTACATAACCGATCACAGTTGCCACGTGTTATATGTGACTGGATCTGGGAAAACCGGTCTTATCACCCATGTCAGCAGATTTGATTTTTCACCAAGAACACAAAGTTACATGAGCTATATATCTAATTTCACAAGTAAATCAGCTAGATTTGGAGCAGTCTGCTTTCGCTGGCTGCTATTCCCAAGCCCCAGTGGCGATCCGTATGTGCGATGTGGGGCCTTAATGGAGCTCTGGTCAGCCTGGGGATGGCTATGTGTAACTGTACAGCTCCGTGGTGTTGTATAAAGACTTGTGCTGTGAATTTCCTTTCATTTTAGCCAGTTTTGAGACCTGAATGGCCCATAACTTGGTCTAATTCATCCCTACACCTTCCTTTCCAACTTTTTAAACAGCCTTTTGCCCTCCTTCTGGGCCCCTTCCACACTCTCCTTTTGGAGCTTGCCTGATACAGTCAACCTCAGTTTAAAAACTATCTAAAATGGCAGGAAACGTATCTGTTGACTACTTGCACAGTGGATGCTCTGGAAGGTAAAGAATTGGCGTAAAACGCGTAAAAATTTGGTACACATAGCTTCAACCACTGGTGAGCTACAACATGCTAATTACTTAAAACCAGCCTTTCTTGATACTTTTAAATAGGTGATAAGACCAGTTTTCCAGAATGGGTCACATATATGAGCATACGTAAGTTAAATCATTCCCATGAGTGCTACACAGAGAATAAGGAATGGGCAGATTCTAATATATGCACCTTGTGTTCTGAGGCCTAGGACTGAGTGGTTTATTGCACAAGCAATGCAATGCTTTAATCCTATGGTAGCTTACATGCAGGTTGTTCAATTGTGGTAACAGTATTACACAAGTCCATACACTTCACAGAAAATACAGCACATTTTTCCTTATTACATATGGCTCAAAGTAGTCATTAACAAATTTAATGCAGCACAAAATTTCAAAGAGATAAAACTATTTTGTCATATAATGATGCTTTTAACTGCAAATTATCATGCACAAAGAATAGTTATATATACAGCTGCAAATATTTCGAATTCCCTATGTTATACTCAAGATTGCACAACATACATATTGAACCTAAAACTGTGATCAAAACATACCTGTATACCGACCCCAAGTATTAGACACAACAAGACCATTGCAAAAGACGCCATTGATATAGCCAAAATTGAAGTAACATTGTTGTTGTGTGTGTTGTTTGATGTTGTATTCTCATCATCATTATCAACATCATCATCACGGCTGTCGTTGTGAGTGGTATTTGTGTTGCTGACCAGTCCATTACAAGATCGGTTACATACGGATATTGTTGCAATCTGGAGATCAAGTTCAGGTGCTAGCTGACTATGTTCAATGAAATCTTTTATATTTCCAGCCATGAATCCTGTTATTGTAACATTATATAATGCTCTTGAATATCCAATACATTGATATCCACTTGAAGTGACAGTTACATTACATCGGCAAATTCTTAAAATTTCATCTTCCAACAGTACTCTCAGCTTCCTTTCAAATAGTTTAGGCTAAATTGAATATATTACATAATGAAGGTGGTTCACCACACCAAATTATTTATTTACCTCGTGTCTGCAGTAGTCATTATGAATTTCAACAACAAATGAGATTAAGCTAGTGGTATTATCAATATCTGTTATAGTAAAAACAAAAATTACAATACCATGTAATGGAAATGTTCTTATATATCAAGGTAACATATTTAGTGATTTTCATCTCAAAGCAAGTACATGTATATCACTACTGACTATATGTATAAAGAAATACTTCCTGCTACAAATTAGAACCATTTGCACTGTATTGGTAGTTAGCTACATAGTACATAATTCAAATCAACCTTTGTATGTGCTCACTTACTCTATCATCTATATATGGGATGTAATGATGAATACTCAAACAGGTCATTTGGGTATTGTTCAAGTTAGCAGGTGTCAGCACATGAATCTGATCTGTTGGTTTACTTAGGATTTGTTTACAAGGTAAAACCCCATTCCATTGTACAACAGGTGTTACCGAAACCTTAAACATGTGTATAGCTATGTGACAATGGTGTTATCATATTACAGAGCTATGACTCCCTTATACAGCTTCACATGACAGAATAATAATCATTAGCCTAAAGGCTACTACTATACTTCAGCAATGGAATACTATGCAGCATTATACTATTATCAAGGGTTTGTGAAAAGAACTTCAATAAATGTTTGGATGAGTGATCCTAAAGACTCTAGGTTAGCAATTTAGTCAACTGATTCTTTAGTGAGTGCCCCTATGGCAATTGTGCATAACTAACTTGTTTTGCATCTTTAATTATGTCATTAAAAGTGTCTAATAAGATGGTATTGCTCTGTTTACTGAGTCTGACAGTTATGTGACACACAAATTACAAGTATGTTTATATTGTGGATATCCATAGCTACAACCTATGAAGAAGCTCTGCAGGCTGCACCCTTTTTACATGGATTTAGCTATTGTATACTCATCTATTATATTAATGCAGGAAAGTAAATGTTAGAAGTTTATACACAGATATATTTAGCCTATACATGTATTTTTTTATACACAACACACAATTGTTCAACTTGACAAACACTGACATACCATATACATGTAGGTAATGGCTTGCTGTTACATTAATTGATAAAACACTGGCAACACATAAGTAGTTTCCAGTATTATTAGGTATGGCAATGAAGGTGATCGTGGAGTGCTGTATCACTGTATTTGAAGGCGTTACTATACTAATATTTGCTGTCTTTCCTTCTAGTTGGGAACATGTCATCTGAACTTTTGTTCCAGTCTGTACCATACTACCTGGTCCATATATCATCACCTTTGGAGGAACTGTATATATGCAAAATAGAAATAATTTTTGTAAAACACTGACAGTTCCAGAGCTACAGTATAGGGAAGCACGCAGTTGCAGATGTACAAATATAACATTCAAAATCTCACCTTGTAGTCTAAGATACACTGAGTACCTGTCCAATGATAATGGTCCTTCAGCTACACACCGATATTCTCCACTGTCACCTCTAGTAAGATTGGTCAGTATCAATAAAGTGTGAGTATCATTGGTAGTGATGTCTCTGTTGATCACTTTCTTGTCATGTCTTTCCCAGTAGAAAATCGCAGGTGGCATACCGATGTAGATGATCTTGCATGCTAACACCACACTGTGCCCCTCAAAACCAATGTAGTTAGTTGCGACTACTTCAGCAATGGGATCAACTATATATAACATAAGTAGACATTATAGATACTCTGTGATGCACCATGAATTGGATTCTTACCAACGAGGATGATACTGGCAGGTCCACTACAGCCTTCTTGTGGTACACAGCACTCATATTGTCCTTGATCAAACTCACTCATAAATGAATCAAAGAACAAAATATGGCCACTAGCATACACACGATCTGAGGATCCAATGTCGTGATGAACTCCATTTACCAGTCGATACCATCTAACATTTTTAGCAAAATTGTAAAACTCGTTACTCTGGCTAACATTGTGACATTCAAGTCTAGTGTGCTCATTTTCATGAGCATATCTAATGAGTGGAGATGGTACAATCTTAGCCAAGATCAACTCTACACAATGCACAACAATTGTGAGTGTACATGAATAATAGCACCTAAATAAGCATGTACTACATAACAAAATTATATCTTAACAAAGCAGTAATTTTACAGAGATGTCTGGTTTCTAGAGCAACCATTCTATTTGCCTTTACTAACTATAGTCTCCCAATTTACACTTTTAAAGTGTTAATCATTCACCACCAAAACAACCCTGTAATACGACAATATAAATTATATATTTTTTGCATAACATTGTTACTATACAGCAAGCTAGACACTTGGATGCTTTACTGCAACTTTGAAATGTCAACTAGTTACTTGTATTTGCTAGTACATAAACACAGCAGTAATAGGATATGCCAGGATTTATTCTAGAATTTCATATTTAGAGTCTTCAAGGGGATGACAGCTGAATTGGTGAATGAAATACGCAATGTGATAGCACATGGGTTACTAATCTCCAGCTATTATATTCGGGAATTTGATACTTCTCTGCAAAATAGTACACAAATGCGTGTACCATCAGCTCAGCTGCTGTGTAGCTGTGGAAATCTACAAAACAAGTTGGTACCGGCATTTAGCAACAAAAGCAACTAGGAAGCACCTAAACACTGTCACGGAAGCACATAATTGCATGAAATAAGTTTCAGCTTGCGATATTGCATTTAGCTGTGTGCTCTCTAAGCAAGATATATATATTATGTACTCTTGCTCTAAGCTATCTAGCGTAATCAAGCATAATAGAGGTAAGATGCAAAATTTGATCGAACATAGCTATGCAAGTTTTGATCATGTTTGTATGTTTGTATGGAGTAGTAGGATCAGATCAAGATTAGTAAAAGGCCGGCTGCTGCATGCAGCTGCTATAGCTAACTACTGGGAACCAGCACTATCATAGGTCCTCGAGCTAGGTCCTCAGGCCTTTTCAAAGCAATGTAGCTAGTCAGTATAGTTAGCTGTACGTAGCTATCTAAAGTAGTTGTATAGTCTGTGTGGCCAACGCTACATGTAGCTAGCTAATCGCTCAGCCGGCCGCTATGCCATATCAGTAGTCACGATGGATCACACCACCTTGCAATCAGCAATCACAATACGTGTGCAAAGTAGCAAGTTAGCAGACCTGCATTTAGTTCCATTAACATAAACATGACCCCAATGAGGTGGAGAAAACTGGTCAAATCACACACTGATCTCTCCATGGTAGCTAGACGAAACCTGTCGCTAACTCGGCACAGATAGCTCCGTAACTTGTTATGATGCTCTATCCAGACACGGGGTCAACTTCTGCCGGAGTAGTAGAAATGATACAGTGGAACAGCTGAAACTGTTTTTGATGACAAATAACGATCGAAACAGCTACATTTCCCCTCGGCTAGATTCTAATGACAATTACATAGTAGTATGCGGAGAGTAATTATGACCTCCGTAAACTTTGCTTTGTATTCACGTTTAAATTGTGCACAGAAAAAAATTCCGGGCTATAGTATGTACACGTTGAGCTGGGATCCCAAAAATAACTCGTGAATGTGATCACACACAATCTTGAAATTTGGCTCATTTCTAGTACCCGCTAAAAACATTTCTTGTTCAAATGCCTGACACAATATTTACGGCCAATCAAAATTTTCTCCATACAGTACATTTTCTATGGGGAAGCCATAAAAATACAGAATTTGTTACAGTCATTCATATGTTTTGAATTTCAACCTCCAAAGTGTATTTCCCTTTACTTTAATGGCCATCGTATGCTTTCCTCTACTGTATTTTCAATGGCAGCTGGGAATACCATTAATATCTGTAATGTGGATTGTACTAAGTTTCTGGGTCGCACTATTGGTGTTTCTCCAACTATTGCTCGATCGGTAGCTTCTGCTAACATGAAGCAACAAATTTTACAATTTTTACAATCCATCGATAAGTGTTCTGTTCGGGGAGAATATAAGATATGGATCTTAAAAAACTTTGTGTCTTCTGTTCTACATTTTCATTTAGCTGTTGAGAGGCTTACCGTGTCTTCTATTATTTCAGCACAGTCATCAGTATTGAAATTTGTGAAAAATTGGTTGAACCTCCCCAGAAATTGTACTCCTGGAACTGTTTTCCACCCGGATGTGTTGGATCTCCCCTTTTTACCACACCTGAAGCAATCAGCCAAACTTTCATACATTCTGGCTATTGAACGGTCAGTTGATCCACTGATTATAGAGCTGCGACATTCTATTTTAGTTAACAGATCCGATATCTCTTCCACTGTCCTTGACTGTTTATCTGCTGCTAAGGCTTCAGTTGCCAACATTCACTCTGCAACTTTCAAGAACCATGCTCGCCACAACTTACGTTCTGCTCACATTGAATATTGGAAGTCAAAACTGGAACCATTAACTGTTCAAAATAAATTTTTAGATATTGTAACTCTGGAGCAAGCTTGCCCTCTGTGGAAGAGACTGATGTATGGCCTCCCTGAAAAACAGCTGTCCTTCCTGCTACGTGCTGGTTGTGACACTCTACCAACCCCTATGAACCTGGCCAGATGGAACATCATTACTGATCCTAGATGTGCTCTTTGTCAAGCTCCTCAACCCACAACAAACCATATTTTGACTGGCTGTCCTGCTGCTCTAGATCAAGGCAGGTATACCTGGAGACATGATTCAGTTTTACAGGTCCTTGTTCATGGGCTCCAACAGCATTTACCTGAAACATTCAAACTTTACGCTGACCTTCCAGGTTATCTAGCTAGTTCCAGCCCCCCTAGTACCATCCCAACCAATCTTTCCTCCACCCTCAGCAGGCCTGACTTGGTATTGGTTTCTAATGATTCCATTTGTTTGTTCGAATTGACAGTACCAACTAATACCCAGCAACATCTTCTTGCTGCTAGAGCTAGAAAGGAAGATCGATATAGCTCCTTGCAATATGACCTCCAGCTTTCTGGGTTAACTGTCATTCTTGTTCCAATTGAAATTGGTTATTTAGGCCACTTTTTGCCAGAAACAATTGCTCAAATGGCTACTGCTTGTGAAGTGCCAAAGAAAACCATAAGATCCTTGTTTGAGCAGGCAGCTCGCATTGCTGTGTCCTGTTCTTACAGAATTTTTAATTCTAGAGCCTCCCCGGGCTGGGATCTTTTAGACCATCTTAGGTAAACTTTAAGTATTACATATATGTAGATATAGTTTTTTTTTTGTTTTTTTTTTGTGTATTGTAATTTAATTTACCTTTAGTTAATGTAAGTCTTTCCAGGGCTCCTGTACTGATCCATCAGCACATGGTACCCCTGTGTGTAGGCCCCTGTATGCTTGTAATGTATATTTTGTCTTAATCATTAAGACGTTTATTCTCTCTCTTCCAAATCTGCCTGCACCCATACACACAATGAAGTGCATTGGTCTGTTTAAAGGGCTTCATTCATCTACTTGTGTAGTTAATATGTATGGCAATACTTAATTTGCTCTCTCAGATTCAATCTTGTATTGTTCAAATTTCAAAATTTTCCACTTTCAACATTCTTATTCTAACATGCACCTATTCAGTGTTGTGCAATTGTGAGAGGGGTACATCATGTACTTGGTTGTCTGTACCTACCCAAACTTTTCCATTAGCAAAATGCTTCAGAGAGCCACACCTATAATCTAAAAGCAGTATATAAAATATCTACAGGTATGAATTTTATGTGGAAATGTCTCCAAATTGCAGTATTTTAGCATCTATTTTTCAAAATTTTCCCGGGGGGGGGCATGCCCCCAGACCCCCCTAGTTCCAGCATGCGAAGCATGCTGGGAAGTGTGCTTCACACACCTATACCCAAGAGATTAGTACCTTGAGTTAGCCCCCCCCCCCCCTTTTATAAATCCTAGATCCGCCCCTGCTAGGCATGGATTGACAGTGATATCGTATTTGTCAATAGGATCCCAATCTAAGATAATGTTATTGACTACAAACCTATAACTATATAGCTGCAGTACCAACCAGAGAGGATCCAGCTAATGACACAAAATTTGACACAACAACCAACCCACAAAGACCAGTAGAGTATCAACAGCTGTTATCAGAATTGAACCGCTTGAAGGTTTGCAACTATCATGAATTCAAAATTCTGGAAGTTAGTTGCATGTTTTGGGCCACTATCACCATTCCTATGTTATGGAACCTGTTATATTCTATATACCAGTGTCAAAACCAGCACTACGGAAAATTTTGGATGATGCTTCACAGCAGTGTATTATGGCTTCCCAAAGAACATTTATGGCTTGGGATTGCTGCGAGTGGTTTCCCTCCCCAGACTGACTTTCTTTGTAGTTTAATGTGCATGCATAAGCATACACACTTATTATTGTGTGTACACCCTTCAACACTTCCCAGCCATGCCCTATTCGCTAACCCTGTTTTTTGGTGGTTGCATGTGAATGAGGACTCACTTTTGTAGTTTTTATGTGTCTTATTATTCAATAATAATGGCTCATCTCTATCTTAGTATAGCTACTGTTTGATGAACTTCTTAAATTTTATGGTCACTCAACTGAATTCACTGCAAACAAAAGCCAATCAGGTACCACGATTAACTTATCATCTTGTATCTTCTATATGGTAACAAAGTTATTTACTAAGTAATAGGGCTGGGCGGTTTCTCGGTATTATAGTAATACCGCGGTATTGCAATGAAACGATATTCAGTTTGTATCGCGTAGATTTCGGTGAAACGATAATATCACAATATCGATATTATTACGATTTTTAGTGTTTGTGACAGCTTATTAAGCCCTTAAGGTTGTTATAATGTACCTCAAATAATCACGTGATACTACTGCAAACAAGGGCCTAGTACTAGCTAGTCAATTTTTTTCACAAAGATCGAGATACTCTAATAGAACAGTCAGCTAGGATCGAGATACCCTAATAAAGCAGTCAGCTACTCTAATATAGCAGTCATCTTTAATAACCGCGATAAATAGTAATATCGTGATATATTTCTGCACGATATATCGTGAAGCGAAACTCCAATACCGCCCAGCCCTACTAAGTAACATTAGTTAGACCCACGCTAGAATACAGAATTGCCATTAATTTAGGGCACCCCATTTTGTGCTTGACCAAGGAGACATTGAAAAGTTCAACATATATTATAGTGGAACCTCAGTTATCTGAACCCCTTGGGACCAAAGGTGGAGGTCCATAAGGCATAAGTCTGAAAAGTCCGTATCTCTGAAACTGTGTATAAATAACCTTAAAATAATGTGAAAAACTTCTAACTTAACCCTATAAAAAATTTCAGCATTATCAACTACCTTAATAGAACAGTCACTACTGTAATGGAGCAGTCATTTCCGTAGTTCAGTTAACTGAGAATCGGGGTCCGGACAACTGAGGTTTCACTGGAGTCACTTGACCCTATATTATCATCACACTGGATAAATCATATGCCAAGAGATTGTCTACATTGGCATTGCCTTTACTAGGGCCACCAATTTAAATTGTTTAAACATTAACTGTGTAGATCAAACTATTTAGTTAACAGAGTAGCTAATTATAGTGACTGGAATCAATTGCCTGCAGCTATTGTAATTCTATTAAATTAGCAGAATTTATTTTTTGCAATTATGTATTGATCAGGTTTACAGGTTAACCATTGCACCAGACACCATTTTAATAGTTTTGTAGAACATGCTTATATTATAGAACATGAAACTCATCAGCACTTTCCTAATCTGGTATTAAGAAGACATGCAAGCAGAGATCACAGCAAATAATAATATTATTATTCTTGTTATTATATGTATTGTCCTGTTTGTAATTGTTGAACATGTTACTGTAGCTAACTGTACTGTTTGTTTATGTACGTATGTATTGTAATGTTTCAACGGCTATAGCCACTTGTGTGGAGTTAAAAATAATCATCTGTCTATCATACTGAATCATAACCAGAGAGCTAGCCTGTATAGTAATACTAACTAGTGCATATGAACAAATGCCCATCTATTGTGTTGACGAAAAGCCGAGCTAAAAACAGTATTTATTTAATGGTGTGATCCTAGGTGCAGAAATGGTTAACTACCTAAAAATATGTGGAATGAGCTAGATGTTGATTTCTTGTTAGCTAATTCCAATCATTCAAGGTTGTGTATTACAGTAAATTATTTAAGACACTACCAACATAATTGCTGTCAATGTAGTGGCTGCATTAGTTGTGGTCATTGTTATACTGTGCAGCACTGAAGGTCTACAGCAACTTATGATCAATTGTACCTTGATCGCACACATAATAAGTGGAGTGGCCAGAAATAAATTACGTCTACACATCAGCACATTAGTTGGATGGATGACAAAACAAACCTTTAGCCCAGAAAAATCCCAGCAGCTGCTCACTATTACGGTTATCGAGAACCCCAAGATTAGAATTGAATGCCTAACTTCACATATGCACTCATAGCAGTTTTTTTTCAAGCAAAAAATAGAGTAATATGCATACTAATACGTTTCACTTAATAAATATATGTATACATACTTATTAGTGTTGAGTGTACACATACAGTAGTCAGTCTTGTTATGAGCAGACTAGAGACCAAATATAAATGTTTAATTGTCTACATTATCGCTATATACACAGAATGAATGATCAAAAAGTATTGGTAACAATGAATCAGTTTGAGCATGTGCTGGTAAAGTGCATAATATTATGTATAAAGGAAGCATGATAAAATTCAGCTCATAAAAATGTGTTTGAACCACTCATAAAAATTTTTTTGTTTGAACATACAATGTATAGTATGTTCTAAGAGCAATGTTGATCATTTATAGGCGGATCTAGAAGACACTGCAATAACTTTGGTTGGTATAGCTTGATGATTGAAGAACATATACATTCTGAATGGCTGCCATATGGTGGTGCTGTCTATCCTTATAACTGTGGTGAAACTGGCCAAGTGTTACATCATTAGTGGCCAGACCTCTGGACCACTCTCTGGTAAGATACTAATTGTAACATGGTCACTCCTTCATAACGAAAGTGTATTTGTTTCATTTGCCCTGCATCATTTCTGCATTTGCACAAGGTAGATTGATCCCTGCAGATCTTTTCCATTGTGGCATCTAACCACTCTGAGAGTTTAGTAATGCTCTCTTGAGGTGCGCCACCTGAAAATAACAATGTACAATGAACCTCAATTGAATGTGAACACATCATGTAAAGTTCAAGAATAAAACACATTTTAGAAATCCCGAGAATAAGTTCTTGAAGTTAATTTGTCCTTCATTACCTCAACTTTCATACATTATTTTCACATATTCATACCTTTGGAATGGTTGGTCCTATCAGTAAAAACTAAATGGCATCTTACTGCAAATGATGTAGCAAATCTGTTGAACTTTATTTCAAGTCTGTGCACTATAGCATATGAAAGTTGTTGCCGTTTGTATTTTGATAAAGAATTTCAATGAAAATGTGTATGCAGTCAAAATTTTACTTGATGCCATCAATTATTAAATTAATATCGCATCAAAACTTAATACTACAAGTACACAGAAAAATTTGGAATTTTCAACTAGAGTAGGGACCATAGCACATTAATAAAAAGTACTGAAACAAGTTGGAGTAGTGCAAGATATTAAGTCACAGTAAAACAATAAGAAGTGTTAGTGCATTTCCATAATGGTATCTTGAGCACAGTAGGGGTATAAATAATAGTTATACGGGCACAATGTGGAGTCTATGAAATTTATAAACCTGAAGGCCCGGGCTGTAGCGCACGAGCGAAGCGAGGGCGCTACTAAGGGCCTGAGGGTTTATAAATTTCATTGACTCCACATTGTGCCCGTGTAACTGCTTTAGACTCTATTTAACATTACACTCAGATTACTTATCTCATCCACGGCTGTTTCTGCTGTAGGCTTGGCAAAAGCGGCTGGTTTTCTTGTGATAATACTAGCGTCATGGCAACTATGCGTTCTCACGTGACAAAATAATCGCGCTCATTAAATCACTGCACGTGAACAATGCATAGCGATTGGATAAACCTAGAGTTTAAGCATATGTTATATTGTGCCTGATGGCGTGGAGTATATTAGAAAGCAAGGTGGAGTATATGAGATTTATTACCCACCCAAAAACAGCCTAAATAGAGTCTAACACTTCTTATTGTTTTACTCTGATTTAATATCGTGCACTACTCCAGTTTGTTTCAGTACCTTTTATTGATGTGCTATGGTCCCTACTCTAGTTGAAAATTCCAAATTTTTCTGTATACTTGTTTGTTAACTTTTTGTAAATAATTATTATGACTGGTGAACCCATGCCACGCATACCACATCTGAAATGATGCCACGTGCCCCAATTATTGTCTGAAGAGTGAAGTGTCCATTACGCTTCATTGTCAGCTATGTTCAATCCGTTACGCAGCGTTTCAAATCAAGAATTGTTCGAAAAGCATCTCTAGAATCCATGCATATCAAAAGAAATGGTACTGCACGCCCCGGGTTATATCAATAATTATCGTCTGAAAAGTGAAGTATCCATTACCAGGGGCGGATCCAGGGGGGGGGGGGGGGGGTCCAAGAGTTCCATGGAAGCCCCCTTTTGAAAAGCCTTCTCACTCGAGATACTCTAATAGAGCAGTCAAATCGAGATACTCTAATAGAGCAGTCACAATGGTCTTTTGAGGAGCAGTGTAGCAAGCTATATATCTAGTTATAAATAAGGAAGGAAACAAAGTTGGTGAGGTGGCAGCTATTGTCAGCAGGTGATGAGTTTTTTTTTTTTTTTTTTTTGGTCTTCAACTTATACAGCTAGGCTGAAGTTGCAATTTCAAAGTGGAACCCCCCTTTTTATAAGTCTGGATTCGCCCCTGATTACGCTCCGTTGTTGGCTATGTAGCTAAGTAATATTATTAAATAAAGAGAAAAAACATAGGGTGTGAATAAATCCTGATTTTTAATAATGCATTCACACCATGTAAGCCATACAAGTGCTAATTATAATGCAGATTGTATACAGACAAGAAATCAATTGATGTTTTACAATGGGCTATATAGCATCCAGGCCATTAACAGTCTTCTACTTATTTTAACCCTTTGAAGCATGTGAATGCAAGGATTCATGCTCGTTTACCCACTGACGCACCAGTGCCTTTTTATTGATTTCCACGAGTTCTTTAGAAAGCTGCTAACAGTATTAGCTAACATACAACTACCAGCAGTTTGTTTGTCATGGCTTAAACTGTACAAAACATAGCTACAAGAGAAGCGATAATCTCCGCTCCTGAAACAACACCAAAAGTTGTAAAACTATAACGTAAATTTTCACACATAAAGCAATAGGCATGCGTCAAAGTAAAGTTACAACTAGCTACACTAACTAAACTATACTAACTACGGTACAACTACACTAAATTACTTAACCAAAATCTCTGGTAGCTAGTCCGATTGAAAAATGGTAAAAACCATTGGATTAAGCGTTAAATTCTGCATCTGGTGTCTATCATGTGATACTGTTTTGTGTGGATGGATGTTGTCAAAAAGACCAAGGGCGGCTCCAGAATTTTTGGTGACTGCATGGTTACTGATCAAGAGGGTGAAGATCAAAAAATGGGTAACTCCAGGCTGAGAATAACTGATCTCCACTAACATCACTGATAAAGGACATAAAATCCTTAATATATACCTACATAGCTTGCTACACTGCTGCTCTGATCTGAACACTGTGACTGTTTTATTAGAGTGATTGAACATGACTGGTTTCCGGCAACCTCAGAACCCCCCTAGAGCCGCCCCTGAAGATGCTAGCATGAAGACATGCACAAAACGCTTTGTAAGTTCACAAATACAAGAACAAGTTAGCAGCTATGAATTTTGTCAAATGCACCATACCTTGTTCTAATCTGTGAGCTGCATCTAGTGTTTGATTAACAGCTACAGATGGTCGGCCCAAAAGCTGATGAATAATCTGCTTTCTAATCATATAGAGACCGCTGATGTCATGATTCTTGATATACACAGTGTACCTGCATTGTCAGTTATTTTATACAAGAGTACATGTGTTATATGACATGTATGCAGCGTGATGTCATGCAACACATGCACTCCTATATAACCTCTCACCCCTGCATTGTTGTGCACTTGTTTGTTAACTTTTTTGTAAATAATTATAAAACAAAAACAGCCTTTGGGCTGTACAAAAAGGGCGCTGCCAAGCAAAGTAGGATCAATCAAGCAAGCTTATTCAACATGACTGGTAAGAACAAGGACTGACATCAAGTTGCAGCTAAGTAGATTGGAATATTACCATGATCAATCTGTTAACAACTGGTAAGTTTATTATGTAAAAGTGAAAGCCTTTTCTGTAATGCTAGTTCATATAAAGTATCAATAAGGAAATACCAGCATGATTGAAGATAAAAGGCAAGCACTCATCAGAACCCCTAAAAGTACATGTCATGGTGAGTTGTTATTGTTGCAAAATATGGTAGCTAAACATTTTGTTGATTAGATGCTAGCCTTGCGACTGTGATCAGGCAGAAATTTTGGGTGTTGGAATTTGGTATGTGGTTTTCTATAACTGTTTTATTGTTTATTTGGCCTTAGTAACAATAAGACTGTACCATAAAAGGTACTTTTCGTTGTGCAAGATGTTTCTAGGATGCTGCAGCCTTTTGAAAACGTGTGCCACTTTTAGGGGGATCCCTACTATAGTACATACGCGTTGAGCTGAACCGTGGGCTGTGGATTTAGAAGCCATACAAGATCACAGACTTTATCCTCAGCTTTCTCCTACTAATGGCGAAGACCTGTAGTGTGCAGGAGCAAGAAGATGGGACTGACATCAGTGGGGCTGTTCTCTCTATAATAAATGAGCTAGAGGAACATATAAATCTATAGCTCATACAACCTTTACTGTTTGATAATCATGATACAATAGTACTGCCAGTATACAAGTATGCAAAATAACAGTAATGTGACATACATAGAGTTAAACGTAAAGAAGGAATTAGTGATCTAGAATATGCAAAGATCTAGGTGACCACCCATTTCTTTGCTGTCCTAGTACTTGTTTATTTACTTTTTGATTATTGGAGCTTGAACATGTTGCCACCTTTGATTCTACATCACCTGTCATCTTCATCTATTATAAATGTAATTACAGTGGCTCTTTGAAGAGATCACAGAGGTTTACACTTTTTTACTTCTAAACTGAAAACCTTTAAAGATCAAATACAACCTATTACACAAAAATATTTGTATTGGAATTACTGCGAATGGTGGGTGTGGCTGATTTAGTCTAAAATCTCTATGGATTATATCCTGCAGGATATTCAAACACATTCAATATGGGAAATTTACCAATAACTGATATATTGTCTACATAGACATTGTGAAGTATTAGGGAATATGTTATGTGATGAGACTGACATTACAGGTAGAGTATACTACATTATTGTACTGTTTGATAACACACCAGTAACAAAGCTAGCCAGACATCAACTCTCAAGGTCACACAATTCAGTGATCTTTACAAGAGTTGATACCCAGGACTATGTTAGTGATACATGTGACAGTGTTAGTATATTGACTGTGGTGGGCTAGTTGTCACCCTCAAAATCACTGTGTGTGAATGACTCTGATGGTGAACACTAGGATCATAGTCATGGTTATGAATAAACTTATATAAATGGATATTGACCATAAGCTCCTTAGTAAATTAGGTCATTGTTCAAACTGTTAGTTACTACTTCAAGTCTTGATACCATTTTAGTACACCTGGAATGTAAATATGTAAACTAAATTGATAGTAAATGTTAATGTACAGTGTTTCCAATACCAAGGCACCTTTAATATCTATGAATAAACAAGTTTCTCATGCATACATAACACACGAAATTATTAAGCCAATTGCCTGTTAGTTTATCGACTATGACTACCATTAAAATCATTATCTATGTGAGCATCCAATTGCAATTTGTTGAAATTTTGTTGTTGCACTTAACGTGGTGCAGTGGTGCAACCTCAATTTAGTTTCAATGCTGAGTCAGCATGCTCGTACTATTCTTATTGTACACATCATTATCTTTAATTATTGTAATTTTATTTATGCCGCAGAGTATAATAATGTAACCATGGACCACTTGGCAGATATTCAGAAACATCCCAAAGCAATTTTAACATGAGTACAGTCTGGTAGATTACTGTCAATATTAGTAGCATCAGTAGCACTTGATGGAGCACATGAAAGGTGTATAAATAAAGACCTATGTCTTTCCATATTTTCCTTTCTTATAAATTTATGGTAATGGTTGTAATTCCAGGAATAGCACAGATGGGGCAAGACACACTGGTGGAAGAGTTTGCATTTATCCACTTGTGTGGTGCATCTAAATCAGATGGCATTTTTTCTATATATTCCTCATGTGGGTACCCGAGTGTTGCTGCAGCTGTCCTGTTAGCTAAGGCATTTTATAGGTGACTTGGTAAGGCATTTATTCTCTATAAGGTAGGCGGGGGTAACTTTGCGAAGGGGGTAACTTCGTGAATTTTAACTTTGATCGGCTGTTACTCCTCAATGGCTTAACTGAATGTTTTGAAATTTGCTGTGAAGATACGCTAGTATATAGCAATTAATTTGCATCCAAGCACCAGTGTCTAGTTTTTCTGAGTTTTGCAAAATCATTAGTTTTTCAAGAACATGTAACACGACTTTTACTTAAAAACTTAATAGGCACACCAAAACCTACCACTAATCACTTCTATAAGGAAAATTCCTTCCCAAATCAACTGTCTGTTAAATACTGCCTATTCTAATCAACCGAGAATGACAAAAAAAACCACAACTGGTAATGGTACGTTTCTTTCTGGAAACTCTATACATTACGCGCTTTCGCGAATTTCAAGTTTTTGAAAGATTTATAGTTATGCCTCGAGAGTACAAAAAGGCAGGGATTAAAAACCAATGGAGTCAAGAACAGCTTGACGAAGCCATGGCAGCTGTAAGAGGGAAGGAATTGAACACTAATCAAGCTGCCAAATGCTACGGAATCAAGACACACGATAGTGTGTCGTGCGGCCCAAGAAGCCGGCGCGCCACACCGTGAGTATATTGACAGGAAGAAAGAAAACGTCATTTTCACACATTTGTATCTCGGTGATACTTCATCCGATTGGAACCAAATTTGCTGCAGAGTTGCCCGCCAGCTAGGGGAGTCTACATTCCAAATTTGAAGGAAATCACTCAAGCCATTTCCGAGATACGAGTGGCCAAAGTTTCGTTTTTTTTTTCTTTGTTTTTTTTTTCTTCTTCTTTTCGCACACTTGCAAAAATTGCTATAACAAGCAAACGCGTACTCCGATCGCCTTGAAATTTGGCACACAGAAGGGGAGTACAAAGGCAAATCCTAGCATCAAATTTGGTGCAAATCCGGTGAATGATTCAGGAGTTACGACCGATTATTCGCGTAAAACAAGATCGATTTGTTGTCACGCCTACAGGGTAAACCGCTTCATGGAATGAGTTGAAAATTGCTATGTAGATGGAGTAACCATCGTAGGAGTGCCTTTTGGTGGTTTGAAAGGAATCGAGATAAAGACAACGGAGATATGACACAAAACCCAACCTGTGTCACAATTACGCGATCGATTTTTAGGAATAAAAAAGTATTAGTTTTCACGCCTACTAGGCAAACCGCTTAGAGCAATGAGCTGAAAATCGGTGTATAGCTGGAATAATCTTCATTGAAAGTCCTTGCAGTAGTATAGAAGAATTGGATTACAAACCACTGAGTTATGATTCGAAAGCCAACTCCGTGTAGCAAATGCGAGATCGAGATACTCTAATAGAACAGTCACCCTAATAGAGCATTCGGCTAATTTATTTACTCCATTATAGAATTCTATTACCATATTCTGTAGGGAGCTCAGCTGCAAACAGTTAATCTTATAGACAGTTCAGCAAGAAGCAAGTCACCCTATAGAGAGTTCAGCTACAAATATATCGCTGTAGTGATTCATAACATTGCAAGTCACACTGAAGAGAGTTCAGCTATAAACAAGTCATGTACCCTGTAGAGAGTTCGGCTACACTCGCTAGAGAATTCAGCTACAAACAAGTCACTGTAGTAAGTCACTCTGTAGAGAATTCAGCTACAAATAAGTCACTCTGTAGAGAATTCAGCTACCACCAAGTCACTCTGTAAAGAATTTTGCTACAAACAAGTCACTGTGTAGAGAGTTCAGCAACCAAAATACTACTCTGTAAAGAGTTCAGCTATACAAACAAGTTACTCTGTAGAGAGATCAGCTAGAAACAAGAGAGAGTTCAGCTAGAAGAAGTCACCCTGTAGAGAACTCAGCTGCAAAGAAACCCTGTAGAGAGATCAACTACACACAAATCACCCTGCAGAGCATTCAGCTATAAACAAATCACCCTGTAGAAAGTTCAGGTACAAACAAATCACCCTATATACAGTTCAGCTACAAAAAAAAAATCACTCTGTAGAGAGTTAAGCTACAAAGAAGTTATGCTACAGTGAGATCAGTTTGAAACAAGAGGTTTCAGTTACAAACAAATTAACCTGTAGAGAGTTCAACTATGAACAGATCATCCTGTAGATAGTTCAGCTAGATACAAGTCACCCTATAGAGAGATCAGCTAGAGGAAGTCACCTTGTAGAGAGATCAGCTAGAAAAAGTTGCCTTGTAGAAAGTTCAGTAACAAAAGAAACCATCCTGTAGAGAGTTCAGCTACAAACAAATCACCCTGTAGAGAGCACCCTGTAGAGAGTTCAGCTGCAAACAAATCACCCTGTAGAGAGTTCAGCTACAAACAAATCAACCTGTAGAGAGATCAGCTAGAAGAGGTCACCTTGTAGAGAGTTCAGCTACAAAGAAACCATCATGTAGAGAGTTCAGCTACAAAGAAATCACCTTGTAGAGAGTTCAGCTAGAAGAAGTCACCTTGTAAAGAGTTCAGCTACAAAGAAACCACTATGTAGAGAGTTTAACTGCAACAAATCACCAGTAGAGAGTTCAGCTAGAAACACATCACCCTGGAGAGAGATCAGCTAGAAGAGGTCATCTTATAGTGAGTTCAGCTACAAAGAAACCACCACATAAAGAGGTCAGCTGCAAATAAATCACTTGTTGAGAGTTCAGCTACAAACAAATCCCCCTGTAGAGGGATCAGCTAGAAGAAGTCACCTTGTAGAGAGTTCAGCTGCAAAGAAACCATCATATAGAGTTCAGCTACAAAGAAATGACCCTGTAGAGAGTTCAGCTAGAAGAAGTCACCTTGTAGAGAGTTCAGCTACAAAGAAACCATCATGTAAAGAGTTCAGCTGCAAACAAATCACCCTGTAGAGAGTTCAGCTACAAAAAGATCACCCTGTAGAGAGTTCAGCTAGAAGAAGTCACCTTGTAGAGAGTTCAGCTACAAAGAAACCATCATATAGAGAGTTCAGCTACAAAGAAAGCACCCTGTAGAAAAATCAGCTAGAAGAAGTCACCTTGTAGAGTGTTCAGTTACAAAGAAACCATCATGTAGAGAGTTCAGCTGCAAACAAATCACCCTGTAGAGAGTTCAGCTACAAAAAGATCACCCTGTAGAGAGTTCAGCTAGAAGAAGTCACCTTGTAGAGAGTTCAGCTACAAAGAAACCACCATGTAGAGAGTTTAGCTGCAAACAAATCACCTGTAGAGAGTTCATCTAGAAACAAATCACCCTGTAGAGAGATCAGCTAGAAGAGGTCACCTTATAGATAGTTCAGCTACATTTCAAGTCACCCAGTAGAGAGATCAGCTGCAAAATAATATCCTGTGGGGAATAATGGGCATGTAATAAATATATGTATATAATTTGTATAATTACTAATAACATCAAAAATAATTGAAGTATTAAAAATCTTCTTTAAGTTCTTTTCTTCTTCCTGTGGTAAAGAAAAAACACATGGGTTAAAAAAAACCCAAAGCCAGCCATTGGCCGGCTTTGCAGTATACAAATACAAAAAGAAGTGATATCTAATCAAAAACAGCCAAGCTGTAAAAAAAGGTGCGGCCCCCAAAAAGGCCATGGTGAAAAAAGATGTGAAATCCAAGGTGGCGGCCAAGAAATGGCTGTGATGGTAGGTTAATGGTAAAATTTTAATAACGACAATTCAAATGAATTTTGTGCCGCTTGGTCTTGGCACCAAATTCACCTGAATTGTCGTTATTAAAATTTTTACCATTAACCTACCATCACAGCCATTTCTTGGCCGCCACCTTGGCTTTCATATCTTTTTTCACCATGGCCTTTTTGGGGGCCGCACCTTTTTTTACAGCTTGATTAGATACCATATAGCACACTAAGCGACCACCTAAAGGATAGGAGTAAGAAGCGCTATGGTGGCCCCCCAACTGTTATGACCATGGATGAAGAGAGGGAAATTTACCGTAGCTGCCAGGTCTTACAACAGTTTGGGTTTCCTCTGAATGTAGATACAGTTGGTATCATAGTTCAAGAAGACTTGAATGACATCAAGAGACTGAATCCTTTTGCAAACTCCATACCAGGCCAGAATTGGTGGGAAGGATTCTTGCGGAGGTGGCCAGAGCTGGTGAAACGTAAACCACAACATCTTCCCAAGTGCAGGGCCCTTGGTGGACGAGCCAAGGTAAAATTATTTGCAGCATAATTCTAAAATTGTAATTGCATAATAATATACATATATACATAAATGAACTATATTTAGTTCATAGTCTACAACAATGCATGGCCAAGAGCCCTGCAGTTGTGTTAATACAAAAGTTATGTATTTTGGACTTTTGAAAAGGTACCTCTTTAATTAATAAGATTACACTTAAAAGGCAGTTCACATTGACAGGTCATACCAAATATAGATATATGTATACGTACTATTTACAGATCATTTACAGCTGGTTTGACAAAATGAAGATGTTTTTGGAGGAAGTCAAAATAGCTGATGCATCAGACCTGGCCAGTCGCCTTTGGAATGCTGATGAAACTGGGTTCTCCCTAGCAATTGCATCTGGCCACGTTTTGGCAAAGAGGGGCTCCAGAGATGTCCATGAAACAGGAGGTGGCACTGGCAGAGAGTATGTCACAGTACTTGGCTGTGGCTCAGCTGACGGAAGCAGGATATCTCCCTACATTTTGTATAAAGATGTGCACCTTTACAAAGGTGGACAGTTAATGGCTTGGCGGGAACCTTGTACAGTGTCAGCAAGAGTGGATGGATGGAGGCTGACAACTTCATTCAGTGGCTCCTCAAGCTATTCGTCCCACCAGTCAATCACCTTCTGAGTACAGGGCCCGTTGTGCTTTTCGTAGATGGGCACCAATCCCATCTATCCTTGCAGCTGATCAGGATTGCCAAGGAGAAAGGGATACATTTGTATTGCCTTCCTCCCCATACCACCCACATCTTGCAACCTCTTGATGTCGGTGTCTATGGCCCTATCAAACAAGCCTGGAAAAAAATTATGAAAGATCATACAATATTCCTGCAACTTTTCAAACACACCTTATGTAACTACTGTCTTTGTATCTAGTGCCTTTGAGCAGGCTGTAGGACCAGGTGTCCTACAGACCTTCAGCACTTGTGCTGTAAAGCTTTAATAATAAATAAAATAATAAATAGAGACGTTAGCTGCTAACGTAAGTAAAGAAGTTTTTCCAGGTAACATATACAGACATATTATGAAGATGTTATAGTTAATGTGTAAATCTTATAATTTAACACACTTTGCTAAAATGATAATTTCTTCCTACACAGTTCCATTATTTGGTTAAATACCATAATTATTGTACATACAAATTTTTGAGGTACATAAATTTCACGGATATTGCAGTTGCTTGGCTGTCCATGAAATTTTCATTCTCAAAACTATTTGCTGGGGCAATCTATGTGGAAGACGAGTGATCCTCGAAATAAAAAATGCAATAATCACATATCTCAAAATTTTTTGCACATATACAGTATGTTACTATGTCAATATTATAAACTGTAGAAGACTACAAGATATATGACAACCTATCATTCTATAGGCTTGATTGCCAAGCTTTGGGAATGCTCATTTAAATCTGACCACCTTAAAAGTGGATTTCGAGCAACCGGATTGTACCCAGTAAACTGAGAAGCAATAGACACAAAAAAATTACTTCCATCAGATCCCTTTGAGTCTGTGTGAGGCCCTGCTTCAGCTTCAATTTCAGTACCATCTACAAGTTCAAGTGAGACAAGTTTAAGCTCCACTTCATCAACTGCAGTTGCCACTACATGCCAACAACTGGCATGCAAGAAATGTGGTAATGATATGACACCAGTGCAATTGCATGTAGTTGCATATTTTTCGAAACATCTTCAACAACAACATGGCAAAGCCAAAGACAAAGACAAGAAAAGAGTGAAGCCCAGTTACTATGAGGAGGCCTTAACAAAAGACGAAATAATTACTAGAATTGAAGAAGAGGAAGAAATGAAACAAGCCAAACAAAAAGCCAAAGGAAAAAAAAGAAAGCGTGACAACGAACAAGTTAGTCATATCACTTGTAAAACCAATGTATATATTGATGTGATATACTGATCAATTGTGCACGTACATATAGATGCAGAACCACAGACAGGTTCCCCGCCAAAAAAGTCTAAGAGAAAGGATGATGATACTCAAGGTATGCAAATAAAGCACTGTATAGTGACAAAATATGATTGTTTCTGTTTAAACACATAGGTGCAGGGAAATGCTCATCAATAAAAGGAAGAAAAAAGAAGACTCATGGTAATTTGTGCATAATCATAAATACAATGTACGTGCAATACACATGCAGATGTAGAAGTGAATGCTGTGAACTACACACAACAGCAGCCCAAGCCAAAAAGAACAAGAAAAAGAAAGGTAGATGAATCTCAAGGTAAGCCTTTGTTCCAAAAGAAAAAAATTAAATGTGATGGTTAAAATTGCAAATAAATATGCTTTATTACAGGTCTGGAGGCAGACAAGGATAATGAAAACACTTGTCAAGGATGTGGAGGCAACTACGGTACAGCTCGATTCTAACTTTAAGAAATAGCACGCTCGCACTTATATGCTTGCACTTGACATGCATGATTTTACTCGCACACAGCAGGCGAGTATGCTACAAGCTAATGACGTTGGTACGGTGTGCGTACGCGATTTAAGTAGGCCCGCGAGGTAGCCATTACTCGTGATTCACGCAGGTACGTACGTACGTAGCCAATGTCCGCGAGTTAGGCAGTGCTCGCGAGTTAGCTCGCTACAGTGCTCGCTCGCGAGTTAGCTCGAGTTACGTACCTATTAAAAATTCTATAGTATGTGTCTCTAACTTATTTATAAAGCAGCTCATTGCTATCACGAAAGAAGTAGAAAAATGACTAGAGTATGTGTGGCATGTTGTTCACTATAGTTGGCCTGGTGTATGCTCTGGTCCAGTCACAGCCTCCTTTTTGCTGTAGCAGCCAGCAATGAAGTGACAAGCTTTCTTAAATAGATCAGTGCAGCTAATGATAAATTTATAACTTCCGGAATTAAAATTATAGCACTGGTAGGGCTGATGGAGGCACTCCAAGAATTCCAAATAACTCAAACAACCCAGCCAATAATTAAATCACTGACATTCAACACTTTGAAGTGATGGCAAAGCCATATCACATGACAGCAGGTCTTTAATATAAAGTTTAGAAACCTTACCTCATGATCAGCCCAAATTGTATTTATATCTCATTAACTGTGTCAGTAATGTTGCTTTCTGAGTGTTTATTAAACAAATTCTTATTTCTGCATACACAGGGAGCAAGAAAAGATGCCTTGAATATCAAGAAGAGGTAGAAGAATACCAAAATGATGAAGAATACAAAGATGATGAAGGATTCAAGGATGAAGAAGGACAGGATGAAAAAGAATACCAGGATAAAGAAAACTGCAGGGAGGAGCACAATGACTTTGACAAATTATCAACTCCACCGACAGCTAAGAAACTTAAAATGGTAGGCCTTACTCCGCCTTAATTGTTACAAGTGTACAAAAGAATTAAGAATTTCAATACAATTAAAGATCAAAATAGTATTGAAAAAAGGGCAGAGATTTTCTACCACCTGATGTCATACTAGTACACATACTTTAGTTGCCAATATCATACAGTGTATAGTAATAGTAAGGGCGACGAAGGTGTGAGCCTGGTCCACGAAAATAAATCAACCAAATGTCATCTTCACAAATCCTTCACAGCCACTTGACAGTACTGGTCAGGTAAAAACAAGCCCAAATGTGTCTTCACAATGACCCAAAATATTTTTTATGAGGTGCTACAAAATTAAAAAAAATAGGTTTTTTTTTGCAAATTTTCTATTGCCTGCCTGATGCGTTCAGTCAAGCATAGCAGAAAATGGTCACAGCTACAGCCTTACTTCTTTGGCAGAAAAACTTCAAATTTGGTGGCAAAAAATCCTTTCACGCCTACGATGTAGCACCATTGCTTTACTGTTTCACTGTTGATCCTTCTTTATCATGGCTATCGCTCATCAGTATGGCTTCCACCAAACCACACAATCATTGCACCCCAAAATATTGGAATATTTGTGCTAGTGCACCAAACACCCACATGATTTTAAAGCTGTGGCTCGGAATATGGCACTTGTGTTTGTTCTGGTACACACCGTTGAGAATCTATGCGTAAGAGTTAGTGCAATAAACTAAACCAGTGTGTCTTAAAATAATTGAATACAAGTCCGTTTATGTAGCCCAGTCATCATTCACCTTGTTACTGATTATAGTGGTCTTGGCATGAGACTTCAGCAGTTCCACTTTTCTGGGTTGCACTCATATGCCCTACCAGCAACTGCTATCCTATGCAATATAATAACAGCACATTGAAATTGCTATAGTGTAATTTGTGTGTGTTTACAAAAAAAAGTACACAAACAAGTCAGTATGAGAAAGGGCTGCAACAATAAATAGCACTGAAACAAGCCGCTGAGACGAAACACAACGTGCATGCTATGTTGTTTGGCTAAAGTAGGGATTTAAAAGCATGCACTCAGTTGTGTTTCGTCTCAGCGGCTTGTTTCTGTGCTTTGTTGCAGCCCCTACTCATACTGAAAAAAATCCTATTTTTTCTTATACTTGTTCTACAATGGTACCCCAGCTGTCAAGTACTGAGAAGTGCAATAGCCATTACATTCATTTACAGTTTTATGTTCAGCACGTTACACAGTGTTTCGAGCAAAGAACCACCCCTACAGACAATCAACTCTATGGAAAATAGAAATAACTTCTGAAGACATCAAATGTGACCCAATTTTAAAAACAGTCGTCACTTTGAAGTCAGCTTGTTGCATGTGTGAGTTAGCACTAACGTGATACAGTATGGGTTAACATGTACGGGTGACCCAATTTGACAAAACCAGGCTTCCACCCACCCAGTTTTATGTGTTTGAAGGAACATAAGTCTATGTAGAAGTATGCCATCAATTTCACATTTTGACCAGCTATTTTATGAACGTATGAGAAGGTTGTGTGAAGTTTCTAGGTCAATAGCATGCTGTGAGGTCAAGTTAAAGTCAAAGCATTGGATGTGTATGGAAGCCTGGTTTAGTCAAATTCGGTCACACATTGACATTATTGTTGTGTATGTGTACGGAACAGAAAAGGATAAATCACTAAAGAAAAATGCTGGAAAGACTAAAGTACAATTGTAATAATAATTGAGAATAAAATTTATGCACACTCTGTGTTAACATGTAGGGAAGTGGAGAAAGCAAGTCATCCAAAAAAGATGCTGGAGGAAAGACTAAAGTACAGTTGTAATAAATAATTGAGAATAGAATTTATGCACACTCTGTGTTAACATGTAGGGAAGTGGAGAAAGCAAGTCATCCAAAAAAGATGCTGGAGGAAAGAGTAAAGTACAGTATTCCTGCTAAGCAATAAAATATTATTGGCAGAAAAAAATGAAAGTGACAGCTGGAGCTGAGCTATGTATGGGCTGGCTTACTTACCTGTCTTGCTACAACAATTTGTAGTGTTCCACCTGCCTCAAACTACACTGTAGCTACATAATAACATTCAACATGTGTTAAACCTTTCAGGCTGTACTCAAAAGTAGGCACTCAAAAATTTGAATGATTGCCCATGGCTATACCTTAACCTTAATTTGATGGGTAGAAACAGATTGTGAACAATAGAGAAAGTGATTTTGTTAAGTGTAAACTAAACGCTTAGATTGCAAAGCCACTGCTATCAAACACTACTACAATATATGTTGGTATTATGATATTTTGATTGTCTTTTGATGATTGCATTAATGCCCAATACTGCTCAAAATGATGTGGAATCTTGTTAGCATACTAGCAAGACAGATGTCTTACCAGAATAAAAGCTGTGAATACCACATGTAGGCCATTGCCATAAACATGCATGGCTATAGGATTCTTCAGTGGATAAACACCTCTCAGGAATGATGTAATAGTCAACTCAGTTCTGCCTTGTGCCTACATGAGTGTCAACTACCAGCTAGTGCAACATTACCTCTAGGTGGTACCGTATGTTGGTATAACACAAATTGTATGGTCACTTCTATGCATAAAGCCATTGTATTAAATTATTCTGTGTTGCTGTATAAATACTGAAACAATTAAAATTTTACGACCGCTTATTTTGTTTCTTATGTTGGCAGGCAATTGGAATGTAATATTAGCCCAAGTCAGACATGTTTTTCTAGCTGCACAACACACAGTGTGCAAAAATTAGTAAACAACGCCTGATGACAGTCGTTATGTAGTGCTCTGTATCACACACTCATCTAATAGCCATGTACACAGATTATCATGCTATTGGTACTTGCAGGATGACGGTTTCATATTTCATATTGGCACTGCAGCACCATCAGAGCCACCCGAACATATTGAGGTATTTTAATGATTAAATGTGACCGGATTTGCGAAAAGGTACCTTTCCACACATTTAACAAACAAGCTTTAATGTTAGTTGACTCCTTACTCTAATTACGTTGCTTTTTGTATCACAATGTAACTTTAATCATGTAAAACTTTAAGCCATTTACAATTGTAAAAAAGTAGTGAAGTTTCAAGTTTCAAAAAATGGGTCAAATTTTGTGTATGGAAAAGGTTCCTTTTTGCAAGTCCTGTCACAAATTGTATTTCAAGATTTGCAATGAACTGCTTAATTGTAGAAGAGCCAGCCAAAGGCACCTGCAGAAGTGTATAATGAAAAGGGCAATGCCATTGAGAATTACACAGAAGAGAGCAATGCTGAAGATGATTTCAACCATGTTAGCTTGTGTATTGTTTGTAGTTGTGTGTATACTTTGTGGATTTAACAGCAGTTTGTTGAGAAACTGCCATACAGAGTAACAGTTGGTGATGGGCCTGCAGACTGTTCATCTTTACCTAAGCATATGATGTATAGAGAGCAGCAAGAAGTTAGTGAGGTTAAAGGGGCAATGCATTGCTTTCGAAGCCATTTAAGTTTTTGGGATGCACGTGATTTGTGTGTATACAATAAAATCACATGCCACTGTTGCATTTATATATGCGTGTGTAAAATTTTAGCGCGGTAGTCACTGGGACTTCAGAAACCAAAAGATGCTCTGTGTCAGTTGCAGATCACAACATGATTGACGCCGCAGTGTGCACCGGAGAGAAACATGCGAGCACAAATTCCTGAGCGGAAGGACACAATTACCCCCAAGTCATAGATTATAAAGGGCGTAGCAGCCCTCTATAATCTATACACAAGGCATACGTATCTACGTACGTACTTCGGATTATTCAATACACGAGTGTACGAGCAAAACAGCCTGAGGACGCGGCACGCGAAGAGAAAGTACGCGTGTAAGTAGTACGAACCGTGACAAAAGACACGGGTGAAGAGTGGACTATGTACGCACATACGCGTTCACTCTGCGCGAGGAGAGTAAGACGTGCGCTAATAAGCTCAGAAACACGCGTGCATAACACTCCACTTTACCGAGTAAATCACTAAAACACGGTAAATTTTCATAACTACTCGAAGAGTAGTGGAAAATACCCGCGAGTTTACAGGTCGTGTGCTTAAAGTTTAAATCGAGCTGTACCGTATGATGATGAGGCTGAAGATTCTCAGAGAGCATGGATAGGATGTGATCACCCTGGTTGCTGGAGGTGGTACCATTACTGGTGTGCGGGGTACAAAAGGAAGCCTCAGAAGAAAGCCAAGTTTATTTGTACCAAATGTTTAGCATGTATATCAACACTGACAGTGATAAAACAAGACCCATGATCAAATATATTACACTATTTCAACTCACTATTTGATTACCCGATCCATACAAATTGTTCTCTAACTTGTCTTCAATTCTATTGGTGTAGAAAAGCACGGGGAACAAGCTAGGCATTGTGTGCAACTTCTTTCTGACACTCTATAGGGAGAAACACAAAAATACGTAAATTCACGAAGTTACCCCCAAACGTGTTTTTTGACACCACCGGATGTTTAGTGTATCTCTTCAGCAATAAGCTCAAATCTCTTGTGTTGGTATGCTGAGAGTACATATGTACGCACTAAACATAACGAACTTTGGTTAAAATCGATTCTGTAGATCGAAAGTTATAAACAAAAAAGCAAAGTATTCACGAAGTTACCCCCGCCTACCTTAGTAATAATGCATTTATTTATATTTCTTGATTAAATGGCATATATAAAAGCATTTTCAGCCAGTTCCTTTGAACAATGCTGGTCTAAGGGAGCTTGCTAAGCATCAGTGCAATCCTTATTTTGCTGGAGGCTTGCAGAAACTTTAAAGCACACACAGAGATTTTTATTACAAGTTTGGGAGGCTTTATACAGAGAAATGTTAACTGTGTATATTACAAACACTGATTTGAATTGAAGTGTTTTGTTTCATGGATAGCCATGATTCAATATGCCTCTGATGGATGTAATCACTGGATGCATAGAAACACAACTATACCATAGACAACTACACAAATCAAACTTATTGATTTTGCAAGAAGCTGTACAGTTAATAACTTATGTTGGTGACTTACTTCGCCATAAGGAAGGAGGGGGGAATTTTTATTGTTAAAAGAGTGGGAATGTTTGTAGCTGAATCAGCTAAATCCACAATACCAATTCAGGGTGTTCCCTAAAGGGCAGTGCAACTTTGTTCAAAATTCCTTTGATGTGGTAAATGGAATGTATTTTATCAATAAAATCAACTTTGATTTTGGTAATAAATTGACGGTTTTAGTTCTACTTTACTTTGCTGGGAAAACTCTGCAGTTGGTAGGATTACATAGTTCAGCTAATTTTAGCAAGTATCAATGATATGCACATAATCAATCATGCTGTCTGTTTAGTTTAAGATAAAGAAAGTGGTGATGGAGCAACATACGATTTTGAATCATTCAGAAAGGGAGTACACTCACTGTATAGGAGTATTTTTGTAATATTACGTACATAAATTCTTTGCATAACTGTATAGTATTTGTCCAATTAAGTGCATAACTGCTGTAACAACAGTACCAAACCTGACAGTGGACCATTGACACTGCCAGTTAATCTGATTCACATTGTAACACGTCACAAAAATATAAAATCATTAACAGACCAATATTTTATTAAATGCTATCCTACTAGGGACCTGGAGAAGGCTATAAAGCCTGTGAATACATGTCACAGGAATTCCAGAGACCCCCCCCCCCCCCCCTCCTTTCTCTCTCTCTCACACACACACACACACACATACATACTTAAACATACCCACAAACCCATCACAGAATGTCCGATTCAGAAAGTGGATCCTATGATGAATCATTTGACCACCTTAGTCTCCACACCCCTACACCCTTCCCAGATCTATTAATAGGAGATGACCTAACTGACATAAAAAAGATGAAATTTCACGCAAATAGCACCATCCCAATACCACAAAGCCAACTGGCTGCAGGATCCTCTGCTGATACACCATCGACTAGTACTCCAGTGTCCCACCAGATGAGTAGTGCTGAACAGTCTAGAAAAGACAGGTTAAAAGCCTTGCTATTCCCACTTCAGCATCCCCTCGTGATCTAGCAAAACTTGAGACAAGACAACACTATTTCCTGCCGTCATCTTGTCTTGACTATGGTTTGTTTAGTTGCCACGGAAACCATTATCAATTATCATTTTTGCACTTTTTGTAACTATATACACCATGTTTTACTTTAGAATTCCAAAAATTAATGCTTTGATATTACACGATAGTCGATGTTTGTGCAGCAACCATAGAGTTTAAACTGAGAGTCCTCATGGCAGCCAAAATTCCGTAGACAGAAAAGGGTGCCATAGCGGACTTTGTAAGCAGGTGGATGTCCTAGAAAGAAGTCTACAGCTATGTAAGTTACAAGGGACATTGTACCACAAAAAAAAGGCAGCAATGTTTAATCCACTTAACAAGATATTGGCAATTTTGGTGGCACAAAACACTTTAAACAAGACATTTCATCAGATTAACAGCATCGTTAATAACAAGTAGTACTGTTGTGGTGAGAATGCAGCGTAACATTGATCCTTCACCAGATGTCCAATTGTGACCACAACAACTTTGTACCTGTAAAGGTGACTCTTGTGTTGTAAGGTTGAGTTGTTGTTCTTCGTGTTCTTTGATCCCTCAGTTATTTGGCATGTTACAATACTTAATTTTCAATTTTAATGGTTGCAACCTGTTTTAATAACAAATACTCAGACAAGGTAGTACACAAAAACAGAAAGATTTAATTGCGTTGGTCTGGAAAGTTAAAGAATTGAATGAGAATGGCAAAGAATTGTATCAACGTGCCAGTCGCTTGTTAAGAAAAATTGAAGGACATGATGTGCAAGTGGAAGATAATGCTCCATCTCAGTTAAGCAAACTTCGTCAGAAGTATGCCCTAAGAGTGTGACATGTGACCAGTGGACTCCAGCTACATATGTACTGGTATTTGTATAAATCAAGTTAAAGGTTGAAACTGAGTGTGCACTGCACTGCCACAACTAATGGTTTAATAACATGTTAATAGGATGTGGACAGTTGAGATGGGAAAGAGATGAGGAGAAATGGTTGCTTGTAAAGGACAAACTAAATATGTCTTCCATTTATTCAATTGTATAATGATAACAACTTAGTTCCAGAAGCAGCATGGACCTATAAAATGTTCAGCATAAGTGATGGCAGCTGGAAACTGCAAATCTGACAAGCAACCCAACACAATCTGAGGCAAATGTACCAAAGAGAAAAGAATGAGATATTGCTGCATTCAGTGTCATCATGCTTTAATTTTGTCAGCACAAGAAGACGACAACACAGGTAAGATTTTGGCACATTTTCAACCGAGTCACCTTTCAATTTTGTTTCAGCTCTACTGGAAAAAATTAATACTGTGGCCAACAGATAAGCACAGAAGACTGAAGGAGAAAGTCCTGTCCAGTGTATCCCACCTAAAGGGTGGACGGATGCACAGATCCACTAATTGGCCAACAAAATAATGACTCAATGGAAAATTCATATTGTAGGTGGGTAGTTACATTGTACACTATCATGATATTATGTACATGACGTGTTGTGCAGGGTTTACTACAGATGGAGAATAGAATTCGCTCCGCACTTAAGGAAACACAAGACCTTCATAATAATAATAATAATAATAAAAATTACGCTGATGCAAGAGCAAAGTTTGCTCACACAGGAATCACTAAAATAATCAACATGATTATAACTCTTAAGGGTGTGTATTAAATAAGGAGTTAAACCAAGTTAATGTGGAAAAGGGGCACATTTGGATAAAGCAACTATTAAACCTTCTTGCTGTGAAGTTTCACACCCATAGATAGATTCTTTTTCTTAGGAGATATGGATGATTATATCTGACCATGTAGTAATTTCACATGCGTGGGACAACAATTAACTTACAAATTGGGTGATTTGTTCAGGTGCTGGAATGGCTAAAACTTAGTCTTAGACAATAATACATGGGATTTAATTGCAGAAATATACCAAGAATACTTCATTAAACTATCAGAAATGTCTTTTAAAGTATTCTAGATAGTAAAAACGGAATTATTGGTAAACAAAGTGATTTGTCACCATTTGTCACCCTTAATCACTCACAGAGCACAATACATTACCATAAAAGTTAGTTTGTAATGTACAGGAGAGAAAATTGGCCATATCTCAGGAATGCTAAAAGATATTAAGCTGAAATTTTGACACAAGATAGATGAGTACCCAGTACCTTATTTAAGCTCTAAAACAGAAAATTGACCAATGTGCCAAAAAGGTAGGTTTTCCAAGATCAGGTCACATATTAGGATATCCTCTAGGGGTGATGTTTTTAACTTTTATTTGGAGATTGTAACAAGACTCTATTGTACCAACACGATTTTGACCCTCAGTATTTTACTCCAGGATGAGAGTTTAGTGAAAGGGACATTGAGGAAGAAGGTGAAAATGAATCTGATGATTCTTCACAATCTCAAGTAAAGTGGTGCTTGTCTTGGGGGCCATCAAACGGATTTTTTAGGAATGGCGATAGCACCTTTGTACCTAAACCTAGGACATTTATAGAACAACTAACAATAAAATTAATTAAGCGCAACTGTTAGTTTTTGTATATGCATCGCATCACTAGTTAGTCAGTAGGAAATGTAAGTTTTGTGAATTTTAAAAAGTTTACATGCAGAGGATAAGACAGTCACCTGTATATAAAATCCATACACACATTATAGCATACATGCATGTGAGTGCAGTGCATGCTATCATAGGCAGCGAAAAGGGGGGGGGGGGGGGCTAGGGGGCTAAAGCCCCCCCTCAGAATGATATCACACCGAAATTATCTTTCTTGGAGTGGGGCTGAAAACCATGATAAAGATCAAGATACTCTAATAGAGCAGTCACTCTAATAAGCTATGTAAGGATTTTTATGTAGTTTATCAAGCTCTGCCACTGAGGCACATATAACTGCACTACATCTCGACTGAGTGGGAGATGATCTCTTGTGTGTTGGAAACTCCACACATGCCTGAAAGGCACACAGGGCAGAATATAACAGACAAACTAATGGAAATTGCAGACAACTCGGGAATCAGTGAAAATATTTCTGTTATTGTCCATCATCAAGCTTCAAACATGGAAGCTCTTCAAACATACTGGAAAGTAAGCAAGGGTGGCAGGGAATGAAATGTTCAGGACATTGCTTGCAGCTTTGTGTAAATGCTGCATTATCCATTAATGCTATTGAATGTCTAACAGGAGCTGCCAGTAAGTTGGTAGGACACTTCAAGCATAGTGTTGTGGTTAGTAAAGAATTGAAAAAAAAGGCAAAAACAAATGGAGCAACCAGAGCTCAAATTAATACAAAGTTGTACAACACAATGGAATTTGACTTACTATATGTTAAAGAGATTGGTTGACACAAGATGGCCTGTTTAGGTAGTACTATCTTGTGAGCAAGTCACTAAAAGAAAGGATTGATACTTAGGCCTGAAAAGTGATCAGTGGATACTTGCAGAGGAACTTGTAAAGATACTGGAACCATTTGAAACCGCAACCACCTTCTTTAGTTATGAAGTAAATTCATTTCTTTGTACTACCCTACCAGTTTTGCTAGGCTTAGTGGAAGGTCTCAGGAAGGAACCTGAAAGTGAAACTGAAGATCGATTTGCTCCAGCTATAGAGGAGTTCAAGGCTTGTAGCAGATAAAATTGGTATCTTTAGCAGCTGGAAAAAAGTGATCCAATAGTACTTGTACCATTGGTAGACCCAAGGTTTAAATTGATTCAGTCACTATCTGAAGACAGCAAGGAGTGTATTAGAGCAAGTATAATCTAAATCAAAACAGCCAAGCTGTAAAAAAAGAGTGCGGCCCCCAAGGTGAAAAAAGATGTGAAATCCAAGCTGGTAGGTTAATGGCAAAAATTTTAATTACAACAATTCATGTAAATTTGGTGCCGAATCCACTACCATCACAGCCATTTCTTGGCCGCCACCTTGGATTTCACACCTTTTTTCACCTTGGGGGCTGCACTCTTTTTTTACAGCTTGGCTGTTTTGGTTTAGATATCACTTCTTTTTGTATTGCAAGTCACAAAGCTGGCCATATGGCTTTGATGCTGCTTCCTTTTAACTTGTATGGAATTGTGGAAGAAAGGTAGTAATTGTATGTATAGCTTTTGTCTGATGAAATATTTGTATATTTATCATTGAATGATGATTATCACATACTGTAGTTAATAAGGTGACTTCTTACATAACTGAACTGCAGCTGGAACTCTCGTTATTTGTAGCTGAGCTCTTTTCAGGGTGATTTGTTTCTATCTGAACTCTCTACAGGATGATTTGTTTCTAGCTGAACTCTCTACAGGGTGATTTGTTTGCAGCTGAACTCTCTACATGGTGATTTCTTTGTAGCTGAACTCTCTACAAGATGACTTGTATAAGCTGAACTCTCTACAGGGTGGCTGAATTCTGTACAGGTGATTTGTTTGCAACTGAACTATCTACAAGTTCTAGCTGATCTCTCTACAGGGTGACTTGTTTCTAGCTGATCTCTGGATGACTTGTTTCTAGTTGATCTCTCTACAGGGTGACTTGTTTCTAGCTGATCTCTGAATGACTTATTTCTAGCTGATCTCTCTACACGGTGACTTGTTTCTAGTTGAATTCTCTAGAGGGTTATTTGCAGGATGAATTGTTTCTAGCTGATCTCTGGATGACTTGTTTATAGCTGATCTCTCTACACGGTGACTTGTTTCTAGCTGAACTCTCTATAGGGTTATCTGTTTGTAATTGAACTATCTACAGGATGGTTTCCTTGTAGCTGATCTCTCTACAGGATGACGTTCTCTAGCTAAACTCTCTACAAGGTGATCTGTTCATAGCTACACTCTCTACAGGGTGATATGTTTGCAGCAAGCTACACGAACAATACATAAACAACACTAAAAACATGAAGCTTTGATTGTTCGAATAATTTCGTAGTTGAAGTGACTAATTAATATTAGTCCCAGCCGTAGTTCATGCTATAACATCCTTCAGTACATAATTTATATCCTGTGTATGCAGTGTTCAAGTTGGTAGTGCAATGTCCGACCATGTAAATATCTGTAAATATCTAAGTGAAAACTTCTACAAAAATGGTTTTGAAACATCTGATTTTTGCTAACTTCCAATTAATTCAGGCAATTACACAACTAATTGGTCAGCCAATACTCTTGCAGAATTGTCCAAGAAACTCAAGCATTTCACCAGATTGTTGCACTATTAGCCAGCTTTGGCCAAGTGGTCACTAGTTCATTCCACTCCATTTGAAATTGACTATTGACGTACAGCATAGCTATGCTAATATCATTATAATGTATGTGTACTAGTTTTTGTACTTTATGACATAAATAACTGATTATGATTGTAACTTTTTCATGCAAAAAAATTAATATTGAAAAAAAATGTTGAAATTTTTCAATTGAGTTTTCCCAAAAAGTTTGCTTATGCCCAAAAGGTAGGTTTTCCAAGATCCGGTCACTAGCTATTTAGCTAATAATTTATGTAGTTTATACCTCAAAGTTCCCGTTTGCTAACTCTTGGTAACTCCCTTCTTGCCTTGCCGTGGAAGAAAGGCTTTCTAAGAGGGTGTCTAAAGTAGTGAGCCAACATAAACTAAAATGAAGAGGGTCTAGAAAAAATTTGGAAAAGGATACAAGCCACTTCATGGTTTTTGAGGAGGAGATCATACAGACTACTGTTACTGCTGTAGACACAGACAACTCCACAGCACTATCTCAATCGGCTGTGTCCTCAATAACAATGAATACAAACATTAGGTTACATGGTAAAGGAATGCATGTAGTGTGCATTGCTACAAATTATTGCATATAGGTAGCGATTATGAGAAGCTTAAACCAAAGTGGCGGAGTCAAAGGTGATGGCAAATTGGGACTGCAGTGCAAAGGTTTATAAGCCCACTCATTGACATAGGGCTAAACGTTATTGGACTGAAATTTGAAACCTCCAGTGGAAACGTACTCCCGATAAGGGTAGGGAGGAAAATAAGAGAAATGAAACAAAATGAGGAAATTATGAATTCTGCCATTCCTAATGTTGAATACATTTTGCTCCAGTATGGAGTATCGATGAGGTGTTACCATGAGATAACAAAAATCATCAGTAGTGACAAGTGACAAAAAGAATGAGTTGAGTTGTTTAGTCTTTGTATTATCATGACCATACCCATAAACTATAATATATCTTTTACGTTTCAAAGACACCTCAAGCAGACACAATTTTGAAGACATTATGAAGTATATTACAATTGATTTATCACTTTGTGTATAGTATACAAAGTGACCAATGGGAATATCTTATGTGATGAGACTGACATAACAGGTAGAGTATACTACATTATTGTACTGTTTGATAACACACCAGTAACATAGCTAGCCAGACATCAACTCTCAAGGTCATACAATTCAGTGACCTTTACAAGAGTTGATACCCAGGACTATGTTAGTGACACATGTGACAGTGTTAGTCTATTGACTGTGGTGGGCTAGTTGTCACCCTCAAAATCACTCTGTATCTGAATGACTCTGATGGTGAACACTAGGACCCAAGGGGACAGCTAAAAAGTTGTGAGACAAGGGAGGTTGCCTATACCTGCAGATATACTAGTGGACATTTAATCCCTAAATCAATCATGGTTATAGACTGAGTTAGGGATTGTTCACTAGTATATCTGCAGGTATAGGCAACCTCCCAGAGGAGTCACCAACTGATGCGATGGGGGAAATAAGTTAATAAATATTTATACCTCTTGTGACAATGTCTCAAGGTCACATTTGCATGATTGTTGCCCTAAGCAGTGAGTGGGGAAAGGATTCATAATGAAAACAGAGATTTTCTCAATTTTTAAAATAACATGTTTACTTATCAATCAGTCAGTAATTTTGATGAGTCAGAAGCAAAGCAATTTTTCTTGCAATATAGTTTGGATATCCCTATTGATGAGGTAAGAATAATGACTAATAACCCTTTACTGCTACAGAAACTAGTAAAAGGTATGGCTGCTTGGAAAAATGATAATGAGGACATATCAGCAAGGACGAATACAAGTCGTATCTTCAAGCTTCAATCCAAAGATCAATAGAAAATTTTACGTAGGACACTTTCTCCCAAGTTGAACAACTGCAGGTATTTAAAAACGTATGCAACAAAATTGGAAAAAACTCTATATTATGCAAAAACAGGGTATAATTTGAGCATCAATGATAATATGACAGAGTTTTTATTGAGTTGGGTTAACGAGGATGGGCATTGCTACATTGCAAGCAAAGATTTGTGATGATGGTGGCTTACTATATAACAAGGGGAATGTCTTTGTCCAGCTCTGGACTGTGGTTACACAATTATAAATGACTAAAGCAGTATAGAGTTGGATGGACTGATTTTATTAGGCTGGTAGATGTACATGGTGACATGACAAAGCCCAAAAAGACCATTGATAATAAATAGACAAGCTGCTGCAGCTTGTCTATTTGTCACCCAAAATTTAAGATTGCAGTATGCTGGTATTTGTATAAATCAAGTTAAAGGTAGAAACTGAGTGTGCACTGCACTGCCACAACTACTGGTTTAATAACATGTTAATAGGATATGGACAGTTGAGATGGGAAAGAGATGAGGAGAAATGGCTGCTTGTAAAGGACAAACTAAACATTTCTTCAGCTTGTTATGTGTTCAACATTTGTTTAATTGTATAATGATAACAACTGAGTTTCAGAAGCAGCATGGACCTATAAAATGCTCAGCACAAGTGATAGCAGCTGGAAACTGCAAATCTGACAAGCCTGAACAGCAACTCAACACAATCTTAGGCAAATGTACCAAAGAGAAAAGAATGAGGTATTGCTGCATTTCAGTGTCACCATGCTTTAATTTTGTCAGCACAAGAAGACGACAGCACAGGTAAGAGTTAGATACATTTTCAACCGTGTCACCTTTCAATTTTGTTTCAATTCTACTGGAAAAAATTAATACTGTGGCCAACAGATAAGACAGAAGACTGAAGGAGAAAGCCCTGTCCAGTGTATCCCACATAAAGGGTTGACAGATGTAAAGATCCACAAAGTGGCCAACAAAATAATGGCTCAACGGAAAATGCATGTTGCAGGTGGGTAGTTACATTGTACACTATCATGATATTATTTACATGATGTATTGTACAGGATTCACTACAGATGGAGAATGGAATTCGCTCCACACTAGAGGAAACACAAGACCTTTGTCATTTAAAAAAAATCGTGCTAATGCAAAAGCAAAGTTTGCTCACACAGGAATCACTATAATAATTGACATGATTATAACTCTTAAGGGTGTGTATTAAATAAGGAGTTAAACCAAAAGGGGCACATGCAATAGGTATACAGGGGGTAAAGGCATCATGTGCAACGGCCTATGATGAGCACTCTCGGAAAGATTGTATGAAAGATTTATTAGATGTGTATGAATATGCTGTGGATGTCTCATGGAAAGACAAGTGTGATTCATGTAGATGGTCACCATTAATAACTGGGTACAGTTTCTTACTCAAGAAAATAGCAACAGCAAACACACTTATACTTTCATGTAAGACCAAGGGTCACCGGTTGCACCAAACTATTTGAACACACACGTACGTGACTCGCTACTGATATCGATCAGAGAGAGCAACTCACGGCAAACTATATAGCAACGTGTAAGTCAATAAATATAGTTTATTTAGTAACAATGTTAAACCGAGTCGGGTCATCCAGGTCCCGCTTTACAGATTATCCGGGTCTGACCCCACGTGCTAAATTAAATGTGGACATGTTACCACACGTCATAGTGTAGCCCTGCTTCTTTTGTGAGCCACCCCCACTTATGTAAATTACTGTCTGTAGACATATGGTAGTCACGCCCATTCATCAGTCTGTAGGTATACACGAATCCACGCCCACTTACATAAATTACTGTCTGTAGACATATGGTAGCCACGCACATTCATCAGTCTGTAGGTATGCACAGAATCCACGTCTGTTATTGTCTGCAGGCAGCCACGCCCATTGATCAGTTGTTATTATATGACTCATATTCTAGTATAATAGTACTGTGATTAACTTTTAAAATATTGTGACTGGTTAGGTGAAAAGCAAGCTATTTAGTGGTCATGAGCTTGCAAAAAACTTCACAAACAAGTATAAGAAAAAAATAGGAATTTTAAATTAGTGTTGCACAGTAGGGATTAGTGTTGCACATTCACTTCTTATTGTTTTACAGTATTTGGACATTACGTACTACTCTGATCCAGCTTGTTTCAGTACTTTTTATTGCAGCACTGTACACTGTCCACTGTCCCTAATCTAATTTAAAATTCCTAATTTTTCTTATACTTGTTTAAATAGGCATTTATATGACTTATCACCTAGCTTCTTATTCTTAATAGCTGATAGTAGAATAGGTGTCATCAGGCAAGTACTCCTGTTTGGTGGGTACAATAATCACAGGAAAGGAGCTGACATCTGTGGCGGCATGGCTGTCCTGTTTAGTCTCCATAATGGTCTCTATAATTATAATGCAGTGCTGCTCACCGACATATACTGAATACTTTCCCCCGAGTGATTTCCCCTAACATTCCTTGCTACACTGAGCACACTTTTATTGCAACCGAGTGTCAATATTACATGGTGATCTTGTGGTTATTTTATGTATTGAACCACAACTGCAACAGTAAACGTAGTGCTCATGGGCAAATCCTTCAGATAAAGGGGTTCCTTTCAAACAAAATATACAAAATACTACACTGAATCGTTGGCATCCCAATGGACGTTAACTCCAAAATTGTTGAAGAGGTACAGTTTGTGAGTTGCTGATAACAATCACATCTGCAGGAATTGAAAGGAACCTTGAAGTGAAGCTTGGGTGCTTGGCATGAACACAGTAAACACACATCATCAAACAATGGTAATAAATATCTTTTTCCTTTGCAGTAAGTTTAATAACCTTTGTTACAGTAGAGCTAGGCAATATTTCAATATATTGGCAGTATCAATCTATTTTAAGTAGAAACTACTGTTTCCCCAGTCTTGATTGCTGTATAACAGGTGGGCCAATCATGCCAAAATATATCTTGACACAAACAGTTTCATATTGGTATATCGTATCGGTTTTTGGCAACAAAATTGGGACCCACTGATATTGATAAAACTCTCCATATCGGCCACCAATACGATATGTATCGGTACAGCCCTAAATGCATGGTTGTGTTATTTGATTTAACAGATGTGAGCAGTGATTCTAGCGGTCAACAACATACTAGCAGCGAAGATGTATGTGTGCATTGTTTTGTTAGCTCAAAAAGTATAGAAAATTATACAGACATGTCAAATGTAAGTAGCAGTTCAAATGTAAGTAGCAGTTCTGAAAAGTGTAACAACACTCATAATCACGCATTACAGTCACACAAAGACAGAGGTCTAGAACTAAATACACTGTACAATGTCAATGAAAGTGAAAATCACATAGTGCATATTATATTGCTAATATACTGTCTCATACAATAATATTATAGCAAGAACTGCAGTTCTGATAGTCAACAGAGCGTTGTGCCAAACCAACCATTACTATCTCCTGAGGTTGATCGTTTATAGAGCTATGAGAAATATTCTTTGCTTAATCATCATTTCATACCCAGTGCCACATACAAATTTCCAGCCCACACTTTTGGAAAGCAGCAAAGACACTTTCTGCGGAGCGGGTTGACAAAATATAAAGGTTTGGCTTATTCAAAAAGTGCAGACAGTGGGTATTGTAAGTATTGCATACTCTTTGCTCAAACAGAAGTATCAGGACAACGATTGGGTATGCTTGTTAATCGACCATTTACCAATTTAAAGCATGCCAGTGACATCTTAAATGAGCATTTTAATCAAAAATCACATTTGCTTGCAGTACAGAAAGCAAAGGCTTTCTCTAATGTAATGGCCAACAATGCTGTATCAATTGATCAACAGGTCAATTCTCAGGTAGCTAAAACAGTAGAAAAGAATCGTTTAAAACTATGTAGCTACTGTGATTATTTTGTGGCCATCAAGCAATTGCCTTAAGAGGCCATCATGATGATTGGTCAATGATTGATGATGACCCAGCTGACAGCCATAGTGGTGATTTTCATGCATTATTGCAGTTTCGCATAGATGCTGGTGATTGTATTCTTAAAGAGCATCTTCAAACGGCAAGCAATAATGCCAATTACACCAGCAAAACAACACAAAATGACATGACTAAAGCTTTTGGTAGGCTGATTTAGGATAAAATTTTGAGTAAAATAAAACAGGCCAAGTTTTTTTTCCATTATTGCAGATGAAGCTACTGATGCTGCAAAGACTGAGCAGTTATCTATCAGCATTCGTTTTGTAGATGAAGATGGCATTCCATGTGAACGATTTCTTTGTTTTCATGCTTGTGAAACTGCAATTGCAAATAACATAATTGGCAAACTTGTTGACTGGCAACTAGAGCCAGAGTTTTTGTGAGGCCAGGCGTACAGTGCAATGGCAGGCCAGTCAAAGGGACAGGGTGCAGCTGGGTGCATTGCTTCAAAGAACCCTAAGGCCATATATACACACTGTGCATCTCACAGACTCAACCTGTGTGTTATGAAGTGTTGCGACATACGTGAAGTAAACAACATGATGCATGACCTTTTTCTTCCCATTGTTTGTTGCTTTGAAAGCATTGCCGGAAGTAGTGCTGGTGAATGGAATAGGGATACAAGGTCAGATTGCTGAATCTTTCTTGCTTGCAATGTCACAATTTTCTTTCATCGTGACATTGGTAGCCACTCACAATGTTTTGGCTTACACAAAGGGCTTAAATTCTCAAAACATTGTAGAATTCATTCAAATACTGCCATCTACAATTAGCAATTCACGGAGTGTGATAGACAGGGAAAGCTTGCAGTCCACCTTGCGGCTCTATGAAGATGATCTTCCATCTGCACTACCTTTTGATGCTGAACTTGAAATGTGGCAGCAGCACTGGACGGCTGACCGCCAACTAGCTTCCCAATTGAACACTCCAGAAAAAGCACTTTCTCATGCAGATAGTGACTTTTATTTTATCCAAATATACATGTGCTTCTAAGGATAATGGCTACTCTGCCAGTAACCAGCTGTGAATGTGAACGCTCAATCAGTTTACTTAGGTTGCTTAAAACATCTTTGAGGAGTAGCATGGGACAAGAGAGAGGCTGAATGGTTTAGCACTACTACATTGTCATCAACGTACATGTGGTCTAACACCATAAGAAGTAGTAGAAGAATTTTCTCGCTGTCATCCGCGACGAATGAACCTCTAAGTTATTGAGCTTTCATTTTCGTTTGCCTCTGGAAAGATCTCGTTTTATTAAAATCATGTTCCCTGCACAAGAGCAAGTCATTTGAGTAGCAAGCAGGCTTCTAGCTTGAAGCCAACTAATTGTCTTTAACCTAGCATCAAACAATGTTTCTGTAAAGATAAATTCAGCAATTCAACAAGATGCGGATCACGAGGAGCAGATGTCACAGCCATAGCTACTATATAGGTTGGGCGACAAAGTAATAATCAGCTGTACTACGATCAGTTTTATAGCCTCCAGCTTAACTGCTTCTGGTTGCAATGCACATACTCCATGTAGCTATATATAGCTAAGCTAATGAAAATAAAATAATTGAAACTGTATAAATATCACCTCCAACTTCCTTAATGTGATTTGTATAAAATCAGCTAGGGATCCAGCAGCTACAGAGTTATGGCGGCCCAGTTTATTGGCAACAAGTTAAGTGGCAAGACACGAAACTTGGAGAAGGAAATGGAAGTTTTTTTTCCTGTACCAAGAGCATCGCTGTGAACTGAAATGTAAACGATCAGTGATGTTGGACAAGGTCCAAGAAGCTTTGATTAGCAACCAAGCTGGTCTTCCTGGGTCATTGGACCAGGCAACATCCATAGAAGTACATACTTTACAGTCGATCAAAAAAGTGATTGAAAAAAAGAGATAGACTACAGTTGTTAGTGTACATTCAATGTAAGGCCAGCAAGGAGAGATGGGATACAGTATTTGGGAAGACATCCCCAGATTTCTACTGCTGCGATTGCTTACCACTAAAACCTCGAGTAATGCTATGTATTATAGGTAAGCCTACTACAGTGGAAAGATGCACAGTCCTTATGTCAATATGTAAGTGGCTCCCTGCTGTGGCCAATACTGCAATAAAACATGAATGCTCAATATTGTCCCAGATCCCATTCTGTAAGTATATGGAGAATACTAAATTTTAACTTGCTACTTATAGAATTCAGAATACCTGAAATTTTATATAAAGAAAATTAAGCAAAATGAGCCCTATATAGAGTGTTTTCATCGCGTGAGCAAAATTACGTAATTTAATAAATCCGCCATATTGGAGCACCACTTTACAACTGGATTCTAAACGCTTGTAGTCTAGTCGAAATTTTGTGAACCTAGTAATCTCAAGAACTATGAAGTTTTTTTTCTGATTTATGTTCCAAGGTGGTTCTAGAACAGATTCAGCTTGGTTGCCCAAGTGGCAACTTTGGGCAACTCTAGAAAATTGGCGAAAATTTATATGCAGGAAGTCATAAATTTACATATGAGCTAGTGTTCATAACTCTTCGGGATTTTATACAATCAAAGTAATTTTGGCACCATTGAATTCAGCACATTTTTCTGCACAAGATGATACTAATTTGAGGTCAAAAAACAAATTACGTAATTGGTTGCCATGGTAACGGACGTTCTATATTAATTTTTAAAAGGGAGCAGAAGAGTAGCTACCACTCGTTTTCAGACTTAAGTTTTGGTTGTATGATAATCTACAAGGTTTGATATTGGATCAGGAGTAGAGTAAGTGTAGATTTGATGCATTTGGCTGGTTTTCTAATTAATGCAGTACGTTTTTCTGTTTCATTTTTGTAAACTTTACTTTCAACTTTAAAAAAATTGTTTTTTAGGTGTTTGACATCCTGCAATACATATTTCTGCAACAATTTTCACATTTCTTTTGCTTCCGATGGCTACATTGGGTGATCAAAAGTGCTTTCTTCCAATCTGTAGTAAGTCTGGGCAATTTAGCACTTTCAAACAAAAAGCAGTGAAGAAGCTGATAGAGTGTGCAGTGGAGCGTGGTGACCAGGAGCTTCATAACAAATTGCAGAGCATTCTAAATTCTCATGGAGAACAAGCATCAGTTGAACTCCATAAGAACTGTTATTGTTCGTATACATCAAAGGATCATATAAAGAAACTTGTGTCAAGGAAGAGGAAGGCTTCGGAAGCTGACATCACAGAGGCTCCAACAGCTAGGGTTAGAAGATCACAAGTAGGTGATTTTCAGTTCAAAAATCACTGTTTATTTTGTGCTAAAGTGTGTGAACCTATAAACCCTAAGCATCCTGATAGGTGGGAGAAAGATAAAGCTTGAGCACCTTTTTACATATGAGCTATGTTCAGTTCCTTCATCACTTCTAGATGAACACAGTTGTCTCCGCAAAGCCAACAAGTCTGCTCTAGTTAAACGTCTTGGAGTGCTTGATGTCTTACCAGTAACTCCTGAAACTGTTGTAGTGGATGTTTCGCAGCTATTTTATCACACTGTGTGGCCACATGGTGGTAATCTGTCTAATTTGATTGCTTGCATTCAAAGTAAGATTAGTCGTTATCCAGATGCTACTGAGAAAATCATTGTATTTGACAAATACAATGACACTTCTGCCAAAGATCATGAGAGAATGCGGCGTGCTGGGGAGGTGGTAGTTGACTACGAGCTCTCCATCACTAGTCCCCTTCCCAAAAGAGATGCAATTCTCAAAAGCAAGAACAACAAGCGACGGTTGGCAAGTGTGTTGTGCACCTTCAGCATGGATAACAATGTGACAATGGAAACTAGGGATGATGGTGCCTTTAGTCATGATGAAGCTGATGTCACAATGGTTTCGTATGTCATACAGGCTGCTAGCCATGGCAAGAGTGTGATTCGTGTTCTTAGTGATGACACTGATGTCTTTGTTTTATTGGTCTATTGGGTGCATCGAGCTGGACTGCAATGTAAGGTACAGATGGAAAGATGGGATGGGACAGTGCTGGACATTAATGCTACTTGTGCTGACTTGGGCGAAAAATGCTTTCAGCTCCTTGGTATGCATGCCCTAAGTGGATGTGACACAGTATCGTACCCATATGGCAAGGGTAAAATCAGTGCACTTAACACCCTGCTTACTGGAAACTTCCCAGGTTTAGCCCATGAACTTGGTGAGGTAGACGCCACCCACACTGATTTGATGGAAGCGGCTCAACAATTTTTCTGTGCTCTTTATCGTCAGCCTAGCGGGACCTCAATGGAAAATGCTCGTTTCAAACTATTTACTAAGAAGAAGAAAGCCACAAAAATCATGGCTTTACCTCCAACATCTGCCAACCTCTTGCTGCATGTTTTGCGGGCACATCTACAGGTAATGCTATGGAAAGCAGCAGACCAGCAGGCACCACCTGACCAGTCATCAGACATTACCCACTTTGGATGGATTATCCAAAATGATATTCCGATTCCTGCAATTGCTCCAGGTGCTCCAGCTCCACCTGAACTAATTGACTTAATAAAGTGTAGCTGCAAGGCACAAGGCAAGCGATGCAGTTCTGAAGCTTGCAGCTGTCACAAAAAGCATGTACCATGCACTTCCTATTGCAATTGCTCTGGTGGAGAAGACTGCTGTAATCCACACTCTGTGAGACCTGGAACAAGCAGTGAAGAAGATGAAAATGAGGCAGATGATGACTATTTTGAAAGTGACACTGCGATCGAAGATGAAGAGGAAGGAGAGTCTGGTGATGTTCATGATGAAAACTGCATAATTGCTGAAGAGGATTTTGAATTAGACATGCTCTAGCTACTTAGCTTTGTTTTATAGTATAGTAATCTCAACCAATCATTCTAAATTTTTGTATATAATGCTATGGTGGAAAAAATGACATGAGAAAATATCTACAAAAACCATAGCTAACCGTATGCTAAAAGCATCGTGCATTAATTTTTGTAGTGAATTGTTTCTGCGGTGGCCATTTTAAATTTTCACTATGTTCTACACCTCAGATTCAAAAGTTAACACCAGAAATGAATTCTGCACCCCCAATAACCCTATATTAGACATATTACACAAAAAAAGTTTTTCTGTTGGAGCCGGTCATAGTCATATAGGCCATTTTAAATTTTCACAATTTTCCAGAGTTGCCCAAAGTTGCCACTTGGGCAACCAAGCTGAATTTGTTCTAGAACCACCTGGGAACACAAATCTGTAAAAAAACTTCATAGTACTTGAGATTACTAGGTTAATGTATTGAGTCTATGAGACCACCGACTGGACTATTGTGGAACAGTGAATTTATGATGTCTGAAGTTGGAGATATTACTCTTTCATCCTATGCAGGTAGTTTACCAGATGAAGCAAGGTCTCGTTACTTGAATAAGATAGGAAAAATCGGTGGAATCGATCCCTTTGTACCAGTGCTCTAGGAGATCTTGAGTGATGTGACGACTGCCCTCCTGTAGATGCTTGTGACTTACTGTCGTATTTGGTTGTTAGAACTAGTATTTTAAGTAAAGAACAATTCGTAGCATGAAAGGGACTAGAGGCATACAATCAATTTGTGTGTGGATGGGTTAAAGAAGTTGTCATCCGTAGGGTTGCTGGAAAATTCGTTACAACTGGAAGGGTAAGAAGATTTTAAAGATTTAAAGTAAACACAATGCTTACTATGCTTTTATTACAGGTGTTCCATTCCCAACGATTGAATGACACTCCTTTAAAGTGTTGGATGATTATAGAGGAAAATGGTGAAGTATGCTGTGCCCATTGTAACTGTATGGCAGGCCTTGGTGAAGTTTGCACTCATGTTGCTGCTGTACTATTCTATATAGAAACGCTAAGTAGACTTGAAGGAGTGAGAAGCTGTACGGATGGCCAGTGTGCTTGGGCGTTGCCATCTTTGCTGAAATCTGCACGGTACTTACCAATCAAGGACATCGATTTTACTTCTGCTCGAGGTAAAAAGCGAAAATTAGATGAGTTAGTTGATGGATGTGAAGGTACTAAAGAAGTACATAAGTCTAGAGAAGGCATGAGATCAACCAGTGATGAATTGACACAGCTTTTCAGTGCCTTGAGCATTACTGGTCCAAAGGTTGCTGTGCTATCAGTTGTCCCAGAGTATTCTGATGTGTATGTGCCGAAGACAACTTTGTCAACATTCCCCCAACCAATTGCTTCACTTTACGAGCTGGAATGTGTTTCTCTTGGATACCAGTGTTTGCTTGATGTGTGCAAAGATGTTACACTACAGACGAGGCAACAAGCAAATTCCAAGTTGTGGTTTAAGTATCGAGCTGGAAGAGTTACTGCTTCTAATATGAAAGCAGTCTGCCACACGGATAGTACAAAGCCATCAAAGAGCCTTATTAAAATAATTTGTTACCCTGAGTTGTTTGTTTTCACAAGCAAGCAAACAGATTGGGGACGGAAGCATGAGAAGCTTGCACGTGAAGAATATATAAAGGCTGTCAGCAAGGATCATCAGAACCTGCAGGTATTAGAAAATGGGTTAGTTATTAATCCAAGATGGCCATACATTGGAGCTTCCCCTGACGGCATAGTAGAGTGCGACTGTTGTGATAAGCGTGTACTTGAGGTGAAGTGTCCTTACAGTCACCGCAAGGATAGCATTGAAGACATCATCTGATGATTTGGAAAAACAATCCACCAGTTTTCAAGCTGCAGCTGAGACCACACAGAACTAAGTGCTTCCCATGACCATTCAAATGAAGATGAACACTTTTGCATTTGCAATGGTCCAGATGAGGGGACAATGATTTGCTGCGATAATAATGAATGTGCAATCAAGTGGTTCCATCTCAAATGCTTGAAAATGAGTGACAAGTCTATACCAAAAGGAAAATGGTACTGTAGTGATTGCCAAAAGATCAGTAAAACCAAAGGAAAAGGAAAGTCAAGAAAGATACAACAGTGATTAATTCTATTAACATTAAAACCATAACAGTAATTGTATTATTGTGTATTAATTCAAAACATGATTATTCAAATGGTACAACAGATGCACATACATTATTTAAGGCACAACATACTCGTACAATACGATCAATGGCAGGGATTTCTTCACCCAGTCTTTTTGTTACAAAATCAATTGGAATAATGCCTCGTAATATGGAATACTTCTGACGAACACAACCAATAACACGTTCCACATGAATTCTTACGTTTGCAATCTTCCTCGTACTTTCTACTTCCATTGCTGACAACTGTTGTTTACCCTTTGTGAAGGCAGGAATGTAGAGCTGTGCCTGCATCATAGCTACTGACTCCGCAATGTCAAACCCTCTATCTGCCAAAACAACATCACCTGGTAACAATTTCTTTAAAATCCCACACTGTTCAGTGAGATGCTTATCACTTACTCGACCTCCCCAACATTCTGAAACGAATGAAACAATTCCCTGAGGTGCAATTCCTAGCAGCACTTTGGCAGTGTTGTGGTGCTTGTAATTAGACCACGTGCTAGCACGTGCTGACAAATTCGATGGCCGGTCTATGAATATTTCAAAGCAATCAATTATCACAGCTACCTTCTTTCCAAATGATGCTTGAAAACACATAGGCATTGTCTTTTGAAGGGCATCTCGGTCTGGCCAGATTATCAGGTCTTGCAATCGCAAGTCCATTTGTTTCAGCCATTTCATAAAAATCCTTGAGGTAATAGCTGTAGAAATTCTAAACTGATAAGCCATAAATTCCAGAGGAGGATTGATCCGAAGCTTAAGTATCACAAACATGAATTCCTGAAAAGGAGACAACTTGGTGATGCCATCACTTGGTAAGGTTTTGTGTACGTGATCAAAAATAGCCTTCAAGACTTTAAAATTTGGTAAGGCAGAGTATGAGCTTATGGCATCATCACTTGCATCAAGCAGGCTTTCTTCTGTAAAGGGACCTCATGAATGCTTCTCGTTCATTTGTTGTAACTGTTCAGTCAAAGATTTGATGGCTTCTTTACTATCTGCAAGCTCCTTCTCTAACAAAGCAACTTTGCTGGAACATTCACAATCATTATCCTCCTTTGCCTTAAAGTATTGGTATGCAATTTCAATCTGCTCTGTCACAATCAGTTTCACCTGTTCGATAATGATCACATCAATTTCATTAGCCATTATGGTAGGTAGCACTTTTTCCATTTCCTGGTTTACAAGACGTCTTTGGTCCCTTTCTCGAGCCCGTTCATACCTTTCCACTGCTGCTGTCGAAACACTTTCAGTGTTACTGCGTTTATGCCAAAGATGTAAAGTTGGTAGCCAGTTTGGTCTGGTTTGCTTGTACAAGTCTGCAGGTTGACCAAATACAAAATGCTTCGAACAAATTCTGTACTTTTGTAGGTCATCCATGTCGAGGTCTGCTCTGTGAATAGCAGCAAGAAACCCGTCTCGTCGTAGTTTCCTCAACTTGAAGTCTTTCTTTCCTTTTCTGTCATGCACTGCCGGTATTCTGTGAAAGGAAATGTTTTCATCTTGGTTACTGCCAGGACGAGGATCAGTACGGTTAGTACATCTGCATACCACACACTGAACCATTGTTATCAGTCAGGGTTTATCAGTAACTCGTGCTTGAGGATTTTGGTGCTCCAATATGGCGGCTTCAATAAATTACGTAATTTTGCTCACGCGATGAAAACTCTCTATTGCGGTAACAGAGGCAGGTCACTATAAAAAGCATCACATTTCAAGATACACTCATAGATATGATTGGTACATACTTTACTTTGGACTATCCATCAGTATTAGGCCACATAAAGTTAATTTTTAGTTTCTCTCCCCACCCGCATCATATTTTCACAGCCGCATCAACATTTTTTGCTCTCACACGTGATCCAAAACCATAAACTACACGTGCTTTATAGAAACTCGTGGTATGGCTGTTCATTTCCGGAGTCATCTACTCTAGCTGATTTGTATACACATTATTCTGCTGGACAACTCGACAATAGTCAACCTCTGTCGGAACAGTACACCAATGCAACGGTGAAATGCCAAGCTGGCAAGGACAGAAAAGAACTAATACGTGTTAGTAGTGATATGTGTGTTGGACAAATAGTATCTTCTGTTGGAAACTACATCACTTTGTAACTTTTTCAAAGTAAAAACAGTTCATTCATATATATATATTTTTTTAAATTAAATAATTAAAATACCCACCTGCCCGCGTCAAATTTTTGTGGGCAGGTGGATGAGAAACTAAAAATTAACTTTATGTGGCCTTATATCCAGTACTACTGACAATGCACAGATTTGTGATGGGCATAAAAGATAAACGTAGTGCCACCTGCAGTAACCCGAATGCTGAAGAAAACAGTAAGAAAATTTTCTAGATATACTCCTGGACAGTAGCCTCACATGGCTAGCCCCTTTTTTCCTGAAGACCACACACCTTCTTCGGTGTGCTGTGCAAGAAAAAAAATTACTGACACTTTATGCTCATATTATTATATAGAAAGACAGCAGAGATTACAGGGTGTTATGGCCAGGCTATGGCAGCATTGAGGGAGGCCAGAAGTGGGTTGATATCTGTGGAACAATGTTGCAACTTTAGAGGGAAATACCATACAGCTTTGAGGCAGACAAAGTATCCAAAGCTGGGCAGTTGGACACGTACGTTTTATTGTCTGGCTGAGACTGAGGATAATGGAGTGCCATCAACCAGCATCAAAAAGAATGAGCTGCCTGCATATCAAAACATGCTATTGGGATTTGTAAAGTCAAAATTGCAAAAAATGGCAAAATCAAATTTACATGCCAGTAATCATTTTATCAGCAATATTGTACATTACCAATGTCCTTTGTATGTTTTCTGCCCTTAGATCATGAAATGGACTGATTAAACACTGATTTTGTTCGAAGGTTTCAGGATGGATGGATCACTTTTTCAATTTCTCCAATACAAACTCCATACTGAAGTATACCACATACAGTATTTTAATAATGACAGCTTTAGCTAGCATAACACTCTCATCAGCTCCTAATATTAATACTTTAATGTTTAAAGACAGAAATATTGCTCCAACTGACTTGGGAGTATGGCGAAGTTGAGAATGTTGACGCACTAGCTGTTGTTCCCAGGAGGTTGGCCACTGCTTTTGTGGACCCAGTTGGGCTTGCTGCTTTTACTGCATAGGTGAAGTTTGCAGGCGTCTGATTGCAAAATCTGTTCTATGCATGGTAAGAAGTGATGTGCTTCAGGCAGCAGGCCCACTGCAGTTGTGTGCAGGCCAACCTTCTGGATGTGAAGCAGCCATTCATGCTATGATAATTAACTTATTTTAATTCTTGGATTTTTTACCTGTGTGGAAGTTTAGTACAGCCTTCATTTTGCTTTACTTCTTACGTAAAAGCTGCTTTTACTATTATTTAACGATTTTGCTCACGTGATTGTGTAGACTGCGTATGGACAAACATAGGTAGATAAATAGGCACGCGTGCGCGCGCGCGCGCACCCACACACACACACTTTTACGAAAACAATTTCAGCAAACCAGGTGAGTGCCCACCTTTGGCTGGCTGTGGGCGCATGCCTGGTTTAAAAATACTACATGATTTTCACAGGTAAAGAAATAATTTCTACCCTTGTAAGATATCGAAGCACCAGTTCCCTTAGTTACTGGGGCATTTATTCATATCCTTCTATTAAAATAACTCTCCAATAATGCTAGTTACAGTAGGCCTGTGAAACTTTTCCTACATCATTCTTACCAGCATATGTACTAGTTTCAAGGATGTTTCATTAGAACATTATATAAAAATGGTCTTTGTGAGGCGCTTCTATAGATTCTACCGAATAGAAAGTGAAGAGGATTCCGTAAAGAAGCGTGGGCTGGATACTGAAAAGGATATGAAAGGCTGACAAGGGTATACATCTTACTAAGACATATTGAATATTTAATGTATGAACCATACATGCAGAAACTTCGTGACCGCAAAGTTTCATTTAGTAAGGCTACTTTTCCAAGTGAAACTGCAATGAAGGGGTGGGAGTATGCACTATCTGTGGAATTGATGTCGAGTGAAGAAAGTGATTATGATGATGGGAAAGAAATACCAATCATCCATCAAATACTCTGGCTGTGAGACACTGTGAACACCTTTAAGCAGACTTTAGATGCTGAATTGATGAGTCCACAATCCGTTAGACAGATGAAGAGGCGTATAGTATAGAAGGGAGTCAGTCTACAAGGCAACCACCAGATTGCTACCCAGATTGGATTTTAAAGTGGATTATCAGTGCTTGACATTGTAGTGACATTAGTATTTTATCAGAATGGACACTGTGAAATATATTACAATTGATTTATCACTTTGTTCATAGTATACAAAGTGACCAATGGGAATATCTTATGTGATGAGACTGACATTACAGGTAGAGTATACCACATTATTGTACTGTTTGATAACATACCAGTAACATAGCTAGCCAGACATCAACTCTCAAGGTCACACAATTTAGTGACCTTTACAAGAGTTGATACCTAGGACTATGTTAGTGACACATGTGACAGTGTTAGTCTATTGACTGTGGTGAACTAGTTGTCACCCTCAAAATCACTCTGTGTGTGAATGACTCTGATGGTGAATGCTAGGACCATAGTCATGGTTGTGAACAAACTTGTGTTTAGTAGATTAGGCTATTGCTGAAGGTTACTACTTCAAATGTAGTTAGCTTCTTTGTAAATTTTAGTAAACTGGCATGCACATAATATGCAGAGTAAGCATAACGTATTTGCTTTATACCAAACAAAATTCAGTGAACATCCCAGCATGTGTCCCGATGTGACTGGTAATTGTTCTTGCAAATATTGCCCTAAAGGTACACTCCAAAGAATAGTAAACAGTATTGGAATAAAGTACAGGCTAATGGAAATCTCTTTGCCAAAGTACTGCAAGTATGGGGAGAATATGAGCTATTGTCAAAAAGCCAGAAAAGAAGCAGAGAAAATTAATTGTGACAGGGTAAATCCTTTCTCAACAACTGTGTCCTTTCAGCCACGAACATTTGGGTTTATAGACAGTGCAAGTGCTTGAGAATAAGACTAATTTATTAGTTGGAACCTACCAGCTAGATGGTGATGATGATGCGTACACCTTCAGTAGAAACAAGATATGCATTTTCAGTCAACATTCCAAGCATATCATTGGTCAAAAGCAGATGCCTTGTTTGCTAATAAAGACTATAAAGGGAACCTCCAGTATGGTTCTACGTACAGTCATTTCCACTCCTGTGCATTATTATCTGTGTGTGATTACTATTGTAGGTGCTAACAATATAAATGGCTATCAACTCCTGTAGCTGTTTATCTTGTGTGATTAAGTGGCAATGGGGACAGTAAAAGGGATCTTCACTTTCCTGTAGTATTTCAAATAGAGCTTGAGTAGTCCAGCACATTGCCGGTGGATCCAAGAGTTACAAGTACCTTCATAGAAAATTACTTCCTGACCATCTATATCATCAGTGGTATCTATTATGCTGTCTAAACAGAACGGACAGATTGTTCTCTACCTAGCAATTAGAGGAAGTAACTGGAACAAGAGCAAGCCTAGTCTAAACATGATGGCCCCTTTGGTTGGTGTATTTTGACTGCAGTACATATCAAAGGATCATCCCACACCAGTCGGTAGATATTCAGAATATCCCAAAGCATGTTTAACATGTTTACAATCTGGTGGATGTACTGTCAACATTAGTGGATAGTGCAGTAGCGCTCGATGAAGCACACAAAATGTGTACCACGCCATTAGCTAAGCAAAAAGAAGAAAACATTATATACAATGTGTGCAGCCATTAAGACCGTTGACCAACAACAGAGGAATACTCTATGTATTTACAGGACAACTGAACAACCAAGTGATATGTTAAACTGTCAACAGATAGGTAACCAGTCTTTTTTTTCTACTATTGTATTTTAATAATGCTCACGAAAATTCTGACAATGAAGATTGTTTTCATCCAAGCATTATTTTTGCAGCCAGTGTGAGAACGAGCCATCAAAGTGATTGAGCTTTTCGAAGACGGAAAATTAGGAAGACTGATAAAGAAGAACCTTATATCAAAGCCGGAGTCTATGCAACAGTGCTTTAATCTGAAGTCACAAGTGGCAAATAAAACAATAGCATTTTTAGGCCTTGAGAATCTTCAAAATGCATTTATGAAATGTACCCAAAACAAAATGGGAAGAAGCATGAAATTTTCAGAAGCAACATAATCAGTATGTTGCAATAGCACGTATAGTGTATACCAATACTATAAGTTTTGCCGATGCATGCTTGCCAAGTATCATAAATGCAAAGCATACAATACAGACAGTGATTTAACAAAAAGGTAGCTGGAGAAAAGAGTTGGGGAATCCTTGAGTCACGTGTCACCCGTGTATTGCCAAGCTCGTAAAGATTCAGTTACTTGGATGACAAATGAGAATTCATTACGCAAAACTTCTGTGCCATGAACAACATATTATAGAAAATGCAAGTACTGTTTTTTTGCACTGCCACAACTACTGGTTTAATAACATGTTAATAGGATATGGACAGTTGAGATGGGAAAGAGATGAGGAGAAATGGCTGCTTGTAAAGGACAAACTAAACATTTCTTCAGCTTGTTATGTGTTCAATATTTGTTTAATTGTATAATGATAACAACTGAGTTTCAGAAGCAGCATGGACCTATAAAATGCTCAGCACAAGTGATAGCAGCTGGAAACTGCAAATCTGACAAGCCTGAACAGCAACTCAACACAATCTGAGGCAAATGTACCAAAGAGAAAAGAATGAGGTATTGCTGCATTTCAGTGTCACCATGCTTTAATTTTGTCAGCACAAGAAGACGACAGCACAGGTAAGAGTTAGACACATTTTCAACCGTGTCACCTTTCAATTTTGTTTCAATTCTACTGGGAAAAATTAATACTGTGGCCAACAGATAAGACAGAAGACTGAAGGAGAAAGCCCTGTCCAGTGTATCCCACATAAAGGGTTGACAGATGTAAAGATCAGCAAAGTGGCCAACAAAATAATGGCTCAACGGAAAATGCATGTTGCAGGTGGGTAGTTACATTGTACACTATCATGATATTATTTACATGATGTATTGTACAGGGTTCACTACAAATGGAGAATGGAATTCGCTCCACACTAGAGGAAACACAAGACCTTTGTCATTAAAAAAAATCGTGCTAATGCAAAAGCAAAGTATTTCAATATATTGGCAGTATCAATCTATTTTAAGTAGAAACTACTGTTTCCCCAGTCTTGATTGCTGTATAACAGGTGGGCCAATCATGCCAAAATATATCTTGACACAAACAGTTTCATATTGGTATATCGTATCGGTTTTTGGCAACAAAATTGGGACCCACTGATATTGATAAAACTCTCCATATCGGCCACCAATACGATATGTATCGGTACAGTCCTAAATGCATGGTTGTGTTGTTTGATTTAACAGATGTGAGCAGTGATTCTAGCGGTCAACAACATACTAGCAGCGAAGATGTATGTGTGCAGTATGTGTGTCTTGTGTGTGAATTCATGAAACGATTGCATGCTTTAATGGATGTTTATGCTATCGATTCAATATATTGGTAGCAACAGCATTTGTGGTAAGTAACACTACTACATGTCAGTATCACATCATCACTAGGTGTACAGTGCTGGGGGAGCTCCTTTGGAGGGTTATGAAACATCCAAAGAGGATGGTCGAGCCATGGCTAGTTGAGGGTCGGACAATATTAATCCACACAGAAAAATGTGAGGGCCAACCACAACAATATCGCCCCATAACATACCTAAATGTTTTATATAAATTGCTTATAGCAAGCATGACAGAGATATTGTATAATCATGTTACAGAGGTCGGGGCCATCCCCTATGAGCAGAGGGAACTAGTGTGAGGAAAGAGAGGGTATCTGGATGCACTTCACATTGATGCCATGGTGGCAAGAGATACGAAAGACAGAAAAAGCTCACTGTCAGTGGCATGGGTTGACTATCAGAAGGCTTACGATAGAGTGCCACATCAATGGCTTCGGTACATGTTGGAAACAATCAAAGTGCCAAGAAATGTAGCCAGAACAATAAAGCATACCATGAGCATGTGGCGGACAACATTTACAATTGGACATGACTCCTCCTAGACATTCCAGCAGCTGTAAGCTATGAAGACTTCCATCAAGTGGTGAATTATAAGAATAGTATACAAAGAGAGCTATGAGAAATATTCTTTGCTTAATCATCATTTCATACCCAGTGCCACATACAAATTTCCAGCCCACACTTTTGGAAAGCAGCAAAGACACTTTCTGCGGAGCGGGTTGACAAAATATAAAGGTTTGGCTTATTCAAAAAATGCAGACAGTGGGTATTGTAAGTATTTGTCACAGCCATAGCTACTATATAGGTTGGGCGACAAAGTAATAATCAGCTGTACTACAATCAGTTTTATAGCCTCCAGCTTAACTGCTTCTGGTTGCAATGCACATACTTCACGTAGCTATATATAGCTAAGCTAATGAAAATAAAATAATTGAAACTATATAAATATCACCTCCAACTTCCTTAATGTAATTTGTATAAAATCAGCTAGGGATCCAGCAGCTACAGAGTTATGGCGGCCCAGTTTATTGGCAAAAAGTCAAGTGACAAGACACGAAACTTGGAGAAGGAAATGGAAGTTTTTTTCCTGTACCAAGAGCATCACTGTGAACTGAAATGTAAACGATCAGTGATGTTGGACAAGGTCCAAGAAGCTTTGATTAGCAACCAAGCTGGTCTTCCTGGGTCATTGGACCAGGCAACATCCATAGAAGTACATACTTTACAGTCGATCAAAAAAGTGATTGAAAAAAAAGAGATAGACTACAGTTGTTAGTGTACATTCAATGTAAGGCCAGCAAGGAGAGATGGGATACAGTATTTGGGAAGACATCCCCAGATTTCTACTGCTGTGATTGCTTACCACTAAAACCTCGAGTAATGCTATGTATTATAGGTAAGCCTGCTACAGTGGAAAGATGCACAGTCCTTATGTCAATATGTAAGTGGCTCCCTGCTGTGGCCAACACTGCAATAAAACATGAATGCTCAATATTGTCCCAGATCCCATTCTGTAAGTATATGGAGAATACTAAATTTTAACTTGCTACTTATAGAATTCAGAAAACCTGAAATTTGATATAAAGAAAATTAAGCAAAATGAGCCCTATATTGTGGTAACAGAGGCAGGTCACTATAAAAAGCATCACTTTTCAAGATACACTCATAGATATGATTGGTACATACTTTACTTTGGACTATCCATCAGTATTAGGCCACATAAAGTTAATTTTTAGTTTCTCATCCCCGCCCGCATCATATTTTCACAGCCGCATCAACATTTTTTGCTCTCACACGTGATCCAAAACCATAAACTACACGTGCTTTATAGAAACTCAAAATGGCATTTGTGTTAGTGCAAATCAAATGTTCAACGAAAGTTTTAAAATCGTGGTATGGTTGTTCATTTCTGGAGTCATCTACTCTAGCTGATTTGTATACACATTATTCTGCTGGACAACTCGACGATAGTCAACCTCTGTCGGAACAGTACACCAATGCAACGGTGAAATGCCAAGCTGGCAAGGACAGAAAAGAACTAATACATGTTAGTAGTGATATGTGTGTTGGACAAATAGTATCTTCTGTTGGAAACTACATCACTTTGTAACTTTTTCAAAGTAAAAACAGTTCATTCATATTAAAAAAAAAATTAAATAATTAAAATACCCGCCTGCCCGCGTCAATTTTTGTGGGCAGGTGGATGAGAAACTAAAAATTAACTTTATGTGGCCTTATATCCAGTACTACTGACAATGCACAGATTTGTGATGGGCATAAAAGATAAACGTAGTGCCACCTGCAGTAACCCGAATGCTGAAGAAAACAGTAAGAAAATTTTCTAGATATACTCCTGGACAGTAGCCTCACATGGCTAGCCCCTTTTTTCCTGAAGACCACACACCTTCTTCGGTGTGCTGTGCAAGAAAAAAAATTACTGAGACACTTTATGCTCATATTATTATATAGAATGACAGCAGAGATTACAGGGTGTTATGGCCAGGCTATGGCAGCATTGAGGGAGGCCAGAAGTGGGTTGATATCTGTGGAACAATGTTGCAACTTTAGAGGGAAATGCCATACAGCTTTGAGGCAGACAAAGTAGCCAAAGCTGAGCAGTTGGACACGTACGTTTTATTGCTGGCTGAGACTGAGGATAATGGAGTGCCATCAACCAGCATCAAAAAGAATGAGCTGCCTGCATATCAAAACATGCTATTGGGATTTGTAAAGTCAAAATTACAAAAATGGCAAAATCAAATTTACATGCCAGTAATCATTTTATCAGCAATATTGTACATTACCAGTGTCCTTTATTTGTTTTCTGCCCTTAGATCATGAAATGGACTGATTAAACACTGATTTTTTTCAAAGGTCTCAGGATGGATGGATCACTTTTTCAATTTCTCCAATACAAACTCCATACATTTTACATCATTTTGTATATTCAATAATTGCAAGCACTAGACATGATCAAATACCATAAAACTTACTATCCCTGAACTCCTTATAAATTGCTCTATCTGATTCCAGCCGAACAAAATTCGTAATCACTATGGTAATGGCGCGATGCCGCTATTTAATCAGAAAGTGAAATTCGTGATTTGCTCTCCAACGGATTTCATATTGCGTAAGTTGCTATTTACCATCGTTTGTTGTAAATTTACAAGCCGTAAACACTTTAGCTTCGAATAAATTCTGTTACCATCGGATAGAGGAGTGTTACGCGTGTATAATGGGGGCCGAACAATTTTGATACCGCCTTCAGAATCAGAGTTATGATGAATAATGAGTTATGATGAATAATGTACCTTAAAACTAACTTACCTCCATAGGGTGCTGTACATTGATTTTACGCATAATAATATTTTACGGAAAATTGTAATGTATGGGTTAATTTGACATGAGTTTTGATATGGGGCGATAAGGGTGTGACAATCTCTGATGTCCAGGAAACTTTGCTAAATGAGTCTCCTAAACTTCAGCATGGCTAGGGGTTAGGTGTCAGCAGGTGCAGTTGGTGCATTAAGAAAGACACTTCTGAAAGAGGGAAAGGAATATGTACAAGATAAAAAAAACCCAGGGCTACAGGGAAACACAGCCAAAACTAGAAATGGAAAACAAAATTCATTAAATTTTATCATAGCTGGATAACATTACAACACAGATAATTAATGTTATATGAAACATACATGCACGTCACTTTACTTTAACAATGATGAATTCGCTCATTTTTGCAAGAGCTTGACGATGACCTTATACTTTTATACTAATTTAAAAATCTATATACATCACCTAAAATACTAGTATCCTCCCATTATGAAGTGAATCTGCTGCATCATAATATAATAGCAATTATAGTATAGTTTATACATAGTATAGTATTCTATACAAATACAATGCTTTATAGAGTGGTTGCTTTATTTTTGTGTAAATGGCTTTACAGATCACAGAACTAATAAACCATGAAGACCTGTTCAGCAAAATACAGAGCGCATACTATGCAATGCAGCAGGAAGCCAAGTTGACTGCACTGCATCACAGTTACCTGCAGAAACAAAGGAAAGTTCTACTACATTAATTAATAATTTCTGACATAGTTCAGATTGATCATCGATCTTAACAAAGTATACCACATACAGTATTTTAATAATGACAACCTTAGTTAGCATAACACTCTCATCAGCTCCTGATATTAATACTTTAATGTTTAAAGACAGAAATATTGCTCCAACTGACTTGGGAGTATGGCGAAGTTGAGAATGTTGACGCACTAGCTGTTGTTCCCAGGAGGTTGGCCACTGCTTTTGTGGACCCAGTTGGGCTTGCTGCTTTTACTGCTTGTCGCCTTATTGCACTAAATAAGAATCCCGGAGTTAGGCCCATTGGCATAGGTGAAGTTTGCAGGCGTCTGATTGCAAAATCTGTTCTATGCATGGTAAGAAGTGATGTGCTTCAGGCAGCAGGCCCACTGCAGTTGTGTGCAGGCCAACCTTCTGGATGTGAAGCAGCCATTCATGCTATGATAATCAACTCTTGGATTTTGTAATTCATTAGTTTTTCAATTACGTTACTATGCATTGCTAAGGAAGCATTTGTTAAACAAACTGCTTTTATCTCAATTGTAAAATGCTTGTAAAACCCAAAGGGAAGGTTATTCACAAAGTCTGATGAGAGTCGCCACACCCATATTTCAGACCGCCAAAAAGAAACCACCTCAGAGCAAAGTTTACCTGTGTGGAAGTTTAGTACAGCCTTCATTTTGCTTTACTCCTTACGTAAAAGCTACTTTTACTATTATTTAACTATTTTGCTCACGTGGGTGTGTAGACTGCGTATGGACAAACATAGGTAGATAAATAGGTACACACACACACACACACACACACACACACACACACACACACACACACACACACACACACACACACTTTTACGAAAACAATTTCAGCAAACCAGGTGAGTGCCTACCTTTGGCTGGCTGTGGGCACATGCCTGGTTTAAAAATACTACATGATTTTCACAGGTAAAGAAATAATTTGTACCCTTGTAAGATAGCTTTATACTTTTATAGTGAGTGAAGTTATTGAAGTAAATCTAGGCACCAGTTCCCTTAGTTACTGGGGCATTTATTCATATCCTTCTATTAAAATAACTCTCCAATAATGCTAGTTACAGTAGGCCTATGAAACTTTTCCTTCACCATTCTTACCAGCATATGTACTAGTTTCAATGATGTTTCATTAGAACATCATATAAAAATGGTCTTTGTGAGGCGCTTCTATAGATTCTACTGAACAGAAAGTGAAGAGGATTCCGTAAAGAAGCGTGGGCTGGATACTGAAAAGGATATGAAAGGCTGACAAGGGTATACATCTTACTAAGACATATTGCATATGTAATGTATGAACCATACCTGCAGAAACTTCATGACCGCAAAGTTTCATTTAGTAAGGCTACTTTTCCAAGTGAAACTGCAATGAAGGGGTGGGAGTATGCACTATCTGTGGAATTAATGTCGAGTGAAGAAAGTGATTATGATGATGATGGGAAAGAAATACTAATCATCCATCAAATACCCTGGCTGTCAGACACTGTGAACACTTTTAAGCAGATGCTGAATTGATGAGTCCACAATCCGTTAGACAGATGGAGAGGCGTATAGTATAGAAGGGAGTCAGTCTACAAGGCAACCACCAGATTGCTACCCAGATTGGATTTTAAAGTGGATTTTCAGTGCTTGACATTGTAGTGACATTAGTATTTTATCAGAATGGACACTGTGAAATATATTACAATTGATTTATCACTTTGTGTATAGTATACAAAGTGACCGGCCACATAATAGCCACTACCAATATACCTGTAGAACCATCTGTGAAGGGATACAAGTTTTTAATTGATGACATAATAGCTTGAGTACATCAGAAAATGGGTCATGATTGCTAGATAGTTGAACACATAAGTTGTTAAAGTCTTGTTTTGCTTTCAAACTAGCTCAATCACTACTGTGTAACAGGTATCCATCGCTTGATTCAGTGTAAGTTTAACTCTTGATAGCATGATTGAATAATTATCCGTGTAGCAGATGGTTCTACAGGACTATTGGTAGTGACTACCCCTTCAGAAGCGTGCTTAATGAGCTATTTCAGGGTGACCCAAAACTTGGCTAGTAATGAAATTTTGTCTTAGCATAATTATATGATCACTAATAATACAAATACTCATAAACCCACCTTATAAACATCTTTCCAAGGCATAGTTAGTGGATTTATGCTAACGTTTATGCAACAAGGACCCGGATCAGCATAGGAGGTGTACAAGATCAAGATACTTTAATAGAACAGTCACCTAACTACTGTAATAGAACATTCAGTGTAAACATAAAAGTTGGTTCTGTTATGGAATTTTCCAAATCTGCCTACAGCTGTATGCCTATACATACAATGAAGTGCATTGGTCTGTTTAAAAGGCTTGTTGTAGTTATTACCGGTACTGGTATACTTAATTCAGGTAAACAATTTCCATTGAAAATGCTCTCAGATTTAATTTCCTATCATTTAAATTTTAAAATTTTCCAGTTTCCACATTATTATTCTATCATGCATGCAATTGTGAGAGGGTGCATCATGTGCTTGGGCTGTCTGAACCTACCCAAACCTTTCCATTAGCAAATGCTGCAGAGAGCCATATATCTAAAGGCAGTATATAAAATATCCACAGGCAGAAATATACATTTTATGTGGAAATGTCCCAAATTGCAGTATTTTAGCATCTATTTTTCAAAAATTTCCTGGGGGGGGGGGGGGGGGGGGGGGGGCATGCCCTCAGACCCCTAGTAAAGCATGCTGGGAGGTGTGCTTTGCACACTTCCACCCAAGAAATTAGTACCTTGAGCTAGCCCCCCCTTTTATAAATCCAAGTAGCTCATCTTTTTGGTTGTTTACCATGTGAAAACATCCGCACAAAAATGAACAGTGTTTTTAAAATCATGAATAACCTTGCTATCAAAATGAAAGTATAATAGTCTTTTTTCTTTTGAAACAATTGGCTGCACTATTGCAAGTGTGGTTTCACAGAGATTTGTTGGTCTTTTTTTACATGCAGTAATACGTAGTACCTCAATGAAATCTGGTTAACAATTTACACTGTCCTATCTTTGTCTTTTAGATAAATGGAATGATGCAACCATTGCGACATATTGTCAACCAATTGAGTGCTCAGGTATGTGATGTTATGTAAATATGGCATCTTTGTTGTTGTATATCATATATGGCATAGTTGTTACCCAACATAGTTGTCCGGCAGCCAGACACTATATTACTATTTGTTATCCGTCCGGCAGTGTCACTCATAACTTGAATATTAAAAACACGTAGTTATATGCAGTTTTTGTGTCAGTTCAAGGTGAGGTAGGGTTGCCCTGGCTTCTCCGGGAAGCTCGCATCTCTCACTCCAACCCTAGGTCGTCGTGGATGCGTGCCTTCAAGTGGCGACCGATGGTAACTGGTGCCCATGTGGCATCAGGCTAAATGCACCCAACCCAGGATGGCTAACCCCCTACCCTGGGTCGAGGTAGGGTTGCCCTGGCTTCTCCGGGAAGCTCGCATCTCTCACTCCAACCCTAGGTCGTCGTGGATGCGTGCCTTCAAGTGGCGACCGATGGTAACTGGTGCCCATGTGGCATCAGGCTAAATGCACCCAACCCAGGATGGCTAACCCCCTACCCTGGGTCTGGTGATACGGTTATCAAGTATAGAAGGAATAATAGGGCAATGATGATATGCGTACCACCTGAACCTACCTCGAGCCTTGATAGCGAAATGCATGGCGCTAATGAGGAAGGTGTGGACGACTGTCCCCGGGTTAGGAGGCGCATTGTGTGGTCTGACACACTAGACCATGCGTTACTCAGTCTTAGTGAAAGGGCAAGGTCGGTTGCTGGTCGGAACTATTTGGCTATGCTGACTCGGCTGTGGTGAGAGAAGTTCCCAGAACTAGCCACAAGTGAAACTGCATTGTGTACCAGGCTGTCAAGAATCAGAACAGCAGACAATGAAGATTCTGCACGCAATGGTGGTGAATGTTTGGCAATGGAAGTAAATGACACTAGCGAGGTTAATAGGTCCCCCTCTAGATTCATGAATCTTTTAACAAAGCTTGTCACCAGCTGGACTAGGCAGACCGCTCTACATTCCTCCTAAGGGAGGCAAGGGATCAACCCAGCATTGTGCAGACAGATTGATGGGCTGCTAATGGAGAAACTGGGTGACAACCTTGACCTGTGGTAAATCAACTGTCTCGCTTATGCTGGGGCCAGGACAGTATGGGGGATAACGTGTCCAACCCCTGGCACCAAACGTCAGTGGCAACCCTTAGAGCAACGGAAATGTAGGTTGCAGAGACTGGTCAAAGATGCTAAGAAAAAGCTGGGAAGACTATACTCAGAAAGAACAAGGAGAGACTGGAGGTAGCCGCTTACATCGTGGCAAAGGTGGATTCAGCAGCAACTCAAGCTCAGAGGGCTCACTAGACAGCAACTGAACTGCACGGTTGAACGGCAAAGGGAGTTGGTTAAGGTGAAGCAGTTTCAACTGAGGGAAGCAGAGAAGTTGCTGAAGCAACACCGGCAACGTGACCGATTTGCTGCTGCAGGGCCTAAGAGAATGCTATGCAGTGACAGGCGAGCTAGTGCACCACCATCACCCGGATCCCTCCGACATGCAGGAATTCTGGGGGAGCCTCTTGGGGGTAGAGGGTGATTTTGACAAGTCACACCCAGGCATTGTGAAGTGGCAACAACCACTCAAGGAGGTAGACCGACTGGCCTCTCCTGAATTTGATCTCGAATTATGGTTGAGGGTGTTAGGTAGTGTGAAGAACTCCGGGATGGGATAAGTTGCACAGGTACTGGTGGAAATGCTTCCCACTCTTCAGGGAGAGAGTTGGAGAAACATTATGGATGGCCACCAGGAACCCAGCACAAATCCCAGCATGGCTGGTCCAAGGTAGGACAGTGCTCATCCCTAAGGAGGGATGCAAGGGCAGGCCCGACCAGTTCAGACCAATAACTTGCTTGAACACCCAATACAAGCTCCTCACAGCAATCCTGTCAGAAGTGCTTCTCTCACATGTCAACAGCAATGGACTCATCACAGTGCAGCAGCAGGCACTAATGAGGAAGCACAGGGGTTGTCAAGACGCCCTATTGGTAGACCAGATGATGACAGATGATGCACGATTAAGGAAGAAAGGTCTGCCAGTGGGGTGAGATGCACATTGTAATAAATTCTGTGAAAATTTATGAGCACAAAGGAGTCGATTACAGAAGAAGTTAACATTCAACAGAACAGCTCCAAATAGCAGTGTATCTTACAGTGTTTAGTCTTATGAAGAAATGTTGAGTAGGATGGAGAATTTACACGACCAATTTTGCAGAATACAAAACAATATGATAGATTAAAACAACTAGTAGATGCTCATGTACATCTCCAATATGAACTCATCAAATGACCGTAGATTTAATGTTGTGGTATACGGAATTGAAGAATGTCCTACTAATACAATCAGACCGGCTCGTCTCCAAAAAGATTTTGACCCTGTGTCATCGATCTTCAGTGGACTGGGTGTTACTCCTGACCCTGGGACCATTGTGGACTGCTATCGACTTGGAAAATTCAAAGTACAATCGCCAAGATTAAGGCCTATTCTTGTCAAATTCCGTAGTGTTATTCACGTCAACCAAGTCCTAGCCAACAAGAGATCCTTATCAACTCCGGTTTTTATAAAACCTGACCTGTCTCCGGAGGAAAGGACAAGGGAGGCAGTCTTGCTGAAGGAAAGGTGGGAATTGTTACAGAAAGGGTATAGTCGAAGTATCATCAGGATACGTAACAACAGCATCTTTGTGAATAACCAATTATATGGCCAAGTCAAAAACTCTGTCCTTCAGACCTGTCCCACCAGTCTACCTCAAGCCCCTACAGACCAACCTGTCGCTGCCTCACAACTTATGGACCAACAAACACCATTAATAACCTTAGTATCTCCTGATCCCCCATCCGCTACCAGTAGCCAGCCCAAGTGACTAGATCATGTATGTTTAATGAACACTCGTAGTATAGTCAATAAAATGGATTTGTTTCAGAACTATGTATACTCTAATTCTCCTGATATTATCGCAGTAACTGAGACTTGGCTATCTGAAAAAATATTTGATAATGAAATTTTACCTAACAACTATACAATCATTCGGAAAGATCGCAAAACTCTTGGTGGTGGAGTAATGTTTGCTGTTAAATCTTCTAAACCATATCAAGTGTTACAATCCCCTACCAACCTAGAGATGCTAACTATCAGTATTGGATCTACTTTACCAACTGTGTATTGCTTAGGATATATTCCTCCTGATTCATCGGTCGATTATTGCCAAGAATTTCTGAGCTACATTAACACTCTCAGGGATCTTACTGGCCATTTAATTCTACTGGGAGATTTCAATCTAGGAGATATCAACTGGGATTCCCTATGTGGTCAATCCCCCTTTTCATCGAATTTCTGTGACGTTGTATTTGACCTTAACCTTGTTCAAATGATAGATGAACCTACTCATATAGCTGGTAACATACTTGACCTAGTCCTAACCAATGCTCCTGACAATATTTTGAACCTAAGAATACACTGTGATCCTCCTTTACCTATCCCATCAGACCATTTTGTCATAACCTTTGACTCTCATTCATCATTGAACAATGACAGTAACCAAAGGGCTACACCATTTCTAAATTACTCTAAAGGTAACTACAATGACCTGTGTTACTTTTTATATAACTCTGATTTCACACCTGGTCTCATGTCTGAAGATATTGAATTTGTGTGGTCATACCTTAGCAACACCATTAAAGATGCTCTACCACATTTTATTCCCATAACTACAATTAAACCTAATAGTCAGCCCGTGTGGTTCAATTCCGACATTAGACACCACATCAACTGTCTACGCTCACTTAGACGTAAATTTAACAACAACTCTACTGAATACAATAAAAATAAGCTGGAAACCTCCCAAAACCTGCTTCAAGCAAAGATCAGCAATGCTAAAATGACATATGAATCCAATTTAGTCACAACATCTGACAATCCCAAAATTTACAAATATATCAGAGGGTTTACAAAATCCAAATCTATCCCCTCCACTATGTATCACAATTCTACGACATTCGACGGTGATAATGATAAAGCCAATGCTTTCAACAATTACTTTTACTCAATTTTTAATAACACTTCCACTGATTTACCGCCTTCTTTTAACTCCTATTGTCCTGTATCACTCTGTCATATTACAATCACTGAAGCTGATGTCTATGAAGCATTGGTAAGCTTAGACACATCCAAGGCCATGGGCCCAGACGGCATCCCACCCATTCTACTTTCTAAGTGTGCTTCGGTCCTCTATAAACCTCTTCACTATCTTTTCAATCTGACATTAAAATTTGGTTATCTTCCTTGTGAATGGAAAGTTCACAAAATAATTCCTGTGTTTAAATCTGGTGACCCTACCCATATCAACAACTACCGACCGATATCCTTACTCAGTAATACTTCTAAAGTGTTGGAACGAATACTGCACGATAAAATTATTGGACATGTTACTAGCAGAATAAATCCTGCCCAGTTTGGATTTATTCAGAATCATTCATCAGTACAACAACTCCTTTTAGTTTTATCTGACATTTTTACCTCTCGTCATCAGCTGGATATCATTTACCTGGATATCACCAAGGCTTTTGATACTATTTCTCATTCACATCTACTTTTCTTTTTGCAGATGATACAAAATGCTTTAAACATATCAAAGTACCAAGCGACATGCAGCTCTTACAACATGATTTAAACTGCTTATCAAATTGGAGCACAACATCTCTTTTGTCATTTCATTCCTCTAATAGTACCCATCTGTCGTTTAAATGTAAATTTACATCCACTTATAACATCAATGGCAATCCTATAAACACTTCCCATTTGCATAAAGACCTAGGTGTCCTGATTAGTGATAATCTCAATTGGAACGAGCATCATGACTACATTCTAAAGAAAGCCTATAAGACTCTGGGACTTGTACGTAGAACCTTTTGTAAAACCATTGTGCCTTCGATTACGCTCAAACTATATATATCCTTAGTAAGATTGCAGCTCCTATACTGTGCACCAGTGTGGCGACCTCATCTCTTAAAAGACATCTCCAAAATTGAACAACTTCAACGTAGGGCAACTAAATATATTTTACAAGACTTCTCCTCATACTACAAAACACGGCTGACAAAACTCAATTTGCTTCCATTAATGTACATCTTTGAAATATCAGACATAATCTTTTTTGTCAACTCTCTGAAACATCCCACTCCAAGCTTCAATATCAACCTCTACATTTCATTTTCCCATAGTACTACAAGATCCAATTCAGTCAAGCTACACCACAACATATCCTTTACTAATAAAGAGCGTCATTTTTTTTCAACCGAATCTGTCGCCTTTGGAATTCCCTACCAATCATCGATATAAGTTTGCCTATAGAAACCATCAAAAGACGCATCAAATCTCTTCTCTGGAACCATTTTATCACAAACTTCAATTCTACTGACCCACACAAATATCACTATCTCTGTCCGTGTGGTAACTGTGTCAGCAATCATCTTGTCATGAACTTTGATCTCTTGTAGTTACATACTAATTGATCTATAATTAAATAAGTAACTTACTATAGTTAAGTAATTAATTTTTGTAACATTCTCAGGCCACTAGCACAGGTTGCTAGTGGACCCTCAGCATGGACTAATATTGTTTTCATGAATGTATAACCACTGTATCTGTATGTAGTTGTACCCATGCTGAAAAGCCTTATAAATAAATAAATAAATGAATAAAATAAAGTATGAGGTGCTTAATTAGAAATGGTGCTAAAAATATCCAGTAGACGATTCTCTAGACTCATAGTTTACTTGCTTCTGCAGTTGCTACATTTGCCCATCTGACAGTCAAATGGTTGAACAAGATACAGAAATACTTCCATTATTTTCATCACTGCACTGTGTAGCACCTTCTTCATCAACTCCATAGTTAGCATCTAAGTTTCACATCCAGTGCTAGAAGTGGTTTGATTCACAGAGCTGAAGTACGCCCCTAATAAACAACTAGTTGGTGACAATCCGTGCTCAGTGAGAACTTCGTGATTGTTCCATTCTTGTGCAATTTGCTGTAAAGCATTGTTTCTGTGTGACCAAAATATGTGCTGTATAGCAAACAAGTGAAACTCATTAACTGGATCAGTACATACTGTGATGTTCCATAAAATATGCTAGATATAGATTAGTTAAGTGGCTTCTGGTTATCTGTTGGTATCGTACCTTCCTTGGCTTCTGGTGTGATGATATTTGTTTTTGCTGTTAGGTTGGTATTTCCCTCTATATTCTTGTGAGTGTGTTAAATCTGAAATCACTTTTTTGATCAACTACCTATGGTATAATGGCTGATAGACCAGAAATATTTCTGGCTAGAATGACAAAGATGGCCAACTAAAACCATGGATACAGTGCATAAACAATATGGTGGTGAGTCCAAAAGCGTAGCATAAGTCACCAGACCCTACTCAACACAGTGGGTGGGGTCGGGCACAAATAGTAGCCCGGATATATACTGTAAACTTTCAGGATACGCCTATACCTGTACATGTAACGAGTAAGTATGCATGCATAATTACTAAGTGGTGCATTTTATGAAGTTATTTTTTGTGGCAGAAACATTCCACTGTGACAGTAAATGAACTAAACTGTCCATCTCTTAGTAACACACTACACATGACCAGCAGCACAGTTTGGATACTGATAATGAAACATCTTCAGGATCACATTCAGTTATTAACACACACTTTATATACTGTTATTTTACAGATGACCAATGGCACTTATTGGGTACAGATAATGAGACTATATCTGAATTAAAGTCAGGTATTGTTTATGACCAACTACATGCATACAAGGATATAATATGTACGTATGATATACTTTGTAGTTGAAACAGATCCCAAAGAACATACAATGCCTGATGATAATAAAGCTATTGCAGGTAAACAAGTTTAGAAATTCAAATGTGTATATGTGTACTATGTTATACACTAGGTCAGAAGCGAGTAAGATGTGGAGAATGTACAGGTTGTACTTCGTCAAATTGTACAATTTGCAAGTACTGCCGTGACAATCCAAAGTATGGTGGGCCAGGCAAGCTAAAGAAAGCATGCATTCAACAGAAATGCATCAAAATGCAAAAGAGATCTGATACAGAACTGTATACAAACCCTCAGATCCACTAGTATGTATACCAATAGATATACATACACACATATAAACACTGTATGCATCTTCATTATTGTTAGGTAATCATCAACAGACAGATATTCTAGTGAAGATGCGAACACTTTGGTATCCTTTAGTTAAAGAAGAAAATCACAGAAAATAATCTCTCCTTTTCCGTGTTTCCTTAAACCACCTGGCCTAACCGTACCAGACATGATGGCTAAAGATGACATGGTAAAGATATCTACAATAGATCCTGCTACTGGATACACAGTTGTGAAACCTTTTTTTACACAAGCAACAAAGAGAAGTTGATAGATTTTCGGGGGATGGCAACAACAGCTATTTCCTGCCATTTGTTATGCCATTTCAAGCACATGACCGCTTTATGACAATAGCACTAAGCAAATGAAAAGCCATAATTACGTATAAACGTATTGTATAATTTAGTTGCTTGGTGAAATAGCTAATGTTATAATTATTGATGTTCAACAAACTCTAACTTTATTCCACCAGTGGATGGACCATCTTTTAACAAGTTTTAGCAAGACATATTTAGTTGCTGATTACAATGGTGTTAGAGTGCCACGGCTTTACCACCAAATCACAGATGGAGAAATGTCCCACATCATCCAGGAATTATCAAGGCAGCTTATATAGTGCTTGGGGTCAAGCATGCATTACAGCTGGCATGACCTGTGGTAAACTATTCACGTGCAGCAGAACTGGGATTGGCAGCTGTTTAATGCACACTTGGTCCATTTGAGGTGACGTTCAATTTCAACTTTGCTATAGTTTTTTCTTTTTTTAAATTTATTTCCAATTGTTACTATATTTTGAAAATTTTGAAGACATTGTGAAGTTGGGCATAACCATGGTTTGTCGCAATGGATTGCAAAGGTCACTGGTCCATAATGTCTACAGGAGGAGCAGTACAAATTTTACACAAAGTGCTCACATGGTACAATATGATGTCGAGACAAGAAAAATGGTTTAAAAGATTTAAGTAGGGCATGCTCATAATATATAGTAATATGGAATGGATAACAAAAGCAAGTGAGAAATTAACACAATTTTGTGCTAATCTAATCATTGCTGTGATAATTTCTCTGTACTATTTACATATTTAATAATTTGTGTGACCTAATCTGTAGATCCAAAGATGCCTTTTACATTATCTAAAGCTAGCTGCATAATGAAACAGCAACCTTCCTCAAGCAGTCACAAAGCAAGGCGTGAAACAAGGAACTTAGAAAGCCAACAGGACAAAAGTACACTTTTATCCTTAATAGGTAATTGACACATGCTGAGTTTGCCTCTGTTGGTTTTGAGATGAAGGTCAGCTCGTACCACCACGCAATAAAGATCAAGCTGACTTTGGAGATCTTGATCTTCCTAGGAATATGTGTCCCACAGTTGTAAGCACTCCTTGGGATAGCATTTCCCTCGGCATTTCCAACCAGCTTCCCGTTAGCACATCAGTTAGTTCGTCATCGCGTGATGGATTTGGCCAAATACTTTGATATACGTAATAACCTCTGTTACTGGACTTCACTGAGAAGCAAATACAGTTGCTCTCGGCATCAAATATGGTTGTGTTGTCTATTCCGGAGCAGCATTGACTCATCTGAATCGTCTGGATCAGTTCCAAGCATTGACTCATCTGAATCAGTTCCAAGCTCGTGTTGAGAACATGTGTAGTTGTGGTTTTACATTTCAATCTCTAACTGATAGTCGGAATGCTTCAATTCTGGGTCTTACTTGTCGCCTTCTGGCTGGAGGTCGTGGTAATTTGCAAACCCTCTGTCCTAAGTTTAAGACTCCACTTAGATCATCTCAGAGGTTGCGTGGCTTTGATCCAGCCAGCCGTTTATGTTTCCAGAACCCATGCAACTTTAGACCGTTTTCGTCGCAGCTGGCAGGCAGCAGTTGTTGACCTATGGAATTCAATTCCACCAAATATTCTATTAGAAGGTCACACAAATGGATGGTGGACTGTTTTACAGAACATACAAAGATATATTATGACTCTACAATAACTATGTATATAGCTATGTGTTGTACTTTTCTACAGCGAGGTTTACAAAACATAAAAAAAAAATTTAAAATCACAGGAGATCAGAGAGAAGCACGCCTTTGCTAGCACGTCGTTAGATCGATAGCTACAAAAGTACTGCTACAACAACGCTACATGCACTGCACTATTGTTGATTTTACATCCTAGGCAAACCAGCTGTACTGTCTGCCTAGTAATTAATAATAAAGAACACTAGCTATCTATACACTTACTACACTACTTAGCTGATGAGTTGACACCTTTTCGTTTTATCCTTACCGAGATCCTTACGTTAAAAACTTTGGCAGTAAAAAACTTTGGCAAATATTATTTCAATCGCCAAAGTTTTTTCCACCAATTTTTTCAACAGAGGGCTTTCGTCACACTTTTTTACTGCCAAAGTTTTTTTACTATACGGTACGTTGTGGTCTTGCTTTATGGTTGGCTTTGGAGGTATATAAAAAGTGAAATCCATGCAATAGGAACCAAGTTGTATAACCAGTCATTCCATGGCCGCCATTTTTGATTTCACGACTTTTTTTTCACCTAGGTTTTTTGAAGGCCGCACTGTGTACTTTTAAATGCAGGATTTGATATGGCTGTATCAGCTTGAGGATACTTTGTAATCATACTTGTTCAACAATTACATTTATTGTGCTCAGCAGTGTGTTTTGGATGCTATACTGTGACCTTTAGGCTTACACAAGCCAGTCTATTTCAAAGTCTGTTTACCAGTCATCAATGAGTTTTAGTCACATTCTCAATATTTTGATGACATGTATGAGATGTTTTGAACACACAGATCACTTATCAGCAAACAATGCATACAATATCATTACATTATTAGTCTAAACTAACCAATAACCCTATTTTACAGGAATAGGGTTACTATAACACACGCAAGGAGGTGTCACCTAGGCAAGCACTGCAGGTCGATCTGCAATCACAGCCAAAGTGTTGAACGGGTTTGAACTGTGACTTGATCCATCTATGAGTAATTCACCTTTTTACTTTTGTGTTTCTTCTCAAAATTGTGGCTGCTGCTATGTTCCCACTTTGTGCATGCTACTGATAGCTCTGGAAGATCCTTTACAATCGCAGCAAAATGTCTGCTGAAGCTTGTACCATCATTGGAGATTCTTACATCTTGCGAGTTAATTCTGTACACTAATGTTTTTGATTGTGGGATTTTAATTCATCTCATTTTGACTCTTGATCTACTGTACAGCGATTTTGTGGCCTTGACCATTAATTTTGAGTTCACAGATCTCCTCCTTGACATGCAACACATTTGCAGAAAACTAGTATTGCATGGCTAGACCCTACCGTCCATGTGACACTTATCAATTGAAGATTGTAAGCAAGGATAGTACTATGGGAGTTTGACTCGACAAAGGAATCAACAGTGGACTTTCTCGTGAGCAATTCAAATTTTACTGTGTGGCAAGCAATATTTGTGACAACACTATGGAAGAAGGAACACTGCTAGGACAGTACAATGTACAAGTTGAAGCAGTAAGTGAACTGTTGCCATTCATATAACAAGCAGTAGCCACAACCAGTAGCCCTAATACAGACCTTCATCACTTGTGCTGCAAAGCCTTAACAAGAAATTTGTGGTCTAAAAGACTCGACGTGCCAAAATGTACGCATGCGCGTATGATCGTTCTTTAATTAGAGTGCAATGGTGAAGCACGTGGCGGGCTCTGGTTTTACTTCAACAGTGTCGAACTTTGATATTTAAATCACACCAGCTTATAATCTGCAACTGATAAGTACAGCGTGAAGAGTCTGGCCATGCTAGACTAGCAGAAAACACAAGTACCGTTTCACGTTTTTGAGAGCTAATACTTGTACTTTAAAAAAACAAAAATGACTAACGCTTCTCTCTGTTGTAGCGAAGGGGAGGTCAGGAGTGATCACTGATGCCGCCAGTATATATCAGCACTGAAACTAGTCTCGCCCCAGACACGAAACCTGCCTAAAAAATAGTACATCGAAGTAACCACACGTTGTTAAACTACCTTTCACTGTTGAGTGAGTGTCAACCTCCTCAGCACTTCTACATGCCACGAGGTACATCACTGTCGAAAACTGCTGCGGCGTGCGCAGAAAAGTTGTACGTTGTTTAGAATAATATATAGGGTGTGTATAGTCTCGTGCCCAGCCGGGCTCGCGCTAATGCGCAAACACTTCACCCGAATCGAAGCTTTTTACTACCGAAACAAGTCATAATCATCCAACTTTGGATGATTGTTCTAGTCATTCATCATCCAACCGGCTGTTCTTCATTTGTAGCTGGCTAATGCTGTGTAGCTAATGGGCAGAATACAGGGGGCATTGATTGATTGATTTTTTTCTTGCCCCAGGCTAGATGGACTTCCCTTGCCTACCACCCCCAGCACTGGTTGTCAAGTGCTGGATAGCTGGAGGGCATTGATTCTGATTGTTTGCACATTTATATAAAAATAATTTTATAGGCATGACTGGTATTTTTTTTATTACGGTATGCCAGGGTGGTTTTAAGGGATTTCCGAGGTTTTCAGAAACCCCTATGGGTTTGGCTTACTTCAGAGCAGTGTTGTGGAGCCATGACATTTTTCTGTGTGATCTGGACAGCCCTTCTGTGAGTTACTAGCCGTAAATTGTCTGAGCGGTGCACATGCATCCCAGTGCTGATTCACTGGACAGTAAAAGTTGTATTTTGCACAGCTTCCAGAGGCTTTGCTAGTGTGTGTGTGTATGGGTATGTGTGAGGCAGCATAGCCAAGTGGTTAGGGCATCAGCCTGGTAATCAAAAGGTCCCAGGTTTGATTCCCAGTTGAGCCACTTTGGTGTTGTTCACACATGTACTCATAACAGTTTTTACAAGTAAATTAATTTATGCCTAACATGTTTCATTTAATGAATATGTGTACACAATGCCACACACATTATATGTACTCATTGGTGTTGAATGTACATATTATAGATTATTTAATTATCAATTGTGTATGTTCTATTAAAGTTGTGACTGTTCTATTAGAGTATCTCAATCTTGCACAAAAATTCAAACCTATAATAATATACTTGTCTCAATTTCTTCACAGCGTACAGTTTATACATATAAAGTACATGTGCATGTAAACTATTGTCTAATTGTCTTCTATTTGAACTTTGGCTTTCTATACATCAAAACAGTGTGAGTGAACCAGTTTGTTTTTGGTATCAATATATCTGTAATTCAGGATTAGTTTTTGCCTATACTCTACAAACACAATTTATCAAGTGATTAGTACAGAAAGCAAATTACACACACATACATATTCCTGAGATCAATCTAGAGGCTCAGTTTGAAATTTACCATTTCATTTGCACTCCATAGCTACAGTTAGTGACTGGCCTTGCAAAATAAGGTTTAACAAGTAGCTACATAGGTTTAACTATTTTATTTATTCAGAGAATCATGTACAAAACAGCAATGAAAGTGTAGAGTGGGACATAGTGATTCTGATGGTTTACCAGTGACTTACACTGCATGGTAGCTCAAAGATTACTTATGTACAGAATTAGTTACCTATCTTAGTTACTTTTGTATGTGTACAAAAACAAACATAACTGCTATATCCAAGAAACATCTATATTATATATATCTAATCCAAAACAGCCAAGCTGTAAAAAAGTGTGCGGCCCTCAGAAAGGCTATGGTGAAAAAAGATGTGAAATCCAAGGTGGCGGCCAAGAAATGGCTGTGATGGTAGGTTAATGGTAAAAATTTTTAATAACGACAATTCAGGTGAATTTTTGTGCCGCTTCACAAAATTTACCTGAATTGTCATTATTAAAATTTTTACCATTAACCTACCATCACAGCCATTTCTTGGCCGCCACCTTGGATTTCACATCTTTTTTCACCATAGCCTTTCTGAGGGCCACACACTTTTTTACAGCTTGGCTGTTTTGGATTAGATTTCATTTCTTTTTGTATTTGTATACCCCAAAGCCAGCCCATAGGCCAGCTTTGGGACTTTTTTAACCTATGTTTTTTTTCTTTACTACAGGAAGAAGAAAAGATGAAGTAGATGTACTTTAAATATTTTATCAGTAAATGTACAAATTATATATATATATAAAACATATGTGACCGGATTTGCGAAAAGGGGCCTTCCACACACATCCAATTTGCCAACTTTGACAATTGATAACTTCAGATTGGAAAGAGCTATTGCCTTGAAATTTGGGCAGTGGTGATTTCTTTGCAGCTGAACTCTCTACATGATGGTTTCTTTGTAGCTGATCTTTCTACAGGGTGATTTGTTTGTAGCTGAACTATCTACAAGGTAATTTCTTCTAGCTGATCTCTCTACAGGGTGATTTGTTTGTAGCTGAATTCTGTACAGGTGATTTGTTTGCAGCTGAGCTCTTTAAAGAATGGTTTCTTTGTAGCTGAACTCTCTACAAGATAACTTTTCTAGCTGATGTCTCTACAAGGTGACTAGTTTGTAGCTGAACTCTCTACATGGTGATTTCTTTGTAACTGAACTTTCTACAAGGTGACTTCTTCTAGCTGATCTTTCAATAGGGTGATTTGTTTGTAGCTTCACTCTCTACAAGGTAACTTCTTCTAACTGATCTCTCTACAGGGAGATTTGTTTGTAGCTGAACTCTCTACAGGTGATTTGTTTGAAGCTGAACTTTCTAAATGATGGTTTCTTTGTAGCTGAACTCTCTACAAGTTAACTTCTTCTAGCTGATCTCTCTACAGGGTGATTTGTTTGTAGCTGAATTCTGTACAGATGATTTGTTTGCAGTTGAGCTCTTTACAGAATGGTTTCTTTGTAGCTGAACTCTCTAAAAGGTAACTTCTTCTAACTGATCTTTCTACAGGGCAATTTGTTTGTGGCTGAATTTTGTACAGGGTGATTTCTTTGCAGCTGAACTCTCTACTTGGTGGTTTCTTTGTAGCTGAACTATGTACAAGGTAATTTCTTCTAGCTGACCTCTCTACAGGGTGATTTGTTTGTAACTGAATTCTGTACAGGTGATTTGTTTGCAGCTGAGCTCTAAACAGAATGGTTTCTTTGTAGCTGAACTCTCTACAAGGTAACTTTTCTAGCTGATGTCTCTACAAGGTGACTAGTTTGTAGCTGAACTCTCTACATGGTGGTTTCTTTGTAACTGAACTTTCTACAAGGTGACTTCTTCTAGCTGATCTTTCTACAGGGTGATTTGTTTGTAGCTGAACTCTCCACAAGGTAACTTCTTCTAGCTGATCTCTCTACAGGGCAATTTGTTTGTAGCTGAACTCTCTACAGGTGATTTGTTTCAAGCTGAACTCTCTACTTGGTGGTTTCTTTGTAGCTGAACTATGTACAAGGTAATTTCTTCTAGCTGACCTCTTTACAGGGTGATTTGTTTGTAACTGAATTCTGTACAGGTGATTTGTTTGCAGCTGAGCTCTAAACGGAATGGTTTCTTTGTAGCTGAACTCTCTACAAGGTGACTAGTTTGTAGCTGAACTCTCTACATGGTGGTTTCTTTGTAACTGAACTTTCTACAAGGTGACTTCTTTTAGCTGATCTTTCTACAGGGTGATTTGTTTGTAGCTGAACTCTCTACAAGGTAACTTCTTCTAGCTGATCTCTCTACAGGGCAATTTGTTTGTAGCTGAACTCTCTACAGGTGATTTGTTTGAAGCTGAACTCTCTAAATGATGGTTTCTTTGTAGCTGAACTCTCTACAAGTTAACTTCTTCTAGCTGATCTCTCTACAGGGTGATTTGTTTGTAGCTGAATTCTGTACAGATGATTTGTTTGCAGCTGAGCTCTTTAAATAATGGTTTCTTTGTAGCTGAACTATCTACAAGATAACTTCTTCTAGCTGATCTCTCTACATGGTGATTTGTTTGTAGCTGAATTCTGTACAGGTGATTTGTTTGCAGCTGAGCTCTTTAAAGAATGGTTTCTTTGTAGCTGAACTCTCTACAAGGTAACTTCTTCTAGCTGATGTCTCTACAAGGTCACTAGTTTGTAGCTGAGCTCTCTACATGGTGGTTTTTTTGTAACTGAACTCTCTACAAGGTGACCTCTTCTAGCTGATCTTTCTACAGGGTGATTTGTTTGAAGCTGAACTCTCTACAAGGTAACTTCTTCTAGCTGATTTCTCTACAGGGAGATTTGTTTGTAGCTGAACTCTCTACATGATGGTTTCTTTGTAGCTGAACTCTCTGCAAGGTAACTTCTTCTATTGATCTTTTCACACGGCGATTTGTTTGTAGCTGAACTCTCTACATGGTGGTTTCTTTGTAGCTGAACTCTACAAGGTGATTTTTTCTAGCTGAACTATCTCTTTCCATAGTTGCATGAACTCCCTACAAGGTAACTTCTTCTAGCTGATCTCTCTACAGGGTGACTTGTGTGTAGCTGATCTCTATACAGGTTTCTTATTTCTAGCTGATCTCTTGAATTCTCTTCAGGGTGACTGCTCTATTAGGATGACTGCTCTATTAGAGTATCTCGATCTCGCACTTGCTGCACCAAGTTGGATTTCGTGTTATAACTCCGTGGCTTTAAGTCTGATTCTTCTACACCATTGATTAGCCTTTCTAAGATGATTACTCCATCTGTATAACGATTTTCAAAGCATTACCCCAAGCGGTTTATCTGGTAGGCGTGGCAAGCAGTCGTTTTTTTATTAGCTAATCTCTATTGCGTAATTGTTACACACTGTTGGTTTTTTCGTTGTATCTTCCTGTTTTTTAACTCGATTTCTTTCAAACCACAAAAGGTTTGAGGTTCAATAGTTAACCTATGCACCCACCAATTTTCAGCTTCTTCCCATACGCGGCTTACCCTGTAGGCGTGACAACATATTGGTGTTATTTTTCGTGAATAATCGCTCATAACTCTTTGCCTGTTTATCGTATTCCAGCCAAAGTTGGTACCGAGATGCGCCTTTATATCCCCCTTCTGTGTGCCAAATTTCAAGGCAATCGGATATGGCGTTCGCGTTTTATAGCAGTTTTTGTAAGTGTGCGACAAGAAAAAGAAAAATAAGAAGAAAAAAAAAACGAAGAAACTGAGCCAATTTTTGAAGTCGCATATCTCGGGAATGCGCGAAGCGATTTCGCTCAAATTTGGAATGTAGAGTGCTGCAGTTGGGGGACATGTCCACAGCAAAAATCGTCTTGTTTCATCAAGGAATCACAGAGCTACGGAGGTGCGAAAATTGCGTTTTCTTTCTTCCTGTCAATATACTCACTGGTGTTACGCGCCGGCTTCTTGGGCCGCACGACACACTACCGTGTGTCTTGATATCGCTAGTCAGATCCCAATTAATGTTTTGTTCATCACTATGGAAACCATATTTATTAAAAGATATCAGACAACTAGAACAGCTTCAGCGTCGCACAACGAAGTACATATTGAATGACTATACCAGCAACTATAAATCTCGATTACTTGAGCTCAAAATTTTACCTTTAATGTATGTTTTGGACATGTGTGACATAATGTTTTTTATCAAAAGCCTTAAAGCCCCTACAAATGCATTTAATGTCACTGACTATAATAAATTTACTTCAGGAAACACATGATCAGGATCTAGCTATAAACTGCAACACATAAGAAATACTAATATTTCAAGCAGCAACTTCTATTTCAACAGACTCCCTCATATATGGAATGTTTTACCAATAATAAATTACAATCTTAGCCTACCTACTATCAAGTACAAACTTACAAACTTTTTATTGAATCATTTTGAACTAAATTTTGATCCTGACAATGCATGCACTTTTCTTTTGTTTGTTGTAATTGTAATAAGTCCCCCAAACCTCCCAACTTTGATCACCTGTAACCCTTGCTTTAAATGAGTATTATATAATATAAGTAACTATAACTAATCTTAATAACTCACTCCTGGCCACTGGCACTGGATGCCAGTGGACCTTCAGCATACACTAGATTTTAAGGACTACTAATGTTTATACTGTACGTATCTTGTTGTATGTATGCTGATTCCACTATTTTATAATGTACATCAAGCAACAGTTAGCAAAAACTTTCAGGATGGGGGTATACTGGTTTCTTTGTCCCCTCTAATCAAACCCCTATCAATGATTTAGTTTTTTGTTGTACATGAGCAGAACTCACAATAGGCTTATGCCTTTTTCCCAGTATAATCAGAGCAAAACTCATGTACTGATACTGACTGATACCAACTCTGTATTTACTCATCCATCTTGGAATTAGCCTGAGGCTATATAGATTACTAGTTACAGCACAAAAAGATGTCTTGCATGTGAAGTGTAAACTCCTTCCTGAATTATATTGGTTAATTTGGAATAATTATGTTCTGTATAATATAGATAATAATTCATATTATATATTAAGTGTTATCTGATTAGGGACCTGTAAGAATGCTAGGCCTGTAAATACAGGGACATGTATCTACATAAAATTGTGAAGAGTGCACAAAAAAATCCCAGACAAAGTGTTGACTTGATCCCCCCGCTACATGTAATCTATAGGCATGCACCAAGGGAACCACAACAGCCGGGATCTTCTGCACTCAATAATTATCAAATAGAATTTTGAAGTTAGCTATTTACTGATTCACTCATTATTCCAAGTATTTATTAATCTTATGGAAAAGAAATTACTTCAAACAGTTCTTTGGGTATGCAGCTTGAGATTGTGTTCTCTTGATACACTGACAACTTCCTAAAACACTTCAGGCTAACATTGCCATGTAAAATATTGTAAACTATCAACCTATCTGTATGATGTCTTCAATAACATAGTGAAGGAAGATTTAGAGCACTTTGACGATCGTCATATTCTAAATTAAAGTTCACGTGGAAGATACTTCACAAAGCCAGCCAGACATTAACAAAACTTTATTGTGGGTTCACCAGGAGCCATGGTATAACAAATAATGGTTAAATATGGAAAAGTCATATCACCGATGGATACTACTTACGAAATAACTCACATTTTGTTCTGTTTTATTGATTCCTATTCTGTTTTAATGTTTTAAAGAGCAATATTTGTGTAAAATTTATTCAAGTTATAACTTTAAAGGTGATTGGATGAATTTTGGTACAGGTGCATGATCAATGTACCGCAATGTCACTAAGAGCATTAAATCACCATCAGTATTGTATACTTTCCATTTATGGCAGTAGCAATTCTTAGCATAGACTCACAATAGACTGCATGTACAGCTATATTAAATGGGGAATATTATAAGTCACTCTTCTCCTTGCTCTACAGGCTCATCATCACCAAACTCTCCTTCATCGCCAACCTGAGCTGCCATTGTTGTCTGATTTGTGCTCCAATTTCTCTGCTTGGAACTACAGCCTCCTCTCAATGCAGCTCTTCCATTATGAGCTATGTATGGCAATACAATTAATTAACAATCATACAGTTTGGTGATAACTATATGCCTTATATATGAAGTCAAATATTTTGTGTATATGAGGAATCACAAGAATACCTGGTAGCTATCACTCTAATTGCTAATAGCTATACTTGTGGAATCCCAATTTGTATTCCCTGGAAACATACTTCAACTCTTTTAGCTACTAGATCAGGGATTATGAAACAAGAAAGGTTTGCTGGGTGGTAATGTAAACCACAAATTCCTATTTTGATTTTGACTGTCTGTCTAAAATATTTAGTTACATGCTCCAAATAGGGATTTGTAGTTGACATTACCACCTAGGCATGAGGCTATTATGCTCCGCATTGTGCTTTTGAGTAGTGCTCAAAAAATCACCTACGTATTATACTTTTGAGAATTGCCCATTATTCCCGATATTATGCCATCATAATTCGCTAATGATGCTAATTTATAGCTTCACAGTCTTCAATTCTTTAGCTAGTTGCTGCATTTCAATGTGACTGCTTTATTAGAGTGAATAATATTCAGTGACTGTTCTATTAGAGTGAATAATATTCAGTGACTGTTCTATTAGAGTTTTTGACTTCTCTATTAGAGTATATCAATTTTTGTCACTGCATGGATTCAGCTAGAAACTCTTTTTAAATACACTTATCAAACTTGCTATGCCTAAAACATACAAGATCTTAGACTGTACCAAAGATATTTTATTTTTATTTATTAATGCTTTACAGCACAAGTGCTGAAGGTCTGTAGGACACCTGGTCCTACAGCCTGCTCAAAGACCTTAGCTACTTAGACTTTAACTACTTAAGGTGTGTTTGAAAAGTTGGAGAATATAAGTTGGAGAATATTAAACTCATAGGTTTAAATAAGCAAGGTTTTATACTTTATGCACCTATATTACACAACATATCCTTCCATTTCCTATCCATGTTGTGATCCTTCTAAACTAGTTAATTAACATACACTAATCTATAGACCTATCTCATTGCATCCATAAATTGTATAGCAATATAGAAGCTTTATAGAGTTGTGACAACAGTCAATTCATCTTAGTGTAGCAATGCACTTATGCCACAGTCATTGTTATAGCCACCATTGTGACTTTTCCATCTGTTGTTTTCCTTTGTCGTCAGTGATAATTGACCAGTAAATGCCTTTGCCCGTCTGTTGAAGTATTTTATTTCCATACGATCTCACACTATAGCTGTCTGGCTACAATACTACTGTACACGATACTACAATTAATGGCTTGCTCACAAGAGTTGCTTACCAATGCAGAAGAATTATTGTCTTTTATAATTACAGTTCATGGTATCAAGTTTTATCCTAGCTTGGCAGATCTGATAGCAAGTATAAAGTTCTAGTTGTTGATTTGCTTCAGGAGAAATGCAGTGAACATGATCCAAATGCAATCATTGTTATGACAAGATCTAATGAGCCTAAAATTCTTGGACATCTAGAAAGTGTTAAAGAATGCACTTTTAAGTATATGTGTTTATAAATATATGTATGAAGTGTGACATTTTATAGGAACACATATTTATGCAGAAATCTTTATTTCATTGGCTGTAATTATATGCACTTGTGATTGTTTTTATATGTTTTCATGTATTAGGTAATTTATATTGTAAGTCTTCTGGTGTAAAGTATTAATTTAACTGTTCTTTTTGTATTGTTCTATTGTTACTGTACCCAGTGTATTAGTTGTGTATTCTATTGATTAAAACTATTGTTGCTAGTGTTGTTGCTAGTGTTGTTGTCAGTGTTGTTGTTAGTGTTGTTGTCAGTGTTGTTGCTAGTGTTGTTGTCAGTGTTGTTGCTAGTGTTGTTGTCAGTGTTATTGCTAGTGTTGTTGTCAGTGTTGTTGCTAGTGTTGTTGTCAGTGTTGTTGCTAGTGTTGTTGTCAGTGTGTAAACTCTAACAGAAAGAAGTTCTGCAACTGCAGTTATTTGGATTTTACAGCTTCGTGATGTCAAAGTACATAAAAGGTCATACCTATAAACTGAACGTATATATAATATTCCATAGAATTTAGGAAATACATATTCTCTTTATATCTGCAGCATTTGTATAGGATCAGAATATTAGGGGTTCTAGATAACAAGAATATAATTTAGTTGAATAAATGCGCCACTATATATATCATACACATTGTAGGTGCATGATGATGTGACTTGGACTCAATAAACTTCATGTAACTATATAAGTGTACTCTTATAAGTAGCTAACAAACTAGTTGAGTAGCAATAATATTGCAGTGTCAGTAGCCATACTACGTGGCATTAGATTAGAGATGACTGATAGTACAACTATCACTATCACAATTAATTTTGATAGTAACTTTTATATCACGATAGTTACTAGCAGTTATTAAAGACACTCAACTTCACGAATACAACATATGAATACTCCAATAACGTACACACCACACATCTGCTTATCTAACACTCCACTAAAAATTGCTATGTGTCTGTATTGCAGTTGTTATCTCTGTTGTCCATGTTGACGCTACTAGTCATTTTACAGTTTTCTGAACTTCAATGCTATTATGTTTGCTTTTGTTATCCATATTTTTGACTAAGCACAGGTATGGATAAGTAATCGTGATATACTATCACGATAATTGATTGATCACCACTATCGCTCAGCTCTACATGACATTTTATGAAGGAGGTCCAACAATGTTTACTTTAATTAACTTGGAACTCTCTTGACCTAAACCACTACGTAATTTTATTTCAATAATTATTGAAATTAGTGTAAGCCTTATGTCAGCATGTGAATTGCCTCAGTGTATTGACCACTCTTTGGCTATCAGTGTCTGTATGTATATCTTAATCAGTCGAACTTCATAAACGACTGAAGTATTCAGTCGTTTATGAAGTTGGAGCTCGAGTTGGACTTGCTGCAATGGAGAAGAAAGCAACTGCGGATGATTTTCCTGCACACCCAGTTCAACAGTGCCACGTGTTGGAAAGTCTCCTTGGCAGTAGCGACAGTGAAGATTGGCCTGACTGCGAAGAAAACGAACCAGAAGTAGCAGAAATAGTCCGAGAAGCCAAGAAGACTACGCGGAAAACGTCAGTCAGCCAAGAAGCAGATCATGGAGTACACGTATCAAGTGCACAAGAAACAGATCTAACACTGTTGGGCATACAGCCAGTCAGCCAAGAAGCAGATCATGGAGCACACAGATCAAGTGCACAAGAAACAGATGTAACATGGAGCACAAGAAAAGCTTATACACAGCTTTTTATGAAGTTGTCGAAAGTATCCGACCAATTGCAAAGTAATAGGATTCTAGACATCGGAAAGTTTGAGCATTACTTCGGCGAATGTGATGAACAGCTTGGCCACAAACTGTACGTGAACCTGTTTAGCAATGTAGAATACTGCAGAATATTTTAATCAATAAGACATCTTTCATCATTTTTAAGGGAATTGTGCAATCTGCAGATTTTCCTATTGTTAAATCTTTATAATCACCTCAAAATGCTAGCATAATTCCTGATTCCCACACATACCTATTATGTTCAAAATTATGCTGGCATAATCGCCGCATCCCTATCCACAAAAACATTATTGGAGCAGTATAATTCTATTAAAGAGAAACACCCTGGCTAGTTTCTATGCATGCACCTTATACAATTGTATTATTGCTAATTTTCTAGATGTTACAACGATATATGTGATGCAGCTGCTGGAAGCAATTCTGTGCCAGAGGGGGAGAGGAAAGACATCACTATTACATGTTTTTGAGGTAATTTAATTGCTAAAGTCAAGGCTTTAATGTGATTGCACCATTTTTGATATTATATCGTAGTGTCATGTGTTCTGCAATTACTGAATTATTGTTACAATTTTATGTTGTCTACATATAGGGTGAGCAGATCAATATTGAAGAAAGTTTGGAGAAGGTGGATATGGATGCACCATTCATTGCTGCATTTGGACCCAGCAAATCAACTGTCTGCAAAATAAAACTAGCTATTGAAAAGGAGAATGTGATGAATATGCCTGATACCATCACAGCTGTGAATTGCAGCATATTATGTCTTCAACATTTCGTATTCGTCAGGCATCTCCACTTTGATGAATTTATTAGAGGCTTTCTTATACTTGTGGTTTTAGGTATGAATTGAAATATGTTTTATAGTATCACACTTCAAAAAGTTAAAGTACGTATATTTTACTTTGGATATATATGTACATGTGTGTATTGCTAGCTACTTCAATTCATGAATATTTTACAAAGTTAATGATAAAGATACTAGTGCTCTCCTGACATTAGGTAGTGTTACTATGACACCTGTCAAGATTTGACACCCAACAAAAGGTGTCCACTGTGCACAAGCAAATTACACCTCAAAAAAGTGTCACCTCAACTACTGAGTATAACAAAATTGATCAAGATTTAAAAGACCTTAAACACCACTGCAAGTGCAATATGAATATCAATCAAGGTGATTTCCAGTTAATAGATACTTAACCCTTTATTACCAAAGTTTTTTTTACAAAACTGCAAGTGTGAAAACTTTTATGGCTTGTGTGAACTGCGTGCGATACAAGTGGACCCCACCCATTAATTAACCCATCAAGCTATATACCGTTTGATAGCCATCTCTCTCTTCTACCAACACATCTAGAATACTTACAGATTACACACACAACTCACGCGCTATGAAGCGAAGAAAGCGTATCTTCTCCGTATTGCCATGGTATTGAAAGATGGGCGCCGCCATCTTACTAATCAATGCGATGACATCACACTATTTATTTTTAGAATCCTTATCACGTGAGGAATGGAGTAATTCTAACTAAAGCCTCCTAGTAGCAGGGAGAAGGCGAACATCGAGTTTTAAACAGGTATGATTGTTTTGTATACGCTATTTTATATTGCCAAGCGCCATAACTTGCCCATGCTTCTTCCTATCATTAGACGCGCCCGGTCCTTCTGAGCAGTTTGGTAGCAATTTCAGCTTTGTAGCCCCTAGGAAAAAGGAGTTATGGTTCTGTTTATAAAGGGCACTTGTTATGGCAATATATTAGCCATTTGATAATAAAGAGTTAATTGCCGTACAAGGTGTATGTTTACAATCATACCAATCATTTGAGCTATTCTAGCACAAAACTAACCAAAATATCTAAATTGGCGACTATGGATGAGAGCAAAGAATTGGTGAATTACTGTGACCACAAAAATTGCCATGAAGTTTTCTTGCCTTTTTTCCACTCAAATGAAGTCTGCACGGCTCATCTTGACAAAAATAATATTCCGCTCTCATCAAAAGCTCGTACCCAGTTGAGTGACTTAAAGGAGCATTCTGATTGTGCAGGAAAAGGGGATGGATTTCAGCTCAAGCACAATAATAAGCTTGTCCGTGATCTGATTGCTCAGAAATATGGAAAAACACTTACATTAAAAGACATTCAAAATGTGAAAAAGAACAAGAATGTGGCTTCTATTGGTAGATCTATGAAATTATAAACTTTGATTATAAGCAGATTTCAACTAGAAATTTCATTCATAAAGCAGAAATTAAAGTGAAGTGATCAGCAAAGGTAGCAGTGGTTCAGTGGTTAAGGATGCAGGTGTTAGGTATGGAGGTCCCTGGTTCGAACTCTGGTAAGTTTTTTTTTTGATATTTTTGCACACCTTTTTCACTCCGCGGTGACTGTTCCATTAAAGTATCTCGATCCCGTGATTTTACAATTGCTTGTTTTTTGCTTTATATCTTTGTCGCTGTAACTCTACTGCTATTGAAACTATCAAAAGGCACTGCTACGATGATCAGCCTATCTACATACCAATTTTCAAGTTATTTCTATTATACTTGGTTTACCCTGTAGCTGTGATAAAAGTTTGATCTTTTTTTATGCGAATAAATGCTCATAACTCCTTGAATATTCCTCAGATTCACAACAAACTTGGTACGTGAATCCATCGTTACACGTTCTTCATTTGTGCCAAAGATCGAGGCAATTGAGTTATACGTTTGCATTTTATAGCAATTTTGCTAAGTGTGGGAAAAGAAATTGTTTGCATTTTATAGCAATTTTGCTAAGTGTGCGAAAAGAAATCGAAGAAAAAAGTAAAGAAAAGTTTCTTCTTATGCCGTACCCCCCCGGAAGGCATAAGAAGAGAAAAGCAAAGAAATTAAAACGAAACTTTGAACGCCTATATCTCGCAAACGGCTGTTGCAAATTTAATTCCCTACCCGGGGACAGCTACAATGCAAAAATGGTGTGCTTCGGAAGGGGCCATGGAGCTATGCATGCATGAAAAAGCTGTTTTCTTTCTTCCTGTCAATATACTTACAGTGTGGTTGCCGGCATTCTTGGCCACATGACACACTACCATGTGTCTTGATACATATTTTTAACCTGCCATCAGTCAAAATTTTGATAGCCTAACGTGTTGTTATTCGCTCTGGTAGGGCCTATCATGCACAATAAAGTTGGTAAACACAAAGAGAGAGACAACTTCTTTTTTGAGTTAATAGGACAAATTTCACTACTATACAGGTGCCATCTTCCTGGTTAGCTAACACAACATTGAGAGAGTTCAGGTATACAATGGCTTATAACACACCAGAACCAAAACAACAAAGCATCCTTTACGTTTCAAAACTCTGGATAAAACACCACGAGTAGACAGAATTTCGAAGACATTGTGAAGTAAATTACAATTGATTTGTAATCTATCACTTTGTTCATAGTATACAAAGTTGAATATCTTACGTGATGAGACTGGCATTACAGGTAGAGTATACTACATTATTGTACTGTTTGATAACACACCAGTAACATAGCTAGCCAGACATCAACTCTCAAGGTCACACAATTCAGTGACCTTTACAAGAGTTGATACCCAGGACTATGTTAGTGACACATATTAGTCTATTGACTGTGAAAGGCTAGTTGTCACCCTCAAAATCACTCTGTGTCTGAATGACTCTGATGGTGAACACTAGGACCATAGTCATGGTTGTGAACAAACTTGTACATGTTAATTGAAATTAATATTATAAAACTGTTTAGTAGATTACGTTATTGCTGAAGGTTACTACTTCAAGTGTAGTTAGCTTCTTTGTAAATTTTAGTAAATTGGTACCCACATAATATGCAGAGTAAGTATAACATGTTTGCATTACACCAAACAAAATATCAACAAGTGCAGTGAACATCCCAGCATGTGTCCTGATGTGACTGGTTATTGTTCTTGCAAATATTGCCCTAAAGGTACACTCCGAAGAGTAGTAAACAGTATTGGAATAAAGTACAGGCTAATGGAATCCTATTTGCCAAAGTACTGCAAATAAGGGGAGAATGTGAGCTTTGTTAAAATGGCCAGAAAACAAGAGAAAATTAATAGTGACAGGGTAAATCCTTTCTCAACAATTGTGTCCTTTTCAGCCACGGACATTTAGGTTAATAGGCAGTGCAGGTGCTTTATTAGTTGGAACCTACCAGCTAGATGGTGATGATGTGTACACCTTCAGTAGAAACAAGATATGCATTTTCAGTCACCATTCCAAGCATATCATTGGTAGATGCCTTGTTTGCTAATAAAGACTATAAAGGGAACCTCCAGTATGGTTCTTCATACAGTCATTTCCACTCCTGTGCATTATTATCTGTGTGTGATTACTATTGTAGGTGCTAGCAATATAAATGGCTATCAACTCCTGTAGCTGTTTATCTTGTGTGATTAAGTGGCAATGGGGACAGTAAAAGGGATCTTCACTTTCCTGTAGTATTTTGAATAGAGCTTGAGTAGTCCAGCACATTGCCGGTGGATCCAAGAGTTACAAGTACCTTCACAGAAAATTACTTCCTGACCATCTATATCATCAGTGGTATCTATTATGCTGTCTAAACAGAACGGACAGATTGTTCTCTACCTAGTAACTGGAACAAGTGCAAGCCTAGTCTAAACATGATGGCCCCGTTGGTTGGAGTATTTTGACTGCAGTACATATCAAAGGATCATCCCACACCAGTCGGTAGATATTCAGAATCTCCCAAAGCATGTTTAACATGTTTACAGTCTCGTGGCTGTACTGTCAACATGAGTGGATAGTGCAGTAACGCTCGATGAAGCACACGAGATGTGTATAAATAAAGACCTTTAAACTGCTATTGTGTACCAGCAGCACCCCACTAATGGTTACAATATTTTTTTCAGTAATAGAATTACCAACAACATTACAGATACCATAGCAAAAAGAAGAAAACAATATATACAATGTGCGCAGCCATTAAGACCATTAACCAACAACAGAGGAATACTCTATGTATTTACAGGACAACTGCCTGATTATAATAAAGCTATTGCAGGTAAACAAGTTTAGAAATTCAAATGTGTATACGTGTACTATGTTATACACTAGGTCAGAAGCGAGTAAGATATGGAGAATGTACAGGTTGTACTTCGTCAAATTGTACAATTTGCAAGTACTGCTGTGATAATCTAAAGTATGGTGGGCCAGGCAAGCTAAAGAAAGCATGCATTCAACAGAAATACATCAAAATGCAAAAGAGATCTGAACAAACCCTCAGATCCACTAGTATGTATACCAATAGATATACATACATATATAAACACTGTCTGTATGCATCTTCATTATTGTTAGGTAATCATCAACAGACAGATATTCTAGCGAAGATGCTACGAAGGTATGTCCAAGTACAAACCCTTCAGTATTCTCTATTTAAAGAAAAAAATCACAGAACTTTTCCGTGTTTCCTTAACCACCTGGCCTAACCGCACCAGACATGATGGCTAAAGATGACATGGTAAAGATATCTACAATAGATCCTGCTACTGGATACACAGTTGTGAAACCTTTGTTTATGCAAGCAACAAAGAGAAGTTGATAGAGGTTTGGGAGACAGCAACTGCTTGTTCAGAGCACTGTCAAAAACCATCACTGGAGTAGAGGAGTGCCTTTACATGATGTACCTTGACTTTAGTAGTTTACAACAGCTATTTATAATCACCTGTGGAAAAAGGGTCCAACCACACAAGACTATTATATATAAGACTGCTATAAGACTACTAACAAATGCCCTAAACCCTCAATGTTATGGTGCTCATTTTTCAAAAATTTTCTGGGAGCCAACTGGGTGCTTATGGCACAATATACTACCAGGTTGTTAATGATGTGTGATTGTGCATTCGTTTTCTTCTTTTGTGTGCAGGTATAATGATTTTGGTTTCATAATATATTATGCAGATGATGCCAGTATACATCAGTGTCTGGGGTTGGCCAGTGTGGCCACTGTAAGTACCCACTGGCTATGGTTGTGTTATCACTCCACCCATCTAAGGTGCTAAATAAATTTTTAAAGATAACTTGTCATTTACGTGTAATATGTTATAAGGAGGAAATGCAGCCCAGTCTGCAGCTAATTTAAAGCAATGGCTGGAAAGTATAATTTGTGGTATGTCTACTAATAATCCAATCGTCACTGGACCTGCTGGGACAAAAGAGCCCAGATTATTTCACCAATACTGCTTGGTGACTTTCAACAGATAACAGGTCTACTGTCTCAAGGCACAAGACAGTGGAGCTTGGATTGTGTTGCAAACAACTGTTTCTGCAGTCGTCTGTTCTATGGTATCGGGAGCAGACAGGGAACGCTGACAATGAGTTACCAAGTTATGGGGCCATTTATGTAGGCAATATTATCTATATATTTGTACATGATTAATAATTACATTAATTGTGTATTGTATTGCAATTGTATTATTTTAGTGTATCGTGTATTGTATTAAATTTTATTGTATTGCACTATATTCAACCATTTACTCAACCTTAAATTATTTAAAAGAAAAATTTACCTTCACTAACCGCTGATAGATTTCATGCTTATTATTGCTATTATAACTTGGGATGGGGCTAAAGATTACCTGATGCTGCATGCCAAAGTGCTAAAAGACTTGCTCCTATAGAGGTGCGTACATCTTGTGAAAAAAAATTTTTTAGCAGTCACTCGTTTTAGTGATATGTTTACACCTCCATGACATATGGGATTATTCACAATATTTTAAGACATATCTACTGATAAATCAACCATTTTACTACTTCATTACTTTTTAAATACAAAAGTTTATTGTTCAGGAGGGTAGCCAATGCCTTGGGACACTCATACACCATCTGAGAAATCCATTAAATATTAAGGAATCCTAAATCATGAAAAATTAAGTTTTTAAATTTGCGCGAACTCATTATCTTGCTCATTATGACTAGGGACATATCAGCAACATGTTGTGAAGGTCTGGGCCAAGAAGTAGAATTCAAAACACCTAAATATTGGGACTCTCTGGGTATTTTGCATGGGCGTCGGCAACCCCTCGATTATTTATCAACTTTAAAGAAATATAACTCAGACCATACCAAGGACATGGGATACAGAAATAATGCACTAATCAATTAATCCCCATGGTGGCAGTGGGTGGAGGAGAATGGGGATTTGACCAAGGGAAAACTAAACAACCCACAATTTGGCAGGTGCTGAGGTACCAGAACTGAGCCTTTGTGACACCTTATCTCGAGCTGGACAGCTGATGCATCACGTGATTACAAGTATTTTCGATGGCATGCATGTCACAAGATTTGCATTTTGAATATTGGCGGAGTGACATATCAGCAATATGCAACGAGTTCAAGGTTTCCTGTGAGGCAGAAGTGTTGCTGTCACGTTGTCGATGAATTGGGTTGCCAGCCAGTAGTAACAACAGGCTTAACTTGGCAAACTGCTTGTGATAGCTACAGATTTTCCCGGACTGTCTGTATTTCTTCTACACCAGTAAAGATGATTGGTGGACCAATAGAATTGAAGCTGCTTGAGTAAGATAATGTTGATCATAAATTTGACGTCAATGTAATAATTATGGTGTGCTAGGCTTGTCGTGTTGGGTGGTCGGTGACAAATCGCATGATGCAGCACTTTCCCTTCTGCTTCTAAGCGCTACTTAGACTACTGTGATTAAAGGAAACCAGTGCCAATTGAAATAATGACACTAGATTGTTAGTTTGTATTACCTTGGCCTGAGTACTACTGATTGAAACATATGCAAGACATGTTGGTGTATTTTGAATTGCTTTTTCCCCACACAGAAGGTCGGAGGAAGATATACACATAGACAGACGGCCATGCATGATTTTCGCTTATCCCCAAGTAGGTGGTCATACCAGACATTAAAAGGCTCCGTACCTGAGTATCTATGGTCATGCTGTATTGACATGTAAGTAATCATGTTGGTGTGTTTCACCTTGTGTCCAAACAGATTAAAGAAGATAGACACCATGCAATACTGACATGTAAGTAATGATGTTGGTGCGTTTTATATTGAATCACATTGTGTCCAAACAGATTAAAGAAGATAGACAGCCATGCAATACTGACATGTAAGTAATGATGTTGGTGTGTTTTATATTGAATTACCTTATCCCCAAACTGATTGTCAATAAATGAAACCAAAATTTTAAAATTGTGAAACAGATGGTCAGCGCTAATATACAATCATCTTGTTCCCCAAAAGACAGTCATGCAGTATTGAGCAAGCTTTACTGAGAGGACCAACTTTATTTCTAGACCACTGCTTTCAGCTAGTTCACAAAGCCAAAAGCAGTATGCTATATTGGTATACTTTAAATTAGCTAGATAGTCTAGCTCAACTGAGGTCAAGGAGGATATGCTGAAAAAATGGTTTACTTAAGTGTGCATGCATTCTATTTAATACACTTATCTTGTGCAAGTAAACATCTTGTAAAGTGTTAGCATTGCTAGTACCCTTAGGTACAAAATCAAAACATAGCCAGCTGGCCTCCTTATTGACAAATAACACTAACTTTATTCCATGTAGGGACTCTAATAAATTCAGTCATGATAAATGCTTTAGACCTAAGGGTACTAGCTGCTAAGTTGTAAATTTATACATATCGTATTCTTACAGTAATGTATAATCACTACTACAAATTTCTATTAAAAGGATTGTTCTATGATGCAAATGACTCCACATTTTTCTTCGGCATAGGCAATGGTGACTACAGCAAGTGTATGCCAAAAGACCCCATTACACAACCAGCCTTGGATTGCAGCTTTGCTAGGGGACTCTACTACTGAGTATCTAGTTGTGTGTGAACAAAGGGAGTTCACTGTAGTTTCATCACTGGAAACAGCCTTGTATGTGGCACTTTCCCTTTACTACTGCTTCAACTTAGAGTACATCCCTATTTTGAATACCGTATAAACTAGTTGTGTATGTTCTGATAGTTCAGTTGCAACATTTCCAGCAGGTTGTAGAGCAACATGGAGGAATATTTAGAGACAGCCATTTATATTACATACCATATTTTTCATATACGAAATAAAATTGCAACCATCAATGCACAGACGAATATAATCTACCACCACAGTTGCCAATTACCACTATCAGCTAGCGAAACTTCCACCAGATGCACACATTGTAATAATTTCTGGAAAAAATTACGAGTACAGAGGAGTCGATTACAAAAGAGGTTAACATCAAACAGTACAGCTCCAAATAGCAGTGTACCTTACAGTGTTTTGTCTTATGAAGAAATGTTGAGTAGGATGGAGAATTTACACAATTAATTTTGCAGAATACAAAAACAATATGATAGATTAAAACAACTAGTAGATGCTCATGAGCATCTCATTATGAGGTGCTTAATTAGAAATGGTGCTAAAAATATCCAGTAGACGATTCTCTAGACTCATAGTTTACTTGCTGCAGCAATTGCTACATTTGCCCATCTGGCAGTCAAATGGTTGAGCAAGGTACGGAAATACTCTCATTATTTCCATCACTGCGCTGTGTAGCACCTTCTTCATCAACTCCATCTTTTTTTTTTAAGTTTCACATCCAGTGCTAGAAGTGGTTTGATTCACAGAGCTGAAGTATGCCCCTAATAAACAACTAGTCGGTGACAATCCGTGCTCAGTGAGAACTTCGAGATTGTTCCATTCTTGTGCAATTTGCTGTAAAGCATTGTTTCTATGTGACCAAAATATGCGGTGTATAGCAAACAAGTGAAACTCATTAACTGGTTCAGTACATACTGTGATGTTCCATAAAATATGTCACATATAGATTAGTTAAATGGCTTCTGGTTATCTATTGGTACCTTCCTTGGCTTATGGCGTAATAATATCTGTTAGGTTTGTATTTTCCTCTGTGTTCTTGTGTGAGATTCTGATCATGTTATGGTGGTGTCCTCTTTCTTTGTATGAGTATGCATGTGTGTGGAATCGAATATACTAAAATTGGATTATGTGCAGCAATTGTTAATGCATAGCTATGTTCACAAGAATCCAGATCTTTGTAACTCGGGCTCTGATACCAGTAAAAGCTTAATCAGTAGCCTCAAAAAGTTGTATTTGGGTGTAGTTGTACCATCACTTGGGACACAATCAAGTTTGAATTAGTAGCGGACAAAGAATTTCTCACCCCAGCAGAGGCAAGGATCAAACTACCTGATATTAGTACACGGCAAGCCATAAAAGCTCGTGGTGGTAACAATGCTAATAGTGAGGTTAAATATTTTGCTACAATGCTGAATGAAAGTGACGTTGACTACGTAAATATTTCCTCCTCCAATGTAGATTTCTGCTTTTTATCGCTTTATTCAGTAATTTTTGTTGATAAATCATCAGACTTGGTATACAAACTTCCTCTGGTACGAAATAATCTTTCCACATTCGTACTCGATCAATGGCAGGATGTAAGTGCTATCTCAAGAATGTTCTGGATTGCCAAGTGATGGTGGTATGTTTTGGTCAAATTAGCTAAATTCATGCACTATGGACACAACATCTCAACACCAGGCCCCCCAAAAATTCAATTGACAACCAATATACTGTGAACCTCCAATATTCTTCATTAGTACTATCACTGCTGATATAGCTACAGTATCAGATCTGAAATCACTTTTTTGATCAACTACTTATGGTATAATGGCTGATAGCTATTTGAATTTTAGTACTGGGCCATACTTCAAACCATTTACAAATAATTCATGTAACTCATTTGTATAATGCAATGCTGACAGAGGAATACATCTCAATCCAATGGAAGAAGGAGGTCTGAACGAAACTGCTAATTCCAAAGAATTGGTTACTGGAATATCTCAAACTAAACCAGGAAATGTGACTTCTACAGGAGAATTGGTTACTGGAATGTTAAATTGTTTTGTAATTAGATGTACAAAATCACTTATTTTTATACTTAGTATAATAAAGAACCATCCACGATTGCATCATTACATATCTATGATTGCATCATAGCCCCAAACTTGTTAAACGGGAAGTTAAACAGGTTTGTCTAATTATGAATTTTCACACAAAATGTAATAGAGAAGCATGCTCATGGTCGAGCTCTAGTTTTTGAGGCATCTGTTGTTTGTTAATAACTGCTGCCACAGTATCTCTAGTTTTGGCCACCTGGACCTGGCTCATATGTCAAGGACAGAGTTGGGGTAGTTACTTTAGAAAAGTAACTAGTTACTAGTTACGCGTTATTTTTGGGTAATGGTAAAACCTGGAACGGAGAAATGAGGAATCGGAAATCAGAAATCAGAAACGGAGGAAACGACGGAATGACGGAAACAGTTGTCCTCCTGCGCACGTGCTGGTTGGCTACTGTACGCGCTCAGCACTGTAGAGTGTTGAGTTGGACTGAGCCTAAGTAACTCGGAGGTCTTAAGAAATGGATTGGGGTTATTGGGATGAGGGATCTGGAGCTGAGGATGATAGAAATAGAGAAGAGTTAGTAGAAGTAAGCTGCTATAGCTGATCACATCTCTATACACGTATACCTACGTAGCGATCATTCGACTACTCTAATCAATTGGGCAGCTCCAAAAGTAGTGCCATAACTCTAGTGGAGAGCGATTCCGAGGAAGACCAGGCATTAGAGCGCATGTCTACCTACAGTTATAGCAGGTATGCTTTATCGGTACGCCCCAATCGTGCCAGCAACTTAGATATACTCAAGCAGTGATGCGAATAACAGTGAGCCTACGTGTAGATGGAGTGATAGTGAATCGGACGAGCTACCAGCTGCTCCTATTACCCTGGGAACGATACAAGGAATTTGGAAAAAGGCTGAAACACTTACTCAAACTGAAGGACATATTCTAATGGTTCCATGGAGTTCAGGCAACAGAGACCGGCTAGTGAAAAGTACTACTGGTGATCAGCCCCATTTAGTGAAACCACATCAAAAGCAAAGTCAGCAATATTGTTGTGATGACAAGTATCCCATGTTCAAAGGGTTTTCAATCTGTGCACATACTGTTGCTACAGCTGAAGCAAATGGAGACTTGGGATCTTTCATAACCTGGTATGTAGCTAACAAGTGCAGACCAAACTTAACATCTATTGCCCTACAAGGAATGCCAACGGGAGCTGGGAGAAAGGGAGGAGTTGCCAAACGGAAAAGGACCTCTCGGGTTGCAGTTGAGACCTGTTCATCTCCATTTTCGACCACTGTACCAGATCCCAAAGGGTCTCTTTAACTCAGGGAAATACAACCAGTGGAGCATATGTTTCTAGTCCATTACAACCAGCAATAAACTATCCCACAGTTACTTTGCCTACCAGTGTCACCTGCTCCACTTCATGCAAGTACTAGTACTGTAACAGGCCAGTTGAGCAATGTTGTTCGTAATCAAGGAATTGCTTCTTCGTCTTCTTTGATTTCTTTGCAACCATCCACAACGATGTGCCACGTTGTCACTGCACCATCCCAACTAACTACTCTTTCAACTTCAGGACATTGTATCACTTCTGTACCTTACTCAGCACAGCAGTTATCCCCAGTAGTAACTACACCTGTTGACAAACAAGTGGCTAACATTCTCCAACAAATTCTATTGAATGCAGGGAACACCTTAGGTCAACAAGCTGGGACATCCCCTGCAATATCCAGCGTCAATCAATCAGCCTCTCAACCAGCTAATCCTTTCATTCTTAAATTTAAAACTAATCAAATCCGTGTCTGTCAGTCATGCCGTCAAAATTTTTCAAATGATTTACAACTGGTTGTTGCGCGAGCAGAGCATCGCCTGGTACAAAACATGGCTAATGGCACAAATTTTTTAGGGAAGGAATCTAATTCGCATTACCATTTACAACTCTCTTGTTTACGACTGGCCTGCCCTTCCTTCAGTGGACCACAGCTTATCATTCCAGGAGAAGTGAAAGCAAAGTTGACTGATGGTCACATCAGATTTATCGAGCAAGAGCTATCTATTAAAATATAATTCTGAACTGGACACTAGTGGTTGCTCAAAAGACAAGTTGATTTGCTGTCATGTTTGATTTTTTCTGTTATGTAGCTACACTTAAATTTTAGAATTTATGACAAAAAACTGTGATATAGTAATTATAATGAATTGTTTTTTTTTTGCTAATAAATTAGAGTAGTCGTATGATCGCTACGTAGGTATACGTGTATAGAGATGTGATCAGCTAGCAGCTTACTTCTTCTAACTCTTCTCTATTTCTATTGTCCTCAGCTCCAGATCCCTCATCCCAACACTGATAACCCCAATCCATTTCTTAAGACCTCCGAGTTATTATTATTATTATTATTATTGTTTACTGAGCAGTCAGCCCTGCTGGTGTGCTCAGGAATCACATAAACAAATACATTAGGTACAATAATATGATTGGAGTCTAGCTGTAAATAGATCAGTATCTGCAATTTCAATTGTGTCAGTTGGTAGTATGTTCCACTCGTTTATTGTTCTTGAGAAATAGCTGTTTTGGTATGCCGTGGTGGATGAGGTAGATAAAATATAGTGAAGATGGTGGTATTGTCTTGTTGGTCGTGTTTTTGGTAAGTAAAAATGAGTTACTTAGGCTCAGTCCAACTCAACACTCTACAGTGCTGAACGCGTACAGTAGCCAACCAGCACGTGCGCAGGAGGACAGCTGTTTCCGTCATTCCGTCGTTTCCTCCGTTTCTGATTTCTGATTTCCGATTCCTCATTCTCCGTTCCAGGTTTTACCATTACCCGTTATTTTTATCCCGTATAACTTAGTTACAGTTACTTTTCAAAAGGTAACTAAGTACTCTAGTTACTAGTTACTTTCGTAGTATAAATTATGACTTGTTTTTAGCTTTTTTACCATGAATTTTGCTAAGATATGCATCATTAAGGGATGCAATACATATGTGCACTTAAAATAACAATTCCGTGGCTATTTCAGATCAGTTTTAATTATTGCTACGCCTTAAGCTACCGCACGATTTTCACCTGGAAGGGAGAAGAAAAATAATAAAACCCACAACTAAAAAAATATAACCAATAAGGGTATCCATAATAATCAGTAGTAAAGTCACGTGACATATTATGTAACCTTATTAGTTGCACAGTTTTTGAGCAATACACTTTCTTCATTAAATTAAACTATGATAAAAGCATATAGCAAATGAATGTAGCAGATGACAAGGTATACAACAGGGCAGTGTTCAGCTTCACCAGCTAGTTAGCTTCACCAACTAGAAGAAATTAACCTTGCATATATGTAGCTGCGGCATTTCCCTTGGTGTTACTCTGAACAAATCCTACTACATACATTATGACAAGGAGAATAGTACCATACTAGTTCACCAGTTAGCAGAAATTAACCTCGCATAGATACTGTTGCAATGCATACTATGTATTGCTCTCTGGAGAAAAAAAGAACTACTACACAAATTCTGACAATGAAAAAGTACATACCATTGTTCTCCTTTACTAGTTAGCATACAGTACATCAGCACCTACATTCAGCAATTATGCTAAGCTAGTAGAGGAAAACTGGTGATTTCTTGGCCGAACTAGTAAGTACGACAATCACTTACACTCTTGTAACACCACCATAAAAAGCTCTACTAAATAGCACACATCAGCTTTACCATTGTGTGTCCAATAAAGAAAAACTAATTACTGGTTGACCGCACTAGTAAGTATGACAACTACTTGAACACTGACACCACCACCACTACACTAAAATGACTGTTTTTACTACATCACCTGCATTATCAAAAAGCATAATCATAATATTACAACAAATCATTTTGCTTACATTCAGTTGACAGCTAATTATGTCCTGTAGTATCATCTTCTGCCGTCTTCACTGACAATGTACTAATTGCCAACAACACCCCCAAGAAGCACAAAGTCCATCTGTGTCTGCGCTTCAACCAATATGGCATCCTCATCTACTCTGTCAAATGTGTGGGTATTAGCAAATTGCACTTTTTGGGACACCATGTCACTTCATATAGTGTTTCCCCACTACCACAGCAGGTGCAGACAATCAGAGATTTTCCCCAACCAACAACTCTTCGCAAACTAAGGAAATTTTTAGGCTTAGTGAATTTCTATCACTGCTTTATTCTGCGTTGTGCTACTATCCTGACCTCGCTCAACTTGATGACGAAGTCAACAGCACCCAACAACTGCGAACTACCATGAACCAATACTGCTACCACTACCTTCCAAGAGATCAAGAATGCACTAGCTAAGGCCACCCTCCTGGAGCACCCCCAACCTGATGCTCCTATCAATGTCATGATGGACGCGTCAGACATTACCACTGGAGCAGTTCTGCAGCACTATCTAGGTGGTCATTGGTGCCCACTTTCCTACTTCTCTCGGAAGCTAGGAACAGCGGTATAGCACATTTGATTGTGAACTCCTCGCTGTCTACTGTGCCATCCGGCATTTCCAGCACTTCCTTGAAGTTAGTGAATTTCACATCCTTACCAACCATAAGCCCTTAACCCACAGTTTGCAGTCCAAGCCAGACAAACATTCTCCACGTCAAGTTTGTCACCTGGACTTCATCTCACAATTTACCAGTGACATTTGACACTTCGCTGAGAAAGGAAACCCCATAGAAAATGCTCTCTCGGATGGAAGCCAATGCCATCTCAATAGACTCACCTACTATAGATTTCCAAGCACTCAACCGAACATTACGGCACTGCAGTCTATACAGACAACAGACAACTCTCTACACTTTGCTACAGTTTCCACGCCTATATGTAGAGAACAGCTCCTGTGCAATACATCTAATGGCACATCTCGATCCTTTGTACCAGAGACATTCCGACGCACAGTGTTCAATTCTTTAAAAAAACATCTCTCGCCCAGGTATCAGAGCTTCTCAGCCTGATCACATCCGGAATGAATGCACACAATGGCAAATGGGTCCATTCCTGCATTCAGTGTCAACGAGCTAAGGTACAATGCCACACAGTAACACCATTAGCCACCTTCAACACACCGGATGTTCGTTTTGACCATGTGCACATAGACCTGGTTGGCAAGAAGATGAGCAAATTTTACAAGGCTGTGTGGACGATTCAGTAAAGGGCTATTCAGGAGGTGGACTGGCCTGGCACACAGAGACAAAGCTGTGTCTGAAGCATTTACTGGTAACTTTACAAATTACACACACTACACACACACACACCCACAGCATGCACCACACAGATACAGCAACATAGTTGTACCACGCAACACAGACACAATTCTTACACACACAGCTTCAAGTGTACCAACAGGCACAGCCAACCATGTTCCAAGTTCTCCAACTTCATTGTATTCTGGATCTGTTGGCCCCTCTGACGTACAATCCGACAGTAGTGAAGATGACAATGAAGCAGAATTGAAAAAATAATTAAAGTCATTGACTAAGTTAAGAACAGAAGTAGCTAATTTACAAAAGTCTAACAATGTCACTTGTTGGCATAATTTGGCATGTTCAGTGATTGAGGTGTTGAATATTTGGGAAACTGACCCACCAATACAATACAATTGTGCATACTCTTCAAGAAGTGGTTGTGGCTAGAAAAAAATGCACAACAATAATGGCCTGTAGTTAGGAAATCATCAAGATAATTTTATAAGCAACGAACACCATAGTTATTCATCAGACCAAGTGAATTGCCTCAGAGAGACCATAAGATAAATACGGCACATACCTTAATCCAAAGGGTAAACAGGTATCAATGTATAACTGTTTACTATTGTTCTGCATCTAGATTGTCTCCTTGCACTATGCACAAATGTGATTGAAAGCCATGCCACGCACAAACCCATGCCATGCACGCATGCACTCACACAAAATATGACTATACTGCCATCTTCAGACTTTTGCATCTTGGTGCACCTCTCATGGTTTAGCAAAATTCATAAGGATTACCAAATTAGCTAAAGGTATGCCCATCTGTACTTGCACTGTGCAATCATGGGTTTCTTTCCAGCAACACTGTCAATTTAAAATACCAGTTTTGAACAACCATAGTGGGTTTATCTCTCTCCAGGGATGATCTTATGTCATTCTGCAGCTGGCATGCTCCAGGATCTGATTCTTTGTCCAGAAAGTATGTACCGGTGTGTGTGTGTGTGTGTGTGTGTGTGTGTGTGTGTGTGTGTGTGTGTGTGTGTGTGTGTGTGTGTGTGTGTCTGTGTGTGTGTGTGTGTGTGTGTGGTGTGTGTGTGTGTGTGTGTGTGTGTGTGTGTGTGTGTGTGTATGCATGTCCACCATGAGGCTAAATAGGGCCTATAAATTCACCACCCTGACTTGACCTGCCACTGAATATGGTTATCAGATTCGTTATTGCTGTAGTAGACTGTGTTTCATTTTATGTATGTGTTGCAAAGAGAAACTAGTTGGCTGAGTCATTTGGAATGTTTAGATCCCCTACAGCCATCAGTGCAGATGGCAGTAGCAGTGCACCCAATCCCACTGCCCCCACTGTGACAGTTAGTGCCACAAGTGGCAGATTGCTGACAATGTCGTCATCAAGCAGTGGGATCCCTGATGGATTTGTGCCATGCTGTGGGGGGTTTAGAAAACCCGGACCGGACCGGACCTGATCAGGTCAACTTCTTCAAGTAAGCCAATTCACACAATAGCTATAACATACAATTCACACAATAGCTAGCTATAATATGCACTCTTCACCTTGTAGCCACTCTGCCAAGAAAATAATTAGCTAGCTACGATGGCTCAGACTGCAACAGCAATCACGCACGAAACTCCATCTACGATAAAACAACCTAACTAAGCTATTAAAATACTTTCTACTACATTTCACTACACAATCGCTACAAGCTCTTTCTGCTGTGGTTAACTGTTACACACACTAGTGACTGCCCGAATTTATTATTAGAACCATGATAGCTATACAAAGTGAAAGGAACTAAGATAACAGCAAACCTTCGAAATTTTGTAAAGGAATGGTCATGGATGACTGGCTAAACTAAGAAAGGCAAACTAGTGCCCATGCAGGGTAGCTTTATAGAGATTTCTGGAGTAGTAAGGTTTTGTTCTATTTAAAGTTTACCTTGACATGTAGCAAATACTCCATTACTCATTCATCTCTACCGAAATAAATTCAGAGGTTTGCTGTTATCTTAGTTCCTTTCACTTTGTATATCACGATTCTAATGAATTCGGGCGGTTACCAGTGTGTGTAACAGTTGAGTAGCTAAAACAGAAAGAGCTTGTAGCTTTGTAAGAGTTTCATCATTCTTTCTTGATTAGATACAATTGTACCATCTTGTATGTTATTGTTGACTTTCTCTTCTAGACTAGCATGTTTTGCCGCAAGAATGTTGAGACTTGTCCTAAGTGCAGTGTTTCCTTCATCTGAAGTATCAACAGTCAGATCAGTTCTAGAGCGGAGAGAGCTGTCAACACAAGAAACATCATCAGGTAAACTGACATTTGCACAGTTTAATAAATTTATTTGTTTTTTAACATGTTTGTTTTGTGTAAACAGTTATCATATAAGTTTTTAATCTCTCTTTCTCTGATTGCCACCTGCCGGATGGAAGATGTCAACTGGTTTTTCAATTTGCCAAATTGATCTTCAAGGATAGAACACCTTGTGGATAGACTGGTCTTTAAATCTACATATGCGGTATATAGGTCATTCTTCAACTGGGCATTTTTAATGTACAACGAAGACAAGTTTGACTCTAAGATGGAATTCTGCTCAAAAAGACTGGCAACAAAGTTATCCCTTTTGACTTCATTTTGTTCATACATATTTAGGGCAGCAAAGAAGTCTTTTTCTAGCTGACTACACTTGTTTTCCAACACAGATACCTTTACCTCAAGGCTTTCTTTTTCCAATTTGTTCTCTTTGTGTAAATCATTGATAGCAGAGCTCACTAGAAAACCATGTTGGCTACCATCAGAATCAACGTGTCTCTTCAGAATGCATCGTTTAGTTTTCACCTTGCATCCAAGATTCACAAATGGGCAACACACCATTGCATTGGGACATGTGTCAAGGTGCCCTGGTAATTCACCACGTTTAAAGGTCTTTTGTGAACAGTTGTTTGGACAAACAAGAGGATACATGGAACAGATTTCATAATGCATTTTCACTATTTCAGCATGTGCTCCTTCATAGCCACAATGAGGGCAAGCAAATGGACGGTACTGACAGGCCTTAACGTGGTCTATCATTTGGTGACGTGACATTGAAATTTTACATTTCATGTAAGGACAATTCAGCATTACGTGTTTACACTGACCATTAAGTTGACCCAGGGACAAATGATTGTTAAGACTATCAAATCGCCCCTCCCATTTGCAACCTTCTGACCTTCGAGAACAATAGACTGACGCCTTGTTTATCGCTCGTTTGAACTGGTTGTCAAGCGCTCCTTTGATAGGATTTGCCTTACACAGGGGACACTCGTTCTTCTTTCCCTTGGCGTAGTTGATACATGCGTCACAAAAATGATGGCGGCAACATTCGATCGCGAACGGATTTTTCAACGTTTCCAGACATATAGGGCAGTCGAATTCTTTTGGAAGAACATCTATGAAGTGGATCTCGAAGTTTTGAACACGAGAACTCCTCACATCATCGACCATATTCCTGATATTCAGATATTATCTAAGATACTGAATATCACGACTACCTATCCTGCGGTGCCCACCTCTTTGCGTAGGAGATGATGGGGCGGGCACTACCGGCCGTAAATTGAGGCCTAGGTTAGGAGTTTCTCTCATTTTGTGTTCGTCTGTGTTTTTGTGTGATTTGTGAGGTGTGAAGATGTATTTAATGCAAAGTCACGTGTAGGTTAGGTGATTAATTGATTGATTGATTGATTTGGTACTGGGATAGATGATATTATCCTTTTAGTATGTAATTAGTATGGTCATTTTATTTGCATGGGCTTGGGATAGATGATATTATCCTTTTAGTATGTAATTAGTATGGTCATTTTATTTGCATGGGCTAACCGCTTACATGATGTACCACAATGTGGTTGTATATAATTGTGGGATGTGGCATGCAGTTCACATGGTTAGAGTGTCGGCAAACAATGTTGCATGGTTGTCCCTGGAGTTGTTCACTGAAATCTGATCATTTGATATTGAGAGGTGTAATAGAGGTCTTCAGGAGAATCCAAGTGGAGAGCATGTATGTGAAGAGCCATTATATTTTAGACATATAAACCATTGGATGTTCTATTGGCATCTTGAAAATCACTGGTGGGGACTGACCAATGAGCAAATATATTGTTAACCATTGTATTATTATGTATGGAGTATTGTCAGTGGCTGAAGCTGATCATGGCTTGTAAGGCAAATCACGCAATTGACCTAAAACTTCTTGGCAACTAAAGAATACTTACTGAATGACTTTACTTTGAAATGTAGAACTACTTTACAATACTATAACAAGCATCCATACTTCACTGTTTCTTTCTAAATCATTACTGAGGTTACATTATAGAGCTTGAGAACACACCTGGAATTTCTCACGATTTCCGATATTGTTTGTAAATTATAGTGGCAATATCAACATGACATAACAGTGTCCTGCATGCTAATGTATAGCTATACAATCTTGGATTCTTCTGAATACCTCTATAGATAATTGAGATAACCAGCTAAAAATATCTATAGGGTACTGCATGCAGTCAATGATTTCAAGGGTCAATATGTATGCATGTATCAAGACACACGGTGGTGTGTCGTGCGGCCCAAGAAGCCGGCGTGCCACCCGTGAGTATATTAACAGGAAGAAAGAAAACGCAATTTTCACACCTATGTAGCTCTGTGATCCCTTACACCCGATTGGAACCAAATTTGCTAGAGAGGTGCCGGCCAGTAAGGGGAGTCTACACACCAAATTTGAAGAAAATCGCTCCAGCCATTTCCAAGATACGAGCGAACAAAATTTCGTTTTAATTTCTTCGTTTTTTTCTTCTACTTCTTCATCTCGCACACTTCGCAAAATCCGCCATAAAACACGAATACGTGCTCGGATCGGGCTGACATTTGGCACACTTAAAAGGCTCATTAAGGCGGATCTGTGTAACAACTTTGGTAGGAATCCGATGAACATTCACGGAGTTATGACCGATTAGTTGCGTAAAATAAGGTCGAAGGTCTGTCACGCCTACAGGGTAAACTCCTTTGAGGAATCAGTTGAAAATTGCTGTGTAGATGGAGCAACCATCGTAGGAGTGCCTTGTTTTGGTTTGAAAGGAATCGGGATAAAGACCACGGAGATATGACACAAAACCCGACCTGTGTCAAAATTGCGCGATCGATTTTTATGAATAAAAAACTATTAGTTTTCGTGTCTATCAGGCAAACCGCTTAGAGCAATGAGCTGAAAATCAGTATGTAGCTGGAATAATCATCATAGAAAGTCCTTGCAGTAGTACAGAAGAATTGGATTACAAACCACTGAGTTATGATTCGAAAGGCAACTACGTGTAGCAAATGCGAGATCGAGATACTCTAATAGAACAGTCACCCTAATAAAGCATTCAGCTGCATTTATAATTTACTCAATTATATTACATTGCAAATTATTCTGTAGGGAATTCAGTTACAAACAAGTCACCCTGTAGTCAGATCAGCCAGAAGAAGGTACCTAATAGAGAGTTCAGCTACAAAGAAACCATCATGTAGAGAGTTCAGCTCAAACAAATTGCCCTGTAGAGAGATCAGCTAGAAGAAGTTACCTTGTAGAGAGTTCAGTTACAAAGAAACAATCATGCAAAGTGTTCAGCTACAAACAAATCACCCAGTAGAAAGTTCTGCTATGAACAGATCACACTGTAGAGAGTTCAGTTAGAAACAAGTCATGTTGTAGAGAGATCAAGTAACCTTGTAGAGAGTTCAGCTACAAAGAAACCACCATGTAAGACAGTTCAGCTGCAAACAAATCACCTGTAGAGAGTTCAGCATGAACAAGTCACCCTGTACAGAGATCAGCTAGAAACAAGTCACCCTGTAGAGAATTCAGCTACAAACAAATCACCCTGTAGAAAGATCAGGTAGAAGAAGTTACCTTGTAGAGAGTTCAGCTGCAAACAAATCCCCTGTAGAGAGTTCAGCTAGAAACAAGTCACCCTGTAGAGAGATCAGCTAGAAACAAGTCACCCTGTAGAGAGTACAGCTAGAAGAAATTACCTTGTAGAGAGTTCAGCTACAAAGAAACCACCATGTAGAGAGTTCAGCTGCAAACAAATCACCCAGTAGAAAGTTCAGCTATGAACAGATCACCCTGTTGAGAGTTCAGTTAGAAACAAGTGATCCTGTAGAGAGATCACCTAGAAGTATCACCTTGTAGAGAGTTCAGCTACAAACAAATCACCTGTAGAGAGTTCAGCTACAAACAAATCACCCTGTGGAGAGATCAGCTAGAAGAAGTCACCTTGTAGAGAGCTCAGCTACAAAGAAACTACCATGTAGAGAGTTCAGCTGCAAACAAATTGCAATGTAGAGACAAACAAATCATCCTGTAGAAAGATCAGCTAGAAGAAGTTACCTTGTAGAGAGTTCAGCTACAAACAAATCACCCTGTAGAGGGTTCAACTACAAACAAGTCACCCTGTAGAAAGTTCAGCTATGAACAGATCACCCTGTTGTGAGTTCAGTTAGAAACAAGTGATCCTGTAGAGAGATCACCTAGAAGTATCACCTTGTAGAGAGTTCAGCTACAAAGAAACCACCACGTAGAGAGTTCAGCTGCAAACAAATTGCCCTGTAGAGACAAACAAATCATCCTGTAGAAAGATCAGCTATAAGAAGTTACCTTGTAGAGAGTTCAGCTACAAACAAATCACCCTGTAGAGGGTTCAACTACAAACAAGTCACCCTGTAGAAAGTTCAGCTATGAACAGATCACCCTGTTGAGAGTTCAGTTAGAAACAAGTGATCCTGTAGAGAGATCACCTAGAAGTATCACCTTATAGAGAGTTCAGCTACAAACAAATCACCTGTAGAGAGTTCAGCTACAAACATATCACCCTGTAGAGAGATCAGCTAGAAGAAGTCACCTTGTAGAGAGCTCAGCTACAAAGAAACCACCATGTAGAGAGTTCAGCCGTAAACAAATCACCTGTAGAGAGTTCCGCTAGAAACAAGTCACCTTGTAGAGAGATCAGCTAGAAACAAGTCACCCTGTAGAGAGTTCAGCTAGAAGAAGTCACATTGTAGAGAGTTCAGCTGCAAACAAATCTCCCTGTAGAGAACTCAGCTACAAACTCATATGCCCTGTAAAAATATCAGCTAGAAGAAGTTACCTTGTAGAGAGTTCAGCTACAAAGAAACCACCATGTAGAGAGTTCAGCTGCAAACAAATCACCTGTAGAGAGTTCAGCTAGAAACAAGTCACCCTGTAGAGAGATCAGCTAGAAACAAGTCACCCTGTAGAGAGTTCAGCTAGAAGAAGTCACATTGTAGAGAGTTCAGCTACAATGAAACTCTCATGTAGAGAGTTCAGCTGCAAACAAATCACCCTGTAGAGAACTCAGCTATGTACAAACAAATATGCCCTGTAAAATATCAGCTAGAAGAAGTTACCTTGTAGAGAGTTCAGCTACAAAGAAACCACTATGTAGAGAGTTCAGCTGCAAACAAATCACCCAGTAGAAAGTTCAGGTATGGACAGATCACCCTGTTGAGAGTTCAGTTAGAAACAAGTCATCCTGTAGAGAGATCACCTAGAAGTATCACCTTGTAGAGAGATCGGCTACAAACAAATCACCTGTCGGGATTTCAGCTACAAACAAATCACCCTGTAGAGAGTTCAGCTACAAAGAAATCATCATGTAGAGAGTTCAGCTGCAAACAAATCATCCTGTAGAGAGTTCAGCTATGAAAGATCACCTTGTAGAGAGTTCAGCTATAAGAAGTCACCTTTTAGAGAGTTCAGCTACAAATTAAAGCAACCACCATGTAGAGAGTTCAGCTGCAAACAAATCACCCTGTAGAGAATTCAGCTACAAACAAATCTCCCTGTAGAGAGACCAGCTAGAAACAAGTCACCCTGTAGACAGATCAGCTAGAAGAAGTTACCTTGTAGAGAATTCAACTGCAAACAAATCACCCTATAAAGAATTCAACTACAAACAGATAGCCCTGCAGAGAGTTCAGCTAGAGTCAAGTCACCCTGTAGAGAGAATCCTGTAAAGAGCTCATTTACATACAAGCAGATCACCCTGTAGAGAGTTCAGCTACATTTCAAGTCACCCAGTAGAGAGATCAGCTGCAAATTATCCTGTGGGGATTAATTGACATGTAATAAATATATGCTCTCTTTTTATATTATGAACTCTTGATACATGCATTATATATATATTTTGTACATTTACTGATAAAATCAGAATGAGTTAAAGTATTTATAAAATCTGCTTCATCTTTATCTTTTTCTTGTGGTAAAGAAAAATATATAGGTTAAAAAGTCCCAAAGCTGGCCATAGGCCGGCTTTGGGGTATACAAATACAAAAAGAAGTGAAATCTAATCAAAAACAGCCAAGCTGTAAAAAAAGGAGTGCGGCCCTTGAAAAGGCTATGGTGAAAAAAGATGTGAAATCCAAGGTGGCGGCCAAGAAATGGCTGTGATGGTAGGTTAATGGTAAAAATTTTAATAACGACAATTCAGGTGAATTTGGTGCCGCTTGGTCAATTGGCACAAAATTCACCTGAATTGTCGTTATTAAAATTTTTACCATTAACCTACCATTACAGCCATTTCTTGGCCGCCACCTTGGATTTCACATCTTTTTTCACCATAGCCTTTTCAAGGGCTGCACTCCTTTTTTTACAGCTTGGCTGTTTTTGATTAGATACAGTATATATGCATGTATACACTATATGTATGGCTACAAAATTACACCAAACACTGAAACAGTATACAGTGAAACCTGTAAGGACACCTAGCTTACATGGGACTATCCTGATAATTTTCCCACTAGGCCAATTTTAAAGGGATACTTATGGTGTACGTTTCCCTTTGTTAATTAAGCAATTAGTTTATGCTTGTACTTTTAGTTTCTCTCCTGTATGAAATACAATTTTCACTTAATTTTTGGTGCTGATAGCTAGCTAGCTCTTATTAGCTAGTACAACAGCTGCTGTACCACCTCGATAGCTACTGACTCTTTCTGATGTTTGTACCGACAGTGCATATTTTTGCAGCAGCAGCAGCAGCAGCAGCAGCAGCAGCAGCAGCAGCAGCAGCAGCAGCAGCAGCAGCAGCAGCAGCAGCAGCAGCAGCAGCAGCAGCAGCAGCAGCAGCAGCAGCAGCAGCAGCAGCAGCAGCAGCAGCAGCAGCAGCAGCAGCAGCAGCAGCAGCAGCAGCAGCAGCAGCAGCAGCAGCAGCAGCAGCAGCAGCAGCAGCAGCAGCAGCAGCAGCAGCAGCAGCAGCAGCAGCAGCAGCAGCAGCAGCAGCAGCAGCAGCAGCAGCAGCAGCAGCAGCAGCAGCAGCAGCAGCAGCAGCAGCAATCATAGCTAATAAATGACTAAGTATTCGAGTACAATATCTATGGTACCAGCTATGATTGTAGCAGCTGTAGTAGGTGTCCTCATTAAGTGTCCTGATTAATTAGCAGGTTCCATGCACAGTAGTGTAAGACCCCCAGATGTGCAGAGCTGCCGAGGGAGCTGCCTCAGCTAGCTGTATCTACTAAATCACTGCAATAAGCACCCCCACGTAAAACTGAAGCCAGCTTGGGAAAGAAACTGGAGGAGCGTGATGCCAGAACTGCGTGTCTTTTATGACCTACTCTCCCAACCAAGCAGAGCTGTTATCTTGTTTTTAGAAATGAACAAGATTCCTTATGAATCTGTGCTGATTAATTTACGAGGAGGTTCGTTACTGAATTCGTCTGCTAGCTAGTAGCCGCTGGACAAAAAATCGGGCCTGGTGACTCATCATGTTGATTGTTGTTGACTCATCATGTTGATCCGAATGATTGTTGCTCCCAACTTCACCTTCCTTCTTCAAGACGAAGTTTCCTTTCGGTCAGTTTCCTCAATGACATATATCACCAGCAAACATCTATTACATTTAATAGTCACTGTTCATTTAATTCCATAGCATCTACCAGAAGTCACCATCTTTCACTAGTCCCTCCACAGTCCACCATTAATTCTAGGAGATATTCTTTTTTTGTCAACACAACTTTCTTCTGGAACACTGTGCCATTACATATCCTTGAAGACAGTAATCGAAAGTCTTTCCGGCATCACCTTTATAATTACTTATGTGTCAAGTAACTTCTTAATCACTGTTTTGTGTTTTGTTGTGTATTGTGTTTTGTTGTGTACTGTTTAGTTTGTAGTGTACTGTAGGTATATGTATGTTTGTTTTTTGTAGGCGGACACCTTGTGCAGGCTTTGCCTTTTGTGTATGCCTTCCTTTTTGGTAAATTGATAATAATAATAATAATAATAATAATGTGATAAGGTTTCAGTGCAAACATGATAGCTATATGTATTTGCAGCTCGAGTTGCTCAGCAGGCGTATAGAATCCAAAATGACACATATTGCCGCAAGTACAAGACTACGACTCCATACGTCTGGCTTCATGCTGTTTAAAGGGCACTGCATGGTATCAGTAATGCGAGGGTGTGATTGTGGCTAGGAGTGGTATAGCTATACGTATTAGCATATGGTCACATGTATGGCACATGATAGATATATGTCATATAACCATCCACTTTGTTCCTTGGCAGTTAATGGCACAAGAAATGATGTGTAGATTTCAGTGTGGAACTACTGAATTTTGCCATTTAATTGTTAATAAAACTGCATGCCTGTATTCAGTGTATTCTGGCTCCTTTGAGCTGTCAGGTACAGCACATGGTCTCACAGGCCATGTGCTGTACAGCTCAAAGAAGACTCGTGTGGCCACCCTCCTCTCAACCCTGCGTAGCTTGTATATCACATGTACAGAGATGAGACATTACATGCTGTTGTATAGCAGAAAAGCAGTTTGTAGTCTATATACCAGCTATACATATAGCTTACATTGTCAATATTGCTTGGTCAAAATGTACCAAATGATTCAGTCTGTAAACATTGCTGACTGCTGAGCTCACATAATCAAGTCATAGGTTTATACCCTATCTCCCTTACTTGTTGTATGTGACCAGATGTGCAGTGGCTGGATCAGTATTTTAATAGCTTAGTTAGGTTGTTTTATCGTGGATGAAGTTTCATGCACAATCGCTGTTGCAGTTTGAGCCGTCGTAGCTAGCTAATTATGTTCATGGCAGAGTGGCTACAAGGTGAAGAGTGTATGTTATAGCTAGCTATTGCGTGAATTGTATGTTACAGCTATTGTGTGAATTGGCTTACTTGAAGAAGTTGACCTGGTCCGGTCCGGTCCGGGTTTTCTAAACCCCCCCATGCCGTGAGATACCTAGGATGCCTCCTAGTACATCAGCAGGCATAGGAACAAGCAGTCCAGCTCGATCCTGCCAGCCCAGTTCATAACATCAACCATGGCTGGCAAATGCCGTCTGCTGATTGCTTCATTCCGAGGCGGGACCTGAGTAGGACACCACCTAGAACATTACTAGGGAGGTCCTTTGCTGATGTCATAACAGGAGCACCTGCAGCTGGTACTTCACCACCACCACCAGTGCAGCCTCTCCCACTGCAACGTCACCTGTAAGACCATCACACCTAGGATGTCGCCAAGTTTCACCAGGGGTTCTCCTTATAGTGGCGGTAGTCCACTTAGGACATCTGGTGTCGCAAGAGTTCCTCTGGTGGTGTGACACCACCTGCGGCAACGAGGCTACTTAGTGATCAATCGCCAATATCACCACATTAACATCCCGTCCTGCTGGTGACCAAGTTCCATCTACAGTCATCAGCCATGCTTCTCAAGCTGGTGACCAAGAAGCATCACTACCATTGGTCACCAGTGCCATTCCTACTGTACCACTAACTACTCACCAACAACAGTCACTCAGTGCTACTGACTACCAAGCCTTGAGTGAAGAAATGTCACCCATAATGGAATATTTTCCTCAAAAGCCAAGCAACTCTGATCCAACACCATCAACAAACAGCTCCACTGGAGATGTGCTAACTGAAACCCCCCTCCCCCCAAACAAGAGTCTCTCGGGGATGTAGTATTTGTGAGGTGTGACACCATCTGCAGCAACACCCTCGACAAGGCTTCCTAGTGATCATCCAACACCATCAACATCCCGTCCTGCTGGTGACCAAGAACCACAACTATTATTGGTCATCAGCGCCATTTACACCAGTACCAGACTACTTCGCTTACCTGCATCCCTGGAGCTATTGGGGCCTGAGGTGATTTCACCAACGTTGCCATCATCAAGTTCCACCACATTAGAATCATTAAACATAGGGTTATACCCTATCAACGAAGAATCAACCTTCTTAGAAGACTCCAGTGGAACTGGGACTCCCATTGTGAGCATGGTCGTGCAACCCACCATGTCAGGTACTGTTTCACCAGGGGGTACCTTAACACCAGCGCCAGGTACTGTGCCATCAAGTACCTTGCCACTGGGAGATACCTTGCTACCACATACCACAATGAGGAGCTCTCCAAGTGGTACCTCCTATATGGTGGTGGTGACTCAACAATTCCACCCCATCAGTCACTATGGAAACTAGCTCTCCTGAGGATGTATCACCAACACCAACTCCCCAACAAGAGTACCTTAGTGCTACTAGCCAAACCCACCACCACTAACATCCCGTCATGCTGGTGACCAATATCAACCACCACCAAACATATCATCGGTCACCAACCCTGATTGTCAACAGACCATTATTACGTCATATATTCTTTGCAATGAAAACCCCCAAAGCTTCATGAAATTGTAGAACCAACCTCCACTAGCTGCAAATGGCTTGTTGTTACTGCTGCCTGGTTCCCCAGGAGTGCTGCTGCAACTCAATTCAAGGGTCTTGCGCTGAATTGCCATAGTAGTGACACGAAAGTTTTGTGACCTCAACCTTGTATGAAGCCAGTGCTTCTTCAATATCTGGATACTTTGCCATAAGTCCTCCACCAACCAGTCTCCTCCGGTCTTTTTCTCTATTCGCAAAATTGATCAACGGAACACTCTACCCCCTGAAGTGATTAACTATCAATCAATTTCTGAATTCAAGAGGAAACCTGATCTATTTTGGTCAGAAACTGGACATGGACACAATTAAAGGCCAATGGCCTTCCAAGGTATTTAATTTGTGTTAATTTTTGTCCATTATACAACCAAGTACTAAAGATAATACGAAACGTAGTTAAAACTACATTATAAATAATGAATGAATAAATAAATAATATATAATGTTTGAAAAAACTACAAGGCGCCTCGTACTTACCGGGAATACAATCCATGTTGTGTGAAGAGACAATTGTATAATGGGTGGGTGTTTTTGTGGAGGTGATAGAAATGTACAATTCTATTTAACACCGATCAAAACAGTTAGCACATGATGCTCACTATTAATAAACCAGGCGGATTCTAGACAAGCGAACTACTGTTCATTGGTGATTGAAAGTGGGTGACAGCGACTGTTTTGATAGGAAGACGAGTGGTTGCTATGCCTGCTTAATAAACAACATATTGAAAGTTACTACTAATCGCTGGAGGTTAGTTTGTGTTGGCTAAAACACTTTGATAGTCTTGTTTCTTTAGTCTCACATAACTAGGCTATCTCCACTTGTGTATGGGATGGGAGAAAGCCTCACCTGAAAGTCTATTGTGCGAAGAAGGTGCAGTTTCCAGCTGGTAAGTTTGTGTGATGATGCATAGCTCTCCACCTGAGGCCTTTTAGCACCAGGAGTTCCCAGACTGATAACTGATATAAGCCCTGAGAAAACTACATAAATATTCACTGCCAAATTGCATCCCTCATACTGAACGCTGATGGAGAGAACAAATACAACATACACAAAATGTGCCTTTAGGCTGATGATTGCTGTGTGCATGGTTGTGCTTGCTTTTGTCGTGGACTAGTGATAACGGACTTAGATTACTTAGTTAGCTATTACATCATTTATCACGTGTATATGAATATTGCTGCAGTTAATTTAGTAGTTGTTACAAGATAAGTTAAAGCAGTAGTGTGAGTGAATGCATGACGTGTTCCTTGGCTTGTATCCTTCGACATCGCGAGTCTACAACTCTTCCGATCGTGTCAATTGAACCGGGGTAGAGCAGTCGTTCGTCGTATTTTCATCCCTTCCCCCACAGCTTTTAGGCCACGAAAAGTAAATTATATGTTTCTGGTTCCCTTCCTGGTCATTTTTTTGCTTAATGAATTACACAATCACCATACCAGGGGTGATTATAGCAGTCGGCTATCGGCTAAAATCCGGTCAAATTTTGAATTGGCCGTCCATTATTGAAGTTGACCGGACAAAATCCGAACAAAAAAAATTTTCTTACGCATAATTTTGTAATTCGATTTACTATAGTGATGGCGACTAAAAGGCCTCGTGCAGGTGGATCTTCAAGCAAGAAAGCGAAACGGCAAGTGTCTAAGACTACATTTGATAAGTGGAAGAGAGTATACGAATGGGATTATCGAGCCATGTCATGGCTTCGCTGCTCTATGGATTCTACTGATAAAACGCTCGTGTCAACTCTCTGGTGCGCAGTGTGTAAGCAATATGAAAGCCGACTTGAAAGCTTAAAGAACTTCTCAAGGGCATGGATCGACGGTTCCACGAACCAAAAAACCAGCAACATAATAGACCATGCATCGAGCAACCAGCACAAGACAGCCATGGCGCCCTTACGCGAAGAAAGAGCACGGAGTGCAAAATTACCGGTAGCTGCGTATGCTCCCATTGCTCACAGCCTTCAATCTACTTTGGAACCAGCAGTAAAAGATAAATTGAAGAAGAAATTCGACATAACATACGTTTTAGCGAAAGAGAACTTACCACAGTGCTATGAAGTCCCTCTTGGGTTCTCCTATAAAACCAGGGAATCAGGACAGAACATTTTACACCACATAGCAGAGTCCCAGCAGCAAGAATTTCAGTGCGTGCTTTCAAACAGTAAGTTTTTTAAACATTTTAATGGATGGCTCTATAAATAAAGGAAAGGTTGAGAACGAAGTAATAGTTGTACAGTATTGCCTTGTAGATAATGATTCTGAGGAGATTACATCATGCTCCAGGTTTTAAAAATATATACATAACTCAGATATCAGTTGTAGGTGACAGGCAGTTGAAATACTCTGTTTTTATCCCAATCTTTCCGTGGCCAGCTCTTGGCAACTCCAGCCATGTCTTAATCCAGCGCTCTAATCCATCCTCATTTAAACATATCATGTAACACAAATTGTGTACAATTGCATAAAATTAATGTAATAAGTATTCGTTGGATGTTTAAGTTTTACTGCTTGTTGGCATCAGATTCAATACCATGATTCTCACAATTTAAAGTGCAATCTCACATCCTCACATCTCCATGGTCAGATAATCACTGATTGTAATTGCATACTAATAGATCTCTTATGGATGGCTGCAGGTTCGAGGCTGCCCAGTTCTAGTCATGAATTTTTTCTTCTTTCTCCTACTTTTCAAACATACTTAGTGCAGTTAATATAAACATCTTAGGCCTTTATAAGGCCTTCTGGTATACAGGCTCTGCCTTTACCAGGTACTTTAATCATAGTTATGTTTATGTGCCAGTCAATTCCTCTAGAATTGTATTACTGTGCATCTTTTCTACCTGCACACACTGTGTTGGCCATGCACTGTTTGTACATGCCCCATTAGTAGGTTGTCCCGTTGATAATAATACTTGGCTGTATTTGCCCCGGGCCTAGTTATACAACCAAGCACTAAGAATAATATGACATATGGTTAAAATTACGTCATAAATAAATAAATTTGACCTGATGACTTTAACATACATGTAGTTCTATATAACACCCAGTACCACACCCATACTTTAATTTCAGATCGCGGGAAGGAGAAGATTAGTGAACAGGCGAAGATTAGCCAACAGGCATGAGTGATTGCAGGAAAGCCAGAGGCCACTTTACATGTAAACAACAAGATTACAAGCATGTTCAGGTAGCACATTGAGTTCCAAGTCGCCATGCCAGATGCCAGTGGACACACTACAGTTGATGAACAAGAGAAAGAGCACGTTGGCTTGCTAGCTGAATTATTTCTATCTCCAGTGTTCAGTGCCAATAATACATTGTTGCATACAGTTCTATGGTATAAACTGCATCTCCTGTATGTCATACAGTATTGTGTTACACTAACTTACACATCATTATGCTATTGCCACACCATTAATGTACCGGCACTCAGCTACCAGTAGTTTTGGGCCTGGTAAGCCATTGTGTGGAGAATGTTAATGCCAGCAGTTTTCAGCTAATAAGTTTGTGTGTGAAAGCATATAGGTCTCAATCTGAAGCCTTTCAGTGCAAGGAGTGAGATCACTTTGTCACAGAAGCACAATACCTCTAACAACCAGACACTTTCATGGATATGCTGTGCTTTGTTGTTTTCACTATTACATTCTGCTGTACTGGCTATTCATGGGAGCAGAAAGCTACAGTCAACAGAACTCTCTGCTGTCTACACTGAGCTGCGTCTAGTAGCCATATTCTTGTTGATTAGAACAATTGTGGTTTTTTTTGTTTGTTTGTTTTCATTTAAATTTACGTTGTTTAGTCATCACCACGCACCATTTTACTTTGAGACAAACTATAAACATTGCCGTATTACATCCCATACAACATGATCGAGATAACAAACACTACATACACAAAATATGCCTTAGGCTGATAATTGCTGTGTGGTTGTGCTTGCTGTTATTTATTTACCTACATACTGTAAACAATATTATTGTGTCTATTATATATATATATATATATATATATATATATATGCATAGTTACAGCCTGCAATACTACCACACAATGGAATTGTACTTTTTCTTGGTGGCATATCCTATATTTTCTGGTATTGAATTTCTATCCTATTGAAGGTATGCCATCTTTCACAGTGATCAGCTGTACGCAGTTGTTTGTTCTCCAAAATTCAATTTCACCTTGTAGTATATCATGTTATCATTTTAGGACACATGGCCCAGCTCATATGTATATATGTATATATATATAAAAACTCATATAACAGTTTCTAGTGAAATACCCTGCTTCTTTAATCATTGAGGTCTGCTTTTGGAAACTTCAGCAGCCATGCATGTCTTAATCCAGCACCCTGATTTATCCTCATTAAAACATAATTTAGGACTGTTTATTGGATATATAAGCTTCATTACTTGCAGGCATGAGATTCAATAACGTAGATATGAGAGCATGCACTTGCACCTTATCTTGTGAGGTGCAAGTGCATGCTAGCTAAAGGAGAGCATTATCTAGAAAAAGAGCATTATTTGGAGTAACAATGCATGTGCAGCAAGTAACATGTGGTCAGTCCATCACCTACTCAAGAGTGTCCCCTACAGCCACTAGTGCAGGCGGTGTTAGCCATGCACCTAATCCCACTGTCCCCATTGTGATACTTGGTGTCACAAGTGGCGGATCGTTGACATCATCATCGAGCAGTGGGATCCCTGGCATAGGAACGAGCATTCAGCCTTGAGGTACAGCCACCAGACTGAAAACAACACCAGGACTGGCGAGCACCATCTACCAGACTGTTTCACCCCTCACCATGAGATTCCTAGGACGCCTCCTAGTACATTGGCAGAACATAGATCCTTGATGAGAGGCTCACCTGCAGCCGGCTTGACACCAACAAACACGCCATATAGTACCACTGCAGCTTCTGCCGGTATGACACCAACAAATATGCTACCTAGTACCACTGCGGCCTCTGCCAGGTCTCCCATTATGAACACGCTAGTTGTTTCACCTGTGCTAGTACCCAGTACTGCAGTCAGTGGATTGGGAGGGTCTCCCATTGTGGTAGTTGCACCCACCCAGCTGCTACCCAGTACTGGTTGGTGGATCAGGAAGTCCATTTTTGCCACCAGGTACCTCAGGTGGTACATCTTTAGAGGGAATGAGTTCTCTGAGCAGTACCTCCGGTCCACCACCTACTGCCTCTTCTGCAGGAGGGGTAATGAAGAGCTCTCTTGCTGAGACAACACAAGCACCACCATCTAGGATGGCATTCACCTAGGACATTGCCAAGGTCACAGGTGTTCTCGATATAATGATGGTAGTCTACTTAGGACATGATGTCCCAAGGAGTTCCTCTGGTGGTGTGACACCATCTGCAGAAACGTCTAGGTCCTCGACGAGGCTTCGTAGTGATAATTCAACACAGTCGCTAGCAGTGGCAACCATCCCTCTGCATGAAACGCCAATACCACTAACATCCCATCCTGCTGGTGACCCACCACCAACCATACCATCGGTCACCAACCCTGATGAAGCATAAAGTGAAGTATCACCGACTATAGAATACCCACCTATAGAACCAAGCACCTCAGGGGTATCATCTCCCCAACAAAGTGCTATTGATGCTCCAACAACACCACTGGTTCCCTCCAGACTGATAATGTATCTGCAGGGTCCTCTTCCACTGCTGCTAGCCAGCCACCACCTGTGGCCACCAGCACCCCAACTGTTGGTGGAAAGAAAAATTCTCTCTCCACAAGAAATTTATATATATATATATATATATATATATATATATATATATATATATGTATATATATATATATATATATAATGAAAGGGAACCAAGTAGAGAACTCATTAGAAAACTAATACCTGATGGTTGTCGTGCCACATGCCCAGTAAGTGAAGTACTATTTAAATGCTAACTGAACACTTATAGGAATGCACAAAACTACATGTATATGGAAAACAATTTGGAACTGCCATGCAAACTCTGGTACAGGTTTTGACTACCATAATCAAACGTGCCACAAAAGTCTCAAACTTTACCCACTTGAGGTAAAACCACACGAAATTACACACGACAATTGTTTTTATTCAGTGCAAAGGAATCCACAAAAAAAGTTCCTAAGTAACATTACATATACATCCATATAGTATTATACGTATAAGTGCAAGGTAAACTAGATAGAAAATGAAAAATGGGAAACAACTTACAAGTCCACAAGACAAGAAAGAACTGTTGGGATGGTAATGTAAACTGCATCCCTGATTGCCTCAATAGAAGAGGGATTTGTGTGGTTTACATTACCACCTGTCTTGATTTTTCTGCTGTATGAGTTCTTTATTGAGATTGGAGATTACTGTGGTAATCTCTTTTAACAGTGTTGACGGTGATAGGGTTTCTTCTGTATGAGTTTGTAAATGTCTTTTGAATGCAGACTTTTGTGCAGAGGCCTTTTTACACAGTGTTGGGGATAACGCATTACATAATAGTTACAAAATGTGCTGTAAAAACTATATAACTAAAGTTACTTTACTTACAAATGCAATGTGTTACCTAAGTAATGAAGTTACTGTAATGAGTGTGTGTAATATTATGTAATAATATTACTACAAGTTACTCTTATGTTATTCCCGTTGCATTAATAACAGTCTGTTGTAGTAATTCATAGGTCCACAGAAAGAAATGTCTCAGACTTTCCAATATCAAATTCAAATCCACTTCAAAATCTCATAACCTGGCACATCTGCAGTAACCATTTACACCATAGTACATAGCAGCAAATCATACTTATTTTAATTTTAGCACAATAATATATATTAGCTGCTCGGATGATAACCATACATTTATGGTTTGTTTCTACAGCTGGAGAGCTGTCATACCTGTACGTAATGTTGCCACATTCCTTATCTTGTAGATATGTGTAACACCATCAATATAACAAAAAGGCCATAATTGCATTCCTTGTATAAACCCACAGCCACATACGTAAGTAATGGAAGTTATTGGAATAGTTTTCTGGTAGGAAACCTCTTATACTGAACTAAAATATGCTTTTGTGTTAGTAATCCACTGAGTAACGCCTACCCTTACAAAAATGTTGATAGCAGATAGCAAGTCACTTGTAATTCACATGCATGCAGCAAGTTCTACTTGATAGCAAATTGTTAACATATTAGTAGCAGCAGTGTGCTTGCAAACTGCTCACTTGTTCACTATTTATGCAACCAAATTGCATGCAAACAATTTAATAGCAACTGATAGCAGAACTACGCTATTAATGTGCTATCAATTTACATGCAGATAATTTAATAGCAAATGATAGCAGAACTACGCTATTAATGTGCTATCAATTTACATGCAAACAATTTAATAGCAAATGATAGCAGAACTGTGCTATTAATGTGCTATCAATTTACATGCAAACAATTTAATAGCAACCAATAGCAGAACTACGCTATTAATGGGCTATCAATTTGTATGCAAACAATTTAGTAGTGTTTGATAGCAGGTAGAATTATGCTATATAATTTGATAAATTAACAGTTAATTAGCATATAAAGCAATACTTAATTTTATATAAAGTATACACAGTGTACATTTAAAACTCTAGTCTCTCTCTAATACATTGGCTAATACAGAAATAAAGGTTTTATCAGTTACATCAGTAAAAGACATGAAAACACAAGGGCTACAAATGTCAGTTACCTTGACGGTTACAACATCTAAATCTGATGGAGGATTACAAGTTAATATGTGAGGAATTCTGTGTCCACCAAGTGAAAGAGAAGTGCTGTGTGCTGCAAGTTGTGTTACAAGTAAGAAAATCTCATTGCAGTGGAAAATGTATACAATTTTTTGGACAATACCATATTCAATCTTGCTATGATCTTTATTGTAATAAGCTATAGCAGAATTACTTTTCTTTCCTCTGTTCCAGTAGCATGCATGAATAAGTATATCATTCACTTTTATCCGTGAATATATTATGCAACTACTTATATCATAATCGATACAGGCATTCACTTCGGATTGCGTTAGTGTTGGATTTGTAGGTTTTCCTAGCAAGTACACATCATCAAAAATCTTTGTACAATTATGCTTTGGAACATGACGGCAAAGATGCAGCTGATCAAATACCTCCATGTAAATACTGTCCTCTGGTATTAATTCATTGGCAAGTGAAGGCAAATTTTTTTGGTATGAAAAAGAAGAAATTATTTGCTTCTCTACATGCTGTGTTCCATGCACCAATGACTTCAAAATACCATTCTGGCTTTCAAAATAAAAACACGAGTGTACCCACAGTGGCCCTAATTCTCTTACACACTGAGTCAAGTGAAGTAACAAGTGGATGTTTGCAGACATGTATCGCCTTCCATACAATTGTTCAAATTTGCAACAAAACTGTTTAATTGTTTGTTCACAATATTGCAGCTGCTCATCAGAAATAGACTGTTGTGTTAAGTTGTAAATAGATACTACAAAACATGCATAGTGGTTCCAATATTCTGGTGGTAAAATGTCGTGTAATACAGGCAAAGAATAATAAAGTAAAAAGGATCGATACTCTGAAGCCTTGTAAAATTTGAAATGCTCTGATCCACGTGGTCTTCTGGTAATGATAGATGGTGGATTAATTTCACTAAGACGTTGGTCTACTATGCCAACTTTCCTTCCCAAATAGTATCTTTCATGGTTGTGCACTGAGTTAAACCAAAGTGACATCAACAACTTCATAACACCCAGTAAGACACAGTGCATATAGTCAATACTGGTGCCTCTAATGATATCATAGTGCATTAATTTCATCAACCATGATGGACCTTTCACTCCATCAACTATCAAACCCTCTCTAAGTGCCTTCCTGATATTTTCATCGTGTGTCACTTTTGTTCGATTTAGGCAATGTCCATCTGAACACAAATTGTTATAGGGGTAAACATGTGTGTGGCCACGCGCACTTGTTGTAAGTGTAATTCCTGGTTCCAGGCACTTACTGCAGCCAAACTCTCCATTGAACTGTATGCAATTCAATACTAAACACTTGGCAGGTAAATCACAAGTTCCAGCTAATAAAATTGCTTTGGAAACAAATGAACTACACAGAGGCGGCTTTACTCAACTCCATGTTGTTCCAATACCATTAGTTCCTTAACTATTGGCTTTAAATAAATATTCGTATTTGACTTGCTTTCACCAAACCAGAGACCAGCAATTATCATGTTTTCCTTAAGTTTCCGCAGCTTGTAAGGTAGCTCATTTATGACAAAATACAGAGGCCACAAGCTAAATTTGGAGGACTTAAAAAGTGGTAAACCATCTACATTCCATGTCAATGAAATGTTGTTTTTAGATGAAAGTACTCCATTTGGTAACATGAGTTCCTGGTACAGGCTGCCATCATATATATCTTCATAATTACTTTCGTTTACTTTGACCCTCAAAAAATGATGTTGTATATTAGTAAAAAAACGTTTCCTAGTAAAAAGGGACTTGATTTGGTCACTAACCGAAAAATGAACAAAATATTTGAAATCCTTTATAGAACTAAAAGCCATTTTGTAAACAGAGCATGCAGAGGTCGCAATATTGCTGATGGGATTTAAACATTTGGAACAGTAATAACAAAAATGTACTGGGATAATTAAGCTAGAAAAAAATTTTTTTAACTTGAACAAAGATGTGCAAGCTTTATTAGGTTGTGGGCAGATGGTATGGATGAGGTATAGTAAATCAGATATGGCCTCATTGGTTAGCTTATGGCGAACTGCAAATGCCAACAAAAGTACCATTGTTACATTGACAGTGATGGAAGCACCTGCATAAAGAGGAGTATCATTTGGGAGCAATGGATCATTATCTGGATCATCATCAGTTGGTGGTCTATCATTCTCAGTGTGCTCCTCTTCATTGTGTTCTTCATCATCAGGGCGCTCAAAGTACTGGTCATCATCAGGGTGTTCAAAGTACTGGTCATCATCAGGGCATTCAAAGTACTGATCATAGTCAGAGTACTGGTCATCATCAGGGGACTGGTCATCATCAGGGAACTGGTCATCATCAGGGAACTGGTCATCATCAGGGCATTCGAAATAATGGTCATCATTTGGGTGTTCACAGTGCTGGTTATCTATATCAGGGTGCTCAAAGTGCTGGTGGTTATCACCAGGGCATTCATTATACGGCTGCAAATCATCGGAACTTGACTGTGATTCCTCACATCGACCAGATAACTGTTCTGTAATTGTGTGTATTGTATCATTATCAACTGAACAGTAAAGTCTCACATAATACTTGCACAGAAATGAAAAGCCACCAAAATATTTTGATGTTATGATCTTTTACAGTGTAGCTATAGTAGTAACTGTTCCATTTATGTGCAAGTTAGTTATGTGGGGCTATACAGCTATCTAGTCATATAGTGGCACCTGGTGGAGTTTGGTCATCTTGGAATGCGTGGGTAATTGTCTGTGGTAAGTCAACTTGTAAACCGCTGGCTGTAAACATAACCACCTATGTAAATTATGGTAAGTCACAACATAATTATCACCTTCTAATGAATTTCCCTCGAGCGCTTTGATGTAGCGATGTCGTGTTCTTCTCGGCATAGAGGAAATTGGATTATCTGACTCCAAGTATCCCTTGTACGAAACTTTTTCGTTTTCACTTTCTCTCCGCCATTAAGGTAAGCCGCGCAATGAAAGCTTGGCGCTACCCAATTACGCAATACCCGCGCCATTTAATACAAGCCAATCATCAGCTAATTTAAAAAAAAGAGCGCTCATTATAATAGCCTGCACCTGTTGTTAACGACGTAGTTCGCACCGGTAAAGCAGTTAGACGATAGAATGGCGGAATATTCCGACACGTTTGTCTTGTGGGCTGGCTGCCAAAAGACCAGCATAATTAAACGTAAAGACGTTAAGAAGGGTATTTTCGCTCCGAAACAGGATGTTACAGTTAAATGGAAAGGCAGATATTACGAAGCGAAAATCATTTCAGTAGGTAAGCATTAACCAAACTTGTAAAATTTCACCTCAGTTATATACTTACCGTAACTTCCTGTTTATTCAGGAAATGACGCTAAAACACTGAAGCTAGAGATGAACGATTACAATTCCAGGAATAGTGCTAGTCCAGCTATTCACAAGAAAAAAAAACTTAGTAAGAAGTCTGCTGTGGACAAACAAATTGAGGAAGAGATTCTTGGTGATGATGATGATGATGATGATGTTCCGCCACTGCCACCACCTCTGAATCTCCCTGCACTAAATATTAACACTAGTACTGCCACACTGTCAGTCAATCCTAGGAGTACAGCAGCACCAGCGGTCCGAAGCAATGCCACTACAGTGGCTCGAAGTAACACCACTATGACCAGTTCTACGACTGTGACTAGTTCTGCGGCTGTGATTAGTTTTACGACTGCTACCAGTGTAGTCAGAAGTATCAGTACGATCGCCACCTCAACTGGACGTACCACCACCACCGCCTCAACTGGACGTACCACCGCCACCACCTCAACTGGACGTACCACCGCCACCACCTCAACTGGACGTACCACCACCACTGCCTCAACTGGACGTACCACCGCCACCACCTCAACTGGATGTACCACCACCACTGGACATGGCACACCTCATGGGGGCGGAGCGTTCAATAGTCCAGATAATCCTGGTTTCCCTACACAATGGCAACATTTTGACAACTTTTATTATGGTAATAATTAATATACATATAAAATTGTCACAGTTATCAACATGTTGTATACATATAATTACAGGTTCTGGTATGGCCAATCATAGCTTCTATCCGTATCCTGCCTATCCTCCTCCACAACAGGAAGCTCCCGATCTTTTAGCACTGTACCACTCTTTAGAGGAGAGAGTAAAACATCTTGAAGCTGCAATGGTTTCTGGTAATGCTACAGGTGGTGATTCTAGTACCAGTATGCCAAGTGTATTGGAACTGTCAAGAGAGCAAGAGCTGACTGTGCACATGATCCTGTCAAGCGCTCCAGGGTGGAGAGTGGCTTTGAGAAAGATTTTAGTAATAGTGTTTGGCATGGATACTTTGGCAGGATCATGTGCAGTGGGAAGGAAGAACTCTACCACAACGGCACTCAGTACATTGAAGCTAAATGCCCTCAAAGCTATGTAGAATTTCAAATTTACTTGCGGTGACATATTCCTTATCATTACAGACCTTATACTGAGTAACTACCAGAATGAGAAAATCAAGGAAGGAGAAATGAACATCATCATCAACAGTGCTTGTGCTGGTGCAAGAAGGACCCTTAAGAAATAGTTATGTGTGTATATACGATACCTTATTGTAACCATGCTATATTATTAGAATTTCAGTAATACAGTACATGTAAGCAGTTTGCAAGCACTCAAAAGCGGTTTGAATGCACTTGAAAGCAGTATGCATGCATATGTTTGCAAGCGCATGCATGCACAAGCATACAAGCCAAGGGATGCGTGTGAATTACAAACATTTGCTCACAAACAAGTTCATGCATGCTGCTTGCAAATCTTGGTTTGCATGCAAATGGGCCAAATCTTATACTTGTGCATATAAACATCTGCTTGTGAGCAGATTGCATTCAGCATGCAAATTGTTTGCATGTAGTTTACATGTACATTTTTGTAAGGGTAGCTACAATGAAGCGATGCCTAGCCGCAACGAAGTAACAAAGCCTACTGAATGAAGCTTATTCACCAGCTTCTTACTTATACCGTACGGAAGAAAACTTTGGCAATCAAAAAAGTTTTGTGAATTTACAATAGTGGAATTTTGGCGAATAAAAGTTTGGCAAATTAGTAATTAGCTTCGAGATTCTAATTAAAGCTCAAAATGTAAATTAGTGCAGCTCCACGTGTGCCGTTTGTGCCCAGGTGCAAGTGTGATTCCATTTTGCGATTTAGCAAAGATGACAACAATGGGATTTTCTGTGGAGTCTATGATTCGATGAATATAAAAGTATTTGGCAGAATCCAAGTATTGGTGGAAGTTTGATTTGCGGAGAGATTGGCAATTGCTATGACACCTATGCCATGGCAATCGAAGGAGACATTAAAACTGTTGGGTACGTCCCAAGAAAAATTTCTGCCATATGTTCGATATTTTTCAGGCGTGGTGGTAGTATCATCTGCTTTGTAAGTGGTTCCCATAGATACTTGTCTGATTTGCCACAAGGTGGACTTTAAATACCTTGCATTTTGAAGTTCGCTGCAAGTAATTTAAATGAAGCAGGCAAGGCGAGGCAACAGTCAGAATCTACATTATAAACATGTATTTCCGAGTGTACCCGTACTACAACGCTGTCAAGCAAAGTTGTTGCACCAATGGTGAGTAACCAAAGTGAAGATCAGTCTTCAAGCTCTACACACATTGACATTGATGTTCCAATTAATCCTCCGGCACCGATGTTAAAGATAGATGACCGTTTATCAGATCTGAGTATAGATATTACACAGGGGGGTAGGACATGACCATGTGCACTATGTAGCGCTAACAAAAATATCCATTTTAAACTTTAAACGTAGTCATACTACCTGTTGAAATTAATAGATCGTACAAAAAACGATTGCATTGTAATCGTTGATGACCACTGTTACTGTTGATGTGAAAGTCGTCACTGCCACACATCGTCATTGTTGTAAGTCTAATTACTCCATGAAGGCAGCATTTTTCCAATTGTGAATCACAGCATTGCACACAACAAACTAAGTAAAATTAAAATATGTATTAATCCCCGTCAATCCCCTTCCTCTACTTTTTGTGCAGGGTCTATTCATCTCACGTGAAATACTTTCGGTACTTGCGCAATGTTATTACACATTCACATGGGCTTGTCCTACCCCCCCCCCCCCCCCCCCCTGGATATTACAGAAAGTTGTAGTGTTGACAAACCATCAGCCAAAAAGCAAAAGATATTTGATGCAGAGAAAATCATCATCGGAGAACACTGAAATCAATTATGCTCAGCAATTACTAAAGGAGAAGCATCAAAAAGATTAATGGGCTACGTACAACATTGTACAAAGAAAAATTTCAGAAATTGAGGATAGTGTTCAGATTGTACATTGCTCAACAAGACACCATTGAATAACTGTTTCTACCATTAACTGTAAGGAAGGTGGGGTTAGAGTGCTTGATTCTGTTTTCACTAACTGTGACAAAGAAACTGAGGCAGTCGTTCGTGGTCTGTATTAATGTGACACAGAAAATATAAGGATCATTATGAGCAGATGTCAAAAATAAATTGGTGGAAAGGATTGTGGGTTGTTTGCAATAGCGTTTGCTGTGGCCTTGGTGTTCAATAAACGCCCTAGTAAACTGAAATACATGCAACAAAAGATGAGGTCTCGGAATGTTTTACAAAACAAGAAATGACGCCATTTCCATGCACTCCAAGTAACATTAATAACAATCACTTTAATTTGTAAACATTTGCTGTTGATACATTTCTAATCATTCTTTTAATTGTATTCTTACAAATTAATAATAATGTTGCAATAATTGGAAAAGAGTTTATAACACTCATGCTAGTCTATTAATATACATAGCAACTAGATGCAAGAAACAATCCCAGACCCCTCGAAACCATTAATGATAATCTCTGGGTTGTTCTTTACATAACTACATGCAGACACAATCCAACTTGCACTCAGTGGCTTCACGGCACTCATTTTCAAGTCGATGGGTTTCCTCTGTCCCTCTTGGTGTTGTTGGCATACTTGGCGGGCATGCCAACGCTGAAACTCAGCACAAAGTTGGTTTTTCACTGCCTTGTTAAACCAGGCACGCACCCATAGCCAGCCAAAGGCCGGCTGTTGGCGCGTGCCTGGTTTACTGAAATTGTTTTCGTAAAAACGTGTGTGTGCCTACCTACCTATGTTTGTTTGTCCGTACGCACCCACGTGAGCAAAAAATGTTAAAAATGATAAAAAACAGCCAACATGTAGGAATTGAAAACTAAATTAAGTCTGTATTAAACTTCCACACACATAAACTTCGCTTTGAGGTGGTTTCTTCTTCGTGTGGTCTGAAATATGGGTATGGTGACTCTTCATATACTTCTTGAACGGCCTTCCCTTTCGGTTTTATAGACATTTAAACAACACCGAAGGCCTCTTAAGCTACCAGAGGTAGCGAATCCTTTGGGTTGAAAGGGGGGCGTTATCTGTACTTACGCAAACGAAACTGAAGGGCAGCCTCAAGGCTTTCTCTATACAATTTGCACGAGAAAACACGATAGACACACTATAAAACAGTTGAGAAGACACTTCTATGCGTAATTTGCAGTTTAAAGCGATTTGTTATAGTTGCGCTTCCTTAGCAGTGCATAACAACATAATTATCAAATTACAAAATAATTCATGAATTACGAAATACACTGAATTACAGAATTTACAAATTCTAATTATCTAGCTGAATTAATAATACCTATAACATGAATTATATACATGGCTGATTAATTTAGTTAGAATGGGATAGTATTAATTGCATGGGTGCCTGGTTTTTAGAAGTAGCACACCATCAAGTTGTTCACACTGACATCAAGGGGCTTCAAACTATTAGTGTGGTTAGGTGGAACAAGCACCACGTTGGTGTTGTGATCCAATTGTGTGAGAAAGGCTGAGGTGCACTGACCCTTAAAATTATCAAAAATAGCTAAGACTGGATAATCTTCAGAAAGATTAAGACTCTCCCTTTTCTCTGCAACATACAGTATCAGGACATTGTCTAAATATTCTGTCATTGTCTCATGTGCCATTTTTTGGAATTTCATATTTAGGTAAGCAGCGTGGAGTTGTACCTTGATAAATTATCTGGGAAGGCAAGAAATCTCCGTTAAGTGTACCAGCCAATACTGCTGTGAGCTGTCACTTATTATCTTTCCCAATGGCTTCAACTCTTTTACTTCCGTCAGCCTCCATAGTCCAACCCGAGGTTGGCACAATATTTAAGCCCGTTTGGTCAAAATTAATTACTAGCTCTGCTGGAATTTCATTCATTACTATTACTTTCTTGATTTCCAGCAAATATCAGAGTTCCAATTCAACAAAATTTTCCACGGTGACTTTAGCCTTTGTAGTTGCTTTGCGCTTAACAAAGCCCATTCGGTGAAGTGTATATTGCACCCAGCCTTTGTTCAGATCTACTCTTGACAACAAGATTATGTCTTCATGCATCAGAATACCTTCAGCACATAATATGACTACTGCGGTATTAACAACTGTTCCAGTAGATCTCATATAGGTGACATATCTCTGACTTGCTTGTCCAGTTCTTCTCCTATCTTCAGAGGACGGCCATTTTTTTTTTGAAGAAAATTCTTCAACTCTTTTTCACTGGGAACATCACCCTTGACTTGCAGATACTCTTGATACAAGTTCTTTAGCCGATGAACGCTAGTTTCATTCAGCTGCTTCAACAGTTCTGGATATTTCTTTGCGAAGAACTTCATGGCAATTGTTGTCCCATATTCCACAGCCCTCCGGGCAACTAGCAGTTTTTGAGTTGACATCAGTGTCTGATATGGTCTTCTGCTGCTTTCTTACTATTGGCTGACGTATCTATTACATCAGCAACTCGTTTGTTTGCCGAAGTGATCGCTCCCATCAAAATTGACGAGCTTAATGGCCCTGTAGGATCTGGTAAAACACTTGCAGAGGGACGAAACTTACTGTCAGTGCGCTTAAAATACTTTAGAATCGACATGACATATCAGATTTTAATAGTACACACGTGTTTGTTCACGAGATAATCTTAGAATTTAGCGGTCAAAAACTTTGGCAAATCATTACTGATTCGCCAAAGTTTTGATCGCCAAAGTTTTCTTCTGTATGGTAACCAAGGTTTGCACATTGTACAACAATGCAGATTGCATGTGATAAGATGGTAGTTTCACATGCGACAGCTTAAGGCTGTGGACACAAAGTAATGTAATACGTAATATTATTTATTATATGGGTGATACGTATGTAACTGTAACTAAATAGTTTAGTTGCAAGTAATATGTAACGAGTTACTTTTAATGGTTGGCTTTGGGATATACAAAAAGTGAAATCCATGAAAAAAGGATCAAGCTTTATAACCAACCATTCCATGGCTGCCACCTTTGATTCACTTTTTTTTTCACCCAGGCTTTTTGAAGGCTGCACTGTATAATCAGTTCGAGGGTACCTTGTAATCATACTTGTTCAACAAATACATTTATTGTGCTCAGTAGTGTGTTTTGGATGCTATACTGTGACCTTTAGGCTTACATAAGCCAGTCTATTTCAAAGTCAGTTTACCAGTCATTATTGAGTTTTAGTCACATCCTCAATATTTTGATGACATGTATGAGGTGTTTTGAACACACAGATCACTTATCAGCAAACAATGCATACAATATCATTATGTTCTGTGAAATAAGGTTACTATCACACATGCAAGGAGGTGTCACCTGGGCAAGCACTGCAGCAATCAGAGTCAAAGTGTTGAATGGGCTTGAACTGTGACTATATCCATCTATCAGTAAATTCACCTTTTTACTTGTGTTTCTTCTCAACTGCTACTTTGTTCCCTCTTTCCAAAGCACTGGTGCATGCTACTGATAGCTCTGGAAGATCCTTTACAATTGCAGCAAAATGTCTGCTGAAGATTGTAACATCATTGGAGATCCTTACATCTTGCGAGTTAGTTCTGTACACTAATGTTTTTTTGATCATGGGATTTTAATTCATCTCATTTTGACTCTTGATCTACTGTACAGCAATTTTGTGGCCTTGACCATTAATTTTGAGTTCACAGATCTCCTTCATGACACCTCCTTGACATGCAACGTGCATGCAGAAAACTAGTATTGCATGGCCGGACCCTACTGCCCATGTGACACTTATCAATTGAAGATTATAAGCAAGGATGGCACTACGTGAGTTTGACTTGATAAAGGAATCAACAACTCGTGAGCAATTCAAATTTTACTGTGTGGCAATCAACAACACTACGGAAGAAGGAACACTGCTAGGACAGTACGATGTACACAAAGTTAAAGCAGTAAGTGAACTAAAAAAGTTGCCATTCATATAACAAGCTGTAGTCACAACCAGGTGTCCTAGACCTTCAGCACTTGTGCTGCTAAGCCTTAACAAGCAATTTGTGGTCTAAGACTCGACGTGCCAAAATGTACGCATGCGCGTATAATCGTTTTTTATAATTAGAGTGTAATGGTGAAGCAGGTGGTGAGCTCTGGTTTTACTTGAACAGTGTCGAGCTTTGATATGTAAATCACACCAACTTATAATCCGCAACTGACAAGTACAGCGCGAAGAGTCTGGCCACGCTAAACTAGCAGAAAACACAAGCACCGTTTCACGTTTGAGAGCTAATACCTGTTTTAAAAATCAGAATGACGAACGTTTCTCTCTGTTGTAGCGACGGGGCGGTCAGGGGTGATCAATGATGCCTGTCCTTGTGCCAGCACAAGTCTCGCCCCAGACACGAAACGACCACATACCTGCCTAAAAATAATACATCGAAGTAACCACACGTTGTTAAACTACCTTTGACTTTTGAGTGTCAACCTCCTCAGCACTTTCACATTAGTCTCGTGCCCAGACCGCTTTTTTTTTTCTTTTTGTGTGGGGGCGGCGAAAAAAAAGAGGTTGTTTTGTAGTTAAAATGTTCTTTTTTTCGCCGCCCCCACACAAAAAGAAAAAAAGCGGTCTGGGCACGAGATTACTTTCACATGCCACCGATGCCACAAGGGGGTGTCACATCGGCTCACGCTGTAGATCTGTGACCGCGGTCAGTCTTGACCAGGGAATATTTCACCCTGACCCTTGACTTGCAGCGTTTATCGTTGAGTCCTAGCGATTCCGGGAGAATTTTAAAATTGATGGAAACAATTTCTATTTAACACAGGCTTGTGCAGCGCTCCCCAAGGATCTCATAGACACTTAGTCTTTAAAAATTCATCAATGGATGATGGAGTTATAAGCAATTTTATCCTTTAAAAATGGTAAAATTTTCTCCGCTTCTTTTCATTGAAAAAGTCCCCAAAAATGGCACAATTGAACAAATGTTTATAACTCAGGTTTGCAAAAACATTTTCAACTTCTGTTCCCTGATATAAATACCTCAGTAGCTACATGGACTATAGTGCAACCATCATTATAAGACCCTCTCAGTAAAGGTCACCTCTGTAGAAGGCCACCTAGCTAACAGTTGCATGAACTTAGCATATTACAAATGGCAAAACAACTTGCACTTGGTCTGAATGCAAACACTCTGTACTAGTCACATTCACCCAAAATACAATGTGCATGCAAAACAAGGACTTGTACTATTCATTTATATCTGCTTATACAGTTATTTTTACTGTTAGCTACTTTTTAGCTCCTTGATAGCTACCAAAGTGACGCACCAGACAACTTGGTTATTTATGTTTCAAATTTGCTGACTTTTTGCATACTAATAATGAAAACTACATGGACAAAAATGTTGCACTTGGTGTAACTAACATGTGCTGGGTCGTTTCTGGCAAAGACAACATTACATTGTGGTAAATATATTGAAAAACAATCTTAGAATTGGCATAAAACACCACATAAACACATTTATAGCAGGAAACTAACAGCACCATCGTGTTCCTCGTCCCCAGAAACCCTAGAAACGATCTAACTGTTTGATCAAACACTCGTACGGCAGCGAATCAATTGTGCCATCTTCCCAATGGAGGATTCACGGAGAAACTTTTATGCAGAATTTACGGAATTCCGGAATCGCTAACTCAGTTTGACCTGTGACTTGAGCGTTTCTTGTCCAAATTTTGACCTCCACTTATTTCTCTATTTTCCTATACGCACCTGCGCTTGTAACCTAGTATAATATTTTCTTGGTGCGTGCTACCAGCAGCTGGGAGAGAAAACTTCAGGTGAATTTTACAAAATTCTAACTAGCTTAACTACCAAACTAAGTACGTTAACTACAAAACTAGCTACCTTAACTACAAAACAAGCTACCTTAACTACAAAACAACCTTAATTAATAACTTAGTTCAACAAGTCTATGCCATCTTCTGGGCATAAGCCATAATGCCTCAGGATCATTTTGGCATTATATCGCCAGAGAGTAACTGACAAGCGCTGAGCAATTGTTTCCTTGCTAACTGTCTGGGAATACCACTTTTAACAGTGGTACGGTCGGCAATCGTGGATAAGGTTGACAAAGCAAAGTGAAATGCCTGTTGGAGCATCTTCTTGGAGATCCTTACTTCTTGTGAGTTACATATAACTCAGTAAACTTGATAATAGCTACGTATAGTTTTTGATTGTGGGTTTCGAACCTTCTGTATCGTCTTGACCCTTGACCCACTTTAAGAGCTATTTTGTGGCCTTGACCGTTGATTTAGAGTTTGACCGCGGTCGCAGATTGACCAGCCTGAGTGACACCCCCTTGTGCAACGAGGTCCATCACTATCGAAAACTGCAGCGGCGTGCGCACAAAAGTTGTGCATTGTTTAGAACTATTAATAGTGTACCGATAGTCTCGTCCCCAGCCGCCCACGCGCTCAATCGCGTGGGGCTGGGGACGAGACTATTAATAGTGTGTGTAGTCTCGTGACCAGCCGGGATTGTGTTAATGCGCAACCGGCATTTTTCATCCACGGCTTTTGTCATAAAAATAATCACCCAACTGTTCTTCATTAATTTTGTAGCTATAACTAGCTAATGCTGTGTAGTTAATGGGCAGGAAGCAGGGCATCGATTGTTGGGGTGCACACTTAGACAAAAATTAATTTTATGACATGCCTGGTATTCTTTTTTTATTACGGTATATGCAGGGGTGGTTTTAGGGACCAGATTTCTTAGCCGGGTTGTCTGAAACCTCTGGCTTACTTGAGAGCAACTGTTCAGCCATCAGGCAACTAGTTATTAGCTACTGATTCTTCCTTAACTACAACAAACCATCCCACACTGTTAACATTCAAGTGTAGGGGTAACACCTTTTGGGGGTGTCTGGCTGCATGTTTAAAAATAAATCCCTTCAAATGTTAAAAAAGGTGCACTTACAGGGTGTTACAGAGGAGTGCTAAAGTGTAGTTGTAGTGCTCTAAGAGGTGTTACTCCAGGGTGTTGGGGAGGTGATACTCCAGGGTGTTGGGGAGGTGATACTCCAGGGTGTTGGGGTTGCTCAAAGAAGTATAACTCCTCAGTACTATACACATATACAGCATGTGCATGACAACATTCAGTTAACAGCATGCAATATATGTATACAGCAGTATAAACATGTGTCAGTCACTTCATATATTGTTCATCTGATACTCATCCTTGAGGTCAACAAGCGATCTGCATGGGGAAAAAAAAACGCTTGCACAGAGTGTATATTATACATATTGTTCTCTGAACACCAATGCAAAAGTGTTGGGCGTATGAATCCTGTATGCCAAGCCCTATTCAATTACTCTAATAGAGCATACACTTAAAGTGACCACTAAGTATAGTACTCATGTAATCTACTATGCGTAGTTACTTATTATGTTACTATGTAACACTTTCACACCTCAGATCAAAGAAATTCCAGAGGATATACGTCATGTTGCAGGGAGATATCTAAATGAAGTTAGGTTAGGTAATCCTAAGGCTGCAGCACATGTTGCTGTAGACCTTCAGTACTGGTCACTGTAAAGTGTTAATTACATAACCAAGTAATAATAATAATAATAAGTGACGTCATAAATAATTAATTAAATAAATAATTAATTAATGTACAGCGAAACTACTTAGCACACACACAAATGCTCACCGGGATTGTGTTAGACGGTAGTAAAACAGGAAAAATAAAAAGGGATTTTTTCTTCCGTGCCTTCGTTATTGAATACAGTTTTCCATATAACGCCATCCTTTTTCAGTGCCTGACAACCAGTAACTCGTTAGTTACCACTCGTAAAACCTATTTGCGTGCCCAGAAACTAGTAAGGCCGGTTTGTAGCTCATAGCAACCAATTCAAATGCGCTGCGCCGCCTGCGCGTTAAACCAGGCGCCTGACTCCTTGTCTCCTATGAGGGAAAGCACTATTATTGGTGGAAGCAACGATGTTTTCTTACTTGGAAGTTAGTTCTATGTAATGTACTCCAACTATTACTTTACTGCAAGTAGATTTTAGTGTATTCCATTTGAGTATTAAAATGCGCAAAAGCATTAGAATACACTTACGAGATTTTAGCCAATAGTCAGTAGGGGAAAAGTCTTATTATTGGACCAAATTTTCAAGTTTGTACTACTGTCAAATCACTGATACTACGCTGTGTGGTCTGTTATTTAGTGACTAGTCCATAAGTGGTGACTTACTATTTGTAGCTACTGTACAAGCATTGTTTAGCTATTAAAAAGGTAGCAAAACAAAATTTCTATGATAAAAGACTCTGTTTACTGTGCTCAGGATCGAGTAAGGGGCACCAAGAAATAGTTTTTCATATAGAGCAGTCGTTCTTATAAGACTTGTTTGTGTTTCATGTGTATACAGCTTCTGTAGACATATCAGTACTGTGCATGTTGTACACTAATGATGCAGACACATGTGTCATAAGATAAATAATATACTTTGAACATTTGCTTTTACCATATGCTTGCAGCACTAGATGTGCGACTGCTGGTCAAGACAAATCTATTGTAGATAACATGGCTTATAGCTACTATAGCATTCAAACCAATATTGTTAACACTGAGTAATAATGACTACAATAGCAGTGCAAATGTAGATGTAATGAGCTATTCAATTTGTGGATGGTAACAGTGTTAGTGGAGTTTGTACTAAGATTCTGTCTTATAGCAGTGCTGCCTGTTCACGTCCCAAAACAAACCCAAAGATTCACTCGCAAACAACTATAAACTTGTTGTTAACTACTCGCATAACAATAGTCTATATATCGCATACATACAGTATGCTATAGGATACTAATATAATTATGTTCTAGTTAAATGTCTGTTGTTACATATAGCTTGTAATGTATGACTGTGTATAGTACGTATGTATGATGACTTACGATATGTGACCGTCTCAGCGAATACCTGTCTAGTTCGCACAAGCATGAGTATTTAGAAAATAGAAATTTTGAAATAATCCGTAAAATTACACATGCTACAAGAAAAAAATATGCAAGTTTTTATCGGGCCAGTACTCAAAGAAGGAAGATTCAAATCAATTAAACTATGCACCATCTTTGTTTTAGAATCTTCCAATGGTTTGTGTGTCACGTGAGTTTGTTTACAGAGCAGTAGACATAAACAAAGTTATTGCTGTTTTTTTTAAAAACAAAACCACCTTCATACCCTTATGCACAGGTGAATGCAAGGCAAAAACTATACCTTAGTTGGTCTGCCAATCCATGGTGAACATTGTAAGCCAAATTTCAACTTTGTAGACTAATCCAAATGGAAGTTACAGGGTATGACTGCAAATGCAAGCGCCTGTAGTTTATTTTTAGTTTAGTCACCGTACAAATTGATTTCCTTGTTCTTCCTACTTTCTAGCACTGTAATTCCAAAACTACTCACCACAGAAGGCTGAAACTTTGGTGAACCATTTCTTGGACTATGCAGATAATGCTGAGAAATAAAAAAAAATATTTGGAGGTTGTGCGAACTAGACAGGTTTTCACTGAGATGGTCACATATGTGATTATTGTATGTACATTCAGTAAAATTAAGTAGTGGATATCATTCAATCTTTCTTTAATAATGTTACTCTGTGTTGTGTTGGCCGGTCCATCTGTAATGCTATAATTTTTATAGCATACTGTAGTATTGTTACTAGGTTTTACTGAGAATAAAGCAGATGGGGTTGATAATGGTCCTATTCAGTGTCATACTGTACATGGTATTGGGGACGTTAGCTTTATATAAGTTGACCATATAATATTATTAATTGTGTACACTGAGCACAGAGTTGACGCTTGTTTTCTGTGTAATAGTGTTGTGAACCGGTATGGAAAAACTGATTAACTGGTATTGTCTTTTGCCCACTTACTTGGTAGACTTCTGCTGACAAGTGATAATGTCATAGCATAACCTCAAAGCATGTGTAAATGCTGTGTAACTAAATGCTGTGTAACAACAAGATAATATTTAGGCAATTTGCAGTTGTCAATTTGGCAAAATACACACTATTTAATTTTTATTAAATTTACTGGTAAATTGGCTCTACACTGTTGCAGATGTTGTAGGCTGACAGAAGGATGAATTTGTATCCTGAATGTTTGTTGTGCTGAAATGTCTGCCTTGTAGATTTAGTGTTCAGTCACAGTGAGCTGTCCACTGATCCCTTTCATAGGGTTAGATCATCCGATGCGCAATCAAATATCTGGATTGGATCATGTGTGCGATGGATCAATTAGTTCACGTTGAAGTGTTTTAACTTAGTCCTGCTATATACAATCTATTTTTTTTGTGAGCCACACCCACTTATCGTTATCATGTACAGGGTGTGTATCTCGAAGTAATACAGTAAACCTTTGATTTCTTTAGGATGTCATATCAAGTTACACATACAGTGTTGACAATGTCATCAGTGGACTGCTTATTGCAAACTACAAGGGTTATTGAAACTTAATGCTGAGTAGATACCTGACCAACTAACACATTAAAAGTGACTATAGGTATTGCATCATCGCTTCGAGATATGCATATGCACAGGCTATATACTGAAGTAGGATACTCTCCTCTCTTTATATAGTATGAACTCTTGCTAGTGGCCATGGGCTTGGCTCCATGTAAGCTCACAGACAGTATCAATCATAAGATATTCATGCAGACTGTAATACTCTAATTGATAAAAGCAGCGTCTTATAATTAGAGTGAATTTGTTAGTTTGTGCGTAAAATCACTGATACAAGCAGTTTTTCTTATAAATAATACTTGTTCGTGTTTCATGTATACAGCTTTCCTAGACATATCAGTACTGTCCATTTGGTGCATATAGGCACACATGTCAGAGAATGATAGTATAGCTTTGAGCATCTTATTTAAAGATCACTTTCACCATACCTTGCAGCAGTTTGGATGTGTGACTACTGGTTAAGACCAATCTATTGTAGATACACTTTTCTGTACACTTCGTAGAATGAAATTAATTTGTGTATGAACATGGCTTATAGCTACCATAGCAAATAAACCTATCACTTTACAATTATATTGGAGTACTGATGGCTACAATAGCAGTGCTAATGTAAATGTATTGAGCTAGTCATTTTGGGAGTGGGTAGCCATGTTGGTAGTGTGCATACTAAGATTCTATCATATAAACTATTGGCATATAGCTTATAATGTATGTGGACAGTATAGATCCTCGCTAACCCAAACTCCTGTAATCTAATCCCAACAGTAGAAATGACTGTTCTATTAGGGTATTTTGAGAACAAGTGTTTGTTCTATTACAGTATTTGAATAGGGTTCTGTATTATAGTTTATAATCTGAACAATTTTACTACTTTTATCAACTTGAGAACAGTGCTGTTCAGATTATTGAGGATCCACTGTTTAATAATTTGCTATAGTATCCATTATTAGCTTACAATGTGCGACTGTTGTGTGCACATATGATAAAATTAAGTGATGGATAACTCCCAATCTTTTTATGATAGTTTTTCTCTGTGTTGGTTGATCCATCTGTTTCCCTATAATTTTGATAACATACTTTAACATTGTTACGAAGTTGTACTGAGCTTTCAGTGTCTTTGTATTGGTACTGGTGACATCAACTTTATAATATTACCATGTATTTTGTGTATGTACACTGTGCACATGGCTTTCCCCTTGTTATCTGTACAGTGGTCTTTCTATTATTTAAATTCATTAAATAATGGGAAGTTAAAACCGATTGATTTATACACAGAATTCCATTCAAATACTCTAATAGAACATACAGTGTACACTCTGAAACAAAATACTCTAATAGAACAGTCACTTCTGTTTGAATAACAAAACATTTGGGTATCAATGGCCGAACATTAAAGGGACCACTGCACTGGGGATGTGTAACCTATTAGAGTATTTTCCATTACATGAACATTCTATTAGAGCATGTGTATGTTTTATTAGAGTAGTTGAACATAACTCTATATAAACAAATAGGCTTCATTTATTTGAACAAATTCACTTAACTGGAAGCTTTTAATGTTGAACTGAAACAGATGTTCGGATAATGGAGGTCCTACAATACTTATTATACATCACAGTTAGACAAAGCAAATACAAGTTGTTTTATATGTTAACAAATTTACTTGGTTATGTGTGACCCGGTCCTAGTAATAATAATAATAATAATAAATCACACCAGTGTACATATCCTGCATGGGAAAGTGGTTGCATACACATCAAAAGGGCAAGCCACTATTATCAAAGTAAGTATAGCCTTGACATGGATGACTGCATTCCCTCTGTTACTTTATACATAAGATCAATTGTGGGAATAAATTAATGCTTATGTGGTTACAGTCATATTGAAAGTATTACCCTTGCTATTCTACAAGCTGGGAAAACAAGCGCTTCAGCAAGTTTTTAATTATGTTCCACAACCACATTACAGATACCACGATCTATAATGATGCTTACCCATTTAGGCCTTTAGTAATTAGTCTAAACATTGCAAGAACATTGTAACTTGACTTTCCTTACTTTATTATACCTAACGTAGCTAGTTTCCTAACCATACTCGTATAGGCTTCAGGCTATTAGGAAAATGGGAATGGGACAGGAAAATACTTGATAAAAGTCACTATAAATTTGTCTACAACAAAATGCTATATTTGCTAGATCCTTCCACTCCCCTTCCTCAGAACGATCGAAATACCCTAATAGAGCAGTCACTTCTGTAATGAAGTTATTGTGAATTCTTATAGTGCTGAAACTGTATAATATATCTATGATGGTTAAAGGACCACAGAATATTGCAAATTGCCTAAACCCGTACGTTTCATAAATATTATGTTTTGTGATTATTACAAAATTAAAAATAATGTTAGGTCAACAAAGCCAGAAATGAACAATATTATTGAACTTATGCAGGGTGTAGAACTAACGTTTTGCTTGATTTCAGATGCCGGTTTGCAAAGGAATTCTTCGTGATGTACAAGGCTAGTTGTAAATGTAATGTGTTTTTAATTTGTTAACAATTTTTAACCAGCTTAGATTAGCACAATTAATTGGCTTTGTATATAACACCTTTGAATAACAAATAAGATGGCTTTTGTTTCATTCTATTAGCATGTTGTGATAAGGAGTTACAGCCCTTTGTTTACAACCAGTATTCATGGAGGTAATGTTACGGCAGTGGGCTTTTTTTAGTTTGGATGTAATATTACGGTGGCAGTCCTCAAATTTACAGGCCTTCCCATAGCTTCATTTTAGGACATTAGTGGAATAGTTATTAAGTTAAAATATTTTGACTGCTCTATTAGAGTATTTTAGTGCATAGTGACTGCTCTATTAGAGTGTTTTGATATCTTCAGAGGAAGCAGAGCGCAAGGATCTAGAAAATCTACTTACCCATTAGCCTGAAACAGAATGTTGTATAATAGCTGTAATATGCACGGGCACTCGTGATTTGCCTGTTATGTATGCCCACAGCCCTCGGGCTTTGGGCATATATATCAGGCAAATGCCTATGTTTCAGAATACTAAAAGGATTACCGTATTTCCTGGAAAAATTGCCATGGCTACAAATTTTTTCTCCATATAGATACCTGCGGTATCTATACGAGGGCGGCTACTAATCGAGGGCAGTGTTAATAACTCTCAGGCCCAGGCATCTATCAACTACTTCACAGCTACAACTATTTGTGATATTGAAATTTAGTGTTTGTATATCATAATATTGTGTAGTGTTGCACCGATATCCAAATTAGCCGATTATTCCGATAACCGATATCAAGCAACAGAATTAGCCGATACCGATAACCGATCCGATATACACTAATAACACTAACACTCATCCTCATCATTATTAAATGGCTCATATTAGTGACATAACCATTGATATACAGCTCATTCTAGGCTAAAATGTAAAGTTAGATGTATACCACAAGTAAAAGTTACTCATGGTAAACAGGTTTTAAGTACATTTTACTACTGCTATACAGTTGAGACAAGTGGCTGGTACTACATAGAAACCTAAAAACCTCAGTTTATTGTTGGGCATGGCCTAAACCCTGACAGTTTATTATGGGCATGGCTTGTAGTCACTGCTAAACCATTAACACATAACTTAATTAAAATGCCAAATAACTTATGTCTAGCCTCCCCCACATCATTATACTACACAGCGCAGTGGAGATTAACATCGGCCTTGATTTAATCAAAACCGATTAATCGGCTAGTAGCCAATATCGGCCCAATACCAATTATTGAACCGATTATCAGTGCAACACTAATATTGTGCAAATATTATTGTTGAACATCAAATTTATACCTAGCTAGCTAAATAGTTTACTGTCAACTGGTGGAGGTTAAGCTGCAGTGGGAAGAACATCACGAAGGATTACCGCCTGAGCTCCATGTACCTGACGGCCCCGCTAGGAACTGTGAAAATCTAGATCACCCCCTGCCCGCCACTGCTTACGTGGAATTTAGCTACGATTGTGCTTTCATTATTCATGTAAGTATATACAGCAACACATACAATTCTATATATGTATTCATATCTACATACAGAGAGAAGAATTCAGCGGATCTGTGGACATTAGTCCCTACACTTTCTTTAAAGATGACAACGTGTTTGTGTTATGGCAATGGAGTTGGCTTGATAATAGTCCTAGCACATCACCATCACCGATCCCACACAGCAACAGCTGTACTCCCGATCCAAATCCAAGTACACAAGCCACCTCAGATTCAGAGGAAGATGATATACCAGCAATCACACATACTGTGATTTTTAAATGCATTGGAGCTCACAAAGAAACTGATTACCAAGACCAGTTGGAACTTGCCAAGAAGAACCTTAAAGATGGAAAGCCTGTGCTGTAAAGCTGAATCTGGAACCGGATAACCCCTATGATTCAAAATCCATAGCTTTTCTTTGCAAAATTGATGACGATGAATGGAGAAGGATAGGAAGCAGTTGATGATGTACATGCTGCACAAAAGATTTTGAACGTAGCATTTGATTGGATACGATTCAAGTTTTATCATACCCCTGGCTGGTATGCTGGGATAAGGATAACTAAAAATGGCACAGCAAGTCCTCCTCAGCCATTCAGCTAGTTGACACACTGAACATGTTTTATATACATAACTTGCATTGCTACTGTAGAATCTTGTTTATTTATTTGCTGTTAAATTGTGAGCATACGAGTGTTCAGAAACGCACGGATTAGTTCCTGGTGGTGGTGGAAGATTAATTGGCACATTGTGAAATTTCGTACGGATTGAAGTATCACCACGCACAGACATTGGCTCATAACAGCTCGAATCTGGGTAATCGTTTGGCTTTCTTCTTGGGATTCTGGATGCTGAAATCTGGCATTAAACCTTCATAAAATCTAAGGTGTGTTGATGTGTGATAAAAGAATGGCAAGTTTTGATCCATTCGTTTCTTAAACTCTTCAGTCACCTTTCTCTATCCATAATAAACCTACATTTCATGTAAAAAACCATATAAGTAAATGGTCATATACCGTATAGCCTAATAAATATTTTGAGGGGGAAATTTTTTGCTGATTTTGATGTTTAGGGGGTTATCAGCAAAAATTTTATCCTTGACATATTTAAACCCCATATATTATGTTTGGAATTGCTTGTAAATCTGCAAAAAATTTGCCCTGTTCAATATCAAAAATATTTCCCCTCGAAATATTTTGTATCAGATACGGTATAAAACTGCACATATATTTATACACAATTCATATATACATACTTCTTTCAGGGTGAAATCCTTTCCAACAGTGTCCCGCAAAATGCTGAAAAAACATTCCACATCATCAGTGGTGCTTGATCTGGGATGTTCTGGGGGTATGCCATTCTTAATGTTGTATTCTCTTCTCCATTCTCGAGACTCAATATTAGCTACTAGAGCTATCAAAGTCTCCCTACTGAAACCCCTGATGTTGTTGATTTTCCTGCATACATGTAATATGACATATGCATATTTATCCCACTCAGCTTACCGGTTAACTTCCAAGAGACTGAAATCACAGCCATCATCCTTATGCCAAGGCATAAGATCGTCCAATATGAAGCTTAAAAATTCTTTATTAAATATGCTCCGTTGGTCATCAGTCAGACCCCTTTCATCACATGCACGTCTCCAATTGCGGACAACTTGTAGATATGCAGCTTCATCACAGTAGCCTTTCTGTTTCATCCATTCTATCAGAGGTTGACCAAATAATCGCTCAACATCCTCCGCACTCTGTTTACGGACACCAGATAGTGCACAGTAAGTAAGTTCTGCTGATGAATCATGTAGCGCTTCTGCAAACCTCTCCAACTGAATGTTACTTGGACTGCCTTGTCGGAGACTATAACCAATCTTGTAAGGGTCAAAATATTTTTACACATGTTACACCATGAATATTGAATACCTTAAATATGTGGCCTTCATCTTCACGCTCACAAAACCCTTTACCTGTAATAGGGTGCACTTCTGGCACACACAGATGATTATTGAAGGGGATTCCTTTTGAATGAAACAAATTCACTTGATACTGGTACTCCATGCAGCTGTGCCAATATAGAGCGTAACTTTTCAGCTTCAGTCTCATCTTTCCCTACAAAAACCAGGGCTTTAAGTGACCACTGAACAAAAGTTACATACGATACCTTCTATCCGGGTATGAATTTCATAACCAGATGGGACTGTTCAAAGCCTCAGCAGTTCAATTGCATCATCCAAACTGGCACCTTCTGAGTTCCATTTCTTTAGGTCACCAAGAAGTTCAGGGGAGACAGCATGATTTGGTAAAAGTGCAGTGATAGCTCCATTCTCACCTAGAATGAACAACATATCCAACAATAATGACAGCCCTGATAATAGAAAATTTACTGGCATATCTGTACAATACAACATCCACGTACATATGGGAGTGATCATTTCAACCATTCTCTTCATGCTCATATGGCTATACTTCGATCTAACATCTGCATGAATCTGGAACACTGACAAGGGCCTTGAGTTTCCCTTAGTGCATAACGAATTCCATTCTCCATCAGATGTAAATCCTACAAGTTCAGTGAAAGGTATGCATCTATCAACTGTTGCACTGGAAATACCATACACCATTACCTGCTACATTCATCTTTCTCTTGACCATTTCACTGATTATGTTATTGGCTAGGTCACGCACTTTAGAGTCACTCAATCCCTTGTAGGGTACGCATTGAACAGGAAGAGCATAAGGCTTTCTTCTCCTATCTTCTGTGCTGATCATAAAGACCAATATGTGTGAAGCTGCAGTCCGCTGATGTCGAGTCACACCCTTAATCACAGTGACTAGCCTTTGCCGTATTGACCTCAACTGACTAGGAACATTTTCTTCACTTTCAAGGTTTGGCCTCTGGATCTTGTCTTTCAAAACCCTGATCTCATTGAACAACTGTCTTCCTACTTCACCAAGCTCAGTCAGCTCTTTAATTTTCCAAGCTAAAATTATCATCTCTTTCTCGTTCTGCCTTGAAGATACAGTTTTCTCTGAATACGAATCATTGGACTTGACCAACTCTACAAATAAGTTGATTTAATCATCAGGCAATCTGTATGTAATAATGCATACCTGACTGAACAAATTCTAAATCTTTACTGAGAGAGCTCAAAGCCGAAGCCAAATCCTGCACTGTACTTTCTCTCCTAAGGCCAATTTCCTTTGTCTCCTCTAAACGTTGCTTATATGCTTTGTACTGCTTCTGGAGGGCTCCATCAGCTAAATCTACATCTCCACTCCATTGAAGCTTGGTGGATTCCTTCAGACACTTCACAATGTCACATCCATCTGCTTTCAACCACCACCATGCCCCCAGATTACACTTAGCAGCTTCATCAAGAACTTTCACCTAAAACTCAATATGTCACAGGTCAAAAAATAGTGTGGCAAACCTGTATTCGAGAGTCTACTGTGGTGTCGCTCATTGAAAAATCATACCTTAAGGACCTCTCTGAAACTGCAGGTATGTTAACCAAAGCCTACACAATTGACACATTAATAATATCAGAACACATTATGTCAAGTATTTAAACCTCCATAATCTTCTGACTCCGAGATGTACTGTAGCATGCTCCTTCTGAGTCCTGAGTTGATGGCACTGAACACCACATAGGTCCACGATGCAGTCTGACCCATTTCTGTCCAAAGTTTGCATACATAGTTTGTTGCCACAGACGGTAATCAGCTGGACAAGATACCTGTGTGTAATATAAATATATCAAGACACACGATAGTGTGTCGTGCGGCCCAAGAAGCCGGCGCGCCACACCGTGAGTATATTAACAGGAAGAAAGAAAACGCAATTTTCACACCTATGTAGCTCTGTGATCCCTTATCCGATTGGAACCAAATTTGCTAGAGATGTGCCGCCCAGTTAGGGGAGTCTACATACCAAATTTGAAGAAAATCGCTCCAGCCAATTCCAAGATACGAGCGAACAAAATTTCGTTTTAATTTCTTCGTTTTTTTCTTCTTCTACTTCATTTCGCACACTTCGCAAAATCTGCCATAAAACACGAATGCGTGCTCGGATCGGGCTGAAATGTGGAACACTTAAAGGGCTCATTAAGGCGGATCTCTGTACCAACTTTGGTAGGAATCCGATGAACATTCAGGGAGTTATGTCCGATTATTTGCGTAAAATAAGGTCGAAGGTCTGTCACGCCTACAGGGTAAACCCCTTGGAGGAATCAGTTGAAAATTGATATGTAGATGGAGCAACCATCGTAGGAGTGCCTTTTTGTGGTTTGAAAGGAATCGGAATAAAGACCATGGAGATATGACACAAAACCCAACTTGTGTCAAAATTACGCGATCGATTTTTATGAATAAAAAAACTATTAGTTTTCGTGTCTACCAGGCAAACCGCTTAGAGCAACGAGCTGAAAATCAGTATGTAGCTGGAATAATCATCATGGAAAGTTCTTGCAGTAGTACAGAAGAATCGGATCACAAATCACTGAGTTATGATTCGAAAGGCAACTATGTGCAGCAAATGCGAGATCGAGATACTCTAACAGAACAGTCACCCTAATAAAGCATTCAGCTGCATGTATAATTTACTCAGTTATATTACATTGCAAGTTATTCTGTAGGGAATTCAGCTACAAACAAGTCACCCTGTAGTCAGATCAGCTAGAAGAAGGTACCTAATAGAGAGTTCAGCTACAAAGAAGCCATCATGTAGAGAGTTCAGCTCAAATAAATCACCCTGTAGAGAATTCAGCTACAAACAAATTGCCCTGTAGAGAGATCAGCTAGAAGAAGTTACCTTGTAGAGAGTTCAGTTACAAAGAAACAATCATGCAAAGAGTTTAGATGCAAACAAATCACCCGGTACTCAGAAAGTTCCACTATGAACAGATCACACTATAGATAGTTCAGTTAGATACAAGTCATCCTGTAGAGAGATCAGCTAGAAGAAGTCACATTGTAGAGAGTTCAGTTACAAAGAAACAATCATGCAAAGAGTTTAGCTGCAAACAAATCACCCAGTAAAAAGCTCCGCTATGAACAGATCACACTGTAGAGAGTTCAGTTAGAAACAAGTCATCTTGTAGAGAGATCAGCTAGAAGAAGTTACCTTGTAGAGAATTCAGTTACAAAGAAACAATCATGCAAAGAGTTTAGCTGCAAACAAATCACCCAGTAAAAAGTTCCGCTATGAACAGATCACACTGTAGAGAGTTGAGTTAGAAACAAGTCATCCTGTAGATAAATCAGCTAGAAGAAATCACTTTGTAGAGAGTTCAGCTACAAAGAAACCACCATGTAAGAGAGTTCAGCTGCAAACAAATCACCTGTAGAGAGTTCAGCTAGGAACAAGTCACCCTGTACAGAGATCAGCTAGAAACAAGTCATCCTGTAGAGAGTTCAGCTAGAAGAAGTTACATTGTAGAGAGTTCAGCTACAAACAAATCACCCTGTAGATAGTTCAGCTAGAAACAAGTCACGCTGTAGAGAGATCAGCTAGAAACAAGTCACCCTGTAGAGAGTTCAGCTAGAAGAAGTTACATTGTAGAGAGTTCAGCTACAAAGAAACTACCATGTAGAGAGTTCAGCAGCAAACAAATCGCCCTGTAGAGAATTCAGCTACAAACAAATCACCCTGTAGAAAGATCAGCTAGAAGAAGTTACCTTGTAGAGAGTTCAGCTAGAAACAAATCACCCTGTAGAGGGTTCAGCTACAAACAAGTCACCCTGTAGAAAGTTCAGCTAGAAGAAGTTACATTGTAGAGAGTTCAGCTACAAGAAACTACCATGTAGAGAGTTCAGCAGCAAACAAATTGCCCTGTAGAGAATTCAGCTACAGACAAATCACCTTGTAGAAAGATCAGCTAGAAGAAGTTACCTTGTAGAGAGTTCAGCTACAAACAAATCACCCTGTAGAGAGTTCAGTTAGAAACAAGTCACCCTGTAGAAAGATCAGCTAGAAGCAAGTCACCCTGTAGAGAGTTCAGCTAGAAGAAGTTACATTGTAGAGAGTTCAGCTACAAAGAAACTACCATGTACAGAGTTCAGCTGCAAACAAATTGCCCTGTAGAGAATTCAGCTACAAACAAATCACCCTGTAGAAAGATCAGCTAGAAGAAGTTACCTTGTAGAGAGTTCAGCTACAAACAAATCACCCTGTAGAGAGTTCAGTTAGAAACAAGTCACCCTGTAGAGAGTTCAGCTTGAAGAAATTACGTTGTAGAGAGTTCAGCTACAAAGAAACTACCATGTAGAGAGTTCAGCTGCAAACAAATTTCCCTGTAGAGACAAACAAATCATCCTGTAGAAAGATCAGCTAGAAGAAGTTACCTTGTAGAGAGTTCAGCTACAAACAAATCACCCTGTAGAGGGTTCAACTACAAACAAGTCACCCTGTAGAGAGTTCAGCTAGAAGAAGTTACATTGTAGAGAGTTCAGCTACAAAGAAACTACTATGTACAGAGTTCAGCTGCAAACAAATTGTCCTGTAGAGAATTCAGCTACAAACAAATCACCCTGTAGAAAGATCAGCTAGAAGAAGTTACCTTGTAGAGAGTTCAGCTACAAACAAATCACCCTGTAGAGAGTTCAGTTAGAAACAAGTCACCCTGTAGAGAGTTCAGCTAGAAGAAATTACGTTGTAGAGAGTTCAGCTACAAAGAAACTACCATGTAGAGAGTTCAGCTGCAAACAAATTTCCCTGTAGAGACAAACAAATCATCCTGTAGAAAGATCAACTAGAAGAAGTTACCTTGTAGAGAGTTCAGCTACAAACAAATCACCCTGTAGAGAATTCAGCTAGAAACAAGTTACACTGTAGAGAGATCAGCTAGAAACAAGTCACCCTGTAGAGAGTTCAGTTAGAAGAAGTTACATTGTAGAGAGTTCAGCTACAAAGAAACTACCATGTAGAGAGTTCAGCTGCAAACAAATTGCCCTGTAGAGAATTCAGCTACAAACAAATCACCCTGTAGAAAGATCAGCTAGAAGAAGTTACCTTGTAGAGAGTTCAGCTACAAACAAATCACCCTGTAGAGAATTCAGTTAGAAACAAGTCACCCTGTAGAAAGATCAGCTAGAAGAAGTTACATTGTAGAGAGTTCAGCTACAAGAAACTACCATGTAGAGAGTTCAGCTGCAAACAAATTACCCTGTAGAGAATTCAGCTACAAACAAATCACCCTGTAGAAAGATCAGCTAGAAGAAGTTACCTTGTAGAGAATTCAGCTATAAACAAATCACCCTGTAGAGAGTTCAGCTAGAAACAAGTTACACTGTAGAGAGATCAGCTAGAAACAAGTCACCCTGTAGAGAGTTCAGCTAGAAGAAATCACATTGTAGAGAGTTCAGCTACAAAGAAACTACCATGTAGAGAGTTCAGCTACAAACAAATTGCCTTGTAGAGAATTCAGCTACAAACAAATCACCCTGTAGAAAGATCAGCTAGAAGAAGTTACCTTGTAGAGAGTTCAGCTACAAACAAATCACCCTGTAGAGAGTTCAGCTAGAAACAAGTCACCCTGTAGAGAGATCAGCTAGAAACAAGCCAGCCGTAGAGAGTTCAGCTAGAAGAAGTTACATTGTAGAGAGTTCAGCAGTTTAGCTGCAAACAAATCGCCCTGTAGAGAATTCAGCTACAAACAAATCAACCTGTAGAAAGATCAGCTAGAAGTTACCTTGTAGAGAGTTCAGCTACAAACAAACCACCCTGTAGAGAGTTCAGCTACAAACAAGTCATCCGGTAGAGAGATCAACTAGAAGGGTCACCTTGCAGAGAGGTCAGCTACAAAGAAATCACCCTGCTTCATCTTTTCTTCTTCCTGTAGTAAAGAAAAAATGACAGGTTAAAAAGCCCTAAAGCCGGCCTATGGCCGGCTTTGGGGTATACAAATACAAAAAGAAGTGAAATCTAATCCAAAACAGCCAAGCTGTAAAAAAAGAGTGCAGCCCTGAGAAAGGCTATGGTGAAAAAAGATGTGAAATCCAAGGTGTAATCACTGGCACTGATCCAGAACTCCTGGTACTTGTGAGCTGGCCATCTTTCACCTGGTGTGTGAAACAATATATATTCTGCAAGTGCTTTCAGTTCTTCTTCGGTCCATTTCTCCTTTGAATCACGTGTAATGATCCCAGTAGAGCTAATCAGTGTTCTTGGCTGCAGTACAACTGGGGTAGACTGAAGCTCTTGAGGAACGTTGCCACGAGGTAGTTCTTGAACCTCCTGCTGGGCCTCATAATTTGCCAGGCTTCTCAGTGGAGCTCTTTTCTCTTGCCTGCTAGGAGTACAGCTTGTAGGAGAGCTCCTGGGTCGTTTCCCAACTGTTACACCTTCGGTAAAACAGTTCTCGTGGTCCTGTACCGGTGTCACTGATCTCGCGCAATTCAGTTCCGCCATTCACAGATACTCACGTGATCCAGTCAACATTTACCAATGTTTTAACATTTTAAATGGTGGGGATGAACGGGGATAATCATATCTTTGGTTTTGTGATTACCAAATCTCTGTGTTTATGATATTTGTAAGTAATAAATATGCATATTTAAGTTCATAATGTAAAACATCAAGTCACGTGAGACCGCTTCCGACCTCCTCTGGCTATAATTATTGTATGTGTAAAGAAGACGATAATAGTCAACGTTTGTGTCTAGTGATATTAGCTATTTTCTATGCAGTTAGTGTAGGTAAAGCACATAGATAGTGATGCACAACACATTTTAGATGTTATATTGATGTCCATATGAAGATGGGCATGTGTATGTGGCTGAGTGGTTTGCCCACCCAGTGCCCGGGTGAAGTAAGAAGTCTAGATACGCCACTGTTGTTACTCTGCCATATTGAGCTGTATTTGATGGTGTTTTATAAACTTTCAGGACTGTTTGTTAAGGCAGTCCATGTTGGTAGTTAATACCACGAAGCATGACATAAATATGCAGCAGTAGAAATAATTGCTGATTCATGACATCATTTGCATAATTTAGAAAGCAGGGAAGACAAAGACTAGACCAGCAAGGAACCCTACCAGATACAATAGTACAAAGAAAACATCAATTAAAGCCATTAAACCTAAAGGCTGGATGGTTAGTTTGAGGGAAACACCACTGTCAATGTTGTAATACGTGAAAACTACTTTTACTTAGATGGCAAAGCAATACACTGTCTGCTAATGGCCAAAGGTCAGAAATCACTATAAAACTTCACGAAAAAGTGTGTACTCTCACAAAAGAGTTTTCATCTTGCCTGTTTAACTGATAAAGACCACCTGCACACAAATGATGTCATAATTAACAGTCTGCCAATATCACTGCATATCACCTTCAATATTGACATCAGCTTTATGCAACAAGGATCAATTAATAGAAAGGTTCCAGAAGCTTCTGAAAATCTGTATCACTAATTGCCACATCAAAATATACGGGAACAACAGCCAATCAAAAGAGATGTCAAAATACATTGAAGCCTATGGAAATAGACTTTCGTGGTCAACTTTGTGGCACCCCAGTAAAGCCATACAAGAAGCCAAAAAGTGCATTGCATACTTTAGCCTTATTGAAAATGGGCTGAATGATGTTTTGCTAAGCAATGGTGTTTAAAGTTGGTCCGCCTGTTCACACTACACTGTAACGTAGTGGAAGTTAGTTGGTCATCCCTGTCATCCTAACATTACCCTTTTCATTGTCCTCCTTGCTTTTTGCATGTGCAGCAATTTTGATCGTTGTTAGTTAGTTAGTAAGCCGGCACTGAAACTGGGTTAGTTCATGTGGGTAAACCATACTAAGAAGTATGTTCTTGAGCCATTTTTTGCAGGTTTTAATAAACCTATTTTTTGCCAAAATTGATTCACCTCGCATAATGAACACTATAATGAGTGACTTTGCTGTGGATCTTTCAAATGTGGTGAGACATGTGGATGATGTCAATTGTATGCATAGTGCTATGTCAAATTGCCCTTGCATCAAGGAATCATGGGGAAACTATTTTCATAACTGTGTGAGTGTTAATGGCATTAGTTGGATCTACAGCATTGTTTAATTTGTGTGGTACACGAAGGTGAGCTATTTTTTTGATAGCTACTTTGATTATGCTTTTAATATGCATTGTTGTGTTGTATAATCACAATGGAATATTCTCAATGGTTTTATCTGCATTTCTAATTCATGGACGAGTGGCTGACAGTGACTGGTCGTCTGTAATTTGTTGTCTGAATGCTGTTAAGAAGTGTGATACCAAGGGGACAATTTTATGTATAAGAGATGTAAAAAATCTTGAGTTGAATTGTTTACATGAATTATTTCAAATTCTGCAAGTCATTAAAGAAGAGCATAGTCAGCGACATAAACCTCAATTCCCTGTAATTCTAGAGACATCAGACAACTTATGCAATGTTATACTAATACTTCCAATTCAGCATCTGAATTTTATTACCTTCTCCCAATGTCCTATTCAGAAGGAAAAAAAGAAATGGTAACTAGATATGAAATGTTTGATAATGAAACATATCACTATTTATATTCTCAGTTTGGTGGGCACGCAAGACAATCGGATATTACAAAAAATGGGGTTTTCAGGTGATACGATTATCGCGAAATTCAAAGCCGAATCCAGGGTCTTTATTACTGCATGCTTGATGCATATAATGAAAAAGGAAGACCAGATGGAAATATTGTACTTGTTCGAAGAATTGAAAAGAGAACATTTTACACTGGTTCGTTATTCCTTGACTCCCAACATTGAAAAATTAATTGTGTGCAACCTCCTCTTCTATAATTCACAGAACAATGCTAAAGATTGTGTATTAAAGTAATGGAAACATTTGTGACAAATATCCTGGAAGACGCTATGAAAGCTAGGAACGTTATGATTGTGGGAGGCCCTAAGGACATCGGTAAAAGTAATGGAATGGATAATTTTGTTTCGGCTGCCACAAAGTTGAAATATCATGTAATCTAATTGAACTTAAAACCCCTAGTCGATTCACCTCGCATAATGAACACTATAATGAGTGACTTTGCTGTGGATCTTTCAATCTCCATCATTGTTCCAGACTGGTCATACTTCCAGTTCACCACTGAATTTGGAAAAGGTAGCCAGCAAAAGTAGAGTGCTCAAATTGTTTGATATTGATTTAAAAAGTCGATTAAACTAAAGTTCTTCATCAAAAGTGTAGTGGTGTGCTTTTGCTGGCTCTATTTTCGAAGTCGAGAGGTGAGCCATACCACCAGTCTGGGACATTGATGGAGCTCTGGGTAACACTAGGATGGCTGGATGTGGCTGCACGGTTCCGTGGTGATGGGTAAAGACCTATACTGTAGATTTCATGATGCACAATTAAGTGAAAAAAGAAGAAAAAGACCAAGACGTGTAGAACAAGAATTTATCAAACAAGAAGGTTGGAAGTTCATGAAAAATCAGAATGAACAGACAATCAGTGGACTTTGGACAAAACACGAACATTACATATTTGTGGCTTCAGTTGATGCATTAAGAAAAACAAATAAAGAATTGAATGCCCAAGATATACTAGAATTGTATAAGTCCATTCAACAAATCATTGAACGGGATGGAATCAATGTTGTTCTATCGAACAAGACACATTCCCAAGTTAATTGTAAACTGTCTCAGTATAAAAAAGAAGACAATGCTCAGCAGACTTGTGGAAAATTAATTATCTTCCATGATTATTGCAGTACTACATACATAATATACACACATCATTATTTTAATTATACATGCATCATTCATTCCTAAGTTTATATTAAATTTTGTAATGGAATAAATCTATAGGCACATGAATACTGTGGTCATTGATCAATTTGTGCATACAAACATACATATGTGTTTACAAGGGTGTGAATCTGTATTTAGATATTTAGTTGCTTATAAAATATACATGCTTGACTTATGTCCAATAGAGGCACCATAAAGTATTAATAAAATGTAACACATGTGCAACCCCATATGGATGCATATACATATACTGTGCTAGCAAATGTGTACACACAACACACTATCTGTGAATCCTTCAGTCATTGATTCATTAGCTACTGAAAAAAAACAACACTGAAACACTGCTACAATACTCAGATGGTTCAACACAGTCAAATCCTCCTGTTACATATATATATATATATATATATATATATTGCAACTAGTGTTGCACCGATATGCATTTTTTTCACATTTACCCATACCGATTATTTGCCTATTCCTGTAACCGATATGTCGATGTTTACTGACATTCTTCAATTCTTCAGAACAGAGGAGGAGGAGCAGAAAATGGTGCTGTCTTGGTGTTGTACGCACCAATTATAAGAGAAATATTAAATATATTTCAAATAAAAGAGAAATATTAATAGTAGTAGTTAATGTAGTAGTAGTAGTATCTTCTTGTCTCTAGTAGTCTCTGATGGTCTCTCATAGTCTCTCGTCTGATAGTCTCTCATAGTCTCTGATGGTCTCTCATAGTCTCTGATGGTCTCTCATAGTCTCTGATGGTCTCTCATAGTTTCTGATGGTCTCTCATAGTCTCTGATGGTCTCTCATAGTCTCTGATGGTCTCTCATAGTCTCTGATGGTCTCTCATAGTCTCTGATGGTCTCTCATAGTCTCTGATGGTCTCTCATGTTCTACACTGCCGACAGTACATACTTTCTAATTATCATTTTTATTACTATTTTCTATTACACAATGTGGAGACCTCGTGCAAGTTGTATACATAAGATTAGTAAACTGCAGAAAAAAAATTATTTTTAGCTATTCAGTGTGATAAAATTGTTGACGAATGTATACCATTTTTGAACACATTGTCATTATGTGCATTGAATTGACAGGTTTTGCTTTTATTTTTTTCTAGCATATGACTTGATATCATCCTAATGCATAGTGTTCGTCTGAGACATCATTACTCTGTAGCTACTCCCATCCAATGACGCCTGATGATGAGACTACTCAGTTGATCAACTCTAATAGCTGGCTGCATTTTCATGTTGATATGTAGTCATAAGGGGATCGAGTGAACCGGCTGTAGCTACCTCGTACCTATAGTACCATTTTGAGTGGTACATTTTTTTCCACAGTCAGTTATATTTCTTTTCCATTTTGTTTCATTTTATTGTTGTATTGTGTAATGTACAATCTCACGTAATCAAAGAGTATATTTGTAGCTACACAGCATAATTATGTAATTTGTAAATTGCATGAGTAGTAACAGGAGCTTATAAGCGCCGAAGGCTCAAATTAGCCTTCAGCGCTTATAAGTTCCTGGTAGTAAACGGCGCACTCTACCCTGTGAAACGAGAGGTGAACTACTCTCATAGGTGTCTCGTCTACAGACCCATCATCCTAGGTGGTATAAAATCTATTAGAAGGGATCCAAACGCCGAGCTCTGTGCCTAAAGGGTGCTTATAATGGATAAGCTAAGCGCCACCCTCACAGGGAATTGTATTGGTTGCCGATTGCGAAGACAGGAGGACGAGACTAGAAGTGGACCTCAACACTATGCCTTATCAGGTCTGTAGTAATTAAGGTGGTACTTGACCCCATCACGCCTGGGTGATTTATGGTGGGGAATAATCATAAATTCGCTTTAAATAGAAATAGTTGTTGAGCTCTGGAGACGTTAAGTGAAATTGGAAGTCTTGCTGTGTACTATACATGTGTAAGCAGAATCCGTTGCTCATCCCCTAATGGGTATATCATGTGTATTGTTGATATGAGCAATATACACCATCCGCAGCAGAACCCCCATTAAATATTATATTGTGTTTGAAACTATTATTTGAAAGTAATATTTACATTTAAATACAAAATGTCGGATTATTATTACGTGTGTCCCTTAATCCAAAGGATTGTTCGGGTCAAGGTGTTTCTTCCATTTTTTGGATGGCACTGCACAGTTGCTCCTGGTGTTTGGCCGTTGTTTCCCTTCATCGTCGCCCTCGCTCTCACTACTGTCACCTGCAACAATCATACCATTTAACGATTTTATGCAGGCTTGGCACACACCCTGTTGGACATCTTCATAGATAGGATTGCTTGGTTGTGTGAATGCACTGGTCCCTCCCGTTTTCAATGCACTGACCCCTCCTGTGATAGTTTGTGGTAATTATATACCTCCAGTGACCTATCCAGCCCTTACCATTACTGCCCATTGTCGGTACAGATCCATTACCATACTGTGTAGCGGGAGGGGTAGTGGGTCTTCTCGGGACCTCCACAATTGTAGCTGTGTTGAGAAACATGCAACAGTCCACCAAAACAGTCGTACACAAACCATCATTGGCTGCCAGTGAAAGGCTTTCCGGCAACACGTCCTCCCATATTACTGTGCTTTTCCGTGAACGGGAGTTTAGGCCTCTTTTAATCAAGCACCTTGTGCTTTGTTTAGGCACAAAGTCCCGTGCTACATGTGTGCCTCCACTCTTGCTATTCCTCACTGCTTCCCTGATATCTGCTGGGCTGCTGGTCAATATACCCGACATATCATCCAGGCAGACGGCAATTGCCTTCCTCCCCTGAAACGTTATCCCCGTTCTGAGGCTCTGCAGCACCTACACGGGGAATAATATGTAGCCACACGCTTAATTAAAGGGCCAGTGTGCTTACCACGTGCATCCCAGCATTGGCTTTTTTTTCAATGGCCCACTCTATGGCCTCCTCTACCGTGTTTCGCACTATTTCCTCACTGGCATCACCCCTGTCCTGTGTCGGCTCCTTAAGAGGGGATGGGTTTAGTATGGGTAGTACCCTTTCTTCTATGAATTGTTCAAGTTCTTCTTTTAGGTAACCAAATCTGCTCTCATCAGCCAACTGCGTAGTGAAAGCAACAAGGGTGAGTCAGTGCGTACATTTGCTAATTAATTCAGTTTCCCAACACTCTCATTCAGTTGGTACATTTACAGGCCATAACCCTACCTGCAAAGTATAAACAGACTGTATATCCTGTCACAAGCCTGGGGTCCACTCCTGGCAGCCTCTGAATTGTCCTATTGAAGAGGTCCCCCTGGAGATATGCCTTTTCCTCTTTAAGTTTGTTTTCAAGGCTTATTGCCCAACCCACTGCCGATGACACGGTTTTACATTTGGCAGCCATGTCGTTGAATGCCCTTGTCTCTTGATCGTTAACAGGCCCCACGGCTGGTTTCTCAAATGGGACTAGTAGTGCTCTGGAACTGTACCTATGTCATACGTAAGCATAAATACAGCCTATTTGGAAGTTTACAAACCTCCTTATGCTGGAGACATTAAAATTGCAGCACAAAAGTGGAATGGAACGTGGCCTGTGTAGACCTGTACGTAGGTTCCCGGTCAGTTTACCATTGCACAATTGTATCAACATGTCCCCAATATCTTCCATTCTTTTTGGGTCATCAAGAGCAAATGGCAGACTGGATTTTTGTATCCTCTCCAGACAGAGGCTGTCTGATGTGCCCTTTGTCTTCATCAGGTGGCTTACTTCCTTTTGTCCAAATATGGACAGGGTACATTGTATAGCCGTGGACTTTCCTGTGCACATACAGTCATACACGAGTTCACGTAACACTCAAATTTACAAGTACGGACATCCACAAATGGCAACAGCAAATGATCAAACACAATGCATACCGGTCTCTGTCTCTCCAAACAAAAAGGGGATGAGGCAGGAGCCGTTCAGTTCCAATACAGTGTCATAATGCATTGCCATTATGCCTGCTGCAATGGAGAACACCCCTTGGGTGACAAATTAATAGTACCATACTCATTATCATGCCTACCTGCAACAAAGTTGTGCTTAAAAACTCCCTTCATGGACTCCAACAGTTGGTTGAGAGCCACACTTGACTCCAGTGGCATAGTGATATCAGTCTTCAGTGTTAGGGACAAATTTGCAGCCCTTCCCGGAGCCAATTCAATGTTTGGTCCCCCGATTGGCTGCCAAGCATACTTTGACTCACATAGTGGAACCTGCACGCCTGAACTGTCTATGTGCACCTCAGGACTGAGAACCCATATAGTATTCCCATCGCTGGCAGGTTGTTTCCCTACACATGTCAGCCCTTCTTTGACCCTGTTTTGGTCACTAAAAGGAAATGATTTTTCTAGGTAATTGTGGAATTCAGTTAGTTCCCTCTCTGATAGTGCACATGCCAGGCCACCACTTTTGAAGGTTGTCCTTAGTTCTTGAATGAAACGTTGCTTGTACAGCAGACTCTCCGTGGTGTAGTAGCATAACCTGTCAACAAAAAATTTATATAATTATACAACCAAGTACTAAGAATAACAAGAAATGCGGTCACGATTTTGTCATAAATAAATAATGTTTGAGGAAACTACAAGGCCTAGCGCTTCAATGGTGACTGTGCTTGGTTGTATGTGCTGTGAGCCTAGTAATAACAGTAATAATAATATAAATAAAAACAAAAATTTAAATAAACAGGGTCCATTAGCATTTGCCTTGGTAAATGTAAACCCTTAGTGGATGCTAAGCCTAAGGGTAACCTTTCAAAGAAAACACTAGCTCTGTAAATACAGTATTGTAACCATGGAACCTGGTTAGAATTACCTCTCCCTGCCATCTAATTTTCTCTTCAGTGTCACAAAGTAACCGGTATGTGCGCCAGCTTCTACAAACACCTCGAGCTTTATGGTGAAGTTAGATTTGGGCTTGTAGTCTCCCTTGCTATTGACAGTCCCAAATGTCACAGTCTCGTCATCTACCTTGAACAACTATTGACAGAAAACATTAAATGACTACCACCATCTGTTATAGCTTAACCTGTTTTTCAACACCTGCTTCGGTTGAGCTGTTGAGAGTTTGTTCATTTTCAACACTGCTAGTGCTTGGCTCCATCTCCCGGCCTTTCCCTTATTCTTCAGTTCCACTGTACACTGTTTATCACACCAGATATAGCGACTACAAATGCTTCACATAGCCCTATTTATACCACATCCATCCAGTGGATTTAATGAGGCCCTATAATTATATGTATAACATCACTGAGCATGAATTCATTGTCACCTGTATAGTACAATGTGGTGCTAATAATTGTCCTGTTAATATTGATGACCAATCCAGGCATACAATGGTTTGGACATGTGGAAACCCTACACTTGCCTCACATTGAGTCGTCGACAAGACTAGCTGTAATCCAACGAGTGGACCACTTCACAGAGGAACAATTCTGTGCTAAGGTATCTGACCGGATGTGGTGGTGCGTGTCGACTAAAAGTCGTTCTCTCTCACTAGAAATTGTCCCACTAACTGCAGACCAGCCATCGACAGGAGTGTTTGTAAGTGTTGATTAATGTGCACATAACACATATCATTTTTAGTTATTGATGAGTAACTTCTTATTTGAAATATATTTAATATTTCTCTTATAATTGGTACGTACAACACCAAGACAGCACCCAGAAAATCACCTAAAGTTTATGTGTATAAACTGCATTTGTGATGATAATGTAATCAATGTAATTAATTGCGTGGGCGACCGAATTTTACAATGTTTTCTACAGTTTTGCTATTATCTCCTTTCATGGAAAGTCCGAGCTCCAATGAGGATGAAATTCGCTATGGGATTTGTCCACACGCTGATCATCATGAAAATCTTAGTTTTGTCATGCGTGTTACATATAAGTGAGTTTTGTGTTCTTTTGTAATCTTTTCAAGTCTTGTGTGTATATAGAATACTTTAAAAACGTACTGTTGGGTGAAAGGTAGTCACTGGTGCTTACTTTAAAGTGCGTAGTTACTTCGCTCGAGTTGCGATTTTCAGCAATTTTCTGATGGCTGTGTCATCAGCTCTGAAATATAAACCACTTCAAAGTCGGCAAAACAATACCATAATTGAAACCACAACTCCACCTTAAGTATTGTTGCATCATTGTGGCACCTCCACTTTAGTTGTTTACACCTCCACTTTAGTTGTTTACCTTAATAAGTTGTTAACTTGATGTGTTACTTACTTGAGATAGCCACTTACCTATTGGTATACACCATTGTATTGAGAAGTGTGCAGTAGGTGAAACATTTGCTCACCACAAAGCATACAAGGATTGCTGAGATCCAATAACATCTCAAATTACTCTCATTACATGCACAAACTTGCAGTTAGAAGCAACTGCAGTTTCAAGATAGTCCAGATTACTAGATGGCTTCCCGATTCAATTGTACCATTTTTACCTTTAAAATGTATGGGAATCCCCGGAGAAAAAATGTACCTTTTTTCAGTTTTAAAGCACTGTGCATGCCAAAGTAGTTAATTCCAACCCAGCAAACTGTATATTTCTGAGATCAGCAATCATACTCTATTTATTATAAAAAGTCCATTTAAAAAAAATGGGGCTGGAATGCCTACTTAAAGTGATATGGCATAAATGCATACAATGGCAATAAGCCAACACATCATTACATGATTCGCAGGCCACCCAGATTCTGCCAAGTGCATATGGACTCGTGATTCGAATACTAATTCTGGAGACTACAAATGCAATGTAATCACAATGTGGGTTCTAAGACAGGATCAAGGGTTGACCACCAATTATCACTGATCAACAGTGCATGGCTTTCATGCATCTCAGTGACCAGTGGCTCAGAACACACCGCAGTGGAGGCACGATACAAGGCCTACTTCATGGTACAAGTGCTATAAGCTTATTACACGCCTGTTGTACCAATATGTAGTCGTCCATTTGCCTACGATTTAATTCAGTAGCTGTGTAGGATGCAGCCGATGTTAACAGCAGCCAGATGAAAGGGGACCAATATATATGAACGGTACTATGCATCATCTGGTTTGCAGGTTTCTGTTAGCTATGAATCCTATGTGTGGGCGCTGATAGTCAATGATAGACTACCCTAGTGGTGTATGGGGGAAGAGATTGCCACATGTTAATAAGAAATTATCAAATTGGGTTCCTGCATCTGCTACTGCCTGAGGTCCAGTTCCAACCAGGACTGCCCAAGCCAAGCTCGGAGCCAGGATATCAAGTTAGCTGGATCACGATTGTATAGCGATGGTTAGGAATGCAAGAGACGGTTAAATGTATATGCAACCAGAGTGTAAGCAAAAGACATATAGTGATAATAATTTTGTGCTAAAATCAAGGATTAATGCATTATATATATGTTATAGGATTTTTGTTCTATACAAAATCAGTATAGCCACCAACATTTACATCTAGCCAATAAGTGAATGTTGTTTTTAACATTATAATAGAAATGGGTATATTTTACCCACCCGATGCCGGTATCAAGTGAGTGTTTTTGTAGATTACAATTGTCCAAATGTAGTGAAAATCATTGTTCCATTCTTGTAGTGCTCCGATATAATGTTCCGAAGTATTCTGATTTTTTTTGATTACTAGACAATGGCAAGATTGCATACGAGTGATTGATCCAAAAAAATACAGTGAGTGATGTTGTAACATTATGTTATGTAGCCAGTCATCATTTATGCTTAATTTATATGTTATTTACTAAGGCTTTAAGGTACAAATATTGAAGGTGTTTAGGACACCTAATCCTGCAGTCTGTTTAAGTATGTTGATCTAAATTAAAAATAGTACAACACATGTGCAGCTTGAAGTATCTCTCGGTCCCACACTGGGAGTTTAACTGTATGTGTTTTATGTTTATGTCAACTCACAGAATCATAAAGAGAAGATGATCAAACTAATTAAATTCCAAATTATTACATTTACAATTAATTTTATCTAATCATAAAATTAATACTGTAATCATATAATCATGTATATTCTGTGTAGATATTAATATTAACATGGTATAGTGTAGCTGTTAAGGAATAGCTTGACAGTCTGTACCGTTTCATATGTTAACCTAGACACTTTTAATAGCACAATCAATTACACAGTAGATGTGTGGGCCCCATATTGCATAATTCAGTAAGGAATTCAAGTGATGTTAATATGTCATGCCTGGTGTACAACATTTCTTTTTAGAATTGTCCTTACTCCTGCCCCACATTTTACTCTGGTTGTAAATATGAGTTTCAGGAGACAAATTGACAATGTTATGTATTCCTCCTTACTGCATGATAGCATAGAAGGCAAGGAATAGAAAATCAGTCCAAGCTGTTACAGTTCATGTAAGCGAGTATACAAGCGGTCTGAAATACAGCAATAGGTCAAGCAGATATACAGGTCAAGTGTTGTAGGTATTAAATGTATACCCATCTCTTCCATTTTGTGAAACATATAGGCAGCTCAGACTGTAATAATCGTTCCAATATTACACTGCTATTACAATGGCACATACTAACGGCTGCTACCAGTGTTCGGTACGACATATCTATCATGGAGGAGTAAAACAAACACATACACAAACAGCAATAGTGCACAAAACAACATTAGTGTACAGAAGGAATTGTGCAATATCGTATTTCATTTGGCTTTGTTGTGCATAGTGTACCTTCTTGACTGACTCATATTCATAGACATGTCACACTTACACTGTTAAGTAGGTAATTAATTAATACTTCAGCTCGGTTACTGGTTGGTGTATTTAAGCTGTCATGCTAGTGATTGCCAGTCAGCACAGTGAGTTACCTTACCATTAATTATTTAGATTAACCTTGCATATTAATGCATGTAGCCAGTATGTAATAACAGCTACCAGCTGATCTTCAACTTCACTATTACTTTATATATACATATATATATTTTCAATGCTTCTATGTAAGTGTCAATTGACTTGCTATAACATGCAGAGCAATGAAGTAAATAAGTAAATGGAATAATTATATTTAATACAAACTACATCATTATACATTATGTTACTAGTATTAGTCTTAACTGAATATAGAGAAAAAAATGCACATAAAAATTTTCTTGTAGCTACTAACTATTAATAACATTGTCCATTGATTTGATCTATCTAAATAAATGAATCTAATGATTGCCTCCAATGGCTTAAATAAACAATTGCAGATGGCCAATCATGGTCGAGCAAATATTTTCTTGCACGCTCCACATGTTGAGATTGTTCATCACACAGTTGTGTAACAAAATCAATTACTGTTAACACATCCATTTCAGCTTTCAATTGGGATTTACGGGTCATCAATAGCTCCTTTTGTTGCATATTCACTTGTCCCTGGAGCTGTCCCATGCTTCTTTGTGGCCTCAGCATCACTTTTAATAATGTCATTGTGATGATACTCCCAGCATTGTGCTGTTCCTTAGTGTCCATAAATGACAGCACCGTTGATGAGCTAAACTCACTTATTCAGTTTGTTAAGAGCTGATTCCATTTCCAGCCTGGTACAAGAACTTGACATCAATTACGTTACCAAGGATATGCAAGTGCTCTATATGTATGTGTAAAAAGGGAGTCTTTCGAGTTACCAGCAAATACAACACAGCCACTCTTTTTGAATAGCTAAAATGGTAACTAAGTCCAATATGCGCTTACATACAAGACACAATATGATTGGTTATAAATTATTATGTTAGTTCAGAGAGACTCTGTGACATATGTGGATTTAGTTGCTAACATGTTGCTATCTGCCTTTGTGAGGCAAAAAAAATCTATAGAGCAAGTTCCTGAATATTTAATATTTTTTATGTTGTTAAGAGTAATTAATTTACTATAGCTTTCTGGTTATTATGGTCAATATAACATGCATCCGATGTATTGTGGTCCATGACAATGATAACTGTTATTTACTTTAACGCAAGTTAGACTTCCTGTATATTACCATAGAGAAGATCCTGTTGACAACACTTCTGCAGCATTGTTCACAAACATATACTTTGAAAAGGAACAGAATCTGCAAAGGCTGTTAGAGGTTACTTTAATGATAGCCACAGCCCTGAAAGCCAACGATATAAAGATAGTGGGCATTACCACAATGTCCATAGGAGCGTTCCGGGATAATTCAGCTATGTGACTCTCTTTTTTTGTTGTTAATTTTTGTAGGTTAGCTTAGTATTTCTTGATTGGCTATGTTAGGTTGGTTAGTATTTCTAGGTTAGATTGGTTAATCTAGGCTAGGCTTGATTAGGCTTGGTTAGTTTTTTGGTTAGGTCTTGTTTATTTTGTCTATCATTTTATCTATTACACTGCATTTCTGTTGTCTGTATTGTCATTTATTTCTATATATATATATATATATACGTAACATGGGCATGAGGGCATACATATCAGGCAAAGCCTGAATGCCTGTGTTACAGCTAATATGTAACACTTATCAGGCTGATAGCCTGTACAGGGCGATCAATCACCCAAGCCAATACGAGTGCAGCCACTGGATGTAATATATATTCATACCTAAAATTGTCGATTATGGGGCAGCATCTAGTACGTTCTGGTTACGTTCGGTTATGAGTTTAATGTTTTAATCAGTGCTATTGAATCGTTTATGGAAAAACTACGCAGTTCACTAAAGGCCTAAACAGGTAAGCTTGCTTGTGGAGTGGTTATTCCATGCACAGTGGTAGCTTCGTGATGGGGGTGTGTCCGTATTCGAAAACGTGCAGAAATGATCGAATTAATAAGCTATAGCACTAGTTTTACCTTAGCCCAACATCTTTCAACTCGTAGGACGACGAGGATAACAAAACGCTCTCCATCTGTGTGGTTTTCATGATGAAATCCAAGTCGTGTATCCTAATCACGTGAGTATTACTCCATCCCCACAATTGATTTTGGCATCTTCGTCTATATAATCAGTGCCCAGTTGTAGCCTGGCTAGCTTGGCTCAATACGAAATGTAACCTGGGCGGTTCCTTTGATCTGAGGTGTGAAAGTGTTACATATATATATATATATATATATATATATTATATATTATATGTTTACATCAGCTGTCTTGCTGATTGCTTCATTCCAAGGCAGGACCTGACTAGGATACCACCTAGAACATCACCAGGGAGGTCCTTTGCTGATGTCATAAGAGAAGAGCATCAATAAAGCTAACGAAAGAGGTACATATCCTAGATAGTACATATCCTAGATTTTACTCAACCGGATATTGAGTTTGAAATCAGTGCCTTCCATAAGTATTTGAAAGAGCTTCCAGGAGGGTCAAGACCCCCACCAATCTCTAAAAGACATAGTTGGTCCCGTTAGGCAGTACTTGGAGTATGCTCAAATTGAGCCCTCACATGAGACTCACATAAGAGCCCTATTGGATACAACAAAAATTGAGGAGTTTTTCCAACACATAAAGGAAAGCAAAAAGAAGTGTACTCCTAGCACAATGCAAAAAAAACTCAGAGCATTGCATGTAGTCATTAATTACATTAAGCATCTGCTGCTACCAAGTGGAGATGAGTACTGTGTTGACATCAGGAAGGGACTCACATAGAATGATCTCTGTCTTACATCCATGCAGCTACGTATAGCCCAGTCAACAAGTGTATTGACATGCTAAGTAAGCATACAGGCAGTGTATCTAGTAATACGCAAATCATGTTAAGGACTTGATCAGAAGTTGATGGGCTAAATGCCTCTTTGCTGTAATCCTTTCTATGATAAACTATATAAAGGACTACCATTGCCACAAATAGTATAGCAATGCCTACAAGTGAACTTGCTGTTGCAATGGCAGCTGTATGCATCTCCAATTGAACGCTGGTTTGTTGTATTACCAGATGGCACCACTGGACAGTCGATCACAATGGGTCAGATTTTAATGAGGGCTGAAACACCTGCAGCTATTGATGACATCACTGCTATCACTGTGGTACTCATAAATAAGATGGTTTCAATGTACATAATTGGCAACTTATTATTGTCAAAAGAACTCTTTAATAATGCGATAATAATACCAGTAGTGTCTGAAAACATTCCATGAATTGTTTCCAATGTTTTAGTTGGTTCTATAGCTTCAAAGTTCGAGATAACATCACACTCTAAGATGACACTATAGATGTAGAATCACGATTAGTCATAGTGCACTGTATGCTGTAGTTACTGAAAGGATCAAAACTATCAGCATACATTTGAGTTCCAATATACATATTAATTTTCTTAAACTTATTTCTATACAGTCTACATGTGTCTAGATTTATGATGCTATCCGTAATGAAGTGAACATTTAAAGGGACTGTGCGTTGGTATCAATTCCGCTTTATTTCACTGCTAGTGAAATCACTGCCTAACTGGAATTATATACACTTTTATGGCAAGTATACCAGAAATGGTAGGATCCAACTTGGAATCCACGCTTGTACATACCAGTTAGCCGGCCACTTAAAGATATAGTCTAATATGTTTTCTAGCTGCACAACACTGTAGCAGACATTAAACAGGCGCCTTGTGACAATCACTGTATAATGACAGATATCTATGTCATGCAAGTAGGTAATATTGTATTATAAAGTTAAATGGCTTCACCATGTAAAACACACTGTCCCTTTAAGTAAATTCGCACAGATCATTCCTTTGGATATACACTGAAAGATAACCATAATACAGAGAAACTTATTATTAATCACAGTGTAGACCAGTAACAATGCCCTGGGTAGAGACCTGGCTTACTGCACAAAACACTAACAACAGAAGCAAGTAAATCATAACATCCTAAAGCATTAGCAATGGCCACAACTTCAGACACAAACTCTTTGCTCCTGTTGTTCATATTCACTGGACTACGATGGTGTAAAATGGTGAATGTGTTGGTTCACACTGACAGTAGATGTGACATCTTGCTCACTAACCAAAAAATCAACTACTGCAGTAGCAAGGTATTGGCACAATTCTCTCTGGTCATCACCCAACAAATTGGACGAAATCTTTAACAAAACTGACAGAAGTAATTGACTGCATTAAACATGCACAAAGTTTTAGTGAAGACTTCAGGATATCCCAACCATAGTTGTTTCTATTTGTAGAGATTATTATGTGATGAGACTGGCATTACAAGTAGAGTATACTGCATTATTGTACTGTTTGATAACACACCAGTAACGTAGCTAGCCAGACATCAAATCTCAAGGTAACACAATTCAGTGACCTTTACAAGAGTTGATACTCAGGACTATGTTAGTGACACATGTGACAGTGTTAGTCTATTGACTGTGGTGGGCTAGTTGTCACCCTCAAAATCACTCTGTGTGTGAATGACTCTGATGGTGAACGCCAGGACCATAGTCGCTGTTGTGAACAAACTTGTACATGTTAGTATTATAAACTGTTTAGTAGGCTGAGTGGGTGTCTGAAAAAGATTGCACAGAAGAAGTGCTAAGGTATGTTTCAATGATGTCATTATTTTACAGACAATTTTTATATACTGGACAAGCCAGCAGCCAATTGTGGTAATTTATGATCACATGTACATTATGGTAGCAATAGCAATAAATAGGAAGTTAACTAGTATGAGCAATTGTGCAGCTTACTTTTATCAAGGATAAAATTTTTATGGATTAGCTAACTATGAAGCTGTTTGAATTGCTCATCCTTTATATCCATGCTACACACAAACAAAAAAAATGATGACACAGTGTTATACTGCCATCTTTAGAGTGCATTAAAACGTAGCACTATGGTACTTTAATCTTATGCATGCTGATGCACCTGTCATGGTTTGGCATTAGCTAAATGTATGCCCATTTGTACTTGTACGGTGCTGTGTAAGCATGGGTTTCTTTCCAACAACACTGTCAATTTAAAACACCAGCAATAGCATTTTGAGCAACCATAGTGGGTTTATCTCTCTCCAGGAATGATCTCCCCATCCATACTTCAGCAATACTCTGTGTTTCCCAATAGATTATCTGATGATTTTTTTATGGAGAAGTCAATCATTATCTGTTAGGCAGAATGGTACTAGTTGTGATCTGAGCCTATTTTTTATATCATGTAACTTATATATACATTTGTGTGTGCGTGCGCGCGTGTGTGCGTGTGTGAATAGACGTGTTTGAAGTAGCATCAGAAGTAGTTAGGACTCTAAGGAGCTGTCTAAAAGTGACGAGATTTTGCCGATTAACCGATACCATAGATATTATATACTACATACCTGGGATTGTGTACCAACTTCGTTAACACTTATCAACACTGCAAATCCGCGTTGTACTTCAATATACGGTCTTCTGTTAGCAATCGTAAATGTTTCCCGTAAAACTGGCCACCTCCTGGCGATTTTACTAATATGAAAGATTTAGCCTCTTCAACATTATGTAAACAGTGAAAGGATACACTAGAACACTTCTCAATAGACTGAATTACCAGGAAAATGCTTGAAATACAGCATAAGCATTGTGCAAGTGATTTTACAGGCCTCAAACTTGCCACCATATTTCATCGAATAGCAACTCAAAAAATCAAGCTACAATCGTCATGCCTATCTTAAACCATTCGTCTGTGTCCACTCAACCAGCAGCATCATAGTAAATAACATATTTAGTCATTTACCAAAAGCTGAGATCCCCAAACACCTTCCAACAACCCGAAGCGGATACCACTATTTTACCACTCAGCTTGTGCCATTTCCTGGCTTGGACACTTAGACTATCAGGATCTCTCCTCTAGCCATTGGAACTGTACGAGAGTAGCAGATATGATGCTGTTGAGCTCAAGTATTATGCCGCCTAGTTCAACACTTGCATGGTACACTACAAAGGAAAAGTGTTAATGAGTACAATGATGACCGTTCCTTTGAAAACCGGCAGTACACAATCCTGGGCATGTAGTATATACTATCTATGCCGATACTGGCCATTACTGATAATGATCTGATGTTCGTGTTTACCAAAACTGTGAAACTATCATTGGTGAAGCTATCAATTTTGATTGGATTTTATGAAAACAATATCATCACGGTCTGTAAAATTAATCGATTAATAACTACCAATACTGAAATTGCAAAAATGTGGTCAATAAAGCGATTTCCAATTATAACTGATTAATCGGAATTATGCACATTTCACTATAGACTCAGTGTTCAATATAAGGTTTCTTACGATCTGTCAAAATGACAGAATGTGCAACATGGTTGGCCAATGGTACATAATAGTAACAGTTTACATACACCATGTCTTTGAAACACTGATTTTGACGAGTCATAATGTATGTCAGACCATTTTTAAATGGTCGGTCGTTGTGGCTTTTGGGTCGGAAAATGACAGATGATAGGCTGTTATTTTGAGCTCTGAGACTCATACATACTTGAAATCATTGATTTTCTCAAGTGCTTTTTCATAGATATGTATGGGCGGAAGGGAGTACTATTATAATTATCAATTTTATCCAAAGAAAAGGTACACAAAAGGCTTATAGCCTGTACAAATTGATCTCACACATACAGTAGAAAAAGCAACACAGAAACATGATACAAGCAAACAAAAACCTAACAACCACACAAAAAAGTAACAACTAGTAAGAGCCAATTAGAGCCGACAGTAATATTCATATAGACTATATGCACATTCACCTAGAAAGCCTTTATACGCTAGGTACACTAGACACTCCAGCAAGACCAAGGCACAGCAAAAGTATAAGAGTCCAGTAAATGGTCAAGCATGTTTTGGAATTACCTTATATGGAAAATAATGATGCTAAAGATAGAGTAAACTATTTAGACTATATTCTCAAGCTTATGTGAAACATGTGTTACTAAAGATAGATTTCAAACACTTGCCTTTCGATGTGTGCTGTGATGTGGTGGACTCAATTAAAGGCAAGATCTGTCACTGTACTTAGGTTGATTTGGAAGTATCCCTTGAGGTACACTGTGTTAGGAGGAATTTTTGCATTACTACTAATTGATTTTTGGCTTATAAAAAGAGCAGCTCATCAGTTATATGACCCTGTCTACATTAGGTTGGTAACTGGCTCCAGGCCTTTGGAAGAAGACCAATACCCGAGAATGAAAGTCGTAGATAGAAAGACAGTACTCGAAGAGATCAAGTCCCATTATTTCCCAGCAACAGTTAACCCTGAAGTACGTATCTGTTTTGGTGTGATAATCGGGCCAGTAAATTGTATGCAGTAAAAAAATTGCCATGAAAACCCCGAGGGTGTGATATATTTCGAGATCAAAAGTCCTTACAGTTTTGTGGATGATTTAAGCACTGAAATAGGCATGAAAATGTCACCCACCACTGTCTTTGATTTAGTATTGGGATCGATATACACACTATCATAGTGTATCTGATGACTAAGTTAAAGGTATTAAAGAGGTACTAGGTGTGCTGAAAAGAGCAGCTTTACGGTACAAGGCTATATTCACCCATGCTTACTCCTTTCGTCATGTCGTGGATGACAGTTTGATGTTGCGGCAGATGACGAAATATAATTCATTGGACTTATTTATTAATGGTTTCCTGGGCATAATTCCCTCTCTCTGGACTACCATTTCGTTAACTTTAAGGGAGAGAGGTACAACTGAGTAATGGTTCACCCTTCGACACCAATTTCAAAGACATTTCACTGACATTTAATTATTTTTTTTGTACTCAGCCATCATAATTATGTTATGTGCACTGTATTTGTTACAGTAAAAAAAATAAGTGCCTGTTAAGGGTAAGAAGTTGCGTTAACATCTGTAGGATAACTACTGTGAAGTCATCATACGAGAAATATTATCAAGGCGGCTTAGTACACAGCGCTTATTCATTGAAGATCTACTTCCACAGAGTAAAAAAAATCATACAAAAATTATACAAACATGACTGTTTGGAGGTAGCACAGTTGACAGAGAGTTCTGTTGGCGAAAGAATGAAACACACTTGATGAAGTAGGCTGTGTTGCATTTCATGTACATGTTTTGATGAGAAACTAGTTGGCTGATGATGAGAAACTAGTTGGCTGAGTTACTGGGAATGTCTAGATCCCCTACAGCCACTGGTGCAAACGGCGGTAGCTGTGCACCCAATCCCACTGCCCCCACCGTGACACTTTGTGCCACAAGTGGCGGATTGCTGATCATGACATTATCAAGCAATGGGATCCCTGATGGATTTGTGCCATGCCACAAGATACTAGGACTCCTCATAGTGCATTTCCTGGTACAACAACAGGCATAGGAACAAGCATCCCAGCTTGTATCCATAAACTGTCATATAGACATCTTTTACCTTTCAAAGCGCTGGATAAAACACCACAAGTGGGCACAATTTTGAAGACATTGTGAAGTATATCACAATTGATTTGTAATCACAATTGATTTGTAATCACAATTGATTGATCACTTTGTTCATAGTATACAAAGTGACCAATGGGATACCTTAGGTGATGAGACAGGCATTACAGGTAGAGTGTACTGCATTATTGTACTGTTTGATAACACACCAGTAACATAGCTAGCCAGACATAACTCTCAAGGTCACACAATTCAGTGACCTTTACAAGAGTTGATACCCAGGACTATGTTAGTGACACATGTGACAGTATTAGTCTATTGACTGTCGTGGGCTAGCGTAAGTCACCAATTATTGACCGCAACCTATTATCAACCAGCAAGCAGCTACACCTATTATTGACCGGTTGGTATCCGAATAATTATGCAATTGTACGGACACTTTTAACTACGAAACTGCTTACTGCCTCTCCTTTGGACATCAAATCACTTCAAATTCATTAGCTGTGTCAGTGCTACATGCAGTGGAAGAAATCTATGAACTAGATTATGCCCATCTAGAATCGAGGATACCAAACAAAATCAACAATAATACAACTATTCAACTAGTTGGTGTTCTTCAACAGTTGTTCACCAGTGGAGTGGATGTGGCTGATGATCTTGATGAGGTGAGTATGTGTATAGTATAGTTGATGAGTATGTGACATGTGAGTAAAAAGTGGCAACAAGAATGAGTTGAGTTGTTTAGCATTTGCATTTGCATGACCATACCCATACCCATAAGTTGTCATATAGACATATTTTACCTTTCAAAGCTCTGGATAAAATGCCAGAATTAGACTTAATTTTGAAGACATTGTGAAGTATATCACAACCAGTTTACTCGAAAAGACCATTTCACTAGTATTATATAAACAAGGGTTTAAAATTCTGAGGTTATGTCAATAATTGCCTTGGCGTAGACATAAATTATATTAACCAATATCCCAAGGGTCAGTATTGAACATAAGCAGGGACATATTTAGAAAGGTTTCCTAGGGTTCTGGAAACCAATTTTGAAATTTGAACTCCTAGGCTTACAGTAAGAACTCAAATTGTTATTATCTAGTCACAAAGAGCTGAACTGTTAACACTGTACCAGGGCACATCAGTGCTGGGACAACTTGTAAGTACCAACTAATATGACAATTGTTGGTGCTTACTCTAGATTATTAAATCAGCTTCTTGAGTTATATTTGCAGCAGTTTCCTGCAATACTGACATACAAATCTGAGTGTGACAGGAGTGTAGTTGCATTGTTATGGGTATGTACACTGGAAACAGTCCTACTGCACTCCGAAATACAGTAATGGGTTATGCAAACAGCTCCAGTATCTCGATGACTGCAGATGTTTCAAGTCAACAGAGTGTAACAAACTTTGTGGTAGCTTTATTGCTCCTGTGATGGTGAGACAAAGCTGCATATACAGGCTGCACTGAGGCAGTAGTATAGGTTTCAAGTGATCGTTTATGAACTTGTAAATAGTACATTGGCATTTTCCTTCACATAGCTGGGTGATGTCTGTGTATGCCAGGGACATTCTCAGTAGGCTCTCTGAGATCCTTGCCACTGGTACCAGGATCTTTAGAACAGTGCTTAAAATTGATTCAACAAAGGTGTGCAAGAAGGGATGGCTGCTGGGACTGCCTTCTGGCGTACAAATGTCAGCAACGAGAGGGGAGAGGTGCAGCTATGTCCCGATATCAAGTGCAAAGCTAAGTTTCAATGTATATTTAAATACGAGCAATATACCAACTTTGTGCATGGCTGGGAGGAAATGGCTTTACCTATAGTGCTATAGCTATTCTGGTAAACAACAAGCAAGCTGTTACATGTGGTACTGTTTAAAGACCAACATGCTTACTATATCAGTCTTTGTTTTTTTGTGTTCAGGTGCTGCATAATCACCGAAAGGAGATGTTAATTGTGAAGAGTTTGATAGTATGTCATCCTAATTGCAGTGTTTGCACCAACACTGCTGACTATATTGTTGTGTGTCAGTTCTTTATCATTATAGCTTTGAGGCTCAAGCTGATGCACCAGAAATGGCCTGCAGCTGACAACTTTTGTCACCACACTGCTGACCAAGCTAATCACGTAAATTTTGATGTGGATTTGAAATGGGGCTGCGGGTGCTCATGACTATCAGTGCACAATTTCTTATAATATTAAACTATTAAAAAGTATTGGAAAGTGTTACTGGGGAAATGGCAATAACAGTAGCTTTGTTGCTGTAAAAATGTTTTCATCCATTAATCAACAATCTGGAGATTATAGATAGAACTTTTTTCAATGATTGTTAGCAAGTAGAGGAAGTATCTGGGACTCCAGAAAATTGATCACATTGACCCCTTTTGCTTGTACACATGCTTATAAGCATTGTACAATATACCGAACCCTTAACCAACTACACTGGTTCACATAAGTGCTGTCCAGTCTAAAACTGATGTCCGCAGTACATATCAAACCACACCACTTGGCAGATATTCAGATACATCCCAAAGTAATTTAACATGTTTATAGTCTGGTAGAATTACTGTTATTAGTGAACAAAGTGGCACCAGTAGCACTTGATGTTTCTGATGCTTATGAAGAATCTATATCAGACCGCAAATTAGTTAGAGTGAGTGGATTGTTAGAATAATTAGAACAGGAATGAAATCATTGTGGATAAGGGATTTACAATTCAAGATTAAATTTCCTATGGTATTCATCTAAATATACCCCCATTCCTTCATCAAATACTCAGCTCAGATGGTAGCCAGTGATATATATTTCTAACTAGAAAAAAATGCTCAGTTGCGAGTGAGCAATAAGATGGATTAAGGACTTTCGTATTTATAAATCACCATATATACAATTCTATGATGTTGTTAACATCTGTCTAGTATTTATACTCCGTGGATTATTAGTGATTCTAAGTGTTGTTGTTTTTTTGGGGGGTGGGGGTAAAACTGCAATGCTGTATTTTAAAGTGCAAGAATCCACAAAACCATATGATTTCTTACCAATCCCTACTATACATTACTATCACATCGAATGATAATGGTCATACTAACATGCTGCAGACCTATGAATGAATTTCTTCGTAACAGCAACCTGTATAATAAGACCAACATTTGTAGTTGAAGCAAAAACAGAATATAAAGTGTTATGAATCATACATTTTTTGATATCGTTTTTCATAGGAGATTGATCCTGGACCATTTTTTTATTAATGCCACTAGACTACACCAGTGCATGAAGCTTTTATATGATCATAGAAGACACTTAAGCCCAACTCCAAGTGATCCTCCTTACATTCAGATTTGCCTTGAACTGAGAATTGGTAAGCATATGAAAATCTGTTGTCAGTAATGCCTAACCCATATTTGTGGCTGGAGGCCTACAAAAACAGGTCATGTGGGCACAAACCACATTCCATTAAACAATAGGTCTCATCAGAAGAATCAACAGAAATGATTCCTGGTCAAGTGAAAGGGGTACCCTAGAGTGGGTGACTGAAAAAGATTGCAAAGAAGAAGTGTTAAGGTTATGATTTACAGACACTTAACATGGTGTGCATTCACTTACACCATACTGACAGTCAGAGCAATATATATTGAGTATACTTACACTAATATTACATATCATATAAATGTACTAGGTCTTCTCCATGCAGATTATGTAGGACATGACTAAAACACGGAACGGACTGGGAAAACGGACTCACAAACGGACTGGAAGGAACTCCCCTGAAAACGTTTTTTTGCCATAGAAACTCACTAAATCACTGCTACAAAGAATATAACACGTAACAACAGCCTTAAACAAACCTCTACACGTGTGCTCGAGCCACCATTACTACCCTGAGATAATTTACAAAGCGCCAGTCTGCCAGTTTGAGCGCCTGTGACAGCAAAGTTGTCGGTTAGCTACAGTTTAAGCAAACAAAGTAACACAGACTGTATTTGTAGTAGCCAGTTTCTTGCCAGCTGATTAAATACAACGTGGCCGCCACGAAGCCTACCTGTCACGAGCTGTCACCTGTAAAACTGAAGATCAGCCGTCAAACTAATTGCAGCAATTAACCAGACCATGAATTCCAAGTAACATAGTGTCTTAACACTTGTGTCTTGTCTTGTTTACACATGCGAAACGAAAGTGCGCTTTTAATTAAACACAAAATGAATTTAATTTCAGACTATCTTTAAGCGCAGGGCTTAATATCGGCTTGAGCAAACTTCGACATCGTGTTCAGAGCAGTTCAGAGGTTTGTTTCAGGTCGTTGTTGCGTGTTATATTCTTTCTAGCACCTATACAGTGAATTTCTATGGCCTAAAAACGTTTTCAGGCAAGTTCTTTCCAGTCCGTTTGCTAGTCCGTTTTCCCAGTCCGTTCCGTGTTTTAGTCATGTCCGATTATGTATACCCATGTTATGTCCTCACAACATGAGGCCTTTAACCACCCTACCACCACACTGTGAATTGAACAATACAGCAATTTAATTACCACTTGACAAATTGAAATATGAGATTACTTATCTATCATAAGAAATTACCATACAATTGCAATTAGTAAGACTGGAGAACATTAGTCTTCGAATTTTAGTCCACCGCCATCACCACCACCACCCCAACAACTGGTTCACTTGCTGAGGATAAATATACTGCTGGTGACCAGCAATCACCAGTACTAGTAACAAGCACCCCAACAGTTGGTCAACCAAGCAGTGCAATGGGAGTGGAGGATGAACAGCAATCATTACTTGCAACAGTTTTTACAAAGATCACTGAATGGCTTTCACCTGCAATATTTTTGACCCAAAAAGATGAGCAAATTTTACAAGGCTGTGTGGATGATGCAGTACAGGGATATTCAGGAGATGGACCAACCTGGCACACAGAGACAAAGCTGTGTCTGCAGCGCTTACTGGTAACTTTACAAAGTACACCTACTACACACACACTCACAGCATGCACCACACACCCTACTCACACAAATACACCATCCAGCAACACAGTTGAACCACACAACACAGACACAACTCTTACACACACAGTTTCTAGCGTACCAACAGGCACAGACAACTAAATGCAAGGTGGAATAAAACCAATTATTGCACAAGCAAAGCTTCAGATGAGAAGGCTCTTTATCATGTTTCGAGTTGCTACACTAAAAAAATTCTTAAATAGAAGTATTTAAAATATACTCAATCGGATATTGAGTTTGAAATTAGTACCTTCCATAAGTATTTGAAAGAGCTTCCAGGAGGGTCAAGACCTCCTCCCCTCCCCCAGTCTGCAAAAGACATAGTTGGCCATGTTAAGCAGCACTTGGAGTATGCTCAAATTGAGCACTCTCATGAGACTCACATAAGAGCCCTATTGGATACAACAAAAATTGAGTTTTTCTAACACATAAAGGAAAGCAAAAAGAAGTGTACTGCCAGCACAAAGCAAGAAAAACTCAGAACATTGCATGCATAAGGTGGTTTCAATGTGCATAATTGGCAACTTATTATTGTCAAAAGAACTCTTTAATAATGTGATAATAATAATAACACCATGATTCAAAAGATAACAAATTATACATGGTCCAGATATCTCCAATTCCTGGAGCATCTTGGAACCGACATCAACACCATCGATCTTTCAATCACCTGGTGGAGTTCACCAACATGCACTACAACAACAAGATAAAGCAACATATGGTAGAAGTCCAATCTCACATTGAGACTACATACTACAATCTGACCACAACATATTCCACAAACAAGTCCACAGAGGACACATACAGGAGGTTGTTCTTGACCTCAATGGACACATTCACAAACTTCACTGCACACAGATTCAAACCTGTGATTCCTGAATCAGCAAGATAAGAGACGTGAGCAAGACCAAATGAAAGACCCGAATGATGGGGAACAAGAGCAAATCGCCATTGCCCTTAAGGAGGAGCACAAAGACATCAGTCTGCAAGAAGAGGCAAACACGTGAATTCAGCTCGACAATGTTCAAGATGATAGTGAAGCTGATCTAATAGAAAGGTATATCAGCAACATTTCGGATATTTCTGAAGGGGAAGAACATGAATTGGAGCAATTCAAAATACGATTACTGGAGTCAAGTGAGGGTAACGACCGAGCTAACGAAAAAGTAGAATGCTACGAGAGTGAATATATTGATGTAAATGCTGAACGTGAAAGCTTTTATGATGTTGATTCTGTGATTAAAAAAGTTCCCATGCTTGAGCTATTCGACTTTTTCACATGAACTGCGTTAGTGATTATTTTAAATTTTCCAGTATTTATTAAAGGAATTAAAGATTCCGTGTGCGTAGGTCAAATTGGCTGGCAAATATTTGCTCGCATTACTAATGCTCAGAAGCATAGGATCTGCCAGTACTTGTCACTTGAGGAATGCAAAGTAATTGTACCACATCAATCACGATTTGTACTGTGTAAAGGGCGTTGCACAGTTGGGCTCTACAGCCTGCTTAGAGGGTTAATACATGCAAAGGAAAACGATGTACAACTAGCTGCATATGGTATGAAGATTCCATTATAATGAAATATGTGCTATCAACAGGTTATGATTTTCTTCTCACAATTGTTTTGCTAAATACAACATTGGCCATACTGTCAACACAACTGGAATACCACTTTTAAGTGGTATCCAACGATGTAAAATGTTTCCTATGTTTGGAGATATTGGCAAAGGATTTGGATCAGTTTGAACATCAAACTACCAAGCAATACAGTAGAATCCATGGCATTGACGTGCTATATCCGTGTATTGCATTTTTGGAAGGTCCTTGTATTCACTATGACCATTCCTCAACAGAAATGAGGAAGTCCTCAAAGAAATTGAGTGTACATCAATCCTTTGTGGTTATAGATATGAATATGTGCGTATATGCTACAGCCAAACGTTGCAAAATTGGTAGAAAGTATGAATGGCTATAATGAAACACCTGCAGGTATAGAAATAAAAGATACAATTTTGCCAGAAAAATATTTAGAGAATATTAAAAGCACAATTACAAAGGAAAAAGATAAGATTAAGCAAGGATCTAAACGTGCAAATCTAAACGTGCAAATCTTACTACTGAGCGAAAATGTCATTCGTAAAAACTTTAAATGCAGTCAGTTTTTATAGCACAAAATGGTCACTGTTATTGTCAAGAGACACTAATCAGTAAAAAATCAGAAGAATTAACATCAAGTAAAGCTACATCTACAATCAAAAATATAAAACTGAACATGTATGTACGTATATCTCCTAGAAATCCTAAGAATATGTGCGCCGTAAAGTTTGGAAGTGGAGGATCCACAAAGGGCTTCGCTACACGGAATTATCTGGCAATTCATGTGTATCGCACTTTTGGGGAACAGTGGGCAACAAAGATTAAGTTCAAACCGAATAAAGAAAAAAATTATACCATTAGTTCAAATTTTATTTGCTTGGGAACTGTGAAACATGGTAAGATAAATTACCTTATTTATTCTCCAACTGGTGTGGGATCAATATATCATAGTTTCTCGGAACTAATTAAACCGTCTTACGTTAAAAACCCACCAGATGCACAATATATTAGAGATGAATTGGTAGAGTATATAAGCAAAACAAATATTGAAATAACATCTAGCAGAATGGAAGTAAATTGCCTTTCCACAATCTTCAAGGAAAAGTTTTTACTAATAACAGTAGAATCAGAAATGCAACTTTATAAGAAGTCATTTGGAACTATGCATGGAAGAACTAGAGATGGCAAAAAAAAAGCTTCCATTAAGAAAATAAGTAGCGAGAGTTTTAATGCATTTTGAATGCAGTAATATGTATGGAGTTGGGGTGCCCCAGTCAGTCTTCATGTAAGATTGTCGCCTTCAACAATCACTGATATGAGCCTGATCCAAAATTACGTCACAGACATAAAAATGTTTGTGACATCACAAGAGTCCTCCAACTATAACAGCCATTTTTATGTCTGTGATGTAATTATCGTTAATAATAACTAAACTATTAGTAAGTCATGCAGTCATCACAATATGCCGCATAGTGATTTGATACATTCACATACAGGGTATGTAGAATAACAGATGGGTTATTGTACGTGTAGTTTTCAGTGTTCATTTGTTATGCATTTACTTTCTCCACAGTTCTCCTCTTACAGTTACTATATCACCATCAGATCCAATACAAGGAGCTACAGTACAGTTAGTGGAGTGGAGTCCAGTTCAGTAATGATACTGAAGTTGTGATCCACATTACATAGCACTAAGCTTCCAGTGTGCATTCTGGCCACTATGCAAGCCTAGGTGATCTTACCTTAATGTAGCTCAATGTACTTGGCCAAATCAGGAGCTCATCGAGTCCTAGGGACAAGGGAGTGTGTAACTCCGTACACTACCAATTAGAGTTGCACTGATAATCGGATTGGTTATCGGTTAAGCCATATATCAGCAACATTTTAACATATCGGTATTGGCTTGAAAATAAATAACAATCCAATATAAATATGCACCAATATAAGCACATGATGTTGTTTACAGATAATTATTAGTGGTTACACGTGACATTAGAGATGGCGAAGAAGCGGTCTGTAATATGGGAGGTTTTTTTTGCATATCATGGCCTTCAAGGTGCTGTAGCAGACAAAGGAATACATGTAGAAGCTTGCAATCAACTTTGCGACGCAGCCAGATAGTGAGCGTTTCACTTTGCATGCAAATCGTGTCGATACGTGCACAGATTACCCAGTAATCATCATCAATAGCTGACACATGAAAAAGTGTGTCACAAAAATGTGGCACTGAGAAGAAAAAAAAGTTTTCATGGGCAGGAATCAAACCCAGGACTTCTGGGTTAACAGTTCTATGTGCTAACGCTTTGGCTGTTTGTTCATGGGTTTGACAGGAATGTAGCTCAGGCACCAACACCTTCAACGCTTTATAGAGAACGAAAGGAAGAATGTAACGGTTTATAATAACAAACTTGGAGTTGCCAGATGATGAGTGCTTAATTTAGCTAAAACCCCGCATCGATATGTGTTTTTGATACGTGCTTTGGTTGCTGAGTTACAGGCATTGGAGACAGACAAACAGACAGACAGCTTTATATATATGCATGTCTAATTATGTTACAGAGCTTAGCTTAGCTTCATAGACCAAGTGTTTTCATTTTCTGCATATGAGGTTTTGTACAATACAGATTCTTCAGATACTCAGTGACAGGCCAACTGAAACAGCTGACACCTCAATCTTCAGGACTGATGCTAAAACGCCCCAAGAGTGAGCATCATTATACCATGAAAATACTAAAGGAAACTGAAACAGAAAAAATGCCATATTGTTTATAATAATACATCCGTTCCAAGAAAATAGATCTTGAACATTGTACCAAAGGATGTGTCTTCATCTTCGATCATTTCACAGGCAGTCCACATTCACTATGAGCAGAAAAGAAACTTATCACTCTGGTCCTAATATTCTAGCACCAACTTCCTCATTGACTGAAGCAACAGCTACAACATCCACAGCTCCAGCTGTGGTATCCTCACCACCATTGTTGTCACTACCACCCTCTGCTACGCAACAGCTAGCTACCGCTGCGGCGAATTTAATCCAGTCTTGAGGTGTTACTAGTCACAACCCGCTGACAGTAGGGACTGAATTATTACTGTGTGATTTTAAAAATCCTTTTAACTGGTGATACAAGATCAACTGCCCACTTGCTTCTTTTTGAAATTATTGGTGTTCCTTAAACTGTTAAGCTATGGGTAGGTCAAAGCCAGTAAACCCTGATCTTAAGCAACAGACTAGAGTTTTGTTGAAAATTGGAGCATAATACGAAGGGCATTGGAATAATGATAACTTTTTACAGCAAACGGTTGTTGCAATTAAAATTCTAAAGTTAAGATGTGCTTTGGTTTTTTGATCATAGCTCAGGACACACTGCCTTAAACGTTAACCGCATGAATGTTAAACCAGGAGGCAAGCAACCAAAAAATGCATGATACAAAACATAATGGCAAATTGTACAGCATGGTCATAACTGAGGTGGGTCCCACGAAAGGTCGGCCTAAGGGAATGAAGCTTGTCTTAGAGGATAGCGGTTAAATACAGATGGAATGAATGCAGACAAAATGTGTGCAGAATTGAGAAAGTATCAAGACTAAAAACTGAGTTGGAGATTTTGTTGCTATCTTATGGCTACCAAGGCTTTTGTCTTCCTAAATTTCACTATGTGTTGAATCCAATTGATAGAGTGTGAGCCCGTAGCAAAAAAAAATATAACAAGGCACATTGTGATTACTCCTTCAAGAGTCTTGAGCTGCATATCGTCCTGCACTTCATAGTGCTTTTCTGGAAAATATTAGGAGGTTTTTTAGGAATATGAGAAATTATGTAGCTATATATATATATATATACAGTTGATACAAGTAGGCTGGCAAACCTGAAACCTCACAGTTTACTGTTGTGCTGGTCTTGTGGTCACATCCACACCATTAAGGGTGCTCGCTGATATTTGAAGCCATGCAAGAATTTACCGCAAACACGTGAGATGTTCCATGCAGCTACTATGTAATAGCTCGTAAAACGGAACCGTTGTATGCATAATATTCTCGTATACGACGATTAACAACGTGACAAGAAGAAACATGCCTAGGCAGTCGAAGCGTGCAGCGCATCTATCTACGATTCATAAAGCGACGAAGAAACTTGTAGTTTTAACTACGAATGGCTTGGTGAGCAACATTTCTTGTAATGGAGGCAATGGCAGCTCTTTACAAGGTGAGCATACAGTATGTACGAAACATACACTGTGAATTCTTGGCTGTCCACTCAATTGTACATAACAATGTACGCATGTTAAGTGGTAGTCTATTTATTCTTCAACATTTTGTAAAAGCTTTAAGCATAATTGCCCACCAATAAGTATTTGATGCGGGAAACTTAATTGTTCCTGCATCCTCATGAATTAGTTTATGTGTATTATCTGTGTACCATGAAAGTTTGTGAATTCTTTTAAATCTGTTTTAGATGTTGATGTACCAATGGAGACAGAGACAACGTCTACAACAGGACTACCTTTGCTGGAGAAGGTAGCAAAAGCCTTAGAGGAGATGGAGAGGGGACTCACTGTTAGTGAGCAACTACGTACATCTAAAGTGTAGCTCAGAGGTAACTTTGCAGACCACTGGTAATCCCACACAGGCACCAGGCCAAGGTGCTGGAATGTGAATTATCCTGCACTAGCATTCATGCTGAATGGCAGGTACTATAGTGAGTACAACAGTGTTTTTGGTACCATGGGTCTGCCGGTAATTCACCATACGACGTGGGAGGGTGTGGTAGAATGGGTAGGTAAGCATGTTGAGAAACTTGCACTGTGGTCATGTGATCAGATAAGGGCCAAACTTATTGCACGTGGTGACCAACACCAATGGCAAGCTAGCTATGATGGCTTTTATCTTACACGTGGCCACCACTCGAACAATGCCTCTGCCACTTTGCATGATGTGTAAACTGATTCAATTGCATGGTTTGCCCATCGGACCAAGAAAGGCAAAGGTGCTAACTGGGAGGGCACATCCTCTGGTGCTGAAGGAGACATGCTTTTAAGTATTTTAGGTGATATAAAGAGTAGTGGCTTTACTATAGATCAAATTATCATGGATCACGATACTTCTGCAAATGCCATTGTATGTAGCCAGTTCCCTGATACACATATTACATATTGTGGTAACCATACAGCAAAAACATTTCATAGCGATTAAGTAAAATTAGGAGTGCAATGTGCAAATGCAAACAGAATGGCTTGTAATGTAAGCGTATCAGTAAGGTATTTGTAGATAGGGTGAAGCATTCTTTAAAGTGCCTGATGTCCTGTTTGGAGGTCTTGGACAGTGACAATCCTCTTGCTGCCTTTTCTGAAGGTGTTATGAACTTTTATAACCATTATTGCAAAGACAAGCATGATTCTGTGTGGTGTAAATATCACATTGAAATGAATGATGACGGCACCTCGTATAGCACAAAACATAAACTTTATGTACTGAGCAATCCCAAGCTTTTTATGAGTTGTTGCAAATATGTCAGACAGGCCACAGGAGTATGTGACGTGTAAAGGTAAGCTAATTCAATAGAAGGGTTCCATGGTCTTGCATTAAAATATCGCAATAAGAAGGTAGATTTAAATACTGTACATTATTGTTGCAAAACAAACATGGCCATATGTCATGTGTGAAATGGGTATAGATATGCCAGAGAATGCTGTGCAATACATTTTAGGTGAGCAAAATTTATGGACTAGTTAACGTAAGCGTAGGAATAGTGATTTGCATCATCATCACTATAGAAGTCTAATTAAGATTACAAAGGTATGAGATGAAAAAAGTTATATGACCACTCTTAAAGCTGCAGGGTATAGTACTGCGGAGTATGTGGGAACTGGCTTAGGTGATGATAATGAAGAACAAGTAGAGGAGGAAGATGGATCAGATATTGAAAAAGAACGTGATGAAGAGGGGGATCAAAGTATTGGTAGAGCAGCATGTGGTGAAGGTGAGCTTATACCATCTGAGGATTCATTTTTGCCATCTGATGAAGGGCTTCCTTATGATGATATGCATCCGTTACTCATCTTCTATGATTATGAGGCTACTGGTGGTAGCATTTACAATGATAATATCATTGAAGTTGCAACAAAAGTAATAGGTGTACCTCATACAGTAAATATTGCATGTCGTGATTTTAGTTCATTATCGAACACATCACGCAGGATAATTAAGGCTGTCCAAGACAAATGTGGTATTACTGTGCAAATGTTAGATGGCCAGCCCTCATTTCCTGCAGTATTAGAAATGTTTCTGCAGTGGATAAGTAATGTAGTAGAAGAAATACACATTACCATTACCCTGTGTTGGTGGCTCACAATGGGTTCACTTTCGATTTTCCCATTTTGTTGGCAGAGCTGCATAGAAGAGATGTCTTATTTAATCGTCTGCACAGCATAAACTTGCATTTTGCCGATACGTATTTTGAGTGTAAGAGGTTAGTAAAGAATAATTTTACAACTTTTACAAATTGGACACCCCGTGAATGGAAGCGTTTAGGCGTAACCAACTTGTATGTTAAGCTCATACAATGCTATCTTTCCAGGTAGCATATACAATGCTCATAGGGCACTGGAAGATGTTTGTGCAATGGAGCAGATTTTTACCTCTAGTAGCTTAGCTACTGTGTTATCCGAACTAACCATTAGGGGAGTGGAAATGCTGGCTAAGACCTGGACAATGCAAGTCCAGATATTCAAGAGAGTGTCTAAACTACTACTGTTGCTTAAACAAGCTGCAACCAAGTGTATGGCTAAGCGTTTGGATGAACGTGGTCTGTCATACGAACATATGTTAGGACAATATAAGATAATAAAATCAAATGATGAATATATACAGTGGCTAAAGCCTATAGGTATTACACGTAAAGCATGGCATAATAAAATAGTGGAGCGTTTTTAAAAGGTAGTGAAACAGTCTAAATAATATTGTGCCTACAAATCTTATCGCATTTTTATTCAACAAGCCGGTCTCTGTGGTGCATTGCTTGAGTCAAAATTTTACTGCTTTTCAGTGATTTTATCATGTTATACTCTACTTGCAAGAGATTCACAACTTACAATGTTGCCATTCACTTCTATATTCTTGCCGAAATGAGTCAAGTTCCCACATGCCACTTGTGTATTAACTTGGAATTGACAGTTGTATCCAAAAGTTCCTCGAGCTTTACTTTGAGCTCATGTACTATTCATTAGATCTTATATCTTTTTGTATCATAATATCACACTTCTCTATGATTGACAAAAGAGTGTGTAATTAAATTCATTATTTCACGAGTGATGACTTCTGATTTGCTTGGTCTGATGTGAGTCTATTGTTTCACAAGTGACAACATGTTATGATTTACTATGTGTGATTGGTCTGATGTTTTGCATACAGTGTTTTTATGTTTTGAGGTGTTATCATGAAACAGGCTGTATGCCTGGGCCCTTGAAATGACTGTATCACTGATGTTTGGCCATGGCTAACCAAAACTGTATGTGCTGCAAATGACAATGATTTTCATTAACTTACATCTTTACTTAAAATTCCATATTCAGGCTTGTATTTTGTAAATGGCCATGTAATATGTAACGTAAGTCAGTGTTTGCAGTTTGGTACACTCAAAGAATCTGTTGTTTGCCTGTAGTCTGGCGGTGCCCGCCCCTTCGCATACAGTAAGGGGCGGGTGCCGCCAGACTAGTTTGCCTCATGGTTTGATACTCTGTCATTTTACATGTTCACCATTATTATCTGTTTGCAACGCAATGGGGTTATTATTATGCAGGAGTGCTAATCAGCTGAATAGGCTGGTTAGCCCCATGGCTGATTCAATGGGGATTTTTGGCACTTCAAAGTCACCACTGATCCTAGTATCTATTTTGGATTAGCTGTGGCTGTTATTATCTAGTTGTTGCTGATTATTTTCCAGTAGCAAGGAGGTTATCAATTGCTGGAGTGACATAGGCAGGTGGTCTCCTTGGTTGGTACTTCACATTAACATTACTTTTCTCTAGATACCAACTTCAAATCCAGATTACAACTCAGGAAGAAGTCCTGGTGGTGATGCTCTGCTAGAGCATACAAAGGCTTTTTTAAAAGCCACACATATCGAAGAGTATTCACCTATAGAGACTTTAAAACTGTATTGTGTGTATTATAGAATGTGAATATTGTGTGATGTTCACCACAAAATATCTGTGGTTATTATATCAGTACAGTTGGGCGCACATTATCTTTACACATCTACACTAAAATTAAAACTGGTTTTTGAGTGATAGCCGTAAAAGCTTCAAATTTTGCATGCAGATAGGCAGATAAATTCTCTACAGAACTATGAAAAGATTTTGTCTGTAGCACTATGGCTTCGCAAGTAATGGTGATGGAAAATAGATATGTGAGTTGTAACCTTAAGTATATTTAGTGCGATTTCCAGCGCGCTAGAGGACTAGTAAGTGTTCTGGAAAGAATCTCACGTAGCTAGCAAAAAACTGTTTGGTTTGTGTTGAAGAGAAAGGGACCCACTACCAATGTAAGTACCATATGGATCCATTTAACACGTTGCTTGGTTATAAGAGACAGTACAAAATCATGCATTGTATGGCTTCAAATATCTGTGTGAGCATCCTTAACACATTACTTAATAAAATGCCAAGACCTGATGTCTGGCTTCCCTCATAGCACAATACACTCATATATTACTGGTATATTTAACTTTCAAATGGTTTGATAAAAATACCACGGTATTTGGTATATGTATTTTATGTCGGTTGAGCTTGCGAATTAGACAGAAAATAATCTCCCGCCGTAATACATTGCGCATGTGTGTTAGTGCACGTGATTCATGTGTGAGTATTTGTACTAGTAATAGCATGGGTAGCAGTGAAATTTGGGATAAATACCACGAGTGTTGTATTGGAAATGGGGATAAATTTCACGAGGCGAAGCCGAGTGAAATTTACCATTTTCAATACAACAAGAGTGGTATTTATCCCAAATTTCACTGCTACCCATGCTATTCCCAGTTAATACCATACTCGCTGCATATAGTCTACGCATGCTGTGCATTAGCATTGCTATGTACGCAATTTGTCACTATGTACTAAACATGTGTCAACACTAATTGTTAACATAAATTCTAGCCAATGAAATTGCAATTACAACTTTTTCACTGCTACCAGTGAAATACGGGATAAATTTCACTGCTACTATTGAGACTTTTGTATGGGCAGTGAAACAGGTATGGTATTAATATAGTTAAAGTGTGAACGCATGTTCATTCTAGGCTGACAGGTGCGACAGTGTTGGCTGCTAGTACCTGTTCTAGTAATAAGTATTTAAGTTGTTAATTTACTAGGCGGCTATTTACGAGCCACAATAGTTACCTCCGAAGGATGGATGACTCCCAGAAGTTAGATTTACTTCTTAAGTCCGTGGACTCAATGAAGGCGGCCCACACCCAGATCCAGGACGATATGAAGGCGGACAACGCGCAGATCCAGCAGGATATGAACGCCAAGTTTGAGCACCTCAAGAAGGAGGTAGCGGACGGCCAAGAGGAGACAGCCCACCTTATCGTCCGGAAGATCCAGCAGAAGGAGCCCGAACCGACCTTTCGTCGAAAAGGGAATGAGCGTCAGTTCGCCTTCAATCAGTCGGTGAACAACGCCATCAAGTCAGCTACCTCGATTTTGGACAAGCTGAAGCCGGAGCAACCCCAGGCAGCGTCCGTTCTTAAGAACGCAAGAGAGCAGCTGCAAGAAGGTGTGCACGCCATTGCGGCACAGCAAAAGCTTATTCGCCTTGCGGATAGCTCAGACTGCGGCTGGGGTGCGGTGGAAGAGTACTTAAAGGAAGAGATTGCCACCGACGAGAAGGATACCAAGAAATGGTCTGACGCAGAGAAGCGTACAATGGAGCAGAGACGGCGACTAAAGAGGACAGTTAGTGAGAGGGAGTCGCCGCCTCAGCCTGTGAGTCGGGGTTTTGCTGGCCCCTTTCCAGTAGTAGGCACAGGCCCTGCCTGTGGTATGCCACCACCCCCTGTATTTGGGCCGCCACCGCACCCCCAGCCTCCCATGTTCATGAAGCCATCTGGGCCACCAGGACCACCAACAAGAGCGCCAGGTCCATGTTTCCACTGCCTACAGATGGGACATCTGAGGGCTCAATGTCCAGCCAGGTTCAGGGGTGGTAGACCGTATCCTTTGGTGAATAGTAATGATTGTTATGCTGAATGTCAGTGGGGTACACCTTATGGTGTGAGCATTGTACTACCTACAAGTCAGGGTATTGTGAGTACAGTGGGTCATTGTGAGGGTGTCAATAATGTATGCAATGCTAAGAGTGGTTTTGTTGTGAGTAAGGTGGGTCACACTAAGGGTGTTGAGGACGTATGCAATGCTAATAGTGCTTATGTAGTAAGTACAGTAGATAATGCTAATGGTGTTGATAATGTATGCAATGCTAATAGTAATTTTGTTGTGAGTAAGGCGGGTCATACTAAGGGTGTTGATGATGTATGCAATGCTAATAGTGCTTATGCAGTAACTACAGTGGATAATGCTAATGGTGTTGATATTGTATGCAATGCTAATAGTGCTTATGCTGTTAGTGTAGTGGGTAATACCAATGGCCTCAATACTGTTTTCAATGCTAAGGGGGATGTATGCAAGGTTAGCAGTAACCAATCTGCTACTGATTGTGCCCACACTTTGGAAACTTTGGATGATGAGTTCAGAGTGAATGTAGTATCACAGCCCATAGGTGGGCCCAGGATGCAGGCGGGTTCCCTAAGTAATGACACTCATGATGGCGACAAGGGTTTACGAAAGAGCAATACCATGGTGGAGGTCACAGAAGGTGACATGGTGGACCCCACACGTTTTTGGGAGCTAGAACAGAACTCGGAACAAATAGTCGATGTGCAAGGTAGGCTTAAAGGCTCGATAGAATTCTGGAGAACAGTGTTGAATGCCTCCAATCCAGTGATTGAGTGCATTGAGGAGGGGTATAAGCTCCCTCTCCTTTCTCTGCCACCGCCATTCATAGCTAAGAACCAGAAGTCGGCTACCAATAACCCAAGCTTTGTCACTGAGGCAGTTGCAGAATTGCTACGGAACTGCTGCATCCAAACAGTCACACAGAAACCTCACATATGTAGCCCACTCTCAGTAGTGTCCAACAGCTCTGGTAAGTTGAGACTAGTCCTGAACCTGCGTTATCTTAACCAATTTCTGCTAAAGGCTAAATTTAAGTACGAAGATCTAAGGGTGGCTATGTCAATGTTTCAACAAGGGGACTATATGTTTTCTTTTGACTTCAAATCGGGGTAACACCACGTAGATATCCACAGGCAACACTGGAAATTTCTGGGGTTTTCCTGGGGTCAGGGCAGGAAACAGCAATTTTATGTCTTTTGTGTATTACCTTTTGGATTAGCCACTGCATGCTACCTATTCACCAAATTGTTGAGACCTCTGGTTCGACACTGGAGGGCCCAAGGCTTGCGGGCAGTTGTCTATTTAGATGATGGGATAGTGGCAGTAAGTGGAAAAAAGGAGGCACAGATTGCTAGTGTACTAGTCCAGGAGGACCTTAGTAGAGCAGGTTTTGTCACAAACCATACAAAGTGTAATTGGACACCATCCCAACAGTGCGCCTGGCTTGGCTTTGAGCTGGACCTGGAGCAAGGCAAGATAACAGTCCCACAGGAAAAAATTAATGCACTGCAAGCCTTACTTAAAGATGCAATAGGCAAGTGCTCCCTCCCTGCTAAGGCCCTAGCTAGTATTACAGGTAAGATAATTTCTATGTCCCCAGGGTTGGGTCCAGTGACCAGGTTAATGACCAGGGGACTGTACACCTTATTGAACACACGCATGTCATGGCTACAGTACCTGCCACTATCCGAACATGTAAGAGGGGAACTCGGGTTCTGGTATAACGAAATTGAAAAGTTCAATGGGCATAATATATGGATGGGGCCCTCAGCAGTAAGGGTTGTGTTCACTGACGCTAGTGACTCTGGTTATGCAGGTTACACAGTGCAACATGGGTGTCACATAGCACAGGGTACATGGCTGCCAGATGAATCCAAAAGGAGCTCCACATGGCGTGAGCTAAGAGCAGTTAGACTAGTGCTGGAAGCCCTGGCAGCTAAGTTGGCTAATGAGCGGGTTAGGTGGTTCTCTGATAATCAGAATGTAGTACGTATACTGTCAGTAGGGAGTAAGAAACCTGACCTGCAGAATGAAGCACTTGCTATATTTTCGACTTCGCTAGCACACTGCGTCCACGTTGAGCCAGAGTGGATACCAAGGCGGGATAACGAGGTCACTGATTACCTCAGTCGGCTTGTTGACTATGATGATTGGAGCCTGGATCATGTTTCCTTCATGGAATTGGACAGAGTGTGGGGCTCTCACACAGTTGATTGCTTTGCAAGCTATTACAATACACAGCTGCCACGTTTTAATTCTAGGTTTTGGAACCCAGGCACAGAGGATGTGGATGCTTTCACTTGCGACTGGCAAATGGACAACAACTGGCTTTGTCCGCCTGTAAACTTGGTGCCACGTGTTATCAGGCACCTGTTGAAGTGCAAGGCGGCAGCAACTCTGATATTGCCAGAATGGCCATCAGCGCCATTCTGGCCTATGTTATTCCCAGAAGGAGGCAAACCAGCCAGCTTCATTGCAGAAACCCGTACCTTGACACCAGCTACCTTCACTATAATTCCTGGAAGAAGAGGCTCCAGCTTGTTTGTAGGTTACCCCAACACTAACTTGTTGGCACTGCGCATACCGCAGCGGTGGGTCAATAACTGTACAGCTAGGATTTGCTAGCCAGCCATTGTAGACTGTTAAGGTATGGTAAATGTAATAGGGACATAATTATGTAAACTATGCATGCGCTATTATCATCAGTTTTGGAGGTAAAAAATAAATGAATAAATTAAATAAATAAAAAGATTTCAGCTCAGATGTAGGGGAGGTCAAGTGTTTTAATGTTTAATGTGATGTACCAGCCTAGGTGCTGGGGTAGTCAAGTGTTTTTAATGTTTAATGTACCAGCCCAGGTGCTGGGGTAGTCAAGTGTTTTTAATGTTTAATGTACCCGCCCAGGTGCTGGGGTAGTCAAGTGTGTTAATGTACCAGCCTAGGTGCTGGGGTAGTCAAGTGTTTTTAATGTTTAATGTACCAGCCCAGGTGCTGGGGTAGTCAAGTGTTTTTAATGTTTAATGTACCCGCCCAGGTGCTGGGGTAGTCAAGTGTTTTTAATGTACCAGCCTAGGTGCTGGGGTAGTCAAGTGTTTTAGTGTACCAGCCCAGGTGCTGGGGTAGTCAAGTGTTCCTAATGTTTAATGTACCAGTCTAGGTGCTGGGGTAGTCAAGTGTTTTAATGTACCAGCCCAGGTGCTGGGGTAGTCAAGTGTGTTAATGTACCAGCCCAGGTGCTGGGGTAGTCAAGTGTTTTAATGTACCAGCCCAGGTGCTGGGGTAGTCAAGTGTGTTAATGTACCAGCCTAGGTGCTGGGGTAGTCAAGTGTTTTAGTGTACCAGCCCAGGTGCTGGGGTAGTCAAGTGTTTTTAATGTTTAATGTACCAGTCTAAGTGCTGGGGTAGTCAAGTAATTTAAGATTTAATGTACGCTGGGGTAGTCAGGTGTTTTAATGTTTAATGGACCAGCTCAGGTGCTGGGGTAGTCAAGTGTTTTAATGTTTAATGTGCTAGCTTAGCTGCTAGTTGTACATAGAATGTTATACTTTATAATTACGGAAACACAGTTGTCAGACTCTTAGTAAGCATGAATGATAAGTGCAATGGGATTCAAGGTCACCTATGCATGGAGATATTGTATCACCAGGTTGTGTTATTACCACAGATGTCCAGACGACAGGGACCTGGCTCACGCTGAAGGACCTTGAGGACCCTGAGCTGGCTAGGCTTGCTTCGCAGCTACCATCCACAGTGCTCAAGAGCAGAGCAGACTCATCCGCCAAGAAATACCTAGGAGCTTTTCAACGGTGGCGCTATTGGGCTTCAACTCACAACCTGCCAGTATTTCCAGCTAAGGAGCAGCACATTGCCTTGTATCTGCAGAGTATTGCCAACCGCCTTGAATCCAAATCAGCTGCAGAAGAAGCTGTCAATGCGATCAACTGGGCTCACACACTAGCAGGGCTAGAATCTCCAGCGAATGCAACATTTGTACAAGCTACACTGCAAGGAATAAGGAGATCGTGTTGCAAGCCTGTGCGGAAGAAGAAGCCTGTGACTGTAGACATGCTGGCTGACATGGTTGAGAACATGAACTCTCATCCAACTCTGGCAAACATGAGGATCACTACCCTGAGCCTGCTGGCTTTCGCAGATTTCCTCAGGTTTGATGAGGTCATTCACATTAGGGCTAGTGATGTCACTATTGCTGAGGGAATGGCCAAACTTCAGATCCCACGTAGCAAGACTGACCAACTCAGGCAAGGAAGTGAAGTATTAATTGCCAGGACAGGGATGCCGACCTGCCCAGTAGGAATGTTGGAGCGGTACATGGCTAAGGTCGGGTTGGACACCACAAGTGAGCTTTTCCTGTTTAGAGGGATTACCAGAACCAGTGGTGGTGAGAGACTAAGAGGTACAGGTCCGCTCAGTTATACAACCGTGAGAGAGCAGTTTAGGGGCAAGATGTTGGAACTGGGCTACCCTGTTTCAGGATATGGTCTGCACAGTCTCAGGGCAGGTGGTGCTTCCGCTGCAGCCCAGGTAGGGGTCCCAGACAGATTGTTCCGCCAGCATGGAAGGTGGAGATCAGAGACAGCTAAAGATGGCTACATTGAGGACTCTGTGGAGAACCGCCTGACAGTGTCCAAGAGTATAGGGATATAACAGTATCTTTATTAAGGGGATACCTGTGGTGGTGTTTATGGAGGGGTAACATATGGTGCTAAGCTGCAGAGTGTGAACCAACACTAGGCCTTCTTTGTTACTCTAATTGTTTGTTAAATTAAATGAACTAGTAGACGCGCCTGCAGCTGCACACCAGTATGTGTTTGTGTGAGTATCTCGGGTATGAGGAGGGAGATGTATTTTATGTCGGTTGAGCTTGCGAATTAGACAGAAAATAATCTCCCGCCGTAATACATTGCGCATGTGTGTTAGTGCACGTGATTCATGTGTGAGTATTTATATAGTTAAAGTGTGAACGCATGTTCATTCTAGGCTGACAGGTGCGACAGTGTTGGCTGGCCCACCCCCCCTCCCAGTTGTGTCTGGTGTGTATCCTTAACAGATTTAGATAATGGTGAAGATTTTGCTGCTAACTCTGGACTTTTCGCACACAGCACGCATTGTATTTAATAGGGTGGATACGCTTGGTTTTTTCCGGTTAGGGGCAGCCACAACTTAAATAAAATAAAAAAAAAAAAGCCCCTATCGGTTTTTTCCCTTAGGCTCACTTGGGCACAGTGGGTCTTAAATTAATTGCACTGCATAGGCCCCCACCCTGGTTAGGCACAAGTAGGGAGTTTTTAAGTTAATATGTATAGTTAGTGTTTAACATTATTTTAAGTTTTGTAATTAGTGTATGTAGTGTTTGTTAAATTAAATGAACTAGTAGCCGCGCCTGCAGCTGCACACCAGTATGTGTTTGTGTGAGTATCTCGGGTATGAGGAGGGAGTTGGTATTTTCAGTATACACCCAACACTAGTACATACCAGCATTACAAATAGCTGTAATTGATTTTGTATCTTACCAGGTCAACTATCTGATTGACGAGGACTACAGTGCAGGGAAGGGATGAAATGCCATCATCTCAATGCTCCACAACTTCCTTGAGACACATAGTTTTGGCAAGATCCATCTACATTTACATGCAGACAATTGTTGTGGCCAAAACAAAAATTGATACATGATGGCATACTTACTGTGGAGAGTGAAGACCGGGTGCCTCAGTGTTGTTGATAAATTAAAGTGTCAGTAACTAGCATATAGCTGGTAGTTAAAGCATCAGTAGATCAGTTTAACAGCTCAGTAAAAGCATCAGGTAACTAGCTATACAAGTTAACTGAAGCGTTATGGTTAGTATAGCTATAGCTAATTCAATAGTAAGTAACTATAGTTATGGAAGTGGATCCATAGACGTTCTTGCCAGAAACCTAGTTGATATTTAGCTGGTCAATGCTATTAAAAAAAAAGTTAGAAAAAAAATCTGCTGTGACGCGAAAAGGTAGCTATAGCTATAAAAAAAGAAGAAAAATTGACACAAACTATTGCTAGATCGAACCCAGACATTCAGGTTTGGAGTACCATGCTGTCCATCACGCCTTACCCACTACTGTACCACTTGTATTTGCACTACTATGATTTAATTGCTACAAATTCAAAAAAACTACTAGTCGAACCAACAGTCCATAATAGAGAATAAATAATAACTTAATGGCTAAAATAATAAAGACTGATAATAACCTATAATACCCATAGCAACTCTTGATTGATAAGTTACAACTACATAGCCAAATTAGCATTTACAACTGCCCTTTCACCAACTCTAGCCCCTTTATATAGCCCCTGTGTTATCCCTGGAAATCTCTGCTGATCATTTATAAAATTGGGGCAGCTTGCAGTTAAATAATTAGGGCTGCTTGTGTTTGAGCAGTAATCCCTTGTCTGCATCCTACATGAGATGGAAATGCTTGATAAAAATGCCAAATTCTCATTAGCAGCTATATGCAGTTGGCCTCAGTCTGAATGCTATATATATCTTTACCAACCTGTATAGCAAACTGTGATTATACAGGAGCCTGAGGTGATTTCAAACTTTGAAGCTGATATTGAAACAATGTCAGAAGAAGAAAGGCAAAGAATGGGGATTTATGAAGTTGACAGGGCAGTGGCTAAAAGAAATGAGGTATCAGCGATAGATATATCTGCATAAGAGTGCATTGGTGATTGAAGGTAATATAGGGGTTATTTGATGAATACTTGATACTCTGGAAAATCTACCCCGAGGAAGACCTCACATGGGTAAAGGGTACAAAAGAATCCAATGAAGTTAAAAGGTATACAACCAGGAATCTAGCTATGTCAAGTGATATTTTATATGCTTCTAATTTGATTCATAAAGGTTGTATGATGCACCACAACCTCAAGAAGATGTAATTGTCCATACAGTAGTTAAGTTTTTAGCAGTTATAGCTAGGTCACTGAGAGTAGCGGAGGGAAAGTAATACTATAACTATAGAATTTAGGCATGATTTTAAATATTAATTTACAGCTAAAAATAAACTCACGCTCACAGATTTTCCCACATACATGTAGAAGTAACAATTTCATTCTTGCTTGTGAGCCACATGAAATTTTCGCTTGATTGGTGCATTGGCTTGTTTAAACAGTTGTTTAGAAGGACGAAGGTCAACAGTTTGGAAGAGATAGCTGGAGTTGTGTGGCGATCAGCCTCAGTCAATTATCCTCAGTTAGTTGGCAATTATGATGGGACTTCTTCCAAAGTCTTTTGATACTAAGACTATAGCATTGAATGGTATCACCAAACTCCGATTTTCTGCCAAGCATGCATGATTAGCTTTGGTGAAAACCTCTAATGACGGTGTTGAGAAAGAAATCAACCTACTGATACAATCTTCTGACCATGCGTGATACTACCTAACGTGTTATTGAGTTCTGTATAATTACGTTTATTATCAGAGGCACTAATGGCAATTTTTCGAACAGGCTGTCAACAATTTGTCAAGTTGAAGTATGCAGAAAAGCCTGAAAGTAAGTTTTTATCATTGTACAGAACGTATGATATTGCAGCAACACAAAATCATATTGATTTCAAATTCAAACTACAGTTTCATTATGTTATGTAGGCTTGATTTATACAATTTAAAAAAATGTGTTAAGCTTGTGCATCAAAGCCAGATTTTGAGAAATCCGGTCACACACACACACACACAACACACACACAGTCTCATGAGTGTATTGTATGCAAAAAAAAAAAGAAGGTTTGCGGATCCAAGCAACCTAAATGCACATATGAGGCCATATATCACTGATACCTGTGATACCAATTTTAACCCTGATAACAGTGATAATAGTGAAACCTGGTGACAGTGATGCAAGTTATACCTCTGATTCCATTGATATCAGTGATACCCATGCTACCTGGAGTACTTATTATATCACTTATTCCCATGATACCTGTGATATCATTGATAACTGTGATACCAATTATAGCCTTGATAACAGTGATACCTGTGATATTGATAACAGTGATTTATATACTTAAAGGGGAACTGCAGTGAAAATATAAACTACTTTTAATTATATAAATCATTTAGTAATACAGTCCTAATCTTGATAACAAAGTTTCAAGTCATAATGTACAGTGGTTGGCTCCTACGCTTCACTGGTTTTGTGAAGGAATAGATAGTAGGAACAGCAGTAGCCTTTAGCTTCGGTTTAGCAGGCCAGTGATCCTCCAATACAAATTTCACATAGTCATCTGCTATAAAATGGTGGCTATAAACACGGGCGTTTTAATCTTCCAGTGGTGGATTAACCACTCGCAGGTTTTGTAGCCACTATCACAACATGCACGTAAGTGCAGAACCAGCAATCACAAAATCTTACCTGTTTTGCTAACTCAGGGTTCTTCTTCAGTGGTACACAATGAAAGTTTGTCCCAGGTGGGGCACTATCTATGTCACTGTCACAGTCTATCGCGATACAGTACAACGGCATCCCACTCAAAACGTTAAGATACCATTGAAACCAATGGAGAATTATTTGCATTCGATCCAGTGAAGTTGTTTCATATAAATCAGACGTATGATCAGTATGATGAATTCAAGTCTACTACAGTACTTCAATATTACAAATCTTTGTGTTAGTCAGAACACAAAGTGATATATATATATATATTTATGTATCACCTCAAGAGAAAAATATTCCGACCTCCTTGCAGAAGCACCTAACTGATAATAACATCGACTTGCAACTTGGGTGTATATGCCACTAAAAGCATGGCTGCCAAAAAGGGGTGTGTCACACTAACTTTCGAATTTAATAACTAGTGAAGCTAGGACAGCCAAGTCACAACATGACTCACTGATCAGTGATTGGCTGGGGTCCGCAGCCAAGCCGTGACAGTACCTGATAAACAAGAATTGCAGCGTGGTGAGCCATAAGGCTATAATAATAAAAACTATAAGTCCATCATACTAACAGATAGACCAGTTTTGTCTACGAGAAAGACAACTTTTGTCAACATTAATCCAGAGCCATTGCTACAGAATGATGTTGGCACACAGGCAGACTTGTTTTTCCCTGCATCATCACTTGTGCTCTCACCTGTGTAGTCTTCATCGCCGGTACCAGGTGTTGCCAGCTATACTTTTAGTGGAGGGGATGAGGACATGTGAGATATTATTATATCTGTTACTGATACTTATATTTCTGTTTTTAGTCCACAAGACCAAGATGAATCGTACCACCCAGACCAAGGCTGTGGATGGCACAGATAGTGATACAATGGGAGACCACAAGTTCATTGTACTTGAATCACAGCTGATGATGCTATTAAGAGGTGTTGTAGTTGTGGTCTGGAAATGATCGAGTTGAAGATATCTACCTCGGGGACATTACTGGAAGTCAGTGGTATATGTCCTGATGGATATGTACTATTCTGGCAATCTCAACCAGTAGTAAGACGTATACCAACTGGTAACCTGCTGTTGGCTGCAGCTATACTCCTCAGTGGTCAGACCTTCATCAACTTTGCTAACTTGGCAAATGTGCTAAATTTAGTGATGGTTGGTGAAAGGTGTTATTATGACATACAGAGTGAGTATGTGTATCCTGTTGTGCACACCACTTATGTAACCGTTTCCCAAGACCTGAAAATTGTCCAAGCCAGATCTACCTCATGATGAGATTGTGTTGGAATGATCTAGCTAGTTCTAGGCCAACATTTGAATCTTTACAGTTGATTTTAAAAAAGACTACGGTAGTCTGATGACGAGCTGTTTGTGAAATTGTGTGCTCATAGATTGTCCATACCTGTATAAGACAACGGGAGGCTGTAGTTGAACATTTAAGGGGGAGCTAGCTACACCTGTCTGGAAATGCTTGTACACATTGTCACTACTACTACACATTTGGAACAGTAGTGTCAACTAGGACTATGGAGTTTGTTGAAAAGGAGAAAATGAAAAATTGCCAAACTAAAAATGACATGATGCTTGTAGAAATTAGTAAAAATAAAGGGTACTGTTGCTTTGTTGTGTTGGCATGGACAACTTATGCTGCTAGTAGTCCGTTTAAATATTTAGTTCTGAAACTTAAATCAATTGAAAAGGAAAGTGTGGTTCCGGTAGTCCAGGATATAGTTAAAGAGCAAATCTTGTCATTGTTAGGCCATGAATTTGAAATTAGTCTTTCACAAGCAACAGGACCCAGCACTGAGGAACCAATGCAATCCTTAACACCTCAGGGTGCAAGTTCCATGTACGAAAAAGTTGGTGAATTAGTGGGAGCATTGCACTCATCATTAGCTTGTCGAGCCATACAAAAGTATATAAATAATGAGAGCGTCAATTCTCTTGTGTCTGATGGTCTGCACATTCACAGAGCACACAGAGTGTATCATCTGAAAGTGACTCTCAGTAAAAATACATTATGTATTGATGCCACTCTACTCCATTGTGGATTGTTAAATGAAAGGATCTTGTGCGCAATAATGAAATACTACATCGAGCAGAATCCTTAACCTTGGTCACATATCTTGTGCTATGAAATACTTTATGGAACAGAAACTTATTGTCATATATTTACTAATACTTCCATAACCTGTTGTCAGATATATTTACCAATACAACTCAATATTAAACACAAGAAAGTATGTTTATAGCTTACAGATGATGTAAAACGAATGATGGAAAGTGTTTCCGTTTGTTGGAATGTGTTTCCAACTGATGTCATGAGCCACACTCATCTCCTTGTTATCTGGTCTTGTTAATTTATCAGTTAAAGTTTGCATGGTATATGTATCCACAAAGTCACACACCTAGCTAGACTACTGATAAACATGTTGTGCTGTCAGTAATTATACCCACTGACTGAATATTTTAGCTACCAGTGAAATACACTGTGTCATGAATGGCTAAGCCGACTGTGAGGAGCTTTATACCCACACACAATCCCCTGGACCCAGGCAACCTATAATGTGATTAATATATACACAAGGTTATAACAAACAGACACAGCATTATGTCAATCTTGACAAGTGAAATGTACAGTCATTATTATTACGGTGGTATACAGCACAACAGCTTGCCAGATCAGATATGTCAGAAAACCAACTCTCTAATTCAAGAACTGTCACGCAACGTTGCAGAGTTGCATAAAGAAGTTCAAGACATGGCTGCCTCACTACACTCTGTAAGCAAGCGAGATGAACTCAAAGGTCTGTGCACAATTACGAGCAATACATCAAGAACTCAGCGGTGCGGACAACAGTGATGGCAGTTCACCATCACCACGTACCGAGAATTTGCCTTAGAATACCGGCTCTGGAACCTCAACAAGCAACCGTGACACTAGTACTGATCTGCGATCAGAGTAGCTAACTGCATATGACTGAAGCTGATCTAAACTCTTGTTGAAACGTATTGTATTATATATGCAATTTAATACTATTGCACGTGCTCATATGCATCACTAAAAATTTTATAAAGTCTTGTACTGGGTTTACTTTTGCATGCATCCATTATTTTTTAACATTGTTATACTAGCCACATAAGTACATGTATGTAATGGGACTAATCCAATGTACTTTTACTTTTGTACACAGAATTACAAAGGCTGAATGCTGACTGAGATCAAAGAATACAAGAATAAACCATAATAACGGCTCAGTAAGTACACCCTCCACTTTGCCCATTCACGTGAAATGGGCAGTGAATAGGTTGGTGGAATCATGGATAATAGATGCCTCGTACAGGATTGAAAACTCCATCTAATCTTTCCACTCTTCACTCCCTACTGTAAATGTTGTAGGGAGCAAATTTTCTAAATGTATGTTTTGCTTACTGATGAGTAGCAGGCTATGGATCTAGCCTACTTGAACTTATCAGTTTTGAATGCGAAAAATGTATTTAACCATGTTATCCAGTGATACCTTTGACTTGTGGGATGTATGAAGTGCTAAAAGAATGTTGTATCTAAAGTGTGCAAGGACAAAGTAGAACAGTAGCAGCAATCATAGTGCAAGGTGTAGTGCAGTAGGCTAGCTTCTTTTGTGAGCCATGCCCACTTTAATATCACAACTTCAAATGAATTTTGATGACCAGAATTGTACTATTCATTGCAATTGATAAAGTTCCAGATTATTTTTCACAACACAATTAAACCATTAAATCCATAATTACATTTGGAGATTTGGATTCACTAATTTGTGCTCTCAACGGAACGACAGTTTGTGCAGTAGAAAAAAATCCAATCTTTGTTGTGAGAGAATTCATGAATTGTCATGAAGACAGCTTGGCAGCTCTCTTGAAACCCTAGCAGATAGTGGGGTAACCTACTTGTATTGAAGTGCTACAGAGTTGACCATTATTAGTAACAAGAATTAATTACATAATTATTAACTCTTGGTAGTAATGTGCCTGCATTTATGTACATGATTCAAAGTTACGGATTATCCTAAGTTATGAACAGGGCTTGGTCCCAGGAGTTTTGGATAACCAAGGTCCCACTGTATTCATATTCGAGAAACATTTTAGTGAAATTTCAGGAGTGGAATGAAATGAATTTATGATGTGACAGGTGGACATCTTGAATTGTTCTATATCATCTTGTTGAATCAACATATTAAGTTTTCAGTCGTTCTGCATTTTAGTCACATTCTCAATATTTTGATGACATGTATGAGATGTTTTGAACACACAGATCACTTATCAACAAACAATGCATACAATATCATTACATTATTACCAAACAACCCTATTTTACAGGAATAGGGTTAGTATCCATATAATAGAAACCAAGAGTATCAAACAGTGTATTAGCTCATAAGTAATGATTGCATAAAGTAGCACGGGTATTTTAGTACTTGTTAGTTTATGCAAAATGGTAAGTTGAAATGCATACGTGGCAATAGGTCTTTGTTTGCCAGTTTTCCCTGTTATTCAACCAAGTATTCAACAGTTATTGTAAAAGGAAACTGTAGGTAAGGGGCCAAGGTTATCTCTAGCTCGATAAAACTACGGTTGAACAAACGAGCGTGCTCCCACACCTTCAGGGATCTACTTTAGAACTTAAACATTAGCCAATTCCCTTTAATGATATCATGTTTTCGCTTGGTTTAGTGACCAAATTGGGCTATATACAGCAACCCTTAATGGAAATATAAACAAACAATTACTGAAATATCTGTGTTATTTCACACAATCATTAATCATGGGGTAATACACCTGTTTGTTACTCATGGTTACTATTATATACTCTTGATAGCACATGCCAGGAGGTGTCATGAAGGCAAGTGTTGTAGGTTGATCTGTAACCACTAAGTGTTGACCGGACTTGACTTATCCATCTATCAGTACTTGACCTTTTGACTTGCACGTTTCAACTTCTGCAAGTTGTAAGGGGTCATGGAGTCAGTGATGTGAGATTAACAGATTGCCGAAACTACATGATAAAGGCGTAGTAGTTTAGGTGAATGTCAGCTTTGACTGGAAGTGTATTGGGTTTGTCATGGAATGGAGTTAGTTAACTTGTGCTGAATTTGGTTATGCACTCACTACACAAGGCATTTCTGAGCAACAAAGAAGTGTTGACAAAATGTGAATCAAAGGAATATTGTCACAAATATATTATCCAGCTGCTTCCCGAAGAGATGAATATTTCTGGTAGTACAAACCTGGAGCAATATAAATGCCATAGTGGAAAGTTGTGATCGCTGCTTTGTTCCCTCTTTCCAAAATGCGCTTTTAACTTGTAAGTTCTTGGTGCATGCTACTGACAGCTGTGGAAGATCTTTACGATCACAACAAAATGTCTACTGAAGTTTGTAACATCGTTGGAGATTCTAACATCTTGTGAGTAGACCATAATTACGTACACTAATACGTATAGTTTTCAATTGTGGGTTAATTTGTCTTGATTTGACTCTACAGCGATATTGCCTCGATCATTGATTGAGTTCACAGATCTACCTACAAAATGAACCTTCATGACACCTCCTTTACATGCAACATGCGTGCAGAAAACTAGTTTTGCATGGCCGGACCCTACTCTTGAGCGGCGCTTATCGATTGAAGATTATAATATAAGCAAGGATGGTCTATGGCACTATTTGAGTTTGACTTAACAAAGGCCTAGCTAGCTGAGTACATAACCCACTAGAGGAAATATTTCAAAACTGTTGCACTTGTGAGAGAATGGCTCAAGAAGGCGGCTACTCATTGCAGAATTTAGGTCGTGATATTTCTGACGTCAAGGAGGAAGTTGAAAGTTTGCAGAAGAAACAAAATGAACAGAATGAATTATTACATAGTGAGGAATCAACTGTGGACTTTTGCAAGTAATTCAAGTTTTACTGTGTGGCAAACAATATCCGTGACAATACAACAGAAATTTTCACACTGCTGGGATAGACTGCTGGGATAGACAACATAAAAAGTTAAAGAATGGAGCAAGTCCCACACCAGTAAGCAAGGGGCAGTATTTGAAAGTTGACATTCATATAACATCGTAAACAGGCCACAGCCAAGACCAGTTGTCCTGCAGATATCTTGTAAAGCCTTAAAAATGTACGCATGCGTGTGATTGTACTTTAATTATAGTGCATTGGTGAAGCACGTGGCGGCCGTTTTTAGTTGAATACAGAACACAGGTGTCACAACTTTGACATTTAACTATACCCTATACCAGCTTATAACCTTCAATCGATAAGCACAGCGCGAAGAGTAGGGTCTGGTCACGCGAGACTAGCAGAACTGAAACACAAGTACTGTTTCACGTTTTCAAGAGCTAATACCTGTGCTTTTTAAAAAAAATGACGAACGCTTCTACCTGTTGCAGCGACTGTGTCATCGGCGGAGGGTGATGCCTGTCCTCGCTGCCTCGTGCCAGTTTGAACTTTAGCACCGAAACTGGTCTCGCCCCACACACGAAATGACCATATACCTGCCAGCAAAAACAGTATATCGAAGTAAACCACACGCTGTTAAACTACCTTTGATTTGAGTATCAATCTCCTCTCTTTACATCATGACACCAGGATGCCACGAGTCTCGAAAACCGCAGAGACGTGCGCACAAAAGTTGTGCATTGTTTAGAACTAGGGGGTATGTCAAAACAACACAGAGCAAGCAAAAGAATACGCTTATGGAAGAAGAGGTTTTGGCGGGGCAGTGTGAGTGTGGTGCCTGTGTATACAGTATACAGTGAAACCTGTCTAAACCGTTCACATAGTGAGGTCACGGGCTAGTCTGGCTCGGCCGCCCCTTCGCAAACGCACGAGTACACAACAATGGTGAAGTGACCAGATCCTTCCAGTTTGCGAAGGGGCGGCCGCGCCAGACTAGTCACGGGCCTGTATCAGTTTAGATTAATGCGAGGGGTAGGCTCGGGGGTAGGTAACGAGACAAAATCGTCTACGAAATTTCAAAGATGTTCTGCCCATATTTCATCTTTCAAAACATTTCAGTTAAATTTCTCCGTAAAATGCAATAATTTCAAAAATTAGTAAATCCGTAAATTTATTGACTCTTTAATATCAAATTGCATAAATTTCAGGCAATATTTCATCTTTCAGAACTAATTTCAGAGATGATCTACAAAATTTCAGGTCATTACCTACCCCTCAGATTACTGATATTCTTTACCTGGCCGGCATGCCTGTATAATCTGCCCGCTAAAATGGTTTCACTGTTTATACCGATTACTGTTCATGATGAGTATAAATGGTTGTAATTCTTGTACTGTTACATTACGCCCATGGAATTTAGCCCATGATTGTCTCCCAGATCAGGCGACTCGAATATCTAGAGGAAGGAGTGACGAGATGTATTCCACATGTATGACCCAAGGGATGGCATTCCAATATATGCTATACTTTGATCATAACAATTAAAAGTCAAATAAGAATTCGCTGTAGGTCTAAAGGCAAGCTTCATTTGTGTAGTGTAGTATTTCTCCATTTTCCATGTACATGATAGTCTGCACCACAGAAGCTCTTTACATTTTCACAATCATTTTCAGTTACCCGAAACCACAACTAGATTTCATCCTCTATCAATCCAGCCAATTGTATCTACTATTAATTAATATCGCTTCTCTTTTTTGTAAACAGCTCTTTTCTTGGAACACCATACCATATTCCATCCTACAGATTAAGAAGTCAAATCTATTCTGTGCTGCCCTTTGCCACTTTCTATTCAAATAACTTTTCTCTTTTTTGTCCTGTTGTGCTCTGTTATTAGCTATCTGTCTTGTCTTAGTTATTGTATTCGTGTGCATTTAATGTTACTGCCTGTATGTATGCTTAATTGTGGGGAGTACGTTTGCAGGCTTGTTCTTTTGTACGACCCTGTCATTTTGATAAAATTGATAATAATAATACTAATACCACAACTGATACTTTTTGAAACATCAGTTAAGAATCAAGCACAGATTTTAGTACAAGTCACGCCAATTTTTCAACTTTGACCACTTTGACTGAGGACGAAAATCAGAGTATGGAGTGCCACCCCTTGTGACCCAAGTTTCAGTCAGAGGAAATTCAGTTATTGCTCAAAGAATATTAACACAAACTTATATACCATGAATACACTACTGGAGATGTTGGTGTTTATCACATCATATTGCATTCTTACACTAGACTTTATAGCCATAACTAGTTTCTTCAATAATTAGTTTTAGTAATTCTTCACACTAGTTAAAGTGCTGCTGCAAGCACAATATGGAAAAAAAAGCACAAGGGTGTGAGTGAGAGACTAATATAGCACGAGGCAAAGTTGTATTAACAGATTTCACTGTGGTTAGGGTGTTTGGTGGAGAAACAAATGACACACCAATGATAGCAGTGTGTGCTCACCTTCACAATTACAAATACACCCATGCCAGTTTCTAAACTACAAATCCGATTACTCATAATTAAATGCAAATACTTTCCGCAATACTCACTAATTGTTATGTTTGATTTGGATTGGTTTGCACATATTGTACTGTATGTGGTCTTCTATAATTTTCATTAATACCATGAAATTATAGTGAAAAGTAGCTATTCCAGTAGGACAATTTTCTGAAAATGTCACATGTACAGTAGATATAATACATACACGCTTCAGTAATTAATTCAATACAGACATGTCATTCTTTAATTAGTTCAGAAGCTTGTATCACATGACCTAGCTAATATAGCTGCAAACTATGTAGAACTTAGATGTAGCAAGACTGCTATAATGGTAGCCAGGAATATGAATATTGAAACATCTGTCACACTGCAGCAGCAGAGAGGTACCTGCTGGTGTATCCTGGTGTAGACAGCAAGTTTAATCACCTGCATGAGTGGGTTACTGCTAAAGTAAATGGTGTACACGTTGGCTACTTAAGTAATGATCAGAGTCATAGAGTCCTAAGATCTGTGTTGTGTGTGTTATGTCCTGACCTTGTGGCCATTAGGTCTCTGCAGTTTTGCTAAAAATCTTACTTGATACTTAATATTAATTGCAATTGGGGGAAAGGAAATGGCCAATGTTTGTACCCATGCTATAGACTAATTATATGTAGAACATATTGATGTCACAACATCATAATCCCTTGTATTTTATTATTATCAGCTACTATACATTTGATATCAGTTTTGGCCTTGGTACCTTGGTTTCACTATATATATATATATATTGAGAGCAATAGTGGCCACTTTTGAACTGGTTTTAATAATTATTTACTTATGGTAGT